>NW_019154103.1:9433606-9650398 GCF_002288905.1 Enhydra lutris kenyoni | reverse complement strand
AAAAAAAAAAAAAAAAAAAAAAAAAAAGAAAAAAAAAAAAAAGAGTTAGCAACCGAGGATGCTTATGTTTGTTTTTTTTGTTTGTTTGTTTTTGTCAGTATGGTTACCTTTATCTTATTTTTATTCTAGTATTCAGTGATCTCAGAATGATTTTCATTTTTAATTTTAAATGGAAATTTGTTGAAGTCAAAAGAACTGGAGACACATTAAAATTATATTGATTTTACTGTTTCAAAGTAATGTCACTGAGGCAATTTTGACAAGATAATATTTCCATTTTTTAGTTTCCTAAGTTGTATTTCCATATTGTAACCAACCAAATGTTTTTCATACTAATATTTTGGCAGCAAATCGTGTTTTTCAAACTTTGTTCACAAATATTGCTTACCTAAGAAATGTATTCCATTAGAGAAAGATCTTGAAGCTCAACTTGACATACACTTAATAATCATCTGAAAAAATACAGGAAAATTAATATATTTCTGTATTATTTTAAATCTATACTAAGAAATAAAAATGTTCCAATCCCCAAATTGATATTGTCCGTATTGCTGAAATATTATTGAAATATGTTGAAAACAGTGAGATTACCATTGTTTATGCCTTGTCTCCTCAGATAAATTTACAAAGAAAAATGAGAGTTACTGGTGTGATTACTCAAGGAGCTAAAAGGATTGGAAGTCCAGAGTATATAAAATCCTACAAAATTGCATATAGTAATGATGGAAAAACTTGGACGATGTACAAAGTAAAAGGCACCAATGAAGACATGGTAAGACTGACTTAACATATTTAATTTAAAAGTAAAATCTCATTAATAATCATTGGTTGCTAAATAGTTACTGACTCTTAAACAGAAGCCTTATACAGTTGTGATTTTTTTTTTAATTGGACTAAAGGGTGTAGAGTATAAGGAGTTTTTCCAAGTTATAAATGTGCAGCAGCTACCATTTAAGATTTTGTCAGATTTTAATTGGTGGTTATATAAACACTTTGTCACAATGTTAGCATAGTCCTGTGTATGATGATTAATTTTTATTTTAAAAATAGTTTTCAATTTCATTTTATTGCTTTGACGGATTAACACTCTTCTTAATCAAATAAGTACAGATCAAAATTACTATTTTTAAAGAAAAAAATTGTTACTTTTAACAAAAATACCAAGTGATAGAAAAGATGTATGCTTGTATATTTCACATTAGAAAACAGTTTTGTTATTCAGCAGAATATAATACATTAGAGAAAATGAAAATAATATCCAGTGCCTACTTTGCCTTTTCATATGATAGTCCCAATTTTTTATCAAATTTTCCTCAAAAATTTTAATTTTAAAAATATCAGGACTGCAGCTCATCCCATTTAAAACCAAATGGTTAAACTCTAATAAATTTTATGAAAGATTTTTTTAAATACTTAAGTGAAATTAGGTAAATTTTTCTGATTACTGTTATATGAAAAGTAAAACAAGAATGAGATAAAAGAATTAAAAATAACACATTTTAACATTTAATTTTTAGAGGGAAACACTGTTTTTCACTAGAGATAGATATGAAGACTTTGATTCTCTCATCCAGTGATCTGGGACTGACAAGAAAGTTATCTTGAGGAATCAGACCCTGAAGCATCATAAAGTCTGATTATAGCATTAGAGAGACTGAGTGATCAGAAAGTACTAGTGGAGACTGCTAACCAAACCAAACCAAACCAAACCAAAACACCTATAAATACTAAGTAGCATAAACAGTTGGTCCCAGATTAAGCTGAAAGGTTTCAGGTGCCCATTTCTCAAACAAAGTAAAGAAACTCTCCCCTGACTCTGAAGGACTGGCCTTAAAATCGACAATACCATCATAGTAGAATATAGACCATAGACCATAGAATATGCCATAGACCACAGTGGTTTATAGCTTTAATTAGGATTTTATCCATAGGTCTTACATTCACTGCTGAGGACAATGTGCTTCCTAAATGCTCCATATCCCCAATATACTTAATCCAACTTTTGATGCATCACATTAGATAGGATATAAGGTCAATATATGAAAATAGGTAAAGAAGCTCTTGCCATTAATAATTTCAAACTCTATCTTATCTCTTTACCCAGGTGTTTCGTGGAAATGTTGATAACAACACACCCTATGCCAACTCTTTCACACCCCCGATAAAAGCTCAGTATGTAAGACTCTATCCACAAGTTTGTCGAAGACACTGCACTTTGAGAATGGAACTTCTTGGATGTGAACTATCAGGTGAGTCTCATCTATTTCTGTATTTTCTTTAAAGGAAAAAACATATATTTGTATGTAGTCTACTACTAATTTGCCATTTTCCAACACTCACAGATAATAATTTCGGCTACAAAATGTCTAGGGCACAGTTAGTGGAGAAAATTTGTGTGTGTGTGTGTGTGTGTGTGTGTGTGTGTATGTGCGCGCATGTGTGCATACGGGTACATGCATGGATAAACAAGTTCCAAAACATGCTGCAGAATAGAATTAATGTAGAAGGAGCAGTGTATTTCAGAGAAAGCACAATAAACTCTCACTGGAAAGTTCAATCAGATTTAAATGTATCTTGTTTTTAGGAGTAAGTATGATTTATGTTTTGTGACAGAAGTTCAGTAAAAACAGGAATCTGCCTGACCCCACAAATTGCAGTTATGTTTAGGCTTTATGGAATAGAAAAGTAAGCTTTATCTTTGTTCATCCACCATGAGAACTTGGTTTTGTTTTGTTTTGTTTAGGTTTTATGAAACATGTAAATTTATCATTCCTCCCAGGGAGGTAATACTTCAAAACCATGAGAGCTACTATAAATTCATTCTGATATCATTCTTATCTAGCAACCGGCTTACTGTACAAACACTGATTATCCAGCTCAGAGATAAATCTATCAAAGTATTCAGAGTTAAATAATTCTTGTCTTCCAGGAGCATCAGTGCTAGATATAAAGATCAAGACTTAATGTGTGGATCTCACAGTGGTCCCATTTCAATATAGCTAGATTCTGAACTAAACAAAAAACCTTTTCTAGGCATTTCACTATGCTATATTTTTGGTGGTTGCTCTTGTATTTCTAGCATCAACATTTAAAAACTATCTTTGCCACTATGGCCTGAGATTATTTTGTTCAACCAACTGTTTTGTAAAAAGCCAAAAATTCATGTGTGCCCACTTTTTAGCATGAAAGACTTTATCAGACTTACAATAATGCCATTTAGTTAAAAATAGGACACATATTTCCAAATGGACAACTAAGAGCTTTTTATTCATTTCAAAAGAAATGCACAGATGTTGAAATGCATACTTTATATCTCTTTCCCTTCTTAGGTTTCTTTGTGATGCCAAGAAAGAGAGTGATTTTTAGCAAATAAAAGTTACTATTAAAAACAGCCAAACTCTAAGTGAACCAATTACATTTAAAGGAATCAGGGACATTTGGTCAGATGAGTGAATCTGTTTTAAGAATCACATTTTCATACTATCTATGGGCATCGTTTATAAAGTAACCAACATATGGTTTTAGTACCATTAATTATCCTAACAATGATGTTTTCTTTATTTTGGTAATTTGAACCCGTTTATTGACAGCCAGAAATCTCAACAGAATCATTGCTGTGCAGTTTATATTACATGTCACTCTATCATCACAGGCCAGTGTCATCCCTAAGTCATTCATCATAAAGCAATCAAGGAGAAGCCAAGCTCCGTGGTTTTTAGTTGTTTAACATCGCCATCCCCAATTTTCCAGTCTCTTGATTCATGGGGGTCACTCTTTCTTACAAGACACAGTTACACCCCCAAGGTATGAATATATTTTACTTTCAGCTTTTACAGGAGGCTACACCTGACACTTTATAGATTTTATGTTCTTAAAAGAAGCCATACCCCACCTCCCGATTCCACAATTGATTTTAAGCTTGCATGCAGAGGATAAAAATCTCTTAATGGATGCTTTTAAAAGCTAGGATACCTCACTCTAGAAATAATCAACTTTTTTGTTAATACTTCATTTTGCTCAGGTGCTGTCTGTTCTGGTAAAAGTGTTAATCTACACATATGAAATCATGTGGATGAGAAGGAAAATTTGTGGTGTGAGGCAAATTGGCAGAGATGTTAACTATAACACTAGGAAATAAACAGTAATATAATGTGCCAAAGGATTTCCCACAATCCCCTGCAATGCTGTAAAGCACAAGTCTGCCTTACTGTATTCAGTAAGCTGTTAAAAGGATCTCTCAGCCTGCCCAGAAGATCAACAGTTAATCTTTTCCCTAGACACTTAAAAAAGAAAATCCCCTAAATTCTCTGAAAGGAGTATGATTTAAGATAGTTAGAATGAAATGAATCATGGCTGTAATTAGAGGAGGACTAGTCATTAATTCATCCATTCTTTGAAAAAATTATTCAGCACTTGCTCTGGTCTCGATAACAGAGTGGGTATGAAATGAATTCTATGATGAAGCAGAAGTGATCAAAGTAAAGGCATCTGACTTCAAATATTATATCACAAAAGGAGAAAAACAACTTCCCTTTCCCTTATATCTTTCTGCAACCCAAGCAGTTTTACAAAGACCCCAGTACCAGGGCAGGGTGGGTGTAGGGAGCGTTGGTGGTCCTAATAGAAAGATCAGAAATCTATAATGCAGACAATGCATGTTACCTTAGAACTGCCAGCAGATAAACAGCATGTCATTAAGATTTTGGAATTTTCTAGAATCTTTGAAATTTGTCATGCAATTTTTCTCCTCCAGAAGATATATTTAGGAATTTGAACTATTTTTATCTTGAGACTTAGGGTCTAGGTCTCCTGCACCTGAATTCCAGCAAGACTTGTGCTAAGGCGCATAATTGGCCAACCCTCCATGTCAGTTTTGGCCATGTTTGCATAGGAAAGGCATTTCCTACAAGGTGGAGGTGAAGCCAAACATGGAGAAGCTTCAAGAAGGCAGTGATCTAGATGGACTAGAACAGAAAGCTATTAATTGTAGTTAAGAATTATTTATCAGTGAACAGTTCTAAGCTCCCTCTCTTAGAGCCTAGACTTAAAACAGCCTAGTTTCAGAAAGTGAAACCAGTCCTACTACGTTATTTTAATGCTTACTGATCTGTCAATCTGGCGATTTAACGTTATGTGTCGAAATGAGCTTTATGGAAATAACATTTACTGAATGTTAGCTATATGCCATACTGTTTCTAAATACTTTAACTAATTTCTTAGAATATTTTTTGAGGTAGTTTATTATTATTACCACCATTTTACCAGTGAGAAAACTGAGGCATAAAGTGGTTAAATAATGGGTAAAAAGCCACAGAGAGACTAAGTAGGGAACCAGTAGAGTACCAGGAGATGGCCTTGATTGGAAATATCCCCTTTTTCATCTTGGGTTTCTTGATGATCAGACTCATCTTGTGTGTTCCTTGGTCAAAATGTAGCAGTTGTACATATGGAAGACTCAACCACTGACTAATATGATAATAGAATCGTGCTTCCTGTTACGAGCTTTGTGAGTGGAATTTTATCACAGTTGCAATTCAAGATTGGAAAATAGTGTGTAAATTTCTTTGAGAAATTGTGTGTGTGTGCATGTGTGTGCACATGTGTGTGGGCATATATACACAAATTCCCATTAACAGACAAATCCAAATTTCATACCATGACAAAACTGAAAAGATATGTTGCAGATTTGAAAATCTTTCAAAAATATCCAATACGAGAGGTCACTGAGTATGATCAAAATGGAAGGTTTTATAAGAAGGCTTATACAATAAAGATTTTTGCTAGAATTACCTCATTTTCTTCTATTATCTATTATTTTAAATTCTGTATTTGCACAGTGCCTGGCACATGGTACCCGTCGAGTAAATATAAGCTTTCTCGATGTCTAGAGGAAGCCATGTTGGTGCTACAAGAATCAGCGATAAGGATTAACAGATATTTCTCAGAAAACAAAATGCTGTCCAGTTTGAAATACACCATTGGAGCAGTTTGTGAAAATGACTTTGTACTGAGGGAATTTTCATTTATGATATTATGGAAACAAATAAAAGAAAACCAAGTATACTTTGTGAGAAAATGTTCTTTTTTAAAGACACAATGAAACTGTTGAAAACCAGGGAATAGTCATGAGGCTATCAGTAATGAGACGGGAGAGAGCATTTCAGCCTTGTTTTCATTTTGCAAAATCATCTATCACAGAAAAGTAGTTTGAATTGTCTGCCTTGTTTTCAATTTTTCCAAAATATATTCAGACAAAATAGCCTGAATTGGCTATCTTGTTTTTCTGATTTTGTTCCAGATTTATTTCTGATTATAGCCTTTTTTGAATTTAGATGCTTCCTCTTTGGGGAAATGAATAGCATTAAGCTTCATCTTATTTTGCCTATCAAAAATGAACGTAGAAAACTTCCAGAGTAATAAATTATTTTTCTCATGGAATCCTTCTCATTTTCTTCCAGGCTGTTCGGAGCCTCTGGGGATGAAATCAGGACATATACAAGACTATCAGATCACTGCCTCGAGCATCTTCAGGACTCTCAACATGGACATGTTCACTTGGGAACCAAGGAAAGCTCGGCTGGACAAACAGGGCAAAGTGAATGCCTGGACCTCCGGCCACAATGACCAGTCACAATGGTTACAGGTAATATTTTCAAAAAGCCTTTCACCAGTGACTGCTCCTCTTCCTTAGTAGATTTCCTGTTGGCTAGGTGAATGTCAGAGTCCTTGCCTTCATTCTCATTTAAGTGTACCTTCCTCTTTGGCTTACCTAAAATTGGTAAAACAAAAATTCCTTAGGAAGCCATAGCCGTGTGCTGCTTTTACTGTGATGTTAATTTATAGATAGTTCTGTCAGACTGATGCCCTAGATTGTACCAGATCACAATATATATAGGTCAGTTCAATCGATTATGAGAACAAATGCATCTTAACTCTCATCTGTTCTAATGCATCCTGTCAGTATTGGTTTGAAAGTGCCACAGCAGAATTCCAAACTGCCCTGAAATCATGCCATTGACCTGCAGCTTGTTCCCACAGAATCATGACTCCTGACTTATTAGCTCTTTACCTGTGGTTGCTAAGCAATGGAGGAATTTGATTACATTCTCATAAGAGAGCTTGCCTATACAAGGAAAGAAAGCATAGCCACTGCAGTCTATTTATCATTTGCAAATGAAGTGCAGTTATAGTCAGTGTTTTTTTTTTTTAAAAACAATCTTCTTGAAATGCATTTATTGCGGAGTACTTTTAAGTATGCACAAATTTGTTAATGTCTTCTGTGGCAAAGAAAAATAAGACAGCTTAATTCCATAATGAGGTCATTTTATTTGAAAGATAGGAGTTTTATCATTGATTTTTATGCTGTATCCATGAGTTTCAAAACTGTGGTAATTCATTACATTTCTGAAAATAACAAAACAATTATAATAGCAACAAATGTTACCCCTCATGGAACCTGATTTGTCACCTGAGTCTGTTCTAAGTCACCTGAAATGTCCAATAAAATCTTCTCAATAGAAATAGTCACTTTTCCCTTGACTTTCCCATGACATTCTGTCTGGATCTCTATTGATCTAGAGCTTTATTGAGCTCTTTCATTAGCCATTATGCATAAAGGGTAATTCTGTGTGTTTTTCCTTTTAATGTTTTATGAGCTTTTTGACAGAAGGGTGTATGTCTACACACACACACAAACATACACACACACATACACACTCACACTGCGTATTTCCTTTCTCACCATCCCCTCTGCCACCTCCCTGATCGAAGCTACCACTCCCTCACCTGGGTTTTGCCCAAGCTTCCTGACCAGCTTTCCTGTTTCTGGTCTCACTCTCTAAAAATCCACTTCCTAAATTGTGAGCAGTGAGTGATTTTTTTTTCAAAAATGCAAATATGATTCTCTTACTCCCTTTCTAAAACCCTTCAATTGCTCCCTATCAGCCTCAGAATAAAGTGCAGATTTCTTAATATAGCCTCGAAGTTTTTGCCGGAGTTGGCCCCATTTCATCTCTTACCACACTCTTCTAAATTTGCTTCACTTTCTCAAACCAAATGTTCTCTCTTTCAATGCCTTTATAAATGTCCTCTTCCTAGAGGAAAAGAACAGAAAGAGTGCTTCTACCCTTAGTATCCCCTGCCTTGTGTGGCTGATGTCCTCAGCTGCAGTTTGAATGTACTTTCCTCTGGGAAGCCTTTGCTGCTCCTACCAGCTTCATCTTACCACAGTAAGATCTTACCACTACTTATAGTAGTACTCAGCTCTCTCCTGAGTACTACTTCTCACTGTCCATTATCACACTGTATTGGAAATTGTGTTCTCAGATTTGACTGTTTGCTCCAGGAGGGATGAAACTACATTTGTCTTTTGTGACTTTCTCAGCTTGTTGTCCAGTACCTAAATGAATAATACTTGTCTTAACACTTGACATTCGATGAATATTTGTTGAATGAATAAGTGGATAAATGAATAGTTCAAATTATAATTCAAGTTATCGATTTGGGCCTCGATGGCATATCATTCTGGTCCCCAACTGCTAATGTCCTCGAACTTTAAAATGATATTTGAAATAGAAACCTAAAATCTCATGTTGGGGGCTCCTGGGAGGCTCAGTGGGTTAAGCATCCAACTCTTGGTTTCCACTCAGGTCATGATCTCGTGGGTTGTGGGATGGAGCCTGTGTCAGGCTCCCAGCTCATCAGGGAGTCTGCTTGGGATTCTCTCCCTCTGCCTCTCCCCCAATTTGTGCATGCACGTGCGTGCTCTCTCTCTCTCTCTCAAATAAATAAATAAATAAATATTAACAAAATAAAGTAAAATCTCGGGGCGCCTGTTGAGCACAGTGGGTTGAGCCTCTGCCTTCAGCTCAGGTCATGATCCCAGGGTTCTAGGATCGAGCCCCTCATCGGGCTCTCTGCTCGGCAGGGAGCCTGCTTCCCTCTCTCTCTGCCTGCCTCTCTGCCTACTTGTGATTTCTGTCTGTCAAATAAATAAATAATATCTTTAAAAAAAGAAAAGAAAAGAAAGTAAAATCTCATGTTAACGATCTAGTCTTTATAACATAGAACTAAAGTTTAATAATACATAAACTTTATGAAGTTTTCAAGTTCTTAATTTAAAGAAATCATGGAAAAACTTTTTTCCTACTTGTTAGACTTGGGTGGCAATATTAAACTGGTTCTTTGTTGCTGTATAACACTTTTTAATTGGAAATAGTCTAGTCATACTCCAGATTAACTGGATTTAGCTAATATTATTTGTGAGTCATAATGCCATGTAGAATAAGACAAAATATCTTATACCCCGTAAGTAGCTCAGATGGGCTGGCAAGCAGACTCCAGAAATATCTACATGAAAGGATTGCCAATGGCAAATATCCTTAGAAAGATAAAATAAAACAAACATTTTTTTTTTACATGAATCGGTGTGTAATCTTCAATCCAAACCTCCATCCATCACATTTTTTTTTAAGATGGCTTTTCAACTGTCTTCTTAAAGTCACTTGCATGCTGAAATTGATTCATTTTGTTGGTGACAGATTTTCTGTCAATTCAAGGACCAGTTCTTCCAGTATGTGTCTGTTTTTTTGTTGTGTCAAAACATATTCAGAATCTCCAAGGCAAGGTAAATTGACATCTTTTCTTATATTTATTTTTTTCTTTTTTGACATCACGTAAGAATTGCTCCAGAATTGTGACTATTTTTAGCATCTTCTCCTCAAGAGGATATAATCTGTTCAACTGTACCTTGTTATGCTTGTTAGTATCTTTGTTGAAAATAAGATGAACATTTTTATAGATAATGTATAGGGTGATATTTTTAAATTTTTTATTAATATATAATGTATTATTAGCCCCAGGGGTACAGGTCTGTGAATCACCAGGTTTATAAATGTCACAGCACTCACCATAGCACATACCCTCCCCAATGTCCATAACCCCACCACCCTCTCATTACCACCATACCCCTGGCAACCCTCAGTTTGTTTTGTGAGATTAATACAAACCTCTTATGGTTTGTCTCCCTCCTGATCCCATCTTGTGTCATTTTTGCCTTCCCTATCCCCCAATCCCCACTCTGCTTCTCAAATTTCTCATATCAGGGAGATCATATGATAATTATCTTTCTCCGATTGACTTATTTTGCTAAGCATAATACCCTCTAGTTCCATCCATGTCGTTGCAAATGGCAAGATTTCATTTCTCTTGATGGCTGCATACTATTCCATTGTGTGTGTATGTGTGTGTGTGTGTGTGTGTGTGTGTGTGTGTGTACACACACACACAAGAAGTAATATATATATATCGCTTCTTCTTTACCCACTCCTCTGTTGATGGACATCTAGGTTTTTCCCATAGTTTGGCTATTGTGGATATTGCTGCTATAAACATTCAGGTGCACATGTCCCTTCAGATCACTACATTTGTATCTTCAGGGTAAATACCCAGTAATGCGATTGCTGGTCATAGGGTAGCTCAATTTTCAACTTTTTGTGGAAGCTCCATGCTGTTTTCCAGAGTGACTGCACCAGCTTACTTTCCCACCAACAGTGTAGGAGAGTTCCCCTTTCTCCACATCCTCGCCAGCATGTCATTTCCTGACTTGCTAATTTTAGCCATTCTGACTGGTGTGAGGTAGTATCTCAATGTGGTTTTGATTCGTATTTCCTTAATGCCAAGAGATGTGGAGCACTTTTTCATGGATGTCTTCCTTGCAGAAATGTCTGTTCATGTCTTCTGCCCATTTCTTGATTGGATTATTTGTGCTTTGGGTGTTGATTTTGATAAGTTCTTTTTCTTTTTTAAGATTTTATTTATTTATTTGACAGAGAGAGATCACAAGTAGGCAGAGAGGCAGGCAGAGAGAGAGGGGGAAGCAGGCTCCCCGCTGAGTAGAGAGCCCGACATGGGGCTCGATCCCAGCACCCTGAGATCATGACCTGAGCCAAAGGCAGAGGCTCAACCCACTGAGCCACCCAGGTGCCCCGATTTTGATAAGTTCTTTTTACATTTTGGATACTAGCCCTTTATCTGGTATGTCATTTGTAAATATTCTCTCCCATTCTGTCAGTTGTCTTTTGGTTTTGTTGACTGTGTCCTTTGCTGTGCAAAAGCTTTTGATCTTGATGAAGTCCCAATAGTTCATTTTTGCCCTTGCTTCCCTTGCCTTTGGCGATGTTTCTAGGAAGAAGTTGCTGCAGCTGAGGTTGAACAGGTTGCTGCCTGTGTTCTCCTCAAGGATTTTTGATGGATTCCTTTCTCACATAGAGGTCTTTCATCCATTTGGAGTCTATTTTAATGTGTGGTGTAAGGAAATGATCCATTTTCATTTTTCTGCATGTGGCTGTCCAATTCTCCCAACACCATTTGTTGAAGAGACTGTCTTTTTTCCATTGGACGTTCTTTCCTGCTTTGTCAAAAATTAGTTAACCAGAGAGTTGACGGTCTATTTCTGAGCTCTCTATTCTGTTCCATTGATCTATGTGTCTGTTTTTGTGCCAGTACCATACTGTCTTGATGATGACAGCTTTGTAATAGAGCTTGAAGTCTGGAATTGTGATGCCACCAACTTTGGCTTTCTTTTTCAACATTCCTCTGGCTCTTTGAGGTCTTTTCTTGTTCCATATAAACTTTAGGATCATTTGTTCCATTTCTTTGAAAAAAATCGTTGGGATTTTGATAGGGATTGCGTTAAACGTGTAGATTGCTTTAGGTAGCATAGATATTTTTCACAATATTTGTTCTTCCAATCCAGGAGCATGGAACATTTTTCCATTTCTTTGTGTCTTCCTCAATTCCTTTCATGAGTATGTTATAGTTTTCCGAGTACAGATTCTTTGCTTCTTTGCTTAGGTTTATTCCTAGATATCTTATGATTTTAGGTGCAATTGTAAATGGGATTGACTCCTTAATTTCTCTTTCTTCTGTCTTGTTGTTGGTGTAAAGAAATGCAACTGATTTCTGTGCATTGATTTTATATCCTGACACTTTACTGAATTCCTGTATAAGTTTTAGCAAATCTGGAGGTGGAGTCTTTTGGCTTTTCCACATAAAGTACCATATCATCTGCAAAGAGTGACAGTTTGACTTCTTCTTTGCTGATTTGGATGCCTTTAATTTCTTTTTGTTGTCTGATTGCTGAGGCTAGGACTTCTAGTACTGTGTTGAATAGCAGTGGTGATAATGGACATCCCTGCCATGTTCCTGACCTTAGTGGAAACGCTCTCAGTTTTTCTCCATTGAGAATGATATTCGCTATAGATTTTTCATAGATGGCTTTGAGGATATTGAGGTATGTACCCTCTATCCCTACACTTTGAAGAGTTTTGATCAAGAAAGGATGCTGTAGTTTGTCAAATGCTTTTTCAGCATCTATTGAGAGTATCATATGGTTCTTGTTCTTTCTTTTATTAATGTATTATATCACATTGATTAATTTGTGGATGTTGAACCAACCTTGCAGCCCTGGAATAAATCCCACTTAGGTCATGGTGAATAACCCTTTCAATGTACTGGTGGATCCTATTGGCTAACATTTTGGTGAGAATTTTCGCATCAGTGTTCATCAAGGTTATTGGTCTGTAATTCTCTTCTTTGATGGGGTCTTTGTCTGGTTTTGGGATTAAGGTAATGCTGGCCTTATAAAATGAGTCTGGAAGTTTTCCTTCCACTTCTATTTTTTGGAATAGTTTCAGGATATTAGGAATTAATTCTTCTTTAAATGCTTGGTAGAATTCCCCTGGGAAGCAGTCTGGCCCTGAACTCTTGTTTTTTGGGAAATTTTTGATGACTGCTTCAATCTCCTTACTGGTTATGGGTCTGTTCAAGTCTTCTATTTCTTCCTGGTTGAGTTTTGGTAGTTTATACATCTCTAGGAATGCATCTATTTCTTCCAGATTGTCAAATTTGCTGGTGTACAGCTGCTCATAATATGTTCTTATAATTGTTTGTATTTCTTTGGTGTTGGTTGTGATCTCTCCTCTTTCATTCAGGATTTTATTAATTTGTGTCCATTCTCTTTTCTTTTGGATAAGTCTAGCCAGGGGTTTAATCAATCTTATTAATTCTTTCAAAGAACCAGCCCTTAGTTTTGTTGATTTGTTCTACTGTTCTTTTGGTTTCTATTTCATTGATTTCTGCTTTGATCTCTATGATTTCTCTTCTCCTGCTGGGTTTAGGCTTTCTTTGCTGTTCTTTCTCCAGCTACTTTAGGTGTAGGGTTAGGTTGTGTATTTGAGACCTTTATTGTTTCTTGAGAAAGACTTGTATCATTATATATTTTCCTCTTAGGACTGCCTTTGCTGTGTCCCACAGATTTTGAACAGTTGTGCTTTCATTATCAGTTGTTTCCATGAATTTTTTTAATTCTTCTTTAATTTCCTGATTGACCCATTCATTCTTTGGTAGGATGCTTTTTAGCCTCCATGTATTTGAGTTCTTTCCAAATTTCTTCTTGTGATTGAGTTCTAGCTTCAGAGCATTGTGGTCTGAAAATATGCAGGAAATGATCCCAATCTTTTGATACCAGTTGAGACCTGATTTGTGACCCAGGATGTGATCTGTTCTAGAGAATGTTCCATGTGCACTGGAGAAGAATGTATATTCTGTCGCTTTGGGATGGAATGTTCTGAATATATCTATGATGTCCATCTGGTCCAGTGTGTCATTTAAGGCCTTTATTTCCTTGTTGAAATTTTTGCTTGGATGATCTGTCCATTTCAATGAGGGGGGTGTCAAAGTCCCCTACTATTACTGTATTATTTTCAATGTGTTTCTTTGATTTTGTTATTAATTGGTTTATGTAGTTGGCTGCTCCCATGTTAGGGGTATAGATATTTAAAATTGTTAGATCTTCTTGTTGGACAGACCCTTTGAGTATGATATAGTGTCCTTCCTCATCTCTTATTATAGCCTTTGGCTTAAAATCTAATTCATCTGATATAAGGATTGCTACCCCAGCTTTCTTTTGATGTCCATTAGCATGGTAAATTGTTTTCCACCCCCTCATTTTAAATCTGAAGGTGTCTTTGGGTCCAAAATGAGTATCTTGTAGACAGAATATGGATGTGTTTTGGTTTTTTATCCATTCTGATACCCTGTGTCTTTGACTGGGGCATTTAGCCCATTTTCATTCAGGGTAACTATTGAGAGATATGAATTTAGTGCCATTGTATTGCCTGTAAGGTGACTGTTACTGTATACTGTCTCTGTTCCTTTCTGGTCTACTACTTTTAGGCTCTCTCTTTGTTTAGAGGACCCATTTCAGTATTTCCTATAGGGCTGGTTTGGTGTTTACAAATTCTTTTAGTTTTTGTTTGTCCTGGAATCTTTTTATCTCTCCTTCTATTTTCAATGATAGCCTAGCTGGATATAGTATTCTTGGCTGCATGTTTTTTTCATTTATTGCTCTGAATATATCATGTTTCTGGCCTGCCAGGTCTCTGTGGATAAGTCTGCTGCCAATGTAATATTTTTGGTAACAATGTAATATGTTACCGACTTCTTGTCCCGGGCTGCTTTCAGGATTTTCACTTTGTCACCAAGACTTTTAAGTTTTACTATTAGACGACAGGGTGTGGACCTGTTCTTATTGATTTTGAGGGGGGTTCTCTGTGCCTCCTGGATTTTGATGCTTGTTCCCTTTGTCATATTAGGGAAATTCTGTACAATAATTTGCTCCTATATACCTTTTGCCCCCTCCCTTTCTTCTTCTTCTGGAATCCCAATTATTCTAATATTGTTTCATCTTATAGTATCACTCATCTCTCAAATTCTCCCCTTGTGGTCCAGTAGTTGTTTGTCTCTCTTTTGCTCAGCTTCTTTATTCTCTGTCATTTGGTCTTCTATATCACTAATTTTTTCTTCTTCCTCATTTATCCTAGCAGTAAGAGCCTCCATTTTTTATTGCACCTCATTAATAGCTTTTTTTTAAATTTCAGCTTGGTTAGATTTTAGTTCTTTTATTTCTTCAGAAAGGGCTTTTATTTCTCCAGACAGTGTTTCTCTAATATCTTCCATGCCTTTTTTGAGCCCAGGTAGCACCTTGAGAATCATCATTCTGAACTCTAGATCTGCCATATTACCAATGTCTGTATTGATTAGGTCCCTAGTCTTTGGTACTGCCTCTTGTTCTTTTTTTTGTGGTGAGTTTTTCCCTCCTTATTATTTTATCCAGATAAGAATATATGAACGAGAGAATAAAATACTATAAAGGTGGCAAAGGCTCCAGAAAAATGTACGCTAACCAAATCAGAAGAGACCCCAAATCAGGGGAGAAAAAAGGGGGTAAAAAGAAGTTTAAAAAACAATTTTTTTAAATTAAAATATATGTGTATATATACACACACACATATTGGACTGGTGAATAGAACAGAGCCACCTACTTCATTTTGGGTGTATTTTGGTCTCTTGGAAGAAACTACCTCCCAAAATTTTAAAGAAAGAAAAACTTATATCTATACAAAAATAAATGTAAACATGAAGAAGGGAAGGAATATGACTATAAAGATGAAAATTTTTTAAAAATTCTAAAAAAGGAATTGATAAGTTGGTTGGGAAAAGAAAGAAAAAGAAACCAGAGAGAATTTGCTCAGGCTGGAGACTGGAACAAAGTCCTGTGCTAAGTTTAGGGTATATTTTGATCTATTAGAAAGAGTTGTATCCCAAAATTTTTTAGAAAAAAAAACCCTATATGTATACAAAAAATAAAGTTAGATACAAGGAAGGATAAAATATGACTATAATAATGAAGGCTTAAAAAGTTTTTTTAGAAAGGTATTAAGATAAACTAGTTAAAAAACATTAAAAGAAGAAAGAGGAAAAGTTTTAAAAAATTAGAATAAGAAAAAAAATTTTAAAAATAAAATTAAAAAAATGTAATTAACTTTGCAAGATTAAAGAATCATGAGAAGAAAGCTATGAATCCCATGCTTTGCTTTCCCTTCCTCTGGAATTCTGCTGTCTTTGATCAGTGAGTTTGGTCTTGGCTGGATGTTCTTTCTGTTCTTCTAGGAGAGGGACCTGTTGTAGTGATTGTCAAATGTCTTTGCCCAAGGTGGAATTACGCCATCCTTGCCAGGGACAGGCCTAAATAATCTGCTTGAGTTTGCTCTCAGGAGCTTTTGTTCCCTTAATGCTTTCTGTAGAGCTCTGGAGGACAGGAATGATAATGGCGGCCTCCCAATCTCTGGCCAAGAGGAACCAAGAGCTCAGGGCCCACTCCTCAGTGTGCCCTCAGAGAAAAGCACTCAATCTTTCCCATCTTCCTGGTCTCCAGCCGCACTCCAAGCTCACCCAGCCTGTGACCGAGCACTTCTTTCTGTGGCATACAGCCCCATTTGGAGTCTCCAAACCCACCAGATTCCTGCTGCTCTGCTCTTCCGGTGGCTTTCCCTGGATCTGCTACTTGTGGGGTCCCTGCTCAAGGAGCAGAGACCTGTTTGTGTCACAGATCACAGTTAAGGTAATATGAGAGCTCACTCCTTGGTTCCATCTCTGTAGCTGGCTTCCCCGCTCTGATACCTGTGAGCTCTGCTACACTCAGATACCCCCAATCCTTCTGTGACCCCGCAGTCTCTGAGACCACATTATCCCCACCAGGGCTCCACCCCGGCTTAGCCTCTGGAGTGATGTCTCTCAGTAAAGCAGACTTTTAAAAGTTTGAATTTTGTGCTCTGTTGCTCCACTGCTTGCCGGAAGCTGGCCCCTCCCCCCACGGTCTATCTTCCTGTCGCTTCAGATTCACTTTTCCTCACATCCTACCTTTCAGAAAGTGGTCAATTTTCTGTTTCTGGAATTGCTGCTCTTCTCTTTGATCTCCTGTTGGGTTTGTGGGTGTTCGAAATGGTTTGATAACTATCTATCTGAACTCCTGCAACCTGATGTCATCTCAGTCTGCTACACCTCTGCCATCTTCTAGGGTGATTTTGTTTTTAAATTACTGATACAAAGTCAGTTTTTATCCTTGTTTGAGACTTCTGAATTTGTAAGTTTTAGTTGTTTTTAGTAAGATGCATCAGTTCTGAGAAATAGCCCTTCAGAAGAAAAACCATATCTGTTATTTAAAATTCCCTTCCTTCACTAACTATCTCCTGCTAATTGATTTTTAAGAAATTTCTTATATACATCAACTATATGTATAATCTTCTAATGATGAGAGTTTTATTTAAGTTTAGTAGGTTTTGCCGAAAGGTATTTGGATAACATCTGACAATACAGTTACTCTAAAAGAAACCCCCAAAAACCCTTTGGCCCAGTCTTATGTATTTTAAGGAATTCTTTAAGATATTCTTTTAAGGAATTCTTATGTATTCAAATATCACTTTAATATCTGATTCTTGCGATTACTCTAAGTTTTCTTTCAGTCTCTTCTGTAATATGGTACAAATCTCAGCTGCTTCTCCAGCAAATGTTCTTTTGTTATTTTTTGGAAGTGATCTCACCTAACTAATTAACATCCTTGAGCTACTGTTAATCATGAAATCATTATGCTATTCCTGCAGAAACATGGCAAAAATGTGTTAAGTCCACAGGCAGTCCTAAATGAGAACCATTTCTCAGACCTCTGGAAAAATGTTGTTCCATCACTTTGAAGTATTTGATATTCTCTAAAACTTTGAACAAGAAGCCCTACCAGTGTGTTTTCCAAAAGCCTCTGAAGGTTAAATTGCAGTTTCTGCCTTTCAAGAAATCTTTCCTAAATTGAAACCTCATAAGCCAATCATTCCTGACTCATAGTTGGACGTTCCTAACACATGGTTGGATTAGATTTTAATCCTTGTTATAAAAATAAAATGACATTTAACTCACTGAGATGCATTAGGATCAGATAATAATCATCTGTGGTTAGTTTCCAAACAAAGGACCCATAAGTTTTGTCATATTTTAAGGTGGAATAAGTCAGACAAATGACAGAACCAAGGAAGCACATAGTAGGTTTCCAGCAATGGATAGCTCCCTCTTTTTTTTCTTTCTGGTGATTTCTGTAGTCTCAGGAGAGCATAATCTGATGTCACCAGTCATAACTAAGAATGAAGATATGTATACATATTCTTTCCTTTATCTAAAAGGGATTTTCCAATAAAATGATGAAATGTAAAGTAATATGCTACCAGCTCAGTTGCAAACTGTGCAGTGTTGCTAAATTACATAAATTTGCATTAGCAAAAAAAAAAAAAAAATCCAAATTTTTTATCTAGGTAGTGGCAGATTTTTCAGATCTTTACCTGTGAGTAGTAATAATAATATTAATAGCGTAAAATGCACATTATGCCATTTGGCAGTGTTCTCTACTGAAATTGTATCCTTACTAGAATGTTTATGTGTTTTTATGACCATTTTCAGTGGCTTTTCAACAGATTGAGTAAATTTATGGTCAGATCTTCTTATTTATGCCCAGATAATACAAACTGCTTAAAATGCAGCATGGAATTGAGATGTTTAATGACATTCTAACAGGGGTAGGAGTATTACTGATGATAGTCCTATAAATTGTGAAGAAATATTTTGGTCTAGTAGATGCAGCTGTACAAGGAGCACTCTTAAGAATTAACTTGGATTGATTAAAATATTTTTTAAAATAAGAAATTATAAATTCTCTTATAGTGAATATATCATGCATGAATTCATTGCCTTATTGGTGGTGATTATAGAACATGGATAAGTCACCATCCGTAAGTTTGGTTAAAAGTTTTTTGGATTTCATGAAGGGTAGTATAATATAAATGACTAACAGGAAGGAAAATGTCACCAGATCAGCTAGGAAATGACCTTTTGGTCTATTTCATGAGACGTTTGCTAATTTAAGGTAGTCTGCATAGTATTTCAACAAAATTAGTAGAATTAATAGAGTTGTTAGACTGCACACTTTAGTGTTGACCTTTGTCAAAATTGCAGATAACCCTACACAGCTTCATTTCAATACTAATTCTGTGGAAATGTGTAAGAAAGCAATTGAATTTAAGTTTTCAAATTAAATAAACCTTTTTCAATCCAGTCTGTTTCAGATTTTTAAAAGGTGGTATTCTAGCCATAAAATTCATAACTTCTATAAAGCCATTAATTTCTCTTGCCCTTTGGACAATTTATTTACAGAGAAGCTGAAGGAAAGATTTTTAAGGATCAAGGAACCTCTAGGCCCCTGGAAGACATTTGGCAATATGAAGAAATACTGTTTTCCATTTCACTATTCCAAAATCTCACATATAGTAACCAATAAGCCAACATGAAAGAGATCAAGTAATGAAACAATTTATGTACAATTGTAAAAGAGCTTCCATCTTTCATAATGTTAGTATATTTCGGGGTTTATTAAATGAGTCAAAGATTTCTGTACTTTGCATAGACTATAAATTATCTTTCAATTTTTTTGTAAGCTTGCAATTATCAAAAGGAATCTCTACCATCCAATTAGAAAAAAAATTTTAATGAGCAAAAAAATTGCATTAGGGTATTTATATAGCAAGTACTTCAAAGGCAAAGGGAAGTTCAGCCAGAATCAATCTAGTACACTGAGAACATAGTTTAAAGTCCAAAAATCTGATTTTTAGGGCTGACAGATCACATCAGTATTCTAAAACTCAGTTTTTTCTCTTGTTCATCTAAAATGTGGATATTGTAGAGGTGCTTGGCTGGCTTAGTCCATAGAACATGTAGCTCTTTATCTCGGGGCTGTTGGTTCAAGCCCCATGTTGGGTGTAAAGATTACTTAAAAAAAAATAAAACAAATTGTGGATATTATAGAAAAGATAACCATCCAGGCAACCCTCTCTTTTAAAAACTCTCAGAGAGCTATAGATTCTAGTATCTTACATTATGACTCTGTCCAAAGTAATCAGAAAATGATCCAGGACCACCAGCTAATTTCTGATGAGGTTAACAAACAGACATCATATGATTTACTTAGTGTTGTAGATATAACCATCTAACCTTAAAATGACCCATTAAAAAATTAACTTACAGGGGTGCCTGGGTGGCTCAGTCAGTTGAGCATCTGCCTTCAGCTCGAGTCATGATCTCAGGGTCCTGGGATCAAGGACCACATGAGGCTCCCTCCTCAGCAGGGAGTCAGCTTCTCCCTCACCCTCTCCCTCTGTGCTCTCTCTCTCTCTCAAATTAAAAAATACTAATAACTTATATATCTTGCAGAGTTTATCTACTTAATACTTAAAATTTCCCCCCTACCTTTCCATCTGTTCTACCTTTGGGCCATTTCTATGGGTTAGTATGTATCTCTCTATAAACAGCTTAAAAAAAAAAGGATCCCCTAAGACAAAGCAATGAGACATATTAAGCCATTGTGAAGCACTAATAAACTAGCACTGACCTATAGCAAGTTATGAAAAATGTACAAAAAATGTATAGCAAGTTATGAAAAATGTACAAAACAGTAGCTTCTAAAGTGTACATTTGATTAAGTGCAGGGTGCAGTTTTGGAAACAAGCCTTGATGGTACATAGAAATTAGAGGGAGGCTTTGTGGGTCACAGGTTATCTTAAGTGGCTTCATAATGTAAAAATTTGCATAGATATTTTGAGACACCTACTATTGCAAAACACAATGCCAGGTGCAAGGAACCGAAAGCTATGTTTGGCACTTTTTGGCACTATGTTTGGTATCTGCCTGCATGTATGATTACCAACGCCCTAATTGTCATGATTCAACAGTCCAGAAGCAATAAACAGAAATGGGGGGAATTGGATGTTTCAGCTCAGAAGAAGTATTTGAGACCATTGAAAAGCTGAACAACAGGACTTATAAGAATGGTGTGCACAGCATGCCCATTTGTGTTTTTATGATAACAAGAACTAAATGACTTCTGATTCCTTTGTGTGCAAATGAATTTTAATTTGTGACATATTCATTACCTTTTATTAATGAGATACAGTTTTAAGAATAGTAACTGTTCTCCTCTAAATAGATGAGCTGGAGATTTGCCAGTGAGTGAAATTTAGAACCTGGGAATACTGATTCAAATAAGACAAGCATTTGTGAAGACTTCCAAGTAAAATGAGAATCTCCTCTAATCAGTGATTTTTTGTGCCTTTAAAGAAACTCTCTCAGAGACTAAGTTATGTCTGTTTTGTCATGAGGCCAGAGGGAGTCTGAGAGGCTTGCTAAAAATTTGCAGGGCCAGCCAGCAATAGACGGGGAACTTGAAACATACCAGGAAGCTCTTGTGCTGATTTTTACCACAATATTTTATAGACTGTTCAGTGAGTGAGGTGACTCCTTTTCCCAGGGCATATTTGTTGGATTAGGAAGCCCTTTCAAAGCCCAGTGCATAGCCGTGACCACTTACCTTGTCTTGAAGGAGAGTTTCTGGTATCTCTGTGCATCTAGCTTGCCCTTTAAATTTGTGGCTCCACGGTGTAAAAATTTTATTTAGTGTTGCTGACCATTGAATATGCATGCATGCATGCGCACATGCACACACACACAGAGGACACACACACACACAGAGGCACACATTAAATATTGTAAAAATGTGATTCGTATTTGTTTGGTTCAAGATAAAACTAGTATGAAATAGGACAGAAATTCTAACTTTTCCTGCAACTTGATGGTATGTCTGTGTACACACCCTACCTTTTAGAGAATGCTACTATAGTCAAGACTCTCGGTCACAGTTAAATTCACCTGGTCCAGTTGCTTTGGTTTATCCTAAAGACCTTTGTAATTTTTTTCAAAGCCAGTGGTGCTATGATGGGTGGGTCATCCAATTTTCATTTACATTCATGATTAAGATCTCTCTCATTTATGAAGTATTTATTTGCTAGCTGATGTCAACCTAACAAATTCATTTGTAGCAAATATCACATTCATTTTTCTCTTTCACTATTAAACTCACATTTCTGTGGGGAGAACATTCCTCTGTGAAGTGACTTTTAAATCTCTAATGTCTTTGTTTTATGCTGCTACTAGAGTTCACTAGCAGAGCTTGTCTCCTGGGAAGTGTAGGTCCACCTAACCATGCCTGTTTCTGTATTGACCTCTGGTTAGAATCTTCTCTGAGATTTTTTAAGATGTGCATAAGGACATATCTACCTATTGCTTCCAATTTATTACATTCTGAAAGTAGTATGTGTTTCAGAGAAAAATAGATATATTTCTTGGCTAGCAAAGATTGTGGTCTTAGTATCAAGGCCAACTAAAGTTTCAACTTGATGACTCACCCCTTAGGCCCCTTGCCCAAGGTCTGTCAAGATGTCTGGATGCTGTTCCCTCACTTTGACCTGCCCTCTATTTCTCTTGAGTCCTGGTGTGTCTGATTCTTGTCCTCTCACCAAAGCCTCCCGTGTCTTGTTTGGTTTACCTACTCTGGGCTTTGTTTCCAGCTCTGCCCTCTCACAACTGATGGCCTGTTTATGATCTACTTTCATCCCTATGGAGTTTCAGCCCCCTCTGGCTCTCACAGGGCCACCAAGTGCTCCCTTGACTACTGGCTTATCAGGGTTCAGCTTGTAGCCCCAACTCACTTCAGTCTTAGCTCTCTTGGTTCCTGGTTCTGACACTGACACTCAAAGTTTTTATTTCTCCAAGTACTCCTTTTCTTCAGACAGTTCTCCTACCAGAATTCAGTCCTCCTGACTATATACTTAAAGTTTCCAAAAGGTCCTCTCTTCCACAGTGTGATTATGAGTTGATAAAATTAAGACAACATATATCACTCTTTAATCCTAAACATGCAGTATTCTAAAACAAATTAAGTTCCCTTTGTCCTGAAAGGATAACTTTTATGAGCATTTCCCAAAATGTACTCTGTAAGAACTGCTTCCATAGGTTCTTTAAAAAAAGATTCTGTACTGAAATACATTTAGTAAAGCCTATATGCTCTTCTCTGTTCTTACTGGTCCAAGTTAATCTTAGCATAGGATCCTTAAGAATCCAGTAGGAAAAAGCTTTGTTTTATTTGGAAATATTCAAACTTACTTGATCACAGAGTGCTTTTTAAAAATAACTGCCTTAACATCTCCAGGAACCGCTGTAGGATAGTCTATACCAATTAAATTGTTTTACTGCAGTACTTTGTTGTTTTCAAAGGGCTTTTCTAATAATTTTTACTGAATCCTTATAATAATCTGAGTGTATACAATTATTTGTATAAAGTACTCTATCTCAAGACATGACAAAACAATTTTTAGAGGTTATATGGCTTAATCCTATAAATGTGAGAACTTGACCCAAAATTCCAGTCTCTCTATTTTCCATTGAGTGCCATTTTCCATGGCTTTTTGCATTTGGCATCATACAGCATGAAGCCTAACCTTAGCAGCCTTTTTCTCAGAATTTTTTTCAGGATAGTCAAATATATGCAAAATATGTGTATTTGGAAGTAGGGTTTTCCAATTCACTGCATTCTTCTATTTTTGTGAAAGACCTAGTTAATATCACAGCAATGTCATCAATTCCATGCCCATATCTGTACCAGCCAAGCATTTAAAATTTCCTAAATGGATTCAAAGCATTATTTTCACTTCCACTTCAGAAAGAATGTTTCCCATAAGCTAAAGTGAGCCTAGATGTACCTGGAGAATAGTGGACCCATGCCGTGAATAAAATGGGCTCTGTACCTTGGCCAGTCCAAGCAAAGAAAGTATTTTGCTTGTTATGAAACATCTCCTGTGAGCTGAAAAGCTTAGCTAGAGAAGTTTATGATAGTACACAAACACTTGACACTCAAGTGGTAAAAGATTTTTCTCTCATGTGTTGAAAAGTACATTTGATAATTTCTTTAAAACTCTATTTTTCCCTTCACTTAAAGTGACAGAGGACCATCACTGAAACTTACCTTTAAATATATAATCTGTGAAGTTCATCCTTCTGCAAATGTTCATACCCTTCTTGGCTTTGCCTTCTCTATGTTCACAGTTAAAGTTCTCTCTTCTCATTGCAATGAGAGAGGCTTTTGTAGCTGATGTGCATTAAATTTCAAAGTATAGTTCCTATTAGGTTAGTCACTGTTTACAGTGAAATGGGACGCTAAACATAAGCAATAGACATTTTGTAGCATTTCCTACTGTTGAACAATGGGAACTTGAACTATGAAAGCACCATTGTTTTACAAATACATTCCTTGCAAAATTTCCTCATTTAAGAAGTCAGACTATAGTCTCTTTAAATAATAAAATTTCTATTGTTCCATAAATCTGCTCTTCTACATGGTCAGTGACTTTTTTTTTTAAGATTTTATTTATTTATTTATTTGACAGACAGAGATCACAAGGAGGCAGAGAGGCAGGCAGAGAAAGAGTAGGAAGCAGGCTCCCCACTGAGCAGAGATGTGGGGCTTGATCCCAGGACCCTAGGATCATGACCTGAGCTGAAGGCAGAGGCTTTAATCCACTGAGCCACCCAGGTGCCCCTGGTCAGTGACTTTTGATAGAGAAAAATTTAAGAAACAGGTGTGTGTGTGCATATATATTCAACATAATAGGTTCATTTGCCCATTTGTACTATTTTCTTTATACTGCTAAAAACATAAAAAGCATTTTATCTAAGATAATCCAATATAAGAAAGGAAAAAAACAAGAGGTATTTACCCATAAGCATTATTAATTAGTATCTATGATACTAGCATTATTAATTAGTATCTACGATACCTTGTTCTGTTGTTTTAAAATAAAAAGTAGAATAGAATTTTTATGAATTCAAAATTATATTAATTATAATTATGGAATTATATAAGATTATTATTACCATTTTGTATGCAACATAATTAACAAAATCAAATATGGTTAAATGGGCTTAGAGTAAATGAGTAAAATACAAGCAAGGGTAATTGAATAACTACTCTTCCAGTTAAGCTCCATGTCACCTTTCTCCCCTGTCCTACCACCTATTTGAGGTTCAGCCTTTGTTTCTTTCATGAGAAGCACTGTAGCTCTAATCACCAAAGCTATGGGATTTGATGGCTCTTCATGAGTACCACAGGACCTATCTGTTCTGTTAGGCTTATGCCTGATGATGTAGATAGAGCTATGTAGACAAGATAACATATCTAAGAGCCCTGTAGACTGTAACACTAAGTGTGTGTGTAGGTTTGTGTGTGTGTGTTTCTACATCTGCCTCAAAGCTCTGTAATGGGAAATGGGGAAAATTCTAAAAATAAAGCAGCTTTATAGCTTGAAATGGGAGAAGGCATACCACCAGCTGCTTGTACCTTCTTGCAGGTTGGAACCAGAGTCATTTTCTCAAAGTGTAGTTTGGAGACTTCCTGCATTAGAATCAGCTGGCATGGGCTGGCTGAAAATGCAGATTCCCACATTCCTTCTACAGAGCTTCTGATGTTATTAAATCTCTAGTAGGCATAGAAAATGTGCATTTTGGAGTATATATTCTGGGATTCTTGCACAAGATGAAGTTTGAGAGAAAAGGAATTGGCAATTTATGGCTTGACTGACAAACCTTTTCATTTAGAGACAGCTGTTTTAATGGAACTTGCTTAGGCATGTTGAAAATTATTTGAATATGAATCTAATTGCGGTTTAGGAGTAGACTATCAGGACACATCAAATTAAATAAATGTCATAGTCCCAGTATGCAGAATTCAAAAAAATCAGGCTTACATTGATCTCACTTTATTAAATAAGTGAATCCACCAACAAATCTTTAGCTTCTCCTAACTCTATGGGAGATAAGGTACATCGAAGACGCACACATAGAACCATATCTAAAATCCAAAACAGGGGATCTGTAATAGATTCTGTATCTCCAGTATTCTCTGGCTGTGAACCATATATATGTGTATGTATAACATTAAAACTCTAGGATATGGAATTATGGAGTTTAAATAATCGAGGGCTTTTGATAATTAGTCCTTTGATATTCCTGACCACAAGACACGAGCAATTTCTGAAGTATCACTTGTAGAGGGTAAAATGTGTTCAGCAAAGATGGAGTATTTGTTTTTGTCTCATGAAAAGGCCTTATTTAAAGTAGAAGCTTAATGCTTGTTGGAAGTCTATTGAATAATATTTTCAAAAAATTGTCAATGTGTATGTAGTTTATAGAGTAATTTTAATTAAGCTAATTGATATATTTGATAAGAAACAGTGATTTCATGGGGCGCCTGGGTGGCTCAGTGGGTTAAAGCCTCTGCCTTCGGCTCAGGTCATGATCCCAGGGTCCTGGGATCGAGCCCCGCATCGGGCTGTCTGCTCAGCAGGGAGCCTGCTTCCCTTCCTCTCTCTGCCTGCCTCTCTGCCTACCTGTGATCTCTGTCTGTCAAATAAATAAATAAAAATATTAAAAAAAAACAGTGATTTCATAACTGTTAGAATGATAGTCCTTATAGAGCAAAACTGTCTGGGTTCAAACTCCTTCTCTGCCACTAACTAGTGTGTGATGATAACTCCCCCTGTTAGTGTCACAGTAATCTCACTTTCTAAACAGAAATAATAGTGTCATTTTGTAGGATTGCATTAACATAAGTGAAGTGTTTATAATAATTAATTACTATAAAATGTTATTTACTACTATTTTATTAATCAGAATAATCCAATAACCAATGCAACAGTATATGTTTTATTTTAATTCACTAAATAAAAATACTCAATGCTTAGTTAAGAATTTCAGGCAAATGATGAATAGAATAGTTTTTTAGTATAAGAGTGTTGCATATATTATAGTGCACGTACTTATATACACATATAACATTGTTTATCTGAACTTCAAATTTAACTGGACATCTTGTATTTTTGTTGTTGTTGTTGTTTTGCTTATCCAGCAACCCTGGTTTTATTCCATCTCATTTGATTTTTTTACCCTGGCACATCTTCTTGAACTAAGTTATGATGCTGATACAGTGATGATTTAGTCAATAAATAATGGTTTTAGTAGATTGTTTATCTGTAATTGTTTTTGCAATGCATTTATGTTCTAGATGAATAGATATTGCAGAGCCAATAGTTTATTAACTCCCACATAAATATGCTTAAATTGACCTCCATTTCGATATTATTAATCCCTATTTTGTTCTGGGGGGAAAAAATACCTATATTCTGGCTCTTCTGTGCTTCATGGATTTCTAAGGTTAAGATGAACCCTTTGGGATACAAACATAAAGTGAGGTGATACACTCTGGAAGTCGGTCTCTCACAATGTATAGGAACCCCACATACTATTCTCCATCATAGGAATTGACAAGTTGCCAGGAATGCCCCTGAGTGACTTAACTGACATTTGGGATAGTGTGTCTACAATTTGTCAAAATTGCCACTAGATGGCATTTAAGACCCTCAAAGCTTTTTGGCTCTGGGAATTCCAAGTATTTTAAAAAGATAGAGTTTTTATGACCTAAACTCAACTCTTGATCCCCTTACCTACTAGCTGTGTGAAAATAGGAATAGTGTTTCCCCCTAAGCATTCATTTCTTCACCTGGGAAATGTAGTAAATGCCCACCCCACAGAGCTGTTGAAAGATCCAATGCAATCGCATGTATGAAACATCCTGCAAGGGGCCTGGAATGGGATAAGTGCCCCATGGGAGCAGTCTTTCTGCCTCTTCCTCAGCATTTTAAAACAGAAACTTGAGAGATTAGTAGTACTGGAGCTAATTTTGTTCCAAATCCTGTGGCTGTGCTATATTTAATCAAAAGGCAAAAATAAAGGAGGAAATAGTCTACTTTGAGTCCCTTGCTTTGATTCACAGTATTTCATGTATTCTAAAAGTTGCCTAGACTCCTGGATTTTTCCATAATTGTTCTACTTAACTATCTGAATAATGCTGGAGAAACCCCCTCCTGCCCCTTGCAGGATTATTCTTCACTTTATCAGTGCAGCTTTCCTTCTTCTAGAAAGTCACTTCCTTTGGGGAGCTACCCCTGTCTAACTAGGTATTGTAGAAGAAACTACTGATGTAGTTCCATGTTCCACCCCCGCCCCCAAGGTGAGCTTCAGAGAGGAGTCTTCTCCTCTTCAGAGAGGAGTCCAGAACTTCCTTGGAAATGGGTTTAGAAGAGGCATCTTGTTGGAATTGTCCAGGAAAGGTAGAAATAGAAGTAGAAGACATTCCCTTAAGCTGTACTTGTAAAGCAGGCATACCATAATTTATGACAAAATGATTAGAGTTGTTTTGTAGAAAGATGAAGGAGAAACCAAAAATTTCCAATTATCTCAGAGTTAGCAACTCCTTGAAGCCACCACTCTGCCCCCAGTTATGAAATTGGGAAACAGGCTGGCCCCAACCTCCCACAGGAGGAAAGCCGCTTTAAGAGCATGAAGTGGAAGAGAATCTCAACACAATTGGCTGTTTCTTGAGTTCTCTATTCATATTAATGGACAACAACTTTTTATTTATTTATTTTTTTTTTTTGCAACTGCCGGGCCATACTAACCAACAAAAAGTGGATAGTGCCAAATATTTAAGAAAAATTCATGGTGAAAAAGTCTTTAAGTTTTAGAAAAGTCTATGCACCAATCGTTTTGGGATTGTTTTTGTTTGTTTGGTCTTTGAGGTTTATGAGAATATAATGATAGAATGACAATATTCTGCCTCTTATTCAAGTCTTGGGGGAAAATGCAATGGAAAAATACAGGACTTGAGAAATTCTATCTATAAATAATAAACATGAACTAAAATGCTAATCAGTTTTAAATATAGAAAGTATAGAACCTCTTTAGTAAGTTTTATTCTTTGAGGTTTTTTAATATACTAAAATTTGTTTATAAAGAACATAAATATATTCATTTCCAAGGTGTTTTTAAATGGATCAAATAAATGCAAAACATATTAGAGAAATCTATCTTATTTCTTACTATTTCCTTTATAATTTTGAAAAAATTTCCTAGTTTTCAAAATGTCTAAAATAGATTAGCAGCAACATTAATTTCTCAGCAAAAGTCAAATAAATCAGACTTGTTATTTTTCTACCTTCATCCAATACATATAGAATCACACAGAAAATGGGGAAATGAACAATATTATTAAGCTGGCCAATTAAAGCTAATTAGGAGACAGCTGTATCTAAGACCTTCAAGTTTCAATCATTGGAGCTCCAATTTATGATACTAAATTAATGAGATAAGAATGTAAAACATCTATATCTCAATATGTTCAATTATAGTTTGTTTTTTACATGGGAATTTATTTACAAAATTTTAAACTACTAAGTACCTATTCTAGCTTATTATCAAATGACACATGATACCTGTTGAAGAGATCAAATAATGAAAGCTTACATTATTTTTCAAAAGATTCACTGCTGCTACTCCCTTGCAGTTCTCCTTTCTGAAAGAGGATAATAAAACTTCTCAACAACTGATTTCATGCTTTGCCATGAGACTTATCCCTGGTCAATGAGTGGGAGCTGAAGTGATGCTTCTCTCTTCTGAGTGGAAAATTTTAGAAATGGAAAAAAAAAAAAAAAAACAGTGGGTCCTGATTTGTATTACAAAACTGGGCGTAGGAGCATACCATCACTGTCATATGGATTCATCTGGCAACCAGAACAGTCTCATGAGACCCAAAGGAAGTCAACCAGCCAGTTCTTTAAATTTTTAGTTTTTACTTTTAGGGCAGAGAATGTACAAAATAAGAATACTAAGGCTTATTTATAGGGTTATTCTAAGCTTTAAATTATATAATTATATAACATATAATTATATTATATATTGTGTATAATATATATAATATGGATGTAATAGTCAGCAAAATACCCTATTCATCATAAACCCACATGAACTAGTAACAAGAATGAAGATGGTATTAGTTATAACAGTGCTACTCTGGACCTCACCCAAAAGGAGATAGCTGTCAATGAGGTGGAATTGACAGGAGTCAGGTGAGAAAGAAGACATTTTATAATATTCATGATAACAATTGCACAAAATCAGCTAGTTTTGCAAAGACTGTTTCAACAGATGTTGCAGACCAATAGCAGTGGGCAGGCTTCAAACTCAGCCAAGTTTTTATCAGAAGACACTGGGTGCTTTTTTAATTTTTAATTTAAACGGCCTATGTGGGGCATATGCCATACTCCATCCTCCCTTTTACGTCTCTGATCCAAAACTGTCACTTGCTATGTCATCTACAGGCCTATGAAGACATTTAGTTTGCTCAAGACGATGAAAATGGTTTTTATTTTAGTTGATTTTGAAGTAAGAACCTCAAGTAGAAAATAGTCCACGAGCTTTTGATCAGTCTTGAGATATGACTTAGAGAAAAGAAAGCTCCTTAATTTGTAACTTGCTTCTGTCATTCTGTCCTATTTCAAAGCAAAGGACAGAGAGAGGGGTGCTAAATGCCTGAAAAGCTGAGGAAACATGGGACTAAGAGCTGTTGCAAAGCCTCACTCACCAAAGAAAAGTCTGAAAAGAGAGAAATAATCATCAGGAGAGATGCATCGTGATTCAGACCTCAGCTGAGGAACCAGGATTCTAAAAGCAGAACTAATTCCAGGCTTCAGTGAGGCAGAAGCTTAGTAGAGCTGGCCTGACTCTGGGAACTGACATATGGGGACAGAGCAGACACCCAATGAGAAGAAACAAGGGAACATCATAGCCTGGGACAAGAGTGAGTTTGGGCCCCCGTATGTTCACAGGATATGTGTGCTCCAAAGTAGCCCTTCCTCTGAGCGCCAGACCCTGGGCGAGCAGAACCGGGAAGCTGTTCAGCCCTATGTCACCCTCTCAGCTGGGTGCCTTATGTGGGACATAATCTATACAGGCAAACACTGCAAACTTGAGGCAATTTGATGGATGAGAAGAGGAGCAGCATTGATACCTGTTGCTTCAGATTTGGTGGTTTGTTTGTTTGTTTGTTTGTTTTTCCAGTGAGATGGGGTTTAGCTGGGGAGCTGGGAAAAGAAGGGTTTTATCATTTTGGCTAAGCCTGTCCCCTTCTGCAGCAAAGACATTGGCTTTTATCGACAAGCAGGGACTGAATATCAGAAAGAGAAAGATGCCATTTAATACGGTTGAGGAAACTCTTTAGCTATCAAACAGCTCAAAATAAGGAAAGTTCTCTCACAGAACTAAAGTTGTACAATTTTGCAATTGCATTAGTCTAGAATCCCTCAAACCCTGAGTGGCTTTTAGAATCACCTCCATATTAATTTTGAATGCGGGACTCCTTAAAATCCCTACCTAAGAGATGCTGTCCTCGACAATGAGGGATTGGACTCTAAAGAAGTGTCTTCAAATTAGGTATTTAGGAAGTTTAACCTTTAAAAATACAAATTTGAAGAGTTTTTGTTTGGCTGTGCCACTAATTTATAGTAAGTAAGCCTTTGGGCAGATGACCAGCCTTTTCTGGAACTGGGTTTCCTAATTTTTTAAAGTAGATGGAATATTCTCACACAAATGGAAATGAAAATGTGTTACTGATGCCTGCCTGGTATCCAGAGTGAGAAAGTATGGTGCCTACAGTTTGTGCCTCAAAATCCCAGCCAATCCAGGGGCGCCTGGGTGGCTCAGTGGGTAAAGCCTCTGTCTTTGGCTCAGGTCATGATCTCAGGGTCCTGGGATGAAGCCCCGAATCGGGCTCTCTGCTCAGTAGGGAGCCTGCTTCCCCCCCTCTCTCTGCCTGCCTCTCTGCCTACTTGTGAGCTCTGTCTGTCAAATAAATAAACAAAACCTTTAAAAAAAAAAAAATCCCAGCTGATCCAGACAGAACCCAGAGTGATCCTCCATAGTGAGAAGCACAGGTTTGATGCACTGAGTCTAAACATACTGACCCCAAGAGCCACATGTGTTCCCAGTTGCCATCTGTAGGCGACAGGTCTCTTGAGTATTTAACATCATTATCCAGAACTGTCAATTTAGGTTGGTCCGGAGGGAATAGCACAAAGTGTGATAATTGGTTTTCATTTCAACAGTTTTTTTTCACATCTTAATTTTATTTTATTTTTTTCAGTGTTCCAAGATTCATTGTTTATGCACCACACCCAGTGCTCCATGCAATACCTGCCCTCCATAATACCCACCACCAGGCTCGCCCATCCCCCCACCCCCCCAAAACCCTCAGTTTGTTTCTCACAGTCCACAGTCTTTCATTGTGCTCTCCTGTGAGACTTTTTTTTTTTTTTTTAACAACATTTGCACATTTTTGCAATATTACTCAGTACCACTCATTCATGCAACACATACTTACTGGATGAATTCTAAGTCTAGACCCTAGGGATGCAGAGGTAAAGAAGAAAACAGGGCTCCTACTCTTAAGAAGTTTGTAGCTCATAAAAACAGAGCTATGAACAAAAAATAAAAGAAAAGAAAAATGAGTATTCTAGGAAAACAGAAGGATCTATTAGAACATGTAGTAGAGGTCTGAGGTGATCTGGGGATCACGGAAGACATCTTAAGAAAGTGTTATTTGAGCTGAGACCTAGAAAATAAGATTTGGGGTTTTGGGGGGCTTAGTTGGTTAAGCATCTGCTTTCAGATCAGGTCATGACCCCAGGGTCCTAGGATCAAGTGCTGCATCAGGTCCCCTGCTCAGTGGGGAGCCTGCTTCTCCCTCTGCCTGCCACTCCCCCTGCTTGTGCTCTCTCTCTCTGACAAACAAATAAATAAAATCTTTAAAAAAAAGAAAGAAAGAAAGAAAAGAAGAAGAGTTAGTTGTGCCTACAAGTAGGAGGCAGATGAAGTAAACAGAATGTTCCAGGAACAGTATGTGTAGTTCTAGAGATAAAAGAAAGTATAGTGTATCTAAGAAACTGAAAGTTCAGCTCCTAACAGGTTGAATGAAACTTTAGGTGCATTACCCAATATGTTCTCTGCATGTAATTTTAAATAAAGTGATAGCATAATACTAAAATGAAATTGAGGATGCTTAATGGAATAGTCGTACCAATGAATGACCCGGTTTCAAGAAGTATTCACATAAATATTTATTATTAATTAAATGAGTCTAACTTTAAGGGATCATCATCATTTTTAAAAAAGTAACTGATTTTGTTTTTTAATCCTCTGGCTAAGAAAGTTAAAAACATTTCATTTAATACTAAAACTGAAAATTTTCTATAATAAGAGTTGGACAGAAGAGAAATGAGATTATGATCCCGGCATGAGAAAGCTGAATTAATCAGCAAGATCTTTGCTGAGATTCAGCCATATCAACACAAAGATGAACTGTGCTCCCTATTGCCCTAAAATTGCATCAAGTCTAGAATATAAAACTTTATTTATACAGATGTTCAAATGAATTATTTTTATCTACAGCTAATATTAATGAGAATTCTGATGTGGGATTTGGTTTAACCATTCTCAAAGTCATATTGGTTAGAGAGATCTATTCGGATTTCAAAGCCCATTTCAGAGAACATCAGTATAGTCTTACAGTCTGTGATAAAAGCAATGTCACAGAGAAATAAAAAATAAATCACCATATGACATCTCCATTCCAAAAGCTCAGGTATTGAGAGGGGTCGCTCACTTAGGCCTACAGGATGTGCATGGTGGGACTTGATATCAATGATTTAGCCTGTCTGGCCAAAGAAGGCTTTACCTTCTGTGGGTTTATTGACTGGTGAGGAGGTAGAATACCAGAATAGCTTCCATACCCAGTTCAAATTCTAGCTCTGCTGCTGGAATTTGTATCCTTATTAGCAGGGCAAATGAATTCACCTTCCCAGGTCTCCTCATCTTCAAAACGAGGGCAACTTTATTTTAAGGGATAACTGTGGACCTGGAATGAAAGGACATCCATGAAAATTGTTACCTTATTGCTGGGTACACAAATAATAAACAGACAGCCCCCCCGCCCTGTTTCCCCACATGGATATACCATAGTAGATAAAATTATAGCAAGGGCCATTCTAGATGGGTTGAAGGCACATTGGCTTTTTGCCATGTCTCCCATGTAGAGTTGGTTATGACATCGTGATGATTGTCACGACTATAGTGATGGAAGCCTCACCTATGATCTGGTAAAGTTTCTCTCCATTACTTCTAGAATGACCTGATCACTAATTCTTCACTAAAAGGTGGAAGGGTTTTTTTTGTTTGTTTTTTTACAAACTGCACACAGCATACCCTTTAGTCTTTGAGAAGAACCAAAGCGTAGTTCATTTTTTTAAATCAAAAACGAGAAATGAGAAACAAGTGCCATTCTTTTCTCAATGAAATGATTGCATCTAATTTTGTTGCATGCATCTGTGTTTGTGTTTAATGGCAAGTGTAATTATGCACCTGTGATGTGTGACTCTTCTAATTTTAGTAAAATTGATTAAACTATTTGGAAAATACATAACAAATTATTCTTTAAAACTAATTTAGATGCTGAAGCCTTTTTAACTCTCTGTCACATCTCTGGCCTTCTAATTTTTGTAGTAGCTATACAGAGCTTTTGTGTCCAACACTAAACTGGAATCTTTCCAGGGCGCCCAGATTCTTGCCCTGCATACTCCTGGGTTGAGAGGGGCTACAAGCCAGCCAGTGATTCCTCTTCCCTCCCTGAAGAGCTTCCCCTCTAGAGAGAAAAAGAGAGCCTTTGGTCTGTGTCAGAGAGATAGTTGTGGGGGTTAAAAGAACAGACCCTTTTTGTCAGATGACCAGGTTAAAATGTAGTCCCCGTACAACTCAGAGTCCAATCACTAAGTTAACATATGGGTGGATATTTTGATATTTTTGAATAATATATATCGTAAGTGCTTTAGTTCAATTTTGAAGCAAGAAGAAAAAAATTAAGGAAGTATGGAAAACACAGAAACAAGTTACTAATTCTTGTTGGTCGAATGATTGGATTTTTCATATGCAAACTTGTATTTTGGTCAGGAAATAATCAAGTTGAAATTAATAACCCCCCCCAAAAAAAAGAAAGAAATTAATCCCCCAAATAGTAAGGGAAAAGCAATACAATATGCAGATAGTAACAAACATATAGGGGTTAAGAGCCTTGTCTCCAGAGAAGCAGCCCACACTGGAATAGTGTACATCAAAGAAGCAAAAATTACATAAAAAAAAAAAAAAAAAGTTTGAGGGCAAAGTCTTGGCCACTCCTTGATGGGCTACACCTACTAAGGCTGAGGACACCGAAGACTTGAAAACGTTACCTTTGGACCCAGGAACAGTTCAAACCTGAGGGTCCTGAAACTACCCTGTCCTAGGGCCTAACTTTCCCCAGTGAGTGTCCGAAGTCCAGAGTTTCTGAAGAGTCACTTAGCCCATCTGAACGCTGTTGCATGTTACAACAGAGTATCTCAGCTGCTCACCCAGTTGTCTTAGAATGCATTTCAAAATATTTTACTTTTGTTGGGAGAAACTTCACTGCATGTATTTGGCAACAAGGAGTATCATTTATATTTGATAAAGTATAGGGCATACTTTTAGAATCCTGTTGGTAATTTCTGTATCGCAAAGCAGCAGTGGTTAAACGCCACTTCAGTATGTCTTTTCTGTTTCTTGAAATTTTCTGGGCCATTTCATGAGTGCTTGAAAATACAAGCCTTCTTTTCTTTTTCTTTTTAAATTTTATTTTATTTTCTCAGTGTTCCAAGTTTCCTTGATTATGCACCACACCCAGTGCTCCATGCAATACATGCCCTCCTTAATACCCGCCACCAGAGTCACCATCCCCCCACCCACCTCCCCTCCAAAACCTTCAGTTTGTTTCTCAGAGTCCAGTCTCTCATGGTTTGTTGTCTACATAAGCTGTGTGACTAAGAAATTTAAGGCAAAGATTTCAAATGCTCTCACTGAAACTGTTTTGTTTTTAAAAGGGAGTGTGTGGACTTGAATTCTTCTTATATTTGCTCAATATTTCACCTCCCTAAGTAGGGTTTGATCCTCCCTTTTCACCAATAGGAATGTATTTTCTCACGTAGATTTCTCAAATTAGCCAGAAATCCCAGTTGTGAAATAAGATTTATATTAGCTCTGTTTTGTGAGTAATTTTAATTTTAAAATGAAAGCTACCGTTAAATTTAGTATATAATTTTTCTCTTTAACCATTTGGATTCTTAAGAAAATGCTATATAGATACATTGTAAAGGCCAAGCCTATTTTAAAGGTTATGTCAGTGAATTGTAAGAATTGCCTTTCTAATTATGTTCAATATGGAACAGAATGTTAATTGATCTTATTGGAGAGATCCTCTTTAATACCTTTAAAACCTTTAAGGTTTTTGGTTTAATTAAACAGTAGTTGTGTTTAATCCGTTTCAGATAAAACTTTATTTTTAATTAAATAGGAAAGGCATTTAGCAATCTTACATGACTTCTTTACTGAGAAGCCCTTTTATAAGAAAAAGAAAACACCGATTTCTCCATATATAAAGAACAAGTATACTTTTCAAATACTACTTTATGCTTCTCTCTATTATGGTTCAAGGAGCATGTTAACAGACTTCAGAGAGGTTCTATACTAATATATCTGGCAAATCTAATATTATAACTGAAATTCCTCTGTAGTATTTTAAGATCTTAATAAGGTTTCTGTGTCATCTTTATTTAGAATCTGGCTGGTAGTAAGTATTGAACAGGTAGAATCACCAGCTAAATCAAAACTCCAAAATAATATCTAGACTTTTGCCTGAAAATACAGTTTGCTAAAGTAAAACATACTATCCAAATTATCCTTAATTTAGCAAATTTCCTTAATGCAAAAACATCCAGTCAAATCTAAAAAAAAAATTGTCAAGCAAGTATTCCATATTTTTAAAATTAGCTTAATGAAGTACTACTTTTTTTTTTAAGATTTTTATTTATTTATTTGACAGAGAGAGATCACAAGTAGACAGAGAGGCAGGCAGAGAGAGAGAGAGAGAGAGGGAAGCAGGCTCCCTGCCGAGCAGAGAGCCCGATGCGGGACTCGATCCCAGGACCCTGAGATCATGACCTGAGCCGAAGGCAGCGGCTTAACCCACTGAGCCACCCAGGCGCCCCAATGAAGTACTACTTTTTATAAAATTACTTTTGTGGGCTCCATTGTGTCCCCCCGCAAATTCATATGTTGAAGACTGAACCTCTAATACCTTAGAAAGAAACTGTATTTCTCGATAGGATCTCCAAAGAGGCAATTAATGTGAAATGAGGTTGTAAGGGTAAGTGTTAATCAGATATGACCGGTGTCCTTAAAAGAAGATTAAGGCACAGGCACACAGGGAAGAAAGATCATGTGAAGACACAGAGAAAAGTCAGCCATCTCCTGACACCTTGATCTCAGACTTCTGGCTTCCAGAACTGTGAGAAAAACTTCTCCTGCTTAAGCCACCTAGCATGTAGTACTTTGTTATGGCAGCCTAGGAAACTAATACAATGGCCGAATCTAGTCAATCTGTGACAAAAGTTTATTGAAGTGAGGAGCCCCAGGAGAAGTAGAGCTGTGGTTGGGGCTGTGTGAGCTCAAGGAAGGAGACCCTGTCAGGAGGGACAGGCTACCACAGCTCATAGCCTTGGCTGTTCCCCAGAGGTGAGATCCCCTGTCATTTCTGCTACTTCAGCAGTCAGAATCAGTATCCTAGTGTTCTTTTATGGATGTAACCTGGAAAGGACAGAAAAGGCTGCCAGGCTCACAGTACAACCAAATCCCAGAAGCTGAAAATCTATAGCAATGTAACATAATCTCTCAGATGCTTCAAGAAAAATGTTTAAATTAATATTCTTTAAACCCCCTCTACGTTATGAATATATAAATACCCACCTAAGAATAAGCAAGTATCCAATATATATGCTCTTGTGCTATTTATCATAACTTGGAAAATTGCTTTGCTTAGTAGATATTTTTAGAACAACTCCTGATGCATATATTCCTTAAGGAAGCCTTTTAATCTCATTTTTAGTGCTTAGGAAGTACTGGTTACAGGACTAAAAGTAAAAAAAAAAAAAAAAGTAGATAAGTGGTTTGTTCTGAGATACATAATTTTTAAAGAATATTGCTCACATTTAGATGTGCAAATATGTGCATAATTATAAAGAAGATCACCTATAAGATTTAAAACTACTTAAATAAACAAAAAAGAAAAATACTAACACCTTTACACCATTAACTGGTTGTCCACACTACATGCATTGCTTTTCCTGGCAACAGCATTACAGATTTAGAAAGGGACTTTAAGGTCATCCAAATCAAAACTCAAACTTGATGAGTCCAGTCTGGTGTTTAGAATCCTTTCACCATAGCTCTTATAGATGTCTGGTCATTGAGCATGTACCTAGGTAGTCCGGTTACAGGGAACTCCATCCATTGTTGGATTACTCAGATTATTAAAATTGCTGTATTCTTTAAAAGCTTCTGTGGGTTTCTAGCCTCTTTCTAACCTTTATATTGTAAACAGAGGATGGTACCTCTAACAAACTCATTTGTCTTTCTTTCAATGAGTGGATTTTGTTTTTGTTTTTTTTTATTATCTCTTTTAAAATGTGGTTCCAGTGGCACCTGGGTGGCTCAGTGGGTTAAAGCCTCTGCCTTTGGCTCAGGTCATGATCTCAGGGTCCTGGGATCGAGCCCTGCATCAGGCTTTCTGCTCGGCAGGGAGCCTGCTTCCTCCTCTCTCTCTGCCTGCTTCTCTGCCTACTTGTGATCTTTGTCTGTCAAATAAATAAATAAAATCTTTAAAAAATAAATTAATTAAATTAAATTAAATTAAATGTGGTTCCAGAACTGAACACAATTCCCCATAAATGTTCTAATGGGTATGGAGTGAGATGGGTAGAGTGCCCTTTGAGGGTGTCTCTGCCTCTGAGTTTGTAGACATAGACTTCAGTTAATAAAGCCTAACACTGGGAAGGTTTTCTTACTATTGGTCTTCTAGCAATATCTCACAGTTGAAGTATATTCTCTTTCTTACAGGAAAGAAATGCAAGAAGTTTTTGCATGTTGAACATAAAATTTTAAGGTCCTTTTTTCCTGCTCCAACTAACTGCAGCATACTAAAGCCATTCTCAGAGAGATACCAGTGATAAACGTTACGCTAGCCTTAGGAAAGGTAAATACCCTGTTTTGGTAAAAGCATTAAAGTAGCTTTTTATTTCTATGTTTTTTGTTTCTATTATTTTTCATGAAATATATATATATAGATATATATATAAAATCTATGTTTATAACTTCAACAAAATGGACATTATTTACTCAAATTTGAAATTATATATAGGCAATATTATATATATATATATATATATATAAAGACTGTGAATATATATGTGTAATTTTATATGTGCATATATATATATATACATACACATCTAGTTTAAAATTTTTCCAATACATTGTCCATGGATTTTGTGTATTTTCATGTATCCTGTTTGCTAATTGTACTGTCCCATAGTAGATGTTTTATGCAGCAGAATTACAAGTCTTTGAAGTTTGAAGTTGAAGAAAACTATAAATTCATAATACAAACCCAAAGTATGATCTACCCACATACATACTTTTTACATGCCCTTTTTTTATATTATTCTTTTATTTTGTTTTTTCCTCTAAGATGGATTGGGAAAAAACATGTCACTAGTCCACATTATATTCCTTATGTCATCTCTTCTTCTGAAATCGACCACCTCCACTTCCATTGAACATCACCTTGAAGGTTTGACAACAGATAAATGACTCCGGGAAGCTCCTCTTCCATGTAGTGCATGTTCTTGAAGTCTTTATGTATTACTTCCCACATATTGGTGTACAGAAGCAGCATGATAAGGAATGGAAGCTTTTTACATAACCTTCAAAAAGTTTCTCTGCCCCTATCCCATAAACACTTCTCTCATCCTCCCAAAGACTTTACTTTTTTCATAGCTACTGAGATCAAGATGATATCTCTCCTAGTGACATTTATTCTCCATTTCTCTCTACGACAAAGCAACTTTGTGAACCTCAGCCCTGGATGCACATTAAAATCACTTGGGGAGCTTTAAAAAATCCCCATTCCTGATCCCTGTCCAGATGGATTAGATCAGAATCTCAGGGTGGTGCCCTTGCATTGGTCTTTTTGTAGAAGCCCTCTGGGTCAGGCTACTGTGCAGACAAGGTTGGGAATTATTCACAGCTACAAATTTACCTCAACTGCAAGAATCTTCTCCTACTTTCTTCCTAGTTCAATAGAAGAGGATTCTTTATTAAGGCTTACGTTTATCAAACTTTTTAAAATCAAGGATCCATTGTCATGTAATGCTTGCTTACCCACTCTCTACCCTTATCTGATGCTTCTGTTACATACTTCTTTACTACAGGTTGTATCTCTCATTTCTTTCCATTGTCTACAAGAAAGACTAGGTCTTTTCTAATTTTAGGGGAAAAGTAGCTCAGGTCATAATCCTCTATTTATTTTCCTTCCACCATCAAAATATAAATATCATTCTATTCACTTACTTAAATTCTCTGTCACTCCTAGTTCTCTTTCCTCCAGTAGAAGCCACAGCATCTTGCCATTTCTCTCCCCATCAGGTATCCTGTGGCATGCCCAGAGAGAAAAAGTACTTAGCTTTTGGACACTAATCCAAAAGAGTTGAGCCAACCTCATGTGCTTATATGGGGCACCAAAATTTTTTCAGCACATATTACCTGGATTCACTTGGTCCAGGGAACCCACATACCAAAGAGGGTTTCTTTATGTATAACCTTATTATGACATGAGCCAAGATTCACTCAAAATAGCTAATTCTAGGGGCTCCTGGGTGGCTCAGTGGGTTAAGCCTTTGCCTTCGGCTCAGGTCCTGATCCCAGGGTCCTGGGATCGAGCCCCGCATCGGGCTCTCTGCTTAGCAGGGAGCCTGCTTCCACCTCTCTCTCTTCCTGTCTCTCTGCCTACTTGTGATCTCTGTCAAATAAATAAATAAAATCTTAAAAAAAATAGTTAATTCTATAGCCAAGTTGAATTGTGTTTTTCTATACAATTAACATGGATCCTAATATTGATATAATTGCCTCCTTATTAGGAAATTGATGCTATTTAACTGTATTAGGACAAGGAAGTATCTAATCCTGGTTTGGCCCAGAATATTCAAGAAAAATTTTGTTGTCTCTTTCTCAATGGCAATTTTCTTACATGGTGTGTATTTATCCAGTGCCTATTATGTATGTGCTAAACACTTAGATTATTAAGCACTTAAGCAATTAAATTTCATTTAATTTTCAGAATAATCCTGTAAGGAATATTTTTGAAATTGAGGGCCAGAAAAATAACTTGCTCAAGGCCCCACGACTAATATGTAGTAGAAACAAAATTTAAATTTACATGTCTGATTCTAAATTATATTGCCCTTTCCATTGTAACTCCTTACATTTACCAAAGACAAGATTTAGAAATCGTTGATAGTTTGTAAGTTAAGGAGTAGCATGGTTAGATTTGCATGCCAAAATGATTACTGGGGGAGCTGTGTGAAGGATGGACTTGGAGGATGAAGAACTGGACAGGAAGACCAGTTAGGAAGACACTGTAAAGGTAGGTGGAGGTAAATAAGACCCTGATGTAGCAGAAGCAGTGGGCACAGGCAGAGAGAAAAATAGAGGAGTGGATTAAGAGATAAATTCAGGGGATGCCTGGGTGGCTCAGTTGGTTAAGCGGCTGCCTTCGGCTCAGGTCATGATCCCAGCGTCCTGGGATCGAGTCCCACATCAGGCTCCTTGCTTGGCAGGGAGCCTGCTTCTCCCTCTGCCTCTGCTACCACTCTGCCTGCCTGTGCTCTCTCTTTCTCTCCCTGACAAATAAATAAATAAAATCTTTAAAAAAAAAAAAAAAAAATCGGTAGTCCTGTGTGCCAGTAGTATATAAGACTGATTTTTACCTTTCACGATGTCATCATTAAGAAAGGAAATTGTAGTTTGGGGAAGAACATGGAGGGTTCTTTTGAGACACTGTTTCATATAAAACATGGTAGAAGAAATGCCCAGGCGTTAGTCTAAAGTGATTAAAATGGTGTCTGCAGTATAGGAGAAAGCAAACTAGAATTGAAAGTTATTAGCAAATAACTCCTGTCCTTGAGGGAAAAAAAAACAGCATGAAAAGAGCATGAAAAGAGAAGAGGGTCAAGAGTACGAGACATCTTTGCCACGAAGCATCTTCAACATCTGTTTCTTTTATTCCACTCCAATTCCTATTTTCCAGGCACAAGCTCTTATTACCTCTGCAATATCCTATGCACTGATTTCACTACTGGCAGTTTCCTACCACCTCCCTCCCTTCATTCCACTCCCCACCCTCTATGCCTGTCTAATACACACTGACTACCAGATTAATTATCTCACTGATAGAAATGCTGACTTCCTACCTTTGCAAATTTATATTCCAGTGCTAGCTATGAACACTTTATACTTAATCAAAATGGACAGTGTCCCAGAAAAAGCTCTGGGCATTTTCATCTCCATATTTGGATTATGCTGTACCCTCCGGAAGGAATACCAACGACTGCATGAAAACTTATAACCCAGATAGGACCAAGTTTCCCTTCTCTGAATTCTTAAAGCATCTGTTTGAACTGGTATGTTTATTCTTTCTCTTCTCTAATTCAGCAAATGTTTTGACCACGTGTGATTCTTGCAGGGGAATAAACATGAATGAGACATAGATCTTACCCTTTAGGAGATTATATTCCAGTAGAGTTTTTATGTGTGGATATTCTTATAGTAACCAGCACATACTGTTCCCTCTGATAATGTCTTTACATTGTACAGACAAAAACTAATATAATCTAGCTTGGATTCAAAGAATACCATACCTAAGCAAGATGTTCTTACATTAGCCATTTTGAGCCTAAATGTTAAGACCTTTTTTTTTTTTAATTTATTTAAGACTTTAGTAGACAACATATTGGGATAGCTATAGCTATTTAATTGGTTTGAAGATAAGTATTTGGAGCTGTCTTTTCTAATAATGAAAGTTATTTTCATATTAAATGAAGACACAATTATTATTAATTCAAAATAATCAAATAAAAATAAAATTGGCTGTAGCTAGAACCAAAGATAGTAAAATTTCTATTGACTAAATATTAACAGAAATAAAATGTTTTTGACAAAAGTTAGAGATGGTAAATTTAAGCCAGGAAAATTGAACTTAGTAGAAATGTCCCTTCCCCCCTACAAAAAAACAGTTGTAGTTGCAGCAGGTTAAATATTACTATTTTATATAAAAAATAAAAGATAAGTGAATTGAATCTGTTTTGTAAAATTTAGAGAATTGATCAAATAAAATAATTTGAAGAAAATTTTAAAAATGAGAGAAACAGATTTTCTCTGAAAAGAAAATTGATTAAACAATTAAATTGGCTCAGTGCAATTTGCTTCAGGAAATGCTTTCTTATGAAAACATCAGTGTTAGCATAATTCTGATGAAATATTTGGATTCAAAACATCTGTGAAGTCTGTAAAAATATGTGATAAAAGATTCAGTGTGCATATGAATCACCTGGGCATCTTATTAAAATGCAGATTCTGAGTCAGTATGTCTTGAAGTGAGAAAATATATTCTTCATTCCTAACTGGTTCTCAGGTGTTGTCAATGTTACTGGTCTAGGGCCCACACTTTTTTTTTTTTTTTTTAAGATTTTATTTATTTATTTGACAGAGAGAGATCACAAGTATGTAGAGAGGCAGGCAGATAGAGAGGGGGAAGCAGGCTCCCTGCTGAGCAGAGAGCCTGATGTGGGGCTCGATCCCAGGACCCTGAGATCATGACCTGAGCCGAAGACAGAGGCTTAACCGACTGCGCCACCCAGGCGCCCTAGGGTCCACACTTTGAGTAGCAAAGATTTCTCATGGAACCAATTTTATGTCATTTTTATCAAGAAACTAGTTCAAATTAACAAGCTATTGCTCAATTAGAATTCCTTTGAGAAAATTTGATTAATCCAGTTTTAGTGAAATGGCAAAAGGTGCAGGGGTCATGTAGTAAACTCATGGTGGCAACAGCCCAGTCTTTTATCTACAGTTACTAGGGAAAAGGCAACACTTCTTTTTTTTTTTTAAGATTTTATTTATTTTCTTTAATTTTTTATAAACATATAATGTATTTTTAGCCCCAGGGGTACAGGTCTGTGAATCGCCAGGTTTACACACTTCACAGCACTCACCACAGCACACACCCCCCACCATTGTCCATAACCCCACCATCCTCTCCCAACCCCCCTCCCCCCAGCAACCCTCAGTTTGTTTTGTGACATTAAGAGTCTCTTATCGTTTGTCTCCCTCCTGATCCCATCTTGTTTCATTTATTCTTTTCCTAACCCCCAAACCCTCCATGTTGCATCTCCACTTCCTCATATCAGGGAGATCATACCACAGTTGTCTTTCTCCGATTGACTTATTTCGCTAAGCATAATACCCTCTAGTTCTATCTACATCGTCACAAATGGCAAGATTTCATTTCTTTTGATGGCTGCATAGTATTCCATTGTATATACATACCACCTCTTCTTTAGCCATTCATCTACTGATGGACTTCTAGGCTCTTTCCATAGTTTGGCTAATGTGGACATTGCTGCTATAAACATTCGGGTGCACGTGCCCCTTTGGATCACTACGTTTGTATCTTTAGGGTAAATACAAAGTAGTGCAATTCCTGGGTCATGGGGTAGCTCTATTTTCAACTTTTTGAGGAACCTCCAGCTGTTTGTTCCAGAGTGGTTGCACCAGCTTGCATTCCCACCAACAGTGTAGGAGGGTTCCCCTTTCTCCGCATCCTCGCCAGCATCTGTCATTTCCTGACTTGTTAATTTTAGCTATTCTGACTGCTGTGAGGTAGTATCTCATTGTGGTTTTGATTTGTATTTCCCTGATGCCGAGTGATGTGGAGCACTTTTTCATGAAGACAACACTTCTTTAGTTAAATTTGGTTTTGCTGAATAATGTTGAATGTTTTGTTGGCATGTGATATGGCGGATAATTGTGGCAGCCATCTTGGGATACTGAAGAAAGCTAGTTGGAGGGACAAAATCAATATTCTGAAGATGGTGGAGTGAAAAAAATAGGAAGGACTTGTGTCTTTGGGGATACTAATGAGCCCCTTAATAAATCATCCCTGAAGCTACTCTATTTTAAGACTTCATATTGTGTGAAATAATAAATTTCATAAATATTTAATCCACTATTGACTGAGTTTTCCTGTAACTTGGGGCTCAAAACATCTCACGACTAGAAAGTTACAGATCCGGGATCCAAACCTAGAGATTCTGACTTCTTGTTCAATCTCCTTTCTTCCTCCTCTAGGTTTTACCACGCTGCCTTATATCATGTCACCATTGCAGTAAAGTAAACTTTCAAGGGGACCGGGTTCTGAACTTAAACATGAATATCCTAAAGAGTGCCTGGCCCAGGGCCATACACACACACACACACACACACACACACACACACACAGTCCTTAATAAATGAGTAAATGATTGAACACTAGTGGCATTACAGGACAGAAGGTAAAAGCAAGTGAAACACTGATGTTGAGGAGAGTTTATTAAAACAATTTTCTTGGCTATGCTAAATAATATTTAATTTTAAGTAGGCTATTAGGAGTAATGTCAAAGGACTGTACTGTACTTTAAAAGTGATTGAAAATTAATTAACAAAAGATATTTCCCAGAAAATAGCTACAATATCTTTCAGATTAATATGCCAGGAAGGATCTGCTTAGTTACAGCATGCCTGAGTCAGACCAATTAGAAGTGAGGTATAGTTACAAATTTTGCAATGCCTCTGAGAAGGTTTGCCTGGTATAAACACCAGGGTTAATCTGTGTAGAAATAATCTCTAAATTCTGGAAATTGGGTTATAGTCCATCATTAATGGCTCAGAGCAAGTAAAATTTTAATGTACCCCATATAAATGAAAACATTAAAATTAATTATTCAAATTTAATCTGCTTTTCAGCTTTACAGAAAGATGTAGTTTAAATTGAGCAGTGCTGTTGTGTCATTTGAACTGTAATCTTGCAAGTGATTTAGATATTGAAATAATTGTTCAGGTTTTTTTTTTTTGGTTGATAATGGGATAGTTTTTCATTTTGCTATATGTCAGTTAGTAATTGGGTCCTCAGTATACAATAAAGAAGAAAGGTCTAATGAGACAGGTTAATAGGAACCTTGACATCCAACTTCTTTTTAAATAAAGAACACAGTTCTTCAGCTTCAAATTTGAATACAACCTAAGTAGATAAACAATTTTTTGCAATTACATTAAGCATGTTATTATAGGGTGTGTGGAGCAATGAACAGGCAAATAATCTATACTTAAACTTCTTGTGTAATTTTAAAATTGTTCAGTCAGTAGAATTATTTATGTCAAAATATTGCTTGATGGTTTTATTATTCTGAAGGACAAGAGTTTATGATACATTACCATTGTCTAGACTAAATTCATGGTGCCCAATATCAATTTGTTCTTAAATCTATATAAGGCTAAAATAAACTTAAATATTTGCAGAAGGTACTTAATGTTCTACTTTTTACATTGCTATGTGATATAAAATCATAAATAATTTCCACACTTGACCAGATCTTAGAATATAAAGAAGTGCCAGTCAATTCTTAAGTATGTTTTAAAAATCAATTTGTTTTATTTCCTAATTTTATTTTTATGTTTAGTTATAATACATTTCTTTTCTACTTGACGTTTTTTCTCTTCAACTTACTTTTTATTATTTTTAAAAATTCAAGTAATGTGTTTATTCTACCTAAAAGTAGAAATTAGTGGCTTGTATGTGTCTGTATATTTGAGATTGTTTAGTGGCATACTTACGTAGCCTTTTCTTTTAGTAAGGAAATATAAAGGAGAATTAGAAAGGTATTTCTCTATTACAGCTATGTTCTGGAGGGGGAAATGATTTATGTATATATTTAGATGTTTCTTAGCAAATATGACTATTCTTGCTGAAAGAAGCAGGTAGTTGCATAGATAGAACAATCACGGGGACAGATACATTGCACTGTGTGTGTGTGTGTGTGTGTGTGTGTGTGTGTGTGTGACTAATGTTTGTATCCCATTGCAAAGCTCCCCATATCAAGGATCAGAATTTTGTTAAAGGAGAATGATCTCTTTAATCCGGTAAAATTATTCTCTAAAAGTTGAAGAGATGCAAGGAAGGATTGATTTTAGGTAATCAATAAACCTGTTCCCTTATAAACGTAACTCCCTCTGGACTTACCTCAATGGCTGCCATTTAGATTGCTAGATTGTAATAAAAAATTAGTTTGAGCTGACATTTTATTCCTTAATTCGGGCAACTATCTCTGGAGAAATAACCCATAAGAAAATCTTCTTAATCCATATTTCCTTTGGGTGAATATAAATTTGAGTCATTCCCGATCAGTCCAAGTTTCCTAAATTATTAAAGCAATTAGTAGCTGAATATAAGGCTCAGATGAGAGTAAAAATCTGTTTTTAAACATCTAAGAAATGCTTCTCTGTATGTATCACATTAATGGTATATGTATTAAAAGAGCATTTTATAAAATTTTATCTTTAGAAGGCTAATACTAGAAGAAATACATGAGATTATAAAAAAGAAAGCATTTTCTTTTTGCACAAAGTTAAATCTGCATGTTTATGCACTAATACTCATTATAAATTTTCAGGAAGGGCCATTAATTGTAGGATTCCTCCATAATGATTTGGCCAAGGAACCTTTTGGTTGCAAGGAACTTTTGGAAGACCAGTGCTCTGTGGGGCAAGCCGCAGGACCTCCCAGGACAGTCATATCGGGAAGCTAGAGCTAAATTAGAACACAATGACTGTTTCAGCAACTCAGGAAAAGAACCAAGGGTTCAGCTAGAACCAGCATGATTAGCCCACTTTGGGCTTCTTATTCAAATTTATGTTGCTAGGAAATAGAATGAAAATAGGTCTTGCATATCCAGCCCTCCACGTACAATTACTTAAAAGACCAAGAAAAGTGTGATAGGCTCCCAGTGTTACTTTCCTCTCTCAACATTTCAAGAGAGAAGCGAGAGTTTTTGCAATGCATATTAGAACCAGCCCCAGGGTCAGAGTTTTCCTTAGCCTTTTGGGGATGTGAGGTTTTGTAATTCCAGAGTTAATGACTCTGTAACACCACTGGAGAGAGGCTAGCTTCAGAAGATCTTACCAATTCTTCAAATAGAGTGATTTATGAGCTTCCCTGGTTATTCCAACTAAGACATAGCACATTACAAGGAGTGAGGGGAGCCAGGTGCTGATGGCATTTTATGATTCTTGAGAGTAGAATAAGATTGAGTGTGAGGTTAAATGTGAGAGGCAGGATGGCTGTGGAGCCCCTTTGGCCTATCATTGTACTAAACTAAAATTAGTTTGCTTAGGGAAATAGGAGTTGAAATACCAGAAAGTTTTCTTAAACATCAGTTCTTCATGACTCTTATCAAGGATTTGTATGGTTGTCTAATAAAGCAAGCAGACACCATGTTGAGGCAAATGTTGCAGAGAAACATCAGATGTAAGAGTCTCACATCTAAATGTAGATTCAGAATTTATACTTAGAAAGATGCAGAAGAGTGCGAGTTACTGTATGCTGATTGCCTACTGCCTACTTAGACAACCAGACCTAAAGAGCTCCCAAAAGAAAGAGATGACTATGGACTTGGGATAACCAAGGTTTCACAGAGGAAGAGGGATATAGTTAGACATAGAAGAGTAGGGCCAATATATCCACAGTTGAACCAATATATGCACAAATAAGTCAATGACTTTTTTCTCCCATGGACAAGTTTTCATATGGTCAGAGAAAGGTGACATCTGTGATGACTCAAACTGGAGTAAAACAGACCTTCTTTGGGAATGTGTTATTTGTTCCTCTGGATTTATATAGAACCTTTCTTGGAAGTGTCATAATTTATGATCAATACTAACAGATGACAGAATACATAATCATTGAAAAGAAAACAACAGAATGAATTCACTTTGAACTATTTGTAATGCATGTCATGTTACCCAGTGAGCACATGCTGTCATTTTCTCTAAGTCATGCTTCATTATATATTTCCTGTCCGATGAATGCAGTCCCTATATGTGTTAAGCATTTATTTTAAAAACGTAATTTAAGAGGCACCTGGGTGGCTCAGTCAGTTAAGCATCTGCTTTCTGCTCAGAGCATGATCCTGAGATCCTGGGATGAAGCCCTGTGTTGGGCTCCCTGCTCAGAGGAGGAGTCTGCTACTTTTTCTCCCTGTGCCCCTCCCCCAACTTGTGAGCTCTCTTTCTCTTGTTCTCTCTCTCTCTCAGAGAAATGAATAAGTCTTTCCAAAAAAAATTTTTTAAAACCTTAAAACGTGCACTGGTATGCCACAATGTGTTGTTATTCCCAAACTTTTAAGATGAATCATGAATTTTAAAATTATTTTGATCCTCACACAGTTTTACAAGAATAAATATAGGGGAATCTGGTGGGCTCAGTTGGTAGAGCATTCAAATTTTGATCTCGGGACTGTGAGTTCAAGCCCTACATTGGATGTAGGGCTTAGCTTAAAAAGAAGAATAAATATAGCTGTCTGTGAAAGATACCTCCAAATTCATAAAAATAACTCAGGATAACATGATCCTCTAAAACTCACAAAGTGTTGTTTATACATTTGTAAAGTGAAACTGTCTTTACAGTGAATTAAAACAATAATTATTCTCACTGTACCTTTCTGTGGACCATACTGAAGATCAAGTGGAAGTATACGTTTATCAGTAGCAAAGTCCTGTGTAACAGCTTGGCACATAATATAATACTTTATATTTGTAAACAATTTAGATTTATAAGAAGAATACTATAAATCTTGACAATACATCTGGGTTGAGCGTAAGGGTAAATGTGAGAGTAAGAACATCCATGGAGAAAAGATTTATTGAGCCATTTCTGCATTGATCCTCTTAAAAACTCTGTGGAAGATGTTGGGCAGATATCACAGTCACCATTCATTTTGTACATGAGGGAAGTGAGACTCATAATAGTTAAGGAACAGGTCCAAGGTTACAGGCTACTTAGAAACAAAGGAAAGATTCAGCCTGCATCTTCCAACGCTCACATCCATTGTCCCTCCCGCAACGCCTACAGGTAACCAGCCTCTGTGGAAGCTGAATTTCTTCAGGGCTCACACATAGCTTGTTTCCATGTGAAGAAAGTTTTTGAATAATTTTAAGTAGGCTTGAATGACAAGATGACATTGTGGAGAAGGCATAGATGTTTTCCCCCCTTGGTTTTATTGCGGAAGGGCATAGACTTTTCAGTAAGGTCAGGGTGTGAGTTCACATTCTTCTGCACAAGTTTTGACCCGAGATAGCCAAATTAGTCTCATTGTGGTAGCATTTCCTCATCTGTTTATTTTTAATTTTTTAAAGAAAACATCTGTTAGCTACTTCACGGATCCTTGGGAGGATTAAATTTGACTTTGGAGGGGCGCCTGGGTGGCTCAGTGGATTAAAGCCTCTGCCTTTGGCTGAGGTCATGATCTCAGGGTCCTGGGATCAAGCCCAGCATCTCGGCCTCTCTGCTCATCGGGGAGCCTGCTTCCCCTCTCTGCTGCCCAACCCCCCCGCCACTGCCTGCCTCTCTGCCTGCTTGTAATCTCTCTCTCTCTCTGTCATAAATAAATAAAATCTTTTAAGATTTTTATTTATTTATTTGACAGACAGAGATCACAATAGGCAGAGAGGCAGGCAGAGAGAGAGGAGGAAGCAGGCTCCCTGCTGAGGACCCCGGGATCATGACCCGAGCCGAAGGCAGAGGCCTTAACCCACTGAGCCACCCAGGCACCCAAAATCTTTTAAAAAATAATTTGACTTTTGATATAGGAAAAGGTTTAAACTAATATCAAGCCTCCTGTTGTTGATTCCCTTTGCAAACATCACCCGTCTCGGTTCACTCTTTGGCTTCTACGGCAACAGCTGAGTAGTCTCCAGTGAGAAGAATAGCAATCTTGGGATGTGTGGGTGGCTTGGTTGGTTAGGTGTCCAACTCTTGATCTTGGCTCAGGTCTTGGTCTCAGAGTCATGAGTTTAAGCCCCTGTTGGGCTCCATGCTGAGCATGAAGCCTACATAGCATCTTTCTGCTTTAGCCAAGTATGAAAATGTCTATTTATCCTCTTCAGAAAATAGCAAGCTTCAGAAGTTCAGTGATTCTGGGCTAGTGAGGTTTAATATAAAGCAAAGTAGTTGAGAATTTAAGGGACTTCAATTTCAATCTTAGTTTCACCAACAAGTATAAAAATCTTAGGCAGATTCTCATTTTCTTTATCTTTTATTTTTTTTAAAGATTTTATTTATTTATTTGACAGACAGAGATCACAAATAAGCAGAGAGGCAGGCAGAGAGAGGAGGAAGCAGGCTCCCAAGGGAGCCCGATGCAGGACTCAATACCAGGACCTGAGCCGAAGGCAGAGGCCTTAACCCATGGAGCCACCCAGGCGCCCCTTTCTTTATCTTTTAAATAAGAAGGTTGGACAAATAATCTAAGACCTTTCCATCTCTAATAACCATCTGATTTTTAAATCATCTATAATCTCTTATATCTCTTAATACAAAGCCTTTACACTCAATTAATGTTTTTTGAACTAGATGAATTATAGCACATCAATATGAAATCAATACAGAATATAAATTTAGAACATTAACTTCCACACATTTCACAACACCAGGATCAGAATAAAGCTTTACAGGAGGAAGAGAAAGAAGCAGGATGGGCTATAATTATTGGAGCTAACCAAGGTTTTGGTATGCATACAGATAAACCAGACACACTCTGAACTTTGGCTTAAACATTCTCCTTTGGCTAAAAATCTCATCACACACCATTTAGAGCAAATTTGCTCTACGAACTGTAACACACATGGTAATAAGCAGATTTATGAGATGACAAAGGTATAGAAAAATTGCTATTCTCTAGAAAAGCTGTAGTTCTAAATGAAAACTCTCAGGTCATTTGCCATAGTTTTAACATTGACTTCTTAAGAGCATTTCTGCTATTCATATGAATCTTCTTGCTTCTTAGAGACTTCTCAGCCTGGCTCATTTTTTGATAAAAGTTCCGTGAGTTTTTAGTGCTGTTGAAAACCTAATTTTTCTCACTCTATTGCAGTACAAACAGCCATGTTCCTATGCATGTGTTCTTGTGGTATTTCTCACTCCAAATTGATAATCTACACTCTTACTTGCTTGATCCCAGTCAAGTGGCTTTCTTCCTACCATAGTAAGAGTTTTGTTGGGGGAAATATGCATGTTTTGCATAAAAACTGTCTTATTATTTTTTATTAATTTCCATTTTAGAAGTCAAATTGTTTTTATTTCATTGACACTAATTTCTTAAGTGTATTCTTTGAAAAAAATGGTAGAGCTATATCTAGGAAAGAAACTTATGAATAAATTCTAGAATGAAGTTACAGGTCAGTGCCAAAAATATTGGCCCAAGAACCAGAGTCTAGCATTTCTGTTCCAGCTGTGCCCCATTACATAATAAAGCCTTCTCATTCCCCCTTTGACTAGATGATTTGTACCATTTATCCATCTCTAATGTTCCATTGTATTATAATAGAGCTGCTTTTTTTTCTTCAGCTTCAATATTGTCCTTCTGAGCCCATATTGATTCACTCACAAATACTGTTTTCCACTTCACAGACAGCCATGCTCACTAGCTATACCCTGTTAGGTCCCAAGTGTACCACATACTAAAATCATTCCTCAGCTCATCCAAGGGTCTGGTTCATTCATCTATAAAAGAAGAACAGTTTATTTTGTAATCACCAGGAGCAGCAAGTCTACAAAACTGCTCCATGGTACAGAGAACACTGTGTGATCTGTCCAACCTCCTTCTGTGTTTAGCTACAAATTTATAACCAAAATGCAGGAGACCTCAATCTCTAGTATTATTTGGATATCCAGAGTTCCTTATCTGTTCTTCAGTTAGCTAGGACCCACAGCCAAGTGACCCACAGACAGAAAAGTAATTTCCTTAGTTACTTACTTAGTTTTCCTTTCATTTTCTTTTTTCCTGGATTCCTTGTTAAAGTGGCATTTCATTTCACATTTTACTTCATTAGAGAGTCTGTAATTTTTAGCCACAAATGTGATCAAAGACTCTCAAAGTGATTTAACAGTTCTAGACAATTGATATGGCAGTTTCATGCTCTTGGAAAAATACCGAAACTAACACATTGAAAAATTCTGTTAAGCATAGTGGAGTTGAGATTTTTTTAACCAAATGAAATATTATCAATTATCATAGGTTAATAGAGCTGCTCTTAATTATTAGGGCTCTAGAATTGAAGCTTGGAAAGTTAAACACAATATAAGCAGGGGTGGCTAATTCTAAGGTGCTCGAAGGCTCATTACAAATGAAAGAGAGAAACAACAATAAAAAAATGGCTTTCAGTTTACCTATAATTTAATCCATATGATGTAATATAACTGGATTGGCCAATTTTTCAACCAAATTTGCTGGCTGAGTAGTTTGGCTTTTCGTTAATTCCACTTGAGCTATTCCCCTTAAAACAGGTTAGATATACAAAAGGTTTTGTGTTCTGAGAGGTATATTTGTATATCTTACACTGTTCAACTTGGGTTAAACAGGTACTTTAAGCCTGAACAGGAGCATCTGCTTACATATACTGCATTCTTCCTTCTTTACTGCTCTGTCCCAGCCTTCAGAACCATGATGACCACACGGTTGGCACATAGGAAATTTGTTAAATGATTGAGAGAATGAATAAGTGAATGAGGTGTTTGTCTCATATTTCTCAATGTCTCTTCATTTCATGTATTAACAATCACTTCCTATACACAAAGAATCTCTGTTTGGCAGCATAATATTCCGGAAACCTTTTGATAAGTTTCAAATGGTTTCACTCCTCATGATTAAAGAGTTCTTAAAAAAAAAAAAAAAAACTGTCACCCATTCCAGTTCTTAATCACTCCAACTCTAAATCACAGACCATACTTTTGACTTCAACTGAGATTTCCTAACAGAATGCACTTTTTATAATGAACAGTACCCATTATTGTTTTTGGAATAAAGGTTCAAAATTTAATTTTGAAGTTCCTTAATGGATATTATGTGTATGTATGAGATTATTTAGAAATGAAAAGTATCCTTTTTCAGTTTCCATTCCTAGAAAGAAAATAAGTATAATAGGTTACAAATTCTTCCCTGAAAGCATGGAAAGGTTTTATTATTTAAAAATAATATTTGTAAGACAATTTAAAACATTTTTCTGTTCTTTAAATCTGCCAGCCATATGTTCTTTAATTAGGAGGAGACTCTAGTAAGATTAAAAGTACACATTTTACTGAACACAGTAAAATCTTCATATAAATGGAAATGTACTTAATAGATTTTATATATTCAGTTAGAGTCATGTAAAATGAAATCTATTTATAGGGTAATAAGTTTGCCTTTTTCAGTCAGAAAAGAAAAGGAGATTAAATCATATCTGGAAGGATTTGGAATTTCTTTGATTAGTTTATATGCCATTTTAATAGTTTAGGATAGAGTAATTATAATTTTTGAATATGCCTTAAACCATGGAGAATAGCAAGCTGAGAAACTATTTACAGTTGCCAATGGAATGTTTTTGATCTAATGGGAAAGTAGTCCACACTGCTCAAAATCTGTGTAATTTTCTAAAATGTGTGGTTTAACAAAGCCTTGGTATAGTCAATATTAAGCTGGCATTATTCCCAATACCATTGTACTGTATTCCTAACATAAGTATGAATATTTGCTTAAATCCAAACATTTTGGTTTTTTGAATTAATACTTGTCCTTGAACTCATAATGAGGTCAATGTCCTGACCCTAGAGGGATAAACCAGTTGCAGTGGTAGGCAGAATGAGAGGGTTTCCATGGAAGCTATATTTGGTCTTTACAGAAACTGGGAAAAATAGTAATCATCTTTGCCACTGACAAGTCAAAAGAGAAAAACAACAACAAAAACAATAACACCACAGATTTAGAGAGGGAAGAAACGTGCCCGACATGACCCATTTAGTAGTTCGGGACAGTCTTGCTATTCCAGCCAGTCCAGGTCCAAGTCCACCCCCAAATCACATCCTATTTCTACAACTATCTATGCTAACTCTTAGGGGAGTCCTCCTTGCAGACCTTCCTTTTTTCAAAACTTTCCTGAAAAGATGTATATGAATAGAAACAGTTTATGCAATCAACATTTACTGAGCACATTCCATCATGCTAAACCCTGGGAATAGAGGGAAGACTAAGGTAGACCAGATCCCCTCCCTTATAGAGCATTTATCTGGTGGAAAAGATGCCAATCAACAGAGAATTTAAGTGGGTAATAATGCCAGCTAGTGAAAAGTGCCATGAAGTAAACCCCAAATGGGGAAGAAAACTGATTAAATTGTGTGTGTGTGTGTGTGTGTGTGTGTGTGTGTGTGAATGGAAGTGGGGTTGCTGTTTTACATGGGGGTAGTCAGAGGGCCCACTCTAAAGACTTGAGGGTACAGTAAATACTTGAATAATGTGAGAATGCAAGTCCTGTCAAGTAAGTTCCTATGGAGAAAGGCAAAACAGAGGTCCTGAAACAGGAATAAACTTTTTATATTATGGAAAAAGGCAGAAGAACACTGTCCAGAGGAGAAAGTCAGGGACACACTGTGGTTGAGGTTGGAGATATGGGCAGAGCCCAGGACATACCAAACTAGCTGGCTTGCTTTCTGTGTGACGAGAAATCACCGGAGATTTTAAACAAGGAAGAAGTAATCTTACCGTCTTGTTTTTAGAAGATTGTTTTGGCGGGCACCTGGGTGGCTCAGTGGGTTAAAGCCTCTGCCTTTGGCTCAGGTCACGATCCCAGGGTCCTGGGACCGAGCCCCGAATCGGGCTCTCGGCTCAGCAGGGAGCCTGCTTCCTCCTCTCTCTCTGCCTGCCTCTCTCTCTCTCTGCCTACTTGTGACCTCTCTCTCTCTCTCTCTCTCTCTCTCTGTCAAATAAACTAAAAATATCTTTTAAAAAAAAAGATTGTTTTGGCAAGTATGAAGAGAACTGACTATAGAAGGGCAGGAGTAGAAGCAGTGAAGAACATCTAAGGGAAGAGTTCAATATTCAGATGAGAAACAAGAAAGGATTTTGAATTTGGGTGAGAACAATGGAAATAAGAAGTGGGCTGAGCCCATTCAAATTTTGAAGCTGAACTTATATGACTTGATAGAATGAATGTAGAGTTTGAGGACAAAGAGAAATCAAGTGTGATTTCCAGGTTTTTGGCAGAAAACTGAGATAGAGAAGAGGGGAGGAGCAGGTTGAGGATTCTGTGGGTTTGCAGAGCAGCAGTAATGCAACTGGCTGACAAAGTATAAAGACACAGGTGATATGAAATGTCATTAAATGGCAAAGGGTATGGAAACTAAAGGAAATGTTACATAAAGCGATAGGTAACACAGCATGCCACAGTCAGAGGTTTGACTATTTCAGGTCTCCAAAGTTCTCACTAGGTGTAGATAACACCTCCTACATGGATATGAAGTGGACCCATTCTTCTGGGGGCTTGCTGTATCCCATCACACATATGATCTTCTACCTTATTTTGGACACTTGCTGTATGCTGTCTGCTTGCTGGGGTGGGTTTACTTTTGACTGGATGAAGTCCAGGTCTACTTCCCAAGAGCTTCCCTAGCCTCCCCAGGCTTCACACCTATCTGAAATTCTCTCCCATAGGAGAGGGAATGTGACTGAGCATGAGTGTGAACTGCCTATTAGAAAACCATCTAGAAAACCCCCAACGCTAGCAGTTGTCAGATTTATTCAGTTCATGGAGAACATGATAGAATTGGTGATACAATGAGAGATATTATGTAGATGAAAAAAATTAATTAATATAATGCCTGTACTTTGTAAACTTAGAAGCACAAAACAGTATCTACACTGCATTATTACCGTTAAACAACACCTGTGAAACTAGAGAAGACTATAAAAGAAACTGTACCTTATGTTTGTAAAACCAGCTACAACTAAACATTAAACATTTGGAGGAAGCAGATCCTACAGGAGAGGTAATCTGGAAAAAATTAGTAATAATTTTGGAGAAAAGGAGACTAGAGTACTGCAACGAAAAAGCTGGGGAAAATAGGCAAAGTGACATAATATGAGTAGACGGCACAAGCAAAATCTTACAAAGAGTGAGATTATATGAATAGAAAAATGATTGGTAGGATGTCCCCAGACTGCTGATTAAGAATCACGTATGAGGTAATTACAAGAAGAAGTTATCTTGATACAAATACCACTCAGAAAGACATACTTTAGTACTCAGAAAGAGGAAGAAACGGGAAGTTTGCGTATTAAATATTATATTTCAGACACAGCCCCAACCATAATCCTGAAAAGTAAGCACTTGATGAGTTCCTGGGAAGCGGGGGCCTTGCTGTTCTAAGCATGAGCCCCAGCATCTGCCAGACTCAGCTCTGAGTCCCAGCAAGGCCACCTGCTAGCTATGTGACTTGCATGAGTTGCTTAACCTGGCTAAGTTCTGTTTCTGCCTTTATTGAACAGAAATGATGATTCCTGTCCTAATCAATTATTGCTCCTGAAATAAAGAACTTAGCAAAAAACGTGGCCTTGGGCCGGAATTGGTGGTGGTGGTGCACCACCTGGGCCAGGGGCAGGGACGATGGGGTCAAAGGAAAGGAATATGTGGTATCTGATGACCGTCCTGCCTGGTCAGTGGAAAGTTTTTCCTTTCCACCATCTACAGTACTTCATGTGTCTGTTTACAGTCACAGTCTTCAGCAATTCCTAGAGATTGTCCAGGGTCCAGCCATTTAACTCCCCTTTACGAAGCCCTGCACTTTGATCATGGCTGACGCTGATGTTTGCACAGCAGACTCTTCCTGAGAGTGTTCTTTATCTTGACATTTCTCAATGTCATTAATCTCGCAAGTTCTTAATTCAAATGTTAGGCTCATTAAATTAAACATTAATCTACCTGGAATTTTGCTTAATTGCCTGACAATAATAATGTCAACACACTCAGCTTATTTCTATAGATACTCGTATCTCAGACTGACAATGACTTCAATGTGTTAAAGGTATTTGTTCTTCAAAACAAAGGCTTAATAGGGCCCAGGGAGTGAAAATGCTGTGTCATCATATCACAGTCCGGTCCAAGTTTGGAAAGAATGTTGGGAGATCCCATTGGTTGCATCTGTTCTTGGCCCTATATAGCACAGTGTCTTCAGGTTAATGATTATCACTTCCATAATTTCCCAATTATTATGCTTGCAATAATGTGAACAAACTCAAATGAAAATAAGCCTCATTAAGCAGAATTTTATAATAATTTAAAAAAAAGTGGCTGTCTTTATTTTTCCCATTTTGGAAAAAAATGTTAAGTGAAAGAAAACAACCTGGGTGGTCCCATCAAATTCAAATATCTGTATTTAACAATCCCTGAAGCAGCTTTCAAAGTGGCCCCCCATTAAGATAATCCCTGCTCTGGCTATTGATAGTCAACTAACTATTCATTACCTTCACTTCTTCACATCCCTCTCACCTCCTGCTCTCTCTTTTGCCCCACCTCTTCTTCCAAAAAAAAAAAAAAGTTTGATTTATTTGAGAGAGAGAGGTAGTGAGGGAAGGGTCAGAGGGAGCTAGAATCTCAAGCAGAATCCTTGCTGAGCAGACAGCCTGATGCAGCGCTTGAGCTCACAACCCAGAGATCATGATGTGAGCTGAAACCAAGAATCAGTCACTCAATAGACTGAGCCAGCCAGGCACCACCCCCCCATCATTTCTTTTGAAACTGCTTTCAGGGGCGCCTGGGTGGCTCAGTGAGTTAAGCCTCTGCATTCGTTGGGTTCAGGTCATGATCTCAGGGTCCTGGGATCGAGTCTGTCATCGGGCTCTCTGCTCAGCAGGGAGCCTGCTTCTCCTCTCTCTCTTTCTGCCTGCCTCTCTGCCTGCTTGTGATCTCTCTGTCAAATAAATAAATAAAATCTTTAAAGAAAAAAAAAGAAATGAAACTGCTTTCAGAAAGGTCATATCAGCAATAAGATTTTCCATATGACATAGTTAAACGTAGTTAGAAAGTTCCCTAACCTGATCATTTTTGGTATGTTTTTAGGGCTATTCTTCCTGTTCCCCAGCACTCTTTCTTGAACCCTCTTTTCCTTTCAAATTATATGATCTCCCTGAGTGATATAATCTACTCTTAATCCTTTCTTAACAACTCTGTCAACCTCCAAATTTATAGCTCTAGATATATAGATATCTATCTATCGATAGATTTATTGATAGATAGATAGATATCTATATCTCCAAGGACCACTAGATATCATCACTCCTGTGTCCTGCAGATTATTTCAAACTCAGCCTGTTGAACTAGCTATCTACGCTTTCCATCCAAATTCAATGGGATTGGTTTTACCAGCTAACCAGATGCCCCAGCCAGACTCCCATGCCCTGAGAGTATCAGGGATTTCTCCTTCTGCCTTACCCACAGCCTCTCCATCTCCTGTGTTCGGTTAATCACCAAGTCTGTCGAACAGTTTCACATTACTACCCCTTAGGTAAGTGTGTACTTCTTTCTAGCCCGTTGCCACTTATTTAAGTCACCATCCTTTTTCCTTTTAATTGCCACAGTAGGCTCCTCACTGTCTTCTGCTTCCCTGTTTGCTCTCCACCAAAAATTTCTCTATAGAGCAGCTAAAAGGTCTTACTAAAATATAAAAATGCTCTTGATCATTATCTTGTAGAAGGTCCAGCTCCTTTCTATATAGCACAGCTATCATTCTCCAACCTTGGCACACTTCTCTTTCCTCATTTCCAGCAACCTCTCCCATTATATTGCCTCTGGCCACACTAACCAGTATGTGTCTACAGTTCTGAGAATAAGGCACGCTCTTTCTACCTCAAGCCCTGTTGCCCACATTGCTCCCTCGGCCTAGAAGGCTGTCTTCCTTCCTGTTCCCTGAGGCTACTTACAAGTCATCTTCCAGAACAATGCTTTTCAAGCTTTAATGTACATACAGATCACCCAAAGACCTGGTTAAAATACAGATTTGTTTCAGTGGGTTCAGGCTGGAGCACAGGAGTCTGTATTTCTAACAACTGCTTCTAGGCGATGACAATGCTCTGGTGGTTTATATGACTAGGAAGGTTCTAGAACTCACTTCAGATACCACTTATTCTGGAAAGACTTGCCTGACCTTTCAGGGTCAGGAAGTTGGTATTTTGGGAACCTGTGGAACATTCCCCCATGCCATAGCACTCATGATCCTGAGTTGTTATCGTCTGCTTACTGTTGTGTTTCCACAGTCTATTGGACTGACGGTGTTGTCATACATCACAGTATACAGGGAACACTCTGGGTCCTCTGCAGCATGTCCCATACTGATATTTTTCCTTGCCATACTCTGCTGCCGTGTCTACTTCTCGCTCAACAAATAAGCTTTCATCACCTGGGCAATGCAGGCTCTCAGTTGGAGAATATGCACTTTTTTTAATGAAGAAAGCATTTTCTGGCACAGTTACTGTCTTCTGCTGCTTTGGCAGCCGTGTCCTCTCTGTTGTACCGTACTCTTCCACACACTGGGATGAGAGGAGGGATACTTGAATTTTCTTTTAGAGTAGATTCTTTCCGCTTGAATACCAAAGTGGAAAACATAGCTATAATTATCCAGAAATATAGGCATCACGAAAATTCTTGTTCAATACTGTAGTGTGAGATTTTACTATTTAATCATTCTGTGTCCGATATTATTAGAAAGGTTTGCACTTGTCCAACAGCACTTACATAATATGTTGGCTGGTACGCTTGTAGGAACAACTAAATTTAATCAGAAACACCTTGCTCTCTTTTCATCTAGATTACTCATCTCAAAATATCTTCATATTTACCAGGGATCATTAAATTTGACTGCTGAAATGAAAGAAGCTTAAGATTACTCATAAACAGGTCAGAGGAAAATATGAACATAGTGGCTATACTTTATGCTTCCTAATTGATCATTTACAGGAGCTGAGGTAAATTTAGGGTACACATTGTCTTAGCTCATTATAGATAAAAGTATGTCTTTCGAGAACATAATCAGAACCGTAACCTTGCTTACTGGGTAGGAGGGAGAATGAGCCTTCATAAAAGTTACAGCATTTTCTTTTCTCAGTTGGAAATGTTGAGCAGGAGAGGAATAGGCAGATGAATAAAACATGGTAATGGAATGTAATAAAGCAGAAATTGAGACATATCCACTAAGTCAGATCACAGATAGCATACAAATTTCACTGACCATTAAGACAACGCATCAGGCAAGATTGTGATATTTTTAATCCCCAAAGTGATTATATGATAAGTCTACAGAGTTTGGGTTTTATTAAAAATTTTAAGAGTATATGAAAATGGATTAAAGTTTCAACTTCCTAGATTTGACATTCATTTTTAGCATGTAACAGCTCAGCAGTTTTAATGATTATTGCCAGATAATTCTACTCTTTAGACCGATATAGAAATAACTTTGCAAATGGTTCATCAGTTGTATGCCAGATACTGGTGTGGGGATACTATATATAGAAAGTAACATTCATGGAACAAATGCCTTCCCTAGTACCCCACCCTTCTCCCTTGAAACATGTATTCATGTACAAATGTAGCGACTCCCAATCCAAGCCCTGCAAACCCTCCCCCCAACCATTCTCACCCCCCACCCCCCACCCTGGTATTAGGGAGCTGGGCTGCAAGCAGGAGGGCTAGAGCGTTTGCTAAAGTACTGTAGATTCCTCACATACTGAGAATTGTCTCCAGGATTAAAAAAAAAAAAAATGTGTGTGTGTAAGTACTGCTATTAAGAATTAAATTAAAATAAAGTGTCACAGAATTTTTTTTAAATATTTTATTTATTTATTTGACAGACAGAGATCACAAGTAGGCAGAGAGGCAAGCAGAGAGAGAGGGGGGGAAGCAGGCTCCCTGCTGAGCAGGGAGCCTGATGTGGGGCTCTATCCCAGGACCCTGAGACCATGACCTGAGCTGAAGGCAGAGGCTTTAACCCACTGAGCCACCAGGTGCCCCGAGTGTCACAGAATTTTGAAATACTTAACTTGCTATGTCTTTTATCAATAAATAGGTATTTTAAGTAAAACTACTTCTTTAAAGAAAGGAAAAAGGCAACCCAATCTGTGTGTGTGTGTGTGTGTGTGTGTGTGTGTGTGTGTGTGTGTGTGTGTATTTAATTCTACTTGGTCCTGCAGTGAAAGAGACATCATCTTTCACCTACCAACAGTCTAGGGGAATTCATGTAAGATATGACGAAATGAAGACAGAAAATAAGCACGGAGTTAGGAATTGTGGAATACAGAGTTTTGCACAGAATCATATTTTCTAATTTCACAAAATTTTAAGTAATTCCATTGGGAAACAAATTCCCTTGAAAAACAAAATGAGAAATGTTTTTCTCTGCACATAATTTAGGAGGAAATACTTCCAGTAGATCCAGGTTTTCTCTCCAGGCAAAAAGTAATTTGGAAAGAACGAAGCAATATGGTGTTGGTAAACAGTGTTTCTCATAAAATGCCAGCCAAAAAGAGAATCTATAACAATTACCAAACTCCAAATTTAAAACTTTTATTCAGATCTTTCTTATCATCAGCCAGTATAGGATAAAAAGCTACTAAATGGGTGTTTTTAATGTAGCTTACTTTTGTTGCCTGAGTATAGAGGAAAAAAAAAAAAGGAACTTTTAAAACAAGCTCTTTTTTGCTAAATAAAAACCTTTACACAATAGCTTGAAATGGAAAAGAAGTCGTGTGAAATTGTTCCCGGTGGATTTCTCTTAAGTTCAGTTTCAAATACTCTTCCAAAAAGCAACTTGATAAAGTAATCAAAATCTTTTATATTTAACTTAGTCTACTGATATTATAAATGTAGTAGGTGTATAGTTATTGGAAAAGGATACGGTTATCTAAAGTATGTGGTAAGTTAAGTTTAATACTTCCAGCTCTGTGGGATGACCTAAGAACTGTTTGCCCATAGGACATATAAGATTTTAATCCAAAAATGATGGAGACAGATAATTTGCAAGGTTCCAACTAAGCCCTATTTCAAAGTAGCTCTGTTACAATACGCTATTACTACACAACCCTTAAGAAAACCTGTACCTATTTATAGATAGCTTTAGGGAGCAGAATGGCTAAGCACTGAATTAGAAGAGCAACAGGTACAATACAAGCAATAACAGAATAGGTCAAGGTGTTTTCAATTGGTAGTTTTCTCATTGTGTTCCTCAGAACTCCAGGATCGCCTCGGAGGTGTCGGATACACAGCAGTGCTGGAGGGTAGGAGGGAAAAATACCACCGAGGAGTCTGAGGCAGCCTTGCTCCCTCCCCAGCCAGTCCAAGTTGTCCAGTTACACTATTTTGCACACGCATGTTCCATCGAATATTCAGTTTGCAAAAGTAGGGTGTAACCCAGATCATGTTCCACAGTCATTCCTCATACCGTTTTTCAAAGAAACTGGTTTCCCATTGGAATTACTTAAAACTTGACACACTTAGGTATCACTGGTTCAGAATGTAAGAAGAAGGTCTTGTGGCAGGTAGACAGACGAGTAGGTCCAATAGCTATTCTCTGAAGATTCTGGGCAGTCTTTCCTTAATGTGATTAAAGGCTATCATTCGCAGAACAAAATGGTAAGCATTCAGATAGCAGAAAGTAGCGCACTCCTAGGGTTTCTTAATTTAATGGAGGGCAGAGGAGAACATGTGTGGTTTATAAATAAAACATCATCTTGTCACATTACTTTGATTTTATTTTATTCGTGGAATTTACTTAAAATTTCAAATGATATTAAGAAGGGTGTAAAATCTTAATGTTCAACAAAGGGAGCCATGGATTTTATAAAGTCAAGAAATTCGCCTTTCAACAATTAAGGTTTTTCTCAAGTGATGTCTGCTACCACTAGGGCTCTTTTATTTCTTCCTCCCTCTAATTATTCTAATGTTTCATGTTATTGAGTATTTTAAGATTCTTGTTTAGGTAAATTGAATATTTCAAAATAGCAGCTGGTTCCACAGATACTTCACAGTAGTTGAGTTGGGTAGGCACTTAATCTGAGCCAAAATCTTAAAATTTTATATTCATACATTACTAATCCAAAAGAGAAAACCAAAATAAATAATCACTAAGTAATTAAAAGTCCTCATTTTTAAAAGTCTATAACTTTCAAAATATCATATATGATAATAATATAATAGGGAACAATAATACTTCTGTAACATTAAAAATTTAATACTTTGTTTAAAATAATTTGATAGTGAAAAAAGAGAAATATATGCAGATATCATAGTCTCTGTTGATAAAATAACTTAAAACTGGAACTGGTGGGGCGCCTGGGTGGGTTAAAGCCTCTGCCTTCGGCTCAGATCATGATCCCAGGGTCCTAGGATCAAACCCCACATTGGGCTCTCTGCTCAGCAGGTAGCCTGCTTCCTCCTCTCTCTCTGCCTGCCTCTCTGCCTACTTGTGATCTCTGTCTGTCAAATAAATAAATAAAATCTTAGAAAAAAAAAAAAACCTAGAACTTGTTATGAACTGAACTGAATTATTTGAATATAAGCATGTTTGTCGTAGATGCTTGTAAAATTTTTCTTTTGAGCTATTTATTTGCTTGTCTCCATCTCTTCTTGCTGCTTTGTTAACCAGCGTCTAGATGCCAATGTTTTGAATCTTTCATTGAAATGATCCTTATAAGAGCATGTATCACAAAAGATACTTTTGAAAATTAGGAATGCATTTAGTCTTAATCATGAAGGTTTGTGGAGCATATTGTCTAAATCAATGTGATAATGGCCAAATCAGTATTTTGCTTTACTGGTGTCTATGGAATAAATGTAGATTTTTGATCTGAAGAATTCATAAAGCAGACTTCTGAACACAGCTATCATATCCTTTCAGTTCTTTGCTGTTATGAAAGGGCTTGGAATTACACACAAAGTCTGCCTGTAGGTGCTTGTCTAGGTCCTTGCGGGGAACTATTGCCTAGAAATGTAGCACAGCGACAATAGCACGTATTATCTACCATCATTCGTGCATCGTTGAATCCCTATGTGTTGCACCTGCTTAAGCTTTATGAAACCTCAGAGGCAAACTAATACATTGCAGAGCATAAAATGGAAATTATCTAAAACCACAAATTTGCCAAATGTGGATGACAGATAGTTTTGCTGAAGCAGGGGCTGTGTGAGGACACTCACATTCTGATATGGGGAACTTTGGGGGCGAAAGGCATTTCTCACCAAGACAGCAGGCGAAAGAGAGCAGTGGGGAAAACCCACGTTCTGACTTTGAGAAGGGTGGCAGATAGTCCAAGTATATGTCAGGATCCTGCCAAAACTTAAGAGATGCTATTTGTAGCTGTGGCTGCGAGTCTGTACAACCCTGTTTTCCCTCAGCCCCCAATGCCGTCAATGTCAAGTTGTCCAGATACTGCTTTCCCTGAGCTCCTTACCTCATGGCCATCATTAATTGGCAGTGAATGGCCTGGAGACTATGATTGTGTGTGAGTTGTTGAGAGCGTGAACGTGTTAACTTTCATAAGGTTCATGTGAATTTACATAAAAGTGAGAAAATAAGAGGTGTGATCAAAGAAGAAAAACATGTTGTTGGATGAAGTTTAGAAGCAGATGGTGAATCGATGAGGCAGATACCGTAAGATAGAGTGATTGGTTACCAGAAAGTACATCTAGCTGTGGCTAGTTAAAAAAAGATTTAACTGCTTCATTATACTCTCACCCTTAATAATAATAATAATAATAATAATAAAAGACATTTACAATGTCAAATCTCACTGCTTATGTTACTACAAAATACTGTTTCTTGCAGTCCACCTAAGTAAGGCAAGGGAGGGACAGTAGGCCAGTTGCCATAGAGATTCTAAACAAAGCTGTGAAAATGGAATATGCAATACCCGGATCACACTTAAGAAGCGAGCAACATAAATGTTTAATGTGAAGAAAAGGCTCAGGATCTGAAAAAGTACAGGATAAGTGGAAATGAATGCATTCTAGAGGTATACTGAACAGCAGTACAGCAGTGTTTCACATTCCATTCACAAATAATAGGTCTTTACTCTTTGTCAATAGTATAGAAATCTCTTTTTTTTTTAAGATTTTATTTATTTATTTGACAGAGATCACAAGTAGGCAGAGAGGCAGGCAGAGAGAGAGAGGAGGAGCAGGCTCCCTGCTGAGCAGGGAGTCCTATGTGGGGCTCTATCCCAGGACCCTGGGATCATGACCTGAACCGAAGGCAGAGGCTTTAACCCACTGAGCCACGCAGGTGCCCCTAGAATAGAACACTCTTGTGCAATCCATTCCCCTATGCTACCCTAGACTGGGCCCTTCACTTTACCTATGTCTTTCCTCTTTTTCTCTAGTAGTTGCATTTTAATCAATTCACCAAGTCATCTTTTTTACTTCCTCCTGTTATCTGGTATATTAGTTTTCTATTGCTGCAGAGCAAATTACTAGAAACTAAAACAATGTGTATTTATTATGAGTCAGGAATCCTTGCATGGCTTAGCTGGGTCCTGTGCTCCAGGCCTCAGAAGGATGCAGCCAAGCTGTCAGATGGGCTATATTCACATCTATAAGCTTGACTGAGGAAAAATCTGCTCCCAAGACAATTCAGATTGTTTTCAGAATTCACTGCCCTGTTGGTGTCTGAGGGCCCAGATGTTTGGCTGGCTGGCGGCTGGCGGCTGCCTTCATGTCCTATGAGATACCTTCAGTAGCTGGAGGTCACTGTCTCCTTCTAGAGGCAACCCACAGTTTCCTGCCATGTAGATTTCTCAACATATCTCTGAATCTATCATGCCAGCTAGAAGAAACTCTAGCTGCAGTCCACTAAAACAGAATCTTATAATGTGATCAAAGAACTGAAATCCCATTATCTTTGCCATGTTCTGTTGGGAAGCAAACTCCAGATCCTGCCTGTAACCAAGGAGGGGAATAAACACCACTGTGGACAGCAAGAAATTTTGAAATTACAGTGGTCATCCAAGAGCCCACCTGGCACATTGAAAGTCCATACTTTAGTCAAATACCTCCTACAAGATCATTTATCTCTTTAGTCATCCTCTATCCTCCTGTGTTCTTTTCCCCCGCTTTCATTCAAAGGACTGACCCTAAAGTGCATTCTATAAAGACTGAGCAGGGCCTGCAGGGACACTCCATCACCACATCACAAAAGATAAGGAGCAATTCATGTTTCAAGACAGCATCAGCCAGGAAAAAGATTTAGAACATTCTTCTGGCTAATATATCTCCTCTATCTAGGAGTCATCTCTGTTCCGTAGAGCTGTTAGCAAAGCCTCACATTTGGACAGTAGGAACGAGGCAACCCTAGCACATGGCAGTGGGAGCCCGGCGGGAGGGTGGGAAGCAAAAAGGAAGTCAGTGAGGTTCCAGATCTTTATCTATTGGAACTAATCTTTTCTTGTATCTAGAGCAGATGGGGAGGAGCTGCTGCTTCTCTCTGCTTAGCGTTTGTTAAAATAGAAGAGGAATCATATTCTCCGACAAGCTGAGTTCCTAGAGTTTAAGTACCTAAGGAAGAGCCATTACTCCACTGCCAGGGAATTATTCAATTATCCTGAACCACGTGGAAGATAAAGTAAGCAATCTGAAGTTGACTCTGTAACCCCGAGTCAATTTGTGAATAAAAGCCTGCATATTTGATTTTGCTTTTCTTAAAATCATTTTCTAATGGCTGAAAAGTACTCCCTTTCAAAGGATTCTCACCCAAAAAGCTGACCACTTCTCTAAGTACTGATGCTTGGTTTTGGCCTAAGATTAAGAAATGTCATTCTTGGTGGTCATTATATAGTTGCCACTGCTCTTTATTGCATATTTAGGTTGGATTTTAAATTGGTATCATTTATTTCTAGGAAACTCAGCTTAAATTGCTCTTTAGGAACAAACATTGTTTTAAAGATTTTATTTATTTTTTTGACAGAGAGGGACGCAGCAAGAGAGTGAACACAAGCAGGGGGAGTGGGAGAGGGAGAAGCAGGGCTCTTGCCAAGCATCGAGCCTGATGCGGGGCTCAATCCCAGGACACTGAGATCATGACCCAGGCCAAAGGCAGATGCTTAACAACTGAGCCACCCAGGTGCCCCAAGAACAAACATGTTTTTAACTGTTTTAACAATGTTTTAATATAAGGAGAAATTATTTTTAAGATATATTTTGGTACAGCATTTTACCCTTACAAAAATATTTTCATACCTCATTTGACATACCTCATTTGACAATTATATAAGGAGGTCAGGACAGTTGCTATGAACCCCACTTTAGAGGAAAGGAAAGAGAGTCAGAAAAGATACACAGTTGTCTGCGGGTACATAGGTGGAAAAGACTGAACTGCTACTGAGTCTAGGCTGCCAGCTCTACTGAGAGAGCTTTTCCACATACATGCTGGCTAGAATGCATGGGTACTGTGCAAAAAGGGACAGACATCATATCCAGACAGAAACATTAAAGAACTGTTTTCCCCTTGCTCTTATGGGTGCTTAGGTTTAGTCGATCGTTTGTTTTTTTTTTTAATTTCAAAGAAAAGGTTGATAATATATAACACTCACTGAATTTTATTCACCTTTAAAAAAGAAGTTGCCTGAGGGCGCCTGGATGGCTCAGTGGGTTAAGCCTCTGCCTTCTGCTCAGGTCATGATCTCAGGGTCCTGGGATTGAGCCCTGCATCCGGCTCTCTGCTCAGCAGGGAGTCTGCTCCCCCTCCCCACCGCCTGCCTCTCTGCCTACTTGTGATCTCTCTCTCTCTGTCAAATAAATAAGTAAGTAAATCTTTTTTTAAAAAAAGAAGAAGAAGAAGTTGCCCGAGTCAGAAAAAGACGATCCGTTCATTTATGGGTCAGTATTTTGGTAATGATGCATTATTTTATTGACTCGTCTCATAAGCACATAAATCACTTGAAATGTTGACACACAAATGTGTTGATTTTGGCTGCCTTAATTCTGTTATTACTTTTCTCCTCAAATATGAGAACGAATTATACAGATATCATTCTGATCAATTTTAGTGTGGATTTGCAATGTTAATCTCTGACAATGGAGGGTCATTTTCAGCAGGAAAAAGCAAGTTGCAGGCAAGTATATCCCATGTCGTCATAAGACCTTATCATGTCTAAGAGAGTTCTGGAACTGTTCACGCTATTCCAGTGTGGTGCACCAGCTCAGGTTCCATTTCACTTTCTAGTATACATTGGTCATATTATAGCAAACATTATTTGAAATTTTTCTTAATAAACTAAATATATGACATGTGGTTGTAATAAATATATGACATTATTATGTATAATGAACCAACTGTGATATCCATAGTGATATCTGGATATGTATTTCCCGATATGATCTTTAAAACAAATTTTTTAACCCAAAGCAATATAAGAATTTGTGACATTATCCCTTTCAGACACGTAATTGTATATGTAATCATTCCTCCTCAGAGATTATAACAAAACTGCTGAGGTTTGGATACAAGTGATGAGTCTGCATATACTAGGCATATAGATGGATAATGAGACAAAGTTGCAGTGACCATTTAAAAGATTAAGCTGTAAGAAGCAAACACTTTGAAATAAAAGCTGCAGTTACACAAAGTATCTGCACTTTTCAGAAATGGGAAATTGATTTTTAGAAGCTGCTTTTTTCTAGCACACCTAAAAGGTGATGGAGGAAATTTCTCCCTAGATTTAAAAAAAAAAAAAAATGGCTATATATTTTGAAAAATAGTAAACTTTAGAAAGTTGACATACTAAAGTTACCAGAAATTAAGGTTGGAATACTGTTTGGTAGTCTGACCAAGTCAGAAAGATTTAAATCTCCATCATATCATATGAATACATGCTACTTTTTAAAAGGGGGCCATTTGCTACCAAAGTGTTCACCAGACTCACAAATTAAGTTTATTGCTAATAGACTTTTAGGTTATTGGAGACTTCAGTAAGAAGAAACCACATTATTTGCAAATGGAGTGATCGATATAAAAATTGATGGGTAGGGACTGCCCAAATTTAGAAATGAACAAAAAGATGAACAAAACAGAAACAGCCTGTTGAGCAGCAGGCTTGGGCATTTTATAAAGAACCTGAAATCCAGAGAGGTTGAAGGATTTGTTCAAGTAGAGTACATGATGACAATCTAATTACCTTTAGTTTTCAAATAGCACATTTAAATTAAAATCGAAATGCCTTATGCTTTAAATTTCTTCTTTTACTTACTATGGCAAATGACTAAGAAAACCCTTTCAGAAGTTGGCTCAGATCTTCCATTCCGGCCTCCTTCCCCTACAGTTTTTCTGGCCTATGTTCTAGCCAGAAGGACATTGTCCTGCTCCAAACACAGAAAGTTCTTTCAGGATACTGTACATTTGCAAGTGCACTTATCCTGGCCTAGAATGCTCTCCCTCCCCCAACCACCCCCAGTTCCTACTAAGGCTTTAACACGGGGGATCACCTGCGCTCTGGTGACTCTCCTGCAGGTACTTTGTTCCTATGGCTCAAGTGGTCCACGCCTCTGTGTTTTAATCTGTGCTTGCAGGAGTCTGCTTCTCCTATGATACCAGAGCTCAAGAGCATTTTAGTAACCTGGGACACTAGTAGAAAGCAGGTACTCAAAAATACTGTATTGATGTTTGGATAAACAGAGAATAAAAGCAAATTTAACAGAGGTGGTTATTATTGATTGGCATTAGCACAGGGAATGATAGAGATTTCCAAATGGAAAGGCACTTCAAAAATCTTTTCTGAACTACTCCTCTCATTTTACAAGTGAGGTTCAGAGAGCAACTTACTTTCGGTTATCAAACTAATGTAGACAGATTCAAGATTTTTAAAAAATTTTAAAGATTTTATTTATTCATTTGAGGCAGAGAAATACGGGGGAGGGGGGTAGTGGGGAGAGCGAGCCTGAGCAGGGCGAGAGGCAGAGGGAAAGGGAAAAGCAGACTCCCCTGTGGCCGTGGAGCCCAACCTGTGGACTCCATCCCAGGATCCAGAGAGCATGACCTGAGCGGAAAGCAGATGCTTAACCATCTGAGTCACCCAGGCACCCCTCAAGATTTTTTTTAAGATTTTATTTTTAAGTAATCTTTACACCTGTCATGGGGTTCCAACTCATAACCCTGAGATGAAGAGCCATATGCTCTACCGACTAAGCCAGCGAGGTGCCCCCAGATTTGAGATTTAATCCGTATCATACAGTTTTAGTTCTACATCATAAAGCATCTGATGAAAGAAACTTTGTTATATAAATTATATCTTGGTTATTTAGAATTTTACTAGTATATAAAAATATAAAAAAATTGTCAAGTATTAAGGAGTACTTGGTGATTAAGCTCTTTTATACAAGCCATCGTTTTGTTTTTGATTGTTGGACTGGTATGCTAATTATATCCTTTTTATTTTTTAGATCAAAGGGAGTGGTACGGAACATTTTAAATGCTTAGTTTTAAATCAGGGCACTTAGCCTCTCCTTCATTTTTCTCAGTAAGCATTAATCTTTTTTCCAGGTCTTATTTTCATGTTCTGCACTACAATTCTATACTTCTTAATATGAAATTTTATGTTTCACTGTAATCCTCAGTTGACCCTAAAAATTATACATGCATCCGTTCTAACATCATGGTGACTGAAAACAAGTCAGATCTTAGTACTTAAAATAATAATACAAACCTATTCATACAGTTCTGAAAAGCAGATTTCAAATTGCATGAATTAATTTACTGAATTTTAAAGTAATGTATTTTAAAATAATTTGACCTAGCACTAGACAGATAAAATATATAAAACAATCAACAAGAGAGTTCAGGCAGACATAAGATCAAGACAAATTTACTTATTTTAAAAAGGTAGGTTTTTTTTTTTTTCTTTTTTAACCACAGATTGATTTCAGGAGCAAGAATAAGCAAGAAATCTTAGAGCAAAGGGTGTATAGCCCTTATTTATTACTTTGGTATACAAAAACCATCCATTTCCTAAAGCTTTCTGGGCTCAGCACCAACATACAGAGACCACAATTAAATTCTGTCACTAAAAACCCACATTTCATATTCACAACAGCAAGAAAAAAAGTGAGAGTCTTGAAAGAATGTTTTGTCCAACCAAAAGATCTTACATTTTTCCTAGGAGATATGCCATATCAAGACTTGTTAAACTATAGAAATCATTATGCCAGAAGAAATAATTAGCATGATACCCTGTACTGATCATGAGAGATTTTAATAATACTATTTCTGATTATTTTTCGCTGGAGTAATCAGCGTACAAAGGAACATGCTATACAATTAGCACAAAAGGGAATGTACAGACCCCAAGCAGAAAGAGCTTTCTTCATTCCCCTGCATTCTTCCTTTTATTTAATCTGGCTTGGAAGGAGGGAGAATCAAGGGAATGTTTGAGGAGCAAATCAAGGGAATTTTAAAATTGTAGGAACATACTATGCTTATTCAGCATGAGTGTGTGTGTGTGTGTGCGCGCGCGTGTGTGTGTGACCATTGCTCAGTACCGTGATATATTACCCATGCACGTAAATCCTACTTCACCCTCTCCTTTCAGTGCTGCATCTTGTCTGTCATAGGCAGAAGCTGTCTGTGTGTGGACTGGGTTGTGTTTTATGCTGGGGACCAGTGGAGGAGCAGATGACCTCTGGTGCAGCACTTTTCAGGAGCCTCAGCTCTTCAACGATCTGGATGGAATTGATCAGGATAATGAACTCTTTGCAGACTTCCAGCCCCATAAGTGAAAGTAGCTCACCAACCCTTGCAGGTTCATCCTCCGGAGTCCCAAATTTTGGAGTCAATCTTACTCTAAGACAGTGTACACGTAAAGCCCTGTCATATAAAGTCTGAGTCAGGCATTATTAGATTTTCTGCTTTTCATCTTTGTTGGCATAGGCAACTTTGGATCACAACCCCGTATGCTCTCCCGGGTGATTCTCCGCATGATATTGCATCTTGTCCCAAATTAAGTCTCATCAGTATTTCCTGAAAAGAGAATCCAGCCACTGAGGAGACATAGTCTTATGCCTGTGTCTCTGCTCCTAGATACACAGAGTGTCTGTGTGCTTAGAACTTTACCTGTTGTCTTCTGCCAGACATCTCCAAACCCCGTCCAATCCCCATTTGACACACCCTCTTTTACTCTACTTCCTATACAGTATGTCTGGCTGGGCTTCTCAGATCAGCAAACTTCTGCAGCAGCTCTTCTGTCTTTTGTCACTCTTGGGTTCCTAAAATTTCATCAGCCCACTGTAACATCCTGTCTCCCAAGATACTTTAGACCAACTGGCCTGACTTCACGTCTTTCCCTTGTTCCCATGTATGCCATTCCCCTGGTCTGACCTCTTCAGTCAATGCTGAATTTGGATTTGCATCTACCTTTCTAGCCTTAGCAAGGGAATCCAAACCATACTGGTTCCCTTAGCTCCCTGGTTCTGAAACTTACTTGGCAAAATGACACAAGACTTGGTATTCTACTAACTTCTTCTTCCTATCCCAGCTCCTTTACTGACCTAGATGTGTTAACCCACTCTTACTCCTCGGGGCTGTCATTGGTTGACACTCTTTATCTTGATTTAAGCTCTGGTTAAATTGAGTGAACTGTACCCAAAAAAAAAAAAAAAAAAAAAAAAAAAAAAAGTCCTGTCCTTTCGTCTGTCACATTGTCCCTGGGTTTTCTGTTCTTATTAGAATCTAGGGACTTTCATCTCCTTCTACATTACTGACAAAGCACAGAAATCATTCTCATTAACTTTGATCTTTTTCAAAGTTTATACTATCCTGCACAATACGGCCAAATTCATGGTGCCATGGAGTATAAACATAAAATTTTTAATACTCTACCTTAAAACTTCTCTCTCAAGAAAATCCTTTTCTTCATTCAAACATTTCTTTAGATATTTACATATCATTTTTCCTCGCTGCTTCTCTGTGAAAAAAAGTTGGCCCCGCTATACTTTCAAAACAAAACCCCAACCTGTATTTCTGAGCCAATCTCTTTCCATCTCATCTAGCTGCCTATCTAGTAAAGTCGTTCCTGGATGCCAAACGCATACATACCTTAGAATACACCTGGAAGACACAAAGATGACTAGAACATGATTAGAGCATTCAGAGAGCTCACAATCTTGTAGAGGAAAGACATTCATAAACAGATTATTGCAAACTCAATGTGATACATCCTATAATGAAGGAATATGCTAAATCTGATTATTTGAAAAGAGGGCTTAGAGCCCTTTACATTTGAGTGTCAGATGCATATCAAATATGGATTTATTAATTTTCATGTATTAATTAGCATATGCATTTTGGTTCCATTGAGTAATGAAAAAATAAAAACATTTGTTGAGGTCTTAGTTCTGTACTAGGCATCATGCAATATAAGAAAAGCTGAGATGGGGGCAGTGGCAGAACGTGTTAGAAAGGCAATAAATATTTTTTAAATTACTCTCATTAAATTCTGTTACTGTTATGCCTGGTTTTTAAAAATGACTTTAAGGTACATGGGTTAGATTTCATCTTTCATAAAACTTCTAATAAGAAAATGATAAAATTTATGGAAGATAACTGAATTATATTTAGTGCCCCTACCTCTCTCTCTCTGTCACTATAAGAAAACCTAATTTTGGTAATAGAATTTATGAAATATTGCAGATTTCATTGTTATTTCATGTTTGTATGATTTTGCCATGGTAATTTTATTCTGAAGACAGCAAAAATGCAGAAATATAAAAATAAGTTATACAAAATAAATTCAGCTAATAGAGTAAAATCTTTCTTTAAAACAAATGGCTCAATGATAGTGGTGCAGCTACAGTATTAAAAAGACAAGTGAAATGCCAAAAAATAAAATAAAAAGCCTAGATTTTAAACACTGAGGTATACTGGCTTTTGTTAGATATAGAGTCAACAATATTCAGGGCAAGCAGAATTTTTTTAAAAAACTCAGAAGTTTTCTAGTTATGTTACTTTTCATTTTAAGGGTTAATGTACCCCGAGGTTGTATTGCCAAACTAAATACATAGTGTCAGTGTTACTGGAGAGAGTTAGACTATATCTTAAACAATTCCATCCCCTCCCTCCCCTCCACATACTTCTGAGGAAAGAGAAAAAAAATACAAAGACTACTTAAGTACTTCCCTGGAGGCTCACAATAAACTGTGTTTTTTTTAAAATTATAAAATATTTCAGTCATGTGCAGAGAACAATACCCAAATTTAATAAAAGTTAACATTGTGCCATAGGTACTACATATATGTTTATATATGTATTTACATATGTGTATATATTTATAGTAAAAGAAGCATTGACAAAATATATTTACTCAAAAAAATGTAGAAGTCTGGATAGCCAAGAAAAATCACATACAAGAGAAAGAGAGAAGAAAAAAAGAAACCCTGAATAGATCTACCATCTTTAAAGACTTCAAGCCAGACTTTCCAGTTTTCAAAATACGTAGACCTTCTGAATTACACAAACTATTTTATAGGAAAGAAAGAAAGAAAGGCTTTCCAAATTCTTTTATGAAACCATGGTTTTCTGGTACCAAACAAAACTGGGCATAAGTACAAGAAAAGAAAATGATTTAGAATCTCACTTGTAAATAGAGATGCAAGGGTCTCAAATAGACTATGACTAAAATAGAATCCATCAAAGCTTAAATAGGTTTACTAAAGAAGAATTTATCCCAGGAATGTATAAAATGTTCAAACTTCTCAAAAACATTTTAGAAAATCTGCTAATGTTAATCACCAACATAGAAAATCAAAGGTAAAGAAAATATATATATATATATCTTGCTGGCAGGAGTATAAATTGGTAAAGTCATTCTGGAAATTTTTTGGCCTTGTCTTATAGAATTGCACATTCATATACTCTACAACTGAAAAATTCTACTCCTAGGTACATAACTACAAAAAAATTTTTGAATATATATACCAGGAGATATTTTTAAAAGCTAAATTGTTTTTTTAAGCTTTTTTTTTTTTAAAGCTAAAATTGGAAATAATCAAATACTTGTGACATAGAATGGGTCTTGTTGCCTTATTATGTACACATGGGATATTACACAGCAGTAAAAATAAATACATAACTATAAACAAACAAGTAAATGAGTTTTAGTACTATAATATTGAATGAAAAAAGCAAGTCCCAGAAATTGCTATATGATACTTTTTTTAATAAATTTTAAAAACAACTTAAAACTAATTATTGTTTACAGGTCCACTCATATCTAATAAAGCTGAGTTTCAAAAAGCAAGGACGTAACAAAAAGTAGGATTACGTAAACCATGGTTAAGAAAAGCAGGAAGACCATGGAAAGTATGCCAATAGGTATTGTCACTGTTATAGTTCCAGTGTTGTCTGGGTGTTGGTTTGGAGGCCATTTGTTAGATTTTAATTAATTAAAGGAGAAATCTATATGGCCATCTAAATCTAAACAGACATATAATTTAATATAATTAAATACCTATGTGTGATTTTTAAATTCTGAAACAAATTCATGATGAAAATGAAGTTCTTAATCTCATAAAACATCTCTACCAAAAAAAAGCTTTATCAAAAACATTCTCAGTGTGGAAATGTTAGACGCATTCTTAATATCTGGGTTTCCCTGTTGCGTTATTTTACTTTATTTTTTGAAGATTTTATTTATTTACCTGAGAGAGAGGGGGAGAGAGAGACAGAGAGAGTGAGCACAAGCAATGGGGAGGGGCAGAGGGAGAGGGAGAAGCAGAACCCCCAATGAGCAGGGAGCCCTACCCAGGGCTGATCCCAGGACACAGGGATCCTGACCTGAGCCAAAGACAGAAGCTTAACTGACTGAGCCACCTAGGCACCCCTACTGCTGGATTAAATTATAGTTTCCATCTTGAAAATATAACTACATTTGTTGTTTTGACCTGAACGTTTTCAAAAGAATACATTATTTCAGAATTATTCTTCATAGTTAACCTTTCAATCTCCCCAACAATGGTGACATTTCTTGCTCCTAAAGCATAATGTCTACATGACTGTTTATATCACTTGCTGTTACTTTTTTTAAAGAAAATATTACAAAAGAACTGGAGAGAATGTATTACACAGTCATGCCTTTTTAGATGATTTTTATTTTTTAGGGTATTAAAAAGGTAGCAAATTGTATGTGTGACCTCTGTCCTAAGTATCTTGAAAGGGAAGACTTTAAAAAGTTGTTTGCATTGGACCTATGGTAATTCTGTCTAACATACAGATGTGTCGAAGTATATATTCTGATTCCTAAACTAACAGATATTTCAGCATTTCTTAAAATGTACCAGATTTCTCGGTAATGAGAAAGACATGTCGAAATACCTCTTTGGGTATGGCAAGCCACAAGATCAAGAGACAAATCTTTGAGTTATTTATGAAGATGAATTTTTTAAAATTTTTGTTTCTGTTTTGATTACAAGCTGATTGATTCCATTGTAAATAGTTTTCTAAAACTTTTACTGTCATTGCTTTTACTGTCATTCTATCCAATAATTTTTACATGATTCCTCTTTTCTTTAAATCAGTGTTTGAATGTCACTAAAATATCTTTTGGATTTTAGGATCCTTAAGCAATTAAAACATCAAATAAGAGGAAATTGTGCCTCTACTTTCTGTTTATTTCACTTCTGATTTTTTTTTTCAAATTATGTTAAAAATGTCAGCAGTTTGGTGACTGAAGTCTCAGATGGGATATCAAAGACAATTACTCTTAAAGATGTTTAACCACAACAGTAGGAGTGTCTCATGAAATTCTTCATTTAAATCTATAAGTGATCCTTTAGTGAAGTGAGCTATAACCTCGAGAGTTTTAAACTCTTGAATACAAATTCAAAAAAAAATTAAATAAACTTGATATAATGAGTTTGTTCCAAGTGATTTATTAATTCCATACCTAATTTAAAACTGTGGTTTATGAGCTATTTTTCAGTAATAGAAAAATATGGTGCATGAATAGTTTTAAAGAATGTGATTTTAAAAATATGAGATTGTTTGGAGCTGATTGCACAAAGAAATGAGCTCTTGTTCTGAGACAAGTGTATATACGAGAGTCCCTTAAATATAGAGCTACTTCTTGAAAGAAGGAAAGTATTAGCATCTTATTGTTCACAGGCAATCAAGAAGGACATATTTTACAAAAGCTATATACCCAATAGTCAAGCCATGACATTATAACTGTTAGGCATATACCTATTTGGGGCTTTATTATAAATATATCCAGGCCACAGTGCATGGTGGAAGCTAATTAAAATATGTTCATCAGGTAATGCTTAGATTTTATCAGCATCCAGCACCCAGTTTTCTATTTTACCACTTAATAAGCTCAAAAGACCTTGGACCGTATATTAAAGGGAATAAATGGGAAATTAATGTTGGGACCTAAAAGAGAGGCTGGAAGAAATTGGAGTTTCAAGAATTCAGCTGCTCCTTATTTCTACTCGGGAACAAAACAAAGGGAAATTAACATCAATAACAGTGGCGGAATACAGAGAAGATATTTTTACTGTAGATAAATAAAACACGTTGGTTTTATGGGTATTCAATGAGGAAATCTATAACCAGGGCTTTCAATGAGGCTCTTTAAAACTATAATTAGTGTGTGGGCCCTGGTGTACTGATGGACTAGATAGCCCTGCCAGATCCTCCCGAGCCAGGCTTGTCCTTTTTACACAAATAAAATGCTGACAGTGTTACTGACCAGGCATTTGAATGGAAATAATTTGTATCCTTTTTATCCACACTATGTGTATATTCTGTCCTTTGGACAAAAGATCTTTTTTATTTAAAAAGCCACCCTTTAGGGCAGTTGACTTTCTGTGTCAGTGGCTCTTAACCCCGTAATCTCCAGGCAGGTCTTCCTGTTGAGCCGTAGCCCTCCCTTTTTCCCCTCCGGTCACTTCAGAGCAACGCTGACCTGGGCTGTTTTCCCCAAAGCAGTCTGAAGCTTTTACTTCATATCTGATTCCTGAGAGGCCATGCCCCTTTCCACTTCCTTTTGTAAGGACAAGGTGGGGAAAAGTTAGTTCTCTTGGCATAGATGATGTTTAAGCCTAAAAATCACTCACCATGTAATGTGCGTATATGAAGACTGAAAAAAAATGTAGTATTGAGACTCACCTGGTCTGATGCAACAAACTCATGCACAAGTCTCTACAGATGATTTATAAATTGTGGGAACGGCAAAGTTTTGTATCTGCCTAAAATGCATAGCGCCTCCAGCAAGCGTGGTACATAAAAATAGATTATGTGTCCTGTCAACTTTCCTACCTTTCGAGTGCCTCGTAATATTTAAGATACGCAGTGTGATTTGCTGTTGCAGTATAATTTGTGGGGGATTTATTTTTCGAGTTCACCTGATTTTTATTTATTTGTCACAAAACAAGAAGTGTTGTGTAAATTTACATATCAATACGTATTTGAGTATAGGTGTTTTGTATTTGTAAATGGCAGTCTCTGGAATATGTAATGATTATATGAAATATAAATGCCTTTGGTAATATTTAGTAAAGCACTTGCCAAAGAAATATACTGAAGCAGCTTTTTCAGGTGAACAGTCAACCACATACTGGCTACTGAAGGGCCTGCAAGTCTGATTGCCAGTTCAGGGAATCTTTAGCTTTATAAAAGATGCTGGCACAACTTTTATCTAGGTTCCCCTCTTACTGGGCTTTCAGAAAGCACTAAATAACAAACTACTTCAGTTCCTATTTAAAAGTTGTGTTCTCGTTCTTTAAACTACATGCAAATCATTTGCCAGTAGTTTTCTTTATTTTCTACTTCATTTAGGCTTTGGCACTACTCTGATTAAAATATCTGAACAATATTTATTGGATATCATTATGCTCTCTGATCAAAGTCTTCTATTACGTCTTCATTCACCCATTAATAATGACCCTATCAATTGCAGACTAATTCAATTAGCCATTGCCCTGAATTTTTATTCATGGAATAAGCCAAAGTTCCCAGCCTAATCAAAATCAGGCTTGAAAGGTACATAAAGATATGTTAATTCTACTCTCTCAGGGTGATCTTATTTTTGGTGAACTCAGCAGAAAATCACTTTCAATAACCCAATGAGAAAAGTATGATTCTTTTCCCTAGGAATTTTCTAAGTTTTATAGTTTTCCTCAAACTTCTTCTTTTTTTTCTTTCTATCATAGAATTTGGAGAAACAGGTAAGAGCTTACCTGTTAACTTGAGGTCCATTTTAGTTACTTCATTTTTTTAATTTTAATTACTTCTAACTAACTGTTTGAGGATATTATTTGCAAAACAATTCAAAAAATAAAATATGTATAGATTTTTAGATTGGTCTACTCATTAAAAAAAGAGAGTGTCACCTTAATTTCCCTTTATATGTCATAATTTAAGTAAATCAATACAAGGTCATTAGAGTCAGTCTTTATATTTTATTAATACTAACATATTTATAATTTTGGTTCTTTTGTCTTTTAAACTTGTTTGAGATTTAATGAGAAAAATCTTGGTAGATGGACTTTCATTTACACACAGAGCTTTAGTGAAGCCTGGTTGAATTTTCTCCAACATTTTCCTGAGAACTACATTTGGAAGGTTCCTCTGGAGCTGAGAGAAGCAAGCCTGATTTTGACTGTTCCTATGTTGAGCTTTGAGGAGATCACTTCAATCATTTTAACTCATTCAACTTCTGCAGCAACCTTTGATACCGTTCCCTCATCCACAAAGTACGCATACAAATGTACGTCAATCGATGATTTTCCAGGCCCTGGGCAGTCTCCTGTAACTACAGTGTGTGGATGCCAACATTAAATCAGACCAGTGGCGGTCAAGACCCAGAACCTGCCCTGAGGTCTGGAGGGCCCAACAGTCACTGTACTACAACCAGAAACTGTGTGCTGTGGCCATGTCCCATCACACCCATTTGCCCTGGAATACAGACCTGGCAAAGTGGAGTGGAATTCATGTTGACTACATGTTAGCTCATTGAATCCTAAATAAGAAACCATTCATTCACTGTGTATTTATTGAAACACCTTATGTGGACCAGGTATGTGATGGATAACAAAAACCAAGTTGCCTGCCCCTGTAATTTTATATTTGACAAGAGAGTACATTGGATTTTGTGTTATCAAGAAAAATTATCCTTCCTATATTCAGAGGAAAGACAGCAAGAGTAGGAGAGGCTTATCTCTTCAGACTGAGGTGTTCAGCCTAAATGTCTGCTGGGCATTGGTAACAAGGATAAGGCAACGTTCATATCTGAGGATCAGAAAGAGAATTCCCACACCTGCCTAATAGGTGGTGAGAGGTAAAAGGGGGACCCTTGTGACCAGTGTGCTGGGCAGACGTCAGGACTGTCCTCTCTGTGTTCAAATAAAGGACAATAAAACAAGATGATATAGGGCTAATTTTTTAATATCTAGAACAACAGAAGGACAGAAATTATTCTAAAGGTATGAAGAGAAACTATAAAAGAAAATTTTCTATCAAAACAATGGATTACTAGAATATATTTAAAGGAATTTTCTCTGTGAATAATAGGATGAGATGAATGCTGAGATGAAGGACGTATCTTAATAATAATGCATTTCAAGGAAATTTTAAAATTTAGTAGTAGAAATTGCATTATCAAAAATAAAATTTGTAATATTAAGGACAAAATGGAGAAACTCTTGAGAATGCAAAGGAGAATAATTAAAAAATGAAAATTGTGAGCAAGAAAATAATATAAATAAGAAAAATCAGAAGCAGAGAAAAAGCCCATCTTTGGATAACTGACCTTCTTTGGGAGAAACTAAAAGAAGAAGAAGCAACATTTTAAACTATAAAACAAGAAAACCTTTCGACCATAGCTTCCTCTCCCAGAAACTAGTCTACAGTTTCAATGGACTCAGACTCACTTGATTCCATCCAAAAGCAACAAAAGAGACTCTCACCAAGATATATCCTGGTATGTGATGATGACAACTGTTATTAGTAGTGTCAATTTCAAAAACAAAAAACAAACCTTGTAACTATCATCCAGGTAGAGAGAAAAAACAAACCAACAAAATAGAACTAGATTATTTGAGAAAAAGTATTGAGAAAATTACATTCTTATGAAAAGTTAGGTATGAAGTTTTTGTCACGTCGTATATATCCATAAAGCCAAGATGGTTTAGAAGTTGAAAGAAAACATAAATGGAAAACCCATAGGAAATTATAGGAAAACATGTAGATCATATTTAACTGATTTAATTAGGTAGACAGTTTTTCTTAAGCATACGAAAATATGCAATCACAAAGGGAATGGTCGGTAGATTTGAGTATAGGAAAATTTGAAACTTCTGTGTCAAATATAAAATTAAATGACATAGCAAATTAGGAAAAGATGCAATGACTATAACAGAAGCCGATATTGATGTTACGTATAAATAAATAATTCTTAAAGCCAACAAGAAAATCTTTAATCTAATAGCTAATAAAGAATGCATTAAATGTAAAAATGCCATCTTTTAAACTATCAAAATGTAAAATTTTATAAAACGGGATTAGTATGTAGAGAAAAAATTATCATATACTGTAGATGCAAATGTATAATTGTTCTAGAGACAAGGGAAACAATTTATAGCACATTTCAGATGACGGTTCTTTTATGCCAATAAAGCAATAGTTGCACCAACAAGCAAAGATATGAACATGGGAGTTCATTCTAGCTTTTTACTGAAGAAAAGGAATTGGAAACAAATTAAAAGAATGTCAATAGGGGACTGGTTAAATAATTTTCATATTCATTCTTGTATCCATAATAATGTGACACAGCCATTACACAATATTATTTGTATGTAAAAATACCCATAGTAAATGGAAAATGCAAGTTATAAAGCAACATGTATACTGTGAGTTTATTTTTATGAAGATATATGGGAATAACTATCTGCAAATATGAATATCAAGAGGTCAACCAGAATTAACTCTGGATAATTAAGTTATAGGTTATGTTATCTGAATTCCTTCTGTCTCTTTCACCACCTGAAATTTTCACAATGAGTGTTTATTATATATCTTTAGAAAATGAATCTATTTTTCGCATCCTTTCACCAAATAACCCTAATTCTGTGAATTTATCCTATGTAAGTGAGATATGTGGCCAAATGAAAAGACTAGGATTTTTGGAGAATATCAATTTTAATAGAGAAAAATTGAGGGCACAGGGAGGAGTAAATGTTTTATAGTAAATAATTGATTGCAGCAAAGCTTTAACACGGTGTGTTAGGGCAAAAAGAAAGTCTTAAAAAATAGTTTGTTTACATAGAGAATTACTGATGAAATACTAAGTGGGAAAAAGAATGAACTAATTGACCTGCAAATGCAGACCAAAAGTGCAACCAAGACCTGGTAGCCAGTCAAATGCCAAGTACATCAAATTTGCCTAAAAAACCCATGCTTAGGGCGGATAAAAAGCATTGATTGTATCTGATAGTGAGACAGAGTTGCTTTCTCCTCTTTCTGTATTTCTCGATTTTTCTTTGTAGCATATATTACTTCCATGAGCAAGATTATTAAGATAAAACAAAATTATTAAACATAAATTGTACATAGTTACCATGCTATCTCTCATCCTCAGTTAAAACATGCAGTTGAACTACTGCATGATTCTAAATAATCTCTTTTAAAAAGTTAGCAGTCATGAGCTGACAGCATTCATGGGGTATAGATCAGTTGACCTGGAGCTTTGTTCATGTTATAATTGCAGGTAATTGCTAAATACAGAATTATCTCAATTTTGAATCCAGGGCAGATGATACCTAGATATTTGGAATGTCTACTCTATGCCAGGTGTCCTGCAAAACATATTCCTGAATGATCACCTAAGCTTATAAAACATGTTTGTGGCACCAGGCATGGGTTATGTGTGGTTTTATACGTAAAAGGCATACTGTAAAACACCAATGAAACAGAAAAGTCCCTCTATCCTTTGAAAGGTTATTTCATGGTATAATTTTTTCTATTAGTTCTCATAGCTGTAAACTTCAATATGGAAAAAGTAATTGCTATAATAAATATTTAAAAATATTATTAGAAACTTAAACTTTTTCAAGTACAGGGAGGAGGAGAGCAATAATGAGTGGCAAAATGAGTATATAGGATATAGTATTTATGAATACTGAATGTGTAACCTTAGAGCTACTAGATTGTATCAGATATAGGAGCTGGATAATATTTCATATTGAGTTCATCATATTAACTAGCTGGCCTACAAATATGCACTAAAAGTGTTACCAACATCTGATAACCAAAAATATTGTTCCAATACTGAGAACAGTGAATGATGTGCCTTCAATGGACCTAGAATGACATACAGTTGTATTATGTAATGTTATGGTAAAAAAAAATTCTTTACTAAAACCAAAATGTTATCTAAACATTTTACCCATAATTTCATTTTTAAATGCCATATAATTATATTAGCTTCAAAATTACTTATGTTCAGTGAGTTAATTTTACAAAGCTCTGTGAAATTATAAAATATGTCATTCAAAATAACCAATAACAGAAAGGCAAACTCTAGAGCATTTTAGATTCAGCTGTGTTGCATATTTCAGTGATAAATCTCTTGGGTCTTTTTCTTGTCTTTTCACTTTTCTTACGCACTTGTATATCTGTATCACTTTTCATTTTCTTCACCCTTTTAAGTACATCAAAATCAGCTGACTTTCCTAGTCTGCCCTTCCAGGAAGCCATCTGTTAGGGTATGATGCAGACACCTGAAATGTCATTTATCTTGACCTTTCTCAAACAGATGCTCTTAGTTGTTCTATAGTTTTTCTAAGTTAGACACTCTAAAAATAATTATGCTTCACTAAAACATTACAGGACATTTTACAACAAAAGAGTTATATTCCTACATAACCTTCATGCAATACTTCTTTCTTTACTCACATATCATTGGAGCCTTTTTGTATATGCATCCTTTTTTTACTCATATAATTAAAGGAAAATTAATCACTCACTATAATTTGGAATCTAATTCCCTCTGTTAGTATTATTTTGGAACCATTTCCCTATTGTAATATATTTTTTTTTTAAAGATTTTATTTATTTATTTGGCGGATAGAGATCACAAGTAGGCAGAGAGGCAGGCAGAGAGAGAGGAAGAAGCAGGCTCCCTACTGAGCAGAGAGCCCAATGCAGGCTCGATCCCAGGACCCTGAGATCATGACCTGAGCCAAAGGCAGAGGCTTTAACCCATTGAGCCATCCAGGCGCCCCAATATAATCTTAATATTCAAATGAGGATGTACAAAACTCCATAAAATTATATTATTTTTGGTAAGCCATTTCACCCATAAATGGGAATTTCACTGCTTCTAATTCTCTCTACTTTAAGTAAAGATGAAATGACTATCTTTGTATACAACCTGAGAAGCTGACCAAAATATACTATGATCCAGAAGTTGCTTCTAGGACAATCAGGCCATTTCCCTGATTCTATATTTATTTTTCTAATAACATTCTGAGACTGATAATGGATTATTCCCCCAGATTTATTTATTGTTTTATTCTCATCAAATTCTTATAAAGCCCTTACTATAGTTTGTATGTTGTTTTACACACTTAGTAAATATTAATTCATCTAATCCTCATAAAATCCTATGAGGATTGTTATCTTCATTTTTCAGATGAGGAAAATGAGATGTGGAGAAGTCAAGTAGCCTGCCTAAGGGCATAGAGCCAGTAAGGGCAGAGCCATTTGGGGAACCCAGACCATCCAGCTTTTCTCCAAAAGACTGACTGTCAGTATCAGAAGATTGGAGATGATTTTTAACTTGTTGCCTTTCCCAGTAAAAACTGTTTGACACCACTGGGACATTGTGTTTCCTTGACCAGTGATGTTACACAATGTAGAAAAACAAGGGGAAGACAGCCGGCATTTTCTGTGATGGTACCTTAAGGCATCCTTAGCCATGAAACATACTTAGGAAGTAGTTTTAGCTCAATCCGGCAAAACCTTTATTGAGGGACTGTTATATGTAAGCCACATTTAATACAGATCCAGGCATGAAGTGCAGTGCACTGAGCCAAATATCTACCCATACGCCAGCTCAGTACCCTAAATGACCTGCTGTATTCAAGCCAAACCTTGGGAGGTAAGGGTCTGTCTACAACAGCTGAAGGCATTTTGTCAAACATGTTTGCAGTACAACTTTAACTCAGAAGATCTATAAGAAGGCAAAGTACTTATGAGCCAATGGTAAGCATAGATCTAGAAGAATGAGCTTTTCTGGAATCATTGTGAACATGAGAGTGACACATCTGAGACTGTGTCCCAGACAGATCTGTCCATGTCCTGTTGCAGGAGTTTCGTGTTAAGTGTGGGATGCTGATTATTTTTACACTAAGAGAGGTTTTCTTAGGCCTGGTATTCTAAGTTAAATGTAGCAAATTTTAGGACAAAATCCAGCTTGAAACAGATTGCTCACTATTTAAGTAGAGAAGTTGACTTAACTGGAACAAAAAAGAAAAACATTTCTAGTTTCAAAAAAAAAAAGCTGGAGAAGGGGAGCAGTTAGAGTGGGAGAAAAACATATCTGTTAGAAAGAGCCAAGACATACAACTTAAGGAGAAAACATCTCCACCCAGCAGGAAACCCAGCTAAGTTTAAGAAATAGCACAGAAAAAGAGATATGCTATAAGACTCTTCATTGCATCATCTTAGCTAAAGACTCATAGACATTTAGGGGCTATAAAGAATCCAGCCTTAGAAGTGCTCATATTCTTGGTGACAGTTTGAGTTTCTGTGTGTTTGTAGTGTGGATGGTAATGCAGTGACTCAGAATACTGTAAGGTTTTTTGCCCGCTGAGTGTCAGCAACATTAAGAGCATTTTGAAGAGCAGTGTCTATGCCTAGGTGTCTCTGCGCAATTATATTTGGATTTAGGACAACAAAAGCAATGCATATTTTTAACTCTGGGCAAGGGAAGAACAGAGATGAAATTCATGTTAAAACACAGGGCTCTTCCAATATTGTAAAGCCAGGATTGGCTTGGACTGGGGCTTAGAGTTGCTATAAATTTGATGAGTATGGCGAGGAAGCTTTGTGATTTTTCAGAAATTTCTGAAATAGTCACAAAGAATGGAAAGAAATCATTCAGTGAGAATTTAAATGTATGGTGGAACTTTGAATCAGAAAGATGGATTTGAACCTAGCATCCTCCCTTTACTCGCTATTTATCTTTAGATCACACATCATGCTACATTGGGCATCTGTTTCCTCATCTCAAAGGCTGTATAGGGCTGTTGAGAGGATTCAGTGAGGACAAAAGAAAGCACTCAGTATAGTTCCTATGAGGTAGCAACAGTTTCCTTCCCAGGTATTATAATTTTCCCATCTTGCATCTCTGTGGGACAGGTAAGGTATTTTAGATGCTATAATACATGTTTAGGAAATAGCAAAAGCAGAAGTATTTCTAGTTTTTGATAAAATTTCTAAAATGTTTTAATAACTCATTAAAGGTAGTTTTCTGTCTTAATCCGTTATCCAGTTTGAGTCCAAACTCTCTAACTAAAGAATGTCCCAAAAAGTGCTGAAAAGCCCCTATGACTTTTTAAATAAATATCCCTAGGCTGTGAAACATTGGGAATTTTTTTCATATCTTTATTGAAGAGCATCTAAATGCAGTAATTAAATATGGTCTATTCAATGCATTCTCCGTAGCTCTCTTTTCATTCATGTACTCTATCTGACCCATGACTGTCTATTTGTGGCTACATACATTGCACAGGATGGAGAACCTGAAATAGAAACAAAAGGACATAGTGGTTGAAGGCCACCAAGGTCACACATGGGATCATGACAGCGAAAGATGATAAGATCAAGGATGTAAGCAGGGCAATTAGTCATAGGAAGTAGGAGGAAGTAGGTGGCTATTGTGGAAGGAGAGAGGAAGCTGTAGATCAAGGAACATCAATAAACCTCAAGGTAAAGGTCTTATAAGAATTGTCTGCAGGGAAAACAAAGATTCCTATAATTTTTTAAAATTCACATCCTAAGAAGAAAAGCTTCATGAATTAGAGAACAAAGAAGAATATACTAAATTTTTCAGTGTTGTGTACTCTTTTTTCATAAATATTAATCCTATCTTTTGCGTTTCAATTACATCTTGATTAATTTAATGCTTACCAGGTAATCATGGGTCTTAAGGTTTTATAAGTACATATTTCATAGGATCAAACACCTCATGAGCACAGATCCCACAGATCATGGATGCATACTTTAATCCGTCTTCATTTTTGAAGAATGCCTGACTTCCTCCTCAACATTTTTAGGATTGTACTTTTCTGAAAGAGATTTTCATTAGACAACAATTACTATTACTCAATTCTATATTCTGAGCTGATTAAAATTCATGAAGATAATGTTGGCTTTTATTTAATGTTTAACTGTGATACATATATCATTTTTATTCCTAATGTGTACACAAGTATAGTTTTATTTTTATAATTATTGAATTGACCAGTAAAGTCAGCAAATTGAATTACAAGCACTAGCTTTGGAAGATAATAATCATTTCAAGAAGGTCAGCCTTGCCAGCTCTGTGTTATCTTAGTTGCACAAAACTGCACGGCTAGATATATCAGTTTATTATAAAATTGATTGGTAGGCTGAAATGACCATCACTTTATTTTAAAATGGTCAAAATAGTTATTCAACTAAACTTATCCAGCAGCAAAATCAAAGTTATAAGCCAAAAAGAGACTCAATCATCAGTTTCAATATTCAAATAATCAGTGTATTTTTGGCTTTAGCATGTATGTTACTTAATCTTCTGAATTCAAGAAACTTGAAAATTTATAATGGACTCTATTGTGACATTTAAATTAAATCTTTTCCTTTTTTTTAGGTGGACCTTCTGGTCCCTACCAAAGTAACTGGCATCATTACACAAGGAGCTAAAGATTTTGGTCATGTACAGTTCGTAGGCTCCTACAAACTAGCTTACAGCAATGATGGAGAACACTGGACTGTATACCAGGATGAAAAGCAAAGAAAAGATAAGGTAAGTGATCTGAATGGTTTAGAACAGGCAGAAATGGAGTACCAAACTGAATTCAAGTTTGACTGAATGAACTACTTATACTTAAGTATTAAACATAATGGCTATATACAACTGAAAAATAATGTTAAATAAAAGTTTTAACATTTTCCATATTATCAGTTATCTAAGATCCAGCTAAGTAAAATTTGTTTATATTTTATAAACCTAATAGAAGCTTGAATAACTTATCATAAAGTACATGTAAATAGTTACTGTGTGAATACTTGCCACTATTAATTTTACTTTTTAAAAAGATTTTATGTATTTATTTGATTTTAGAAAGAGCACACATGCTCTGTCTTTATAAAGAGAGTTGGGTAAGGGTTAGACAGGGAGGGAGAGGGAGACAATCTCAGGCTGACTCCTCCATGACCATGGAGCCCAACACAGGGCTTGATCTCATGATCCTGATATCATGACCTGAGCTGAAACCAAGTCGGACACTCAGCCAGCTGTGTTACCCAGGTGCCCCTAATTTTGCTACTGAAAAACATTACTGATATTAGAAAAAAATGTTCCTTGGCAGAAAAATATTTCAAAAATTAACTAAAAGATGTTTTAATTATATATTTCCTTGATTATTTTGTCAATTGGGAATTTTAGAAATGGACAAATTTTAACTATTACACTGGTCTATCAAAATTAAAACATAGGTTGGTTCTCTGCTCACTTTCCTTGATTCTGTTTTAATTCATAGGTTTGTTAAATTTTTTGACCTGTGTAACTATTTTAATATTATAGTAGTAGAATTTTAATATTATAGTAGTAGATATATATTATTGCACCATACAGTTCTACACTATATTTGTCTGTTTTTTCCAAAAGTTCTTACCATTTTAAACATCTTTCCATAGTATCTCCTGGTCTGAATTTCTGTAGGGCCCTGGAAAATGGAAGTGCTCAGTCTCCATATCAATCACTAACTCATTCAGATGTTAAAGTGTAGCCTCAGTTGGACCAATGAAATTAAAACTCATTAATCCCTTAGAGTGTTTGTGCAAAGAACTCTAACTTTCTAAAGACATAACAGAAACAAGTATCTTATTTCCAAGATCTGGGGGGAAACTATAATATGTTAAGTATTTCTGAGTTAATAATGACTTCTTCCATTTTATGTAGCCCTTTCATTCCCTTACTCTTCTCATATTATTAACCAGTAGAAAGCTGAGAATATCTTGCTTTTTTATTTTTTTTAAGATTTTATTTATTATTTATTTGAGAGAGCGAGAAAGAGAACTTGAGTAGGAGAGAGGCAGAGGGAGAAGCAGACTCCCCACTGAGCAGGGAGCCCAACGTGGGACTCAATCCCAGGACCCTGAGACTATGACCTGAGCCGAAAGCGGACACTTAACTAACTGAGCCACACAAGCACCATAGGAGTATCTTTCTTTTTCAAATATTCAAGACAGAGAATTGATACATTTTCCCAGCAGTGCTGAGCCTGGAATGGCTATTCCAGTGGGTCAACAGAATCTGAATTCAGGTCACATAAAATTCACTTTAGGGGAGACATGTATTTAGGTTTAGATTATAAAATCCATACTATTTACCTTTTAACATCTCAGAACACACCCATTTTGCATCTCAGGGTACATTCACTTAACATCTCAGAACACACACGCACGCACACACACACACAACACACACACTTTATATTTTAACATCTCAGAAACTGTTGTATCTTACAATGTCACAATTAAATTGGAAGCATTTATTATTTTCTAGAAGAACCTAAAATAATGGCATGATTTCTAATCAATAGCCTCTTAGACTGAATGAATATAGGGTTTTTTGTAAAACCGTCTTTAAATGTATTTGTGAGCTATAGAAAAATACCTGCTGTGATTTATGGCAAATAATTGTTTCAGCTACTACCTTTCACTTTGTTACAGTAGGCATTATGATGCATAGGGAATGAAAATGTATTCCATAAAATGAAGCTTTTTAAACTCCACAAATTATATAGCTCTTGAAATTAATTTTAAGACAGATAAATATTCTCATCCATTATCCATGTGTTAATACTCACAAAGGCGTCTGGATGGCTCAGTCAGTTGAGTGTCCAGCTCTTAGTTTTGACTCAGGTCATGATCTCAGGGTCGTGGAACTGAACCCTACAAGGGGCTCCTTACTCAGTGGGGAGTCAACTTGAAATTCTCCCTCCCTCTCCCTCTGCCCCTCACCCCCCCAAAATAAATAAATAAATCTTTTTTTTTTTAAAGCATATCTGTAATTAGCAAAATCCTTATATAGATTGATTTAGGAAAGAAGTATAAAGAAAAATATGATTAAATTATTGTACTGATGAAATACTTTCTTTTTAAAGATTTTATGTATTTGACACAGAGAGAGAGATCACAGTAGGCAGAGAGGCAGGCAGAGGGGGAAGGGGAACCAGGCTCCCTTGCCTTTTTTTTTTTTTTTTTTTTAAGATTTAGTTATTTATTTATTTGACAGACAGAGATCACAAGTAGGCAGAGAGGCAGGCAGAGGTTGTGGGGGGAAGCAGGCTCCCTGCTGAGCCAAGAGCCCGATGCAGAGCTCTATCCCAGGACCCTGGGATCATGACCCAAGCCAAAGGCAAAGGCTTAACCCACTGAGCCATCCAGGCCCCCTGATGAAATACTTTTTTGTCTCCATTTACATTGAGCGTGTGATTTCATGATTATATTTCATGATTATATGAATAACTTTTTAATTTTTCCCTTAATAATAGATGAGACATTTGCATATTACTGCATTTTATTTCATTATCTTTGTTTGAAATGCATGTAAAATTTTTGTCAAGTTGACCAAGATTTTCTATATCCTTACTGATTTTCTATCTACTTATATTATCAACTATGGAGAAAGCAATGTGGAAATCTCCAACTATAATTTTGGTATTCCCGATTCCTTCTTGCAGTTATATCAGTGTTTACTTGATGTATTTTGAAGCTCTTCTAAAAGATCCATGATCAGTTAGGGCCATAACTTCCACTTGATCAGATAGCTCCTCTGTGATTAGAAAATGACCATCTTTATCCCTAGAAATATTTTTTGATCTGAAAACTGCTTTGCTGGTATAAGTAGAAGTACTTCAGCTTTTTTTGATTATTGCTATGTTGGTGTGTGTTTTTTTCATCCTTTTACTTTTAACCCATTTGTACCTTATATTTGAAATACATTTCTTAAAAAAAAAAAGAAAGAAAGAAAGAAAGAAATATATTTCTTCTATGCAGCATATAGTTGGGTCTCTTTTTTTTCCAATCCTGCTATCTCTGCTTTTTAATCAGAGCATTTAAACCATTTATATTTAATGTGAATATTGCTTATAATTGGCTTTAAATCTGTCATCTTTCTGTTTATTTTCCTACTTGTTGCATCTTTTCCATTTTTTTTTCTATTTTTCTGTCTTCTTTTGGATTAATAGAATTTTTTTAATGATTCCAGTCAGGGTTTTTTTGTTGTTGACTTATTTGCTATAACTTTTTTTTTTTATTATTGCAGTGATTTCTGTAGGATTTGTAGCATATATTTAAACTTACTCATCTACCTTCAAATTAATGCAGAGCCCCAGAAACCTACTTCTAGAAGCACAAAATAGATCTTAGCTATAAATCCATGTACTTAGGAACCACATTTATTATAACACTTGATTTTGACATTCCCCAAGTAAGTCTTACCATAAAGAAAGAAATAGGCTCCCACTAGGCAAGTTGGTCAACCATGAGAGTAAATTGATACCCAGTGAAAAGGATGTAGGCCAGAATTCTTATGTGAGACAATAAATCAGTGTCATCTGTCCAATATAAAAATGTCTGAAGAACTAAACCATTTTAATATTATAAATATGACAATCAGCTAAACCTAGACCATGTAACTGGTAGTTGTAAAATTAAATTTAACCAGTTTGTTTATGGTATTACAACTAATTCACTATGATGAAGAAAAGCCTTAGATAAGTTTACTATTTATTACTGAAGAAAACAACAAATTCCAAAAACTGTACATAAGAATACAGCAATTACTATTACAATAAAGAAATACTTTATGTATAAGAAGGAAGAGCAAAAGTTCTTTGAACACTTGCAAATATAGCATATATATACCCATCATAATATACATGTATATATATCCAAATAATTGTACTTTGTTATTGTTACTATTTTTACTAGGTATTTTACCTCTAATTTTATATATTCTTCATAGGTGTGCTCTTCTTTATAGAAGCCCTCCACAACTGAGCAATTAACTTTTCTGAATAAGCCATTTCCTATTGATTCCTAATATTATTTGTGTCTTGTTCTCCATGGTTACTTTCCATAAGGGAAAAATCCTTCAGTCTTTACAAATGCAAATTCAACTACAAACTTTCAGCCACACAAGTATTATAAATGCACTGAATGTTTTGGCACAAAGCGTGTGCTTGTGAAATGTTTTATGTATGTACATTTCAAAAGGAAATATTTACAAACAAAATTTTCTGATTCCTTTTTTGTATCTTTCCATTTTTATTGACTGCTTGCTCTAATAGATTTTTGAGGTGTAGGTATAGAAGTCTGCTGTAGATCCAGAAACAAGATTACTTCAGAAAAACCATTTCAAAATAATAGCAATTTTCTAGGTTTACCGCAAGTGGTATAAATGAAATACTAAAAATGTATGAATGCTGAATTTTTAAAAAATGTATGAATGCCCTTTTTGTTTCTCATTAGTCATAACTGAATAAGCCTCAGGAAAGCAACACCAAGGAAAAAGTATAAATGTACATTGGAGTGTGTCTAAATGTATGTGTCAGTATATACGTATGTGTGTATATGTGTGCGTGTGTGTGTGTGTTAATACCTAAAGTCAATTAAAGAAAAATACATTCCTGTTCTCTTCATTGAAATGTCAGTTTCTCATTATCTTCCCAGAGCTTTTATAAGCATTCCAGTTTACTGTAGCATTTTATTTTTTGACAAAACTCCACATTCTATCTTTCATGACGGAGCATGTGATGATACCATCACAATCTCCACATTCTTATTTTTTTCTTTCTTGTCTATTTTCTAATGTTTCTAATGTTTAACTGACTTATATTTCTCTACTCCATGGATTCAGATACGTTTTTTATTTGAAAGTCAAATGTTCCTTTACTCTCATGAAAGTGACATTTGTTTTATACTCCTGGAGCTGTTTTTTACTGCAGTTAGCAGGAAAATTGCAAAATTTGACAGACGCTTCCAGTATTTAATTTTTAAGGCTATAAGCCAAAGTAAAACAATAATAAATTTCGGGAAGGGTTCTTACATGGAAAAATTAGAAATGAAAATGGATTTTCTCATCCAATATATTAGTCATAATGTCATGGTGTTTAAATAAACCTGAATTCACACCATGGGGGCTTTCTTCTTTGGGGAATAAAAAGAAGCTGGTAATATTCTGCCTCCCTCCCTGAAATTGTCCAGGTTTTTTAAAAGCATAAATCAAAAATTTGCAGCTTCACCTTGGATTTTCTTTTTTTTTTTAAGATTTTATTTATTTGACATAAATAAATGTCAAAAATAAATGATAGATCACAAGTAGGCAGAGAGGCAGGCAGAGAGAGAGAGAGGGAGAAGCAGGCTCCCTGCTGAGCAGAGAGCCCGATAGGGCTCGATCCCAGGACCCTGAGATCATGACCTGAGCTGAAGGCAGAGGCTTAACCCAGGCGCCCTCACCCTGGATTTTCTATAAAAGAAAATCCAAAATTATGTTTCCAGTAAAATTTTATTGGGTCCTTAAAGATGCCACATATTCATCAAGAATGATCCTGCCACATCTTGGTGAACTCTAATTCAGTGGTTACCAAAATTGCCTGATCCTGACACTCATGGGGAAGCTTGTTAAAAAATACACATTTCTGGGCCCTGCCTCTGACTCTCAGAGAGATGAGCTGGGAATCTAAATGTTTACAGAGGCTTCAGCTAATTTGAATAAATGTTTACAGAAGCCCTAGCTAATTTGAATAACGAGCACGTGTGGGAAAGATGACTCTAACTGGCACCAAATTTAAGTTTTTGAAACTGATCGTAGTTTTGTATTTTTCTAGTCAGAATGGAACGTATTGTGTGATAATTCTTTAGGACTGGCTGGCCTCTAATTTGTCAGTGGTACAAGTCAGTATGAATCTATGTCTCCGATGTAAGTTTAGATTTTCATATTTGCCAGTTGTCTCATGAATACCAACAAGTAAACACGTATTAGCTTTAAACAAATTTTAAATTTAAATAATAAATTTAAGCTGTTAGGAACACAGATTAGGGAGAAAAGCATCTAGAAGGATGCGACATTTATATTCATTCAATTACATATTATTCTGGAGGCAGTTATTGTCTACTGTGCTGGATGTACTGGGGGAAACCTGATATGACAGTGGGTCAAAGAAATCCCAGCCTAATAAAGAACTTGAGAATGGTAGAAAAACTTTGATTCAGTTAGCTCATTTTGAAGACTCAAAATACAACCTACTAAGTGTATTGTTTGATAAAATAGCTGTAGGAAATAAGTAGCACAAGCTTAGAATTATCTAAGAAAATAATAATAATATTAAATTATGCTCATTTCATAAAAGTCTATGATTTTGCAATAGGGAAAAAAAAAAGAGTTCCTGGTTCTTCTCTACTTCCTTTCCTTTCTCAATGTCGATGTGGGGAAAAAAAAAAAAAAAAGGCAGCAACGTCACCAGTCCTTATTAGCAAAGCCTTCATAATCTGCTTTGGAGGATATATTCAAATTAATCCGTAATTATAGATGCTGCAGGGTATCCTTTCGTTCCTGCTGAAGCTGGCACTGTGAGTAGCTGAAATTAAATTTGAATATTCAGGGTCTCGGAAGTCCAGCTCTTCTGTGAGGCAGAGGTCAGATGAGATGTCAGTTCAGTAATAAAAGCCATGCTGCTCTTCTGAAATTTGAGCTGGGTGTGAAATTTGGAACCTGTGGAATCCCCTGGGAGGTAAAATAAATGGAATCCCCAGTGGCATTCGGTGAGAAGGATTGTAGCAGGAGGAAGTGAAAGGGGATGAATGAATCTTTCAAGATGGAGCAGCCACAGGTTTCTGAGCTGCAGAATCAAGGACAGTCTCCCAATCTTACAAGGAGACCATTAGTCTCATCCACTCAGTCTTGTTACTATTTTCAAATAAGGCGAAAGGGAAAGAAAAGATGCTGCTTTTCTGAAATTGGTTTCCAACATCTAATTGACTCTACACAAAGCATTCAGATTCAAAAACAGCAAATGAGTCGCGCCCCTACGTGCCAGGGATTTATATGTAGTCACTGTAGGGTACTTACGTAGGTATTTGGTGAGTGACTTAATTGGAACTAAGTTAAGGAAACAATTCTACAGTTTCAGCGTTGTCTAAAAATAAGGTTGGTGTTATTTAAATAAACACCATCTGGTATCAACTGTTATTTAGAATTTTATCTGCTTTCCTCCTTGTCATAATTCAATATTATGGGACCAGGCTAGGATATATGTTGGTATAAAGAATACACAATCACCTGTATTCGCACAGATGTCAATGTTATTAGATTTTCAGACTCAGGCCACCTCCTGAGACTATTTCTGTTTTGGTGGAATGTAAAGTTCAATGATGGGCTCACCATTTTTAATTTTAAATTATATTAAAAAGCCCTCCCCAAGAGTTGATAGAGATAATAGTTAATGTCATGATTCCACTTTTAATGCAAAACAAAAAAAATGCATAGAACTAAGAAATTAAAAGAAAAAAATGCAGTCTTTGGGGCTGATGTGCTCTAGACTGAATGAAAATTGTTAACAGGCTGAAACAAAATACTTAGTAAAAACATGTAAATAAAACATTCAGTTATTGCCATAATCTACACATACCAACTAAAAAGTTCAAGGAATTCCTGTTACACCTTATGGACCTTTTATAATTCATGCTTTTGACAAAAATTGAATGGAGTCCCTGTAAATTTTACTAAGGCCTCTGACCAAGAAGGCTATATCTCAAGAACTAACCTTGTATAGAAGAATTGATTTATCAAAGTGAAAGTCATTTGCAGACTTAGATCTGCTGGAATGGGAAAGAACAACCCCACTGATCACGTTTAAATTCAGAAAGCAGCTTATTTCACCAGTGGGAAGTGCGGTAGCCATTGTTAAGGAGCACAGAGAACAACACGACATGGACTCAGCAATCAGAATCAGTTGTGAGATGGGGACTGGGGGTCACAAACAAGGCAGAAGACTGGATGCAAGTCCAGATGCAAATAGACAAGGGCAGAGGTCAGCTACAGGGAGGACTGTATTTCCATTTCCATGTTTAACATGAACTCCAAGTGTCCTGCCTACCCAAAGTTGTTTGTTCCTGAATAGAGAGCAAATGGTTTACAACGAGGAAAGGAAGGGAGGACCAGGAAATGGGGCTTATGGGATGGAGGTGAACAGGAAGAGGGTTAGTAACTTAAATAATTACAATGATAGAATCCAGTAACTAGTTAAATGCTGGAGAAAAAGGATAAACTGGAATGATAGACTTGCCACAGGAATACTCAGAAGCTATTGATCTTAAGGAGCTCATTAAGAAGTCATTCAGTTTGTTTGGAGACAGCAAGAAAAAGCTGGTTGTCTTTCTTCAAGAATCAATTTTGAAGTTGCAAAAAAAGAAATTCTTTATACATTATTTCACATTCTATAATATTAAAGACACGCAGTGAAAATAGATGGTTCATTTTGACCATTGAAGTCATTACATTTCTTAGAGGGCATTTGGATTTTTAATCTGCTTCATTTAAAAGGAAAAACAAAAGCAGAGTGCTGGTCTAAGGACATATACTGTGAGGTAGTATGGAAAAACAAGCAAAGCATTAGACACAAAATCCATAAAACTCACCAGTTTGGGGGTGGGTTGGGAGCAAGGGGGAAGAAAAACATCCCTGCTGCTATGACTCCTATTTAGTGACAGATAATATCCCAGTGCAGATGCTATGAAACATCATTCTAGGTAAGACAGAAGTGTAAGGTGTTAAATAACAAAAAAATCAACCAAGTGAATATGAAGATCTAATTGGCTTTATTAAATGACTGATGGATAGGCGGCACCCCTTCTAGCAAGTGGAGGGGGCTCAGAGAGTTGTACAAAATGGAAGGCTTTTATAGAGGGAGGGTGGGGCAAGAACATGAGTAGCATGAAAGGATTGCAGCAGGCAAGGCTCCTTCCCCTTAGGAGTCAAAGCAAAGGGTCTGTTTTATCATGCAAGATTACTTCATCTTCCTCCGGAAGTGGGGGGTTGTGGAGACAGCCCCGTGGTAGACACATTGGCGCCCATCAGAATATTCCTGACTGACCAGTGAAGACTGCATTTCTGGGGGAGGTTGAAATTGCACTAGATTAACTAAGAATCCCCAGTGTAGACTTGACCTAACTGATGCCATTTGGGGCCTGTGGGTTTATTTTTAACAAGGAAGACAAAGCAAACAATGCAGGGAGATGCAGTGAGAGATAAGCATATATATATTTTTTTTCTTTGTGTTAATTATCTTCCATCCTAAAAACTCAAGTTCTTTGTTTCCAGAAAATTGGATAAGCTACCTTAAAATTTGAAACCATATAATTTTTCCAGTTAACAGATGTTTCTGCATGAATGAAAGTGTGAAAAACATAAGAAATATGTTATAGAACATGATATTAAAGTAAAATGTCCATTAAAAATAATTTTTTATTATTGCATATTATTATTACATGTATGGCCTTATTTTTCCCAATGCTCAAAGGCCAAAAAACTTTAACGTCTTAATTTTTGCATCTTAATCCAACATCACTCATCAGAAATTAATAAAAATATCCCCAGTGAAAATTATGAACCTCTCATGTTTATGTTTATGTTTGACTTACATATTATTAGACAAAATTGTATAATGACAGTATTCCTCAAAGGAAAGGAATTACTCATTCTGTTATTTAGGTCATGCTTGTATTTTGACTATGAGGGACCATCAAGTGTTAGCCCAACTTTGACCCTAGGTTCAATTAGAAAGGTTAACACACTAAAAATACTGATTAGTGACAGGTCCCCAATAGAATGGTCAAGGCTAAAAAAGTTTAATAAATTGTTTAAAATTCAGGTGTGTTATCACTCATTAAAAGGTGGTGATGAATCTGATTGAAACAGGAGAGCTTAGCTGAGAAGAATTTTGAATATTTTTATTGGAAGAAATAGAGTCCTATTTAATGTGAATCTAATAGTTATCATTCCCATTATGAAAACTGATGTAGGAAAGACGTTAGGGTTCAAAGCCAATGGCCAAGAAAGAATTCTTAAGATACCTTTGGTGCAAAAATGTGATTTTATTGAAGCATGGAGACAGGACCCAAGGGCTGAAAGAGGTCATGAGGGGTCATGAGGAGTGGTCCATTATATACTTTTAAGTTGGGAGGGGGTTAGGCATAGCATAGGTCTCAAAGAAATTTGGAAGCAAGGTTTCCAGGATCTTGAGGGGGCTAGCTATTGTTGGGAAAGGGTCATTTCTTACCGTCTAATTAAACCGAGCCATAAGACTCTTCCGATATATATGGGTGGGTCATATGCGTGACAGATGATTGCTAACATGTATCTTGGATGGTTTAGAGATAAAGGAAATTTATAAAGTATTTTTTATATATTAATGTAGGCTTACTGGATGGGGAGCAGAGGGGGCAGTTCGGGTTAGGATTGCCTTTCGCCCTTACCAAAGTGTCAACATCAAGGCAGTTGAGTCCCTAGAGGAATGTCACTCTGCCTATTTCAGGGCCTTGTCAGTGGGCTGTAGGTAGTAAGGAAATCTAATAATTTCTCTTCTGTCTCTATTTCCCACATCAAAAATGAGCACGTCATTATTCTGATTGCTGAAACTACACGTTTACCATTGGATAGAACACAGCAAAAAGTATGAACCCATTTCATGTCTAGATAATTACCAGACAACTAATATTTTGACTGCTTAATGTAATATATTTTGAAAGTGAAAAAATCCTCAAGGACATCAGTTCTACATGGCACGCAAGCCTTTCCACCATCATACCATTAGCTGTAATCTGTGGAGCGATTTAAAGTCTCTAACTTACAAAATGAATTAGTATTCTAGTCTTTTTCTGCTTTTTCACAGTTTAAATCTGAAAAAGGATAAAAGATACCTGTCATAGTTCCACATTTATGAGAAACTATGAAAGGATTTCTGGATCTGCCACACCCTATAAAATGACCCATTAGGAGAGTGATTCGCATATACTTCCTTTTGTTGGGTCTCAAAGAGAAAGTGTATTTATATGTACGATGGGCTCTTGAGGCACACATCTGTACTAAGCCCCTTCAGGCCCTTTTTATAGAGGCAATGCATTTCTTATCATTTTAAAGCTTCTGGTATAATTTGAGACACAAAGCTGATTAAAAGATAATTTTTTAAAAATAGCAGATGAACCCAGCGATTGTACCTGCATGAAAAGAGTATTTTTTCCAGTTTTCCTATGGAAAAACACCCAGAAGTCCACACACGGGAATTAATTTCCTGCTTTCCAATAAAGCTAGAAATAAAATTAATGTTTACAGATAAATGAGATGTTTAATACTTAATAATAATTAAAGGAAGGTATTCTTCATAAGTGAGTGAAAAAGTGTCATTTTACATAGCGAAAATTTTATTTTTTCTTTTTTCTTTTTAGTACTTTACCAATATCTAGAAGTATTAACAAAGGTGATTTTTTTTTTCCTCCTGATGTCAGATATAATTTAATGACCAGTGTACCCTCAACACATTGACAAAAAGACCCAGGCTTCCCCTGACCAAAGTAGAGTTTGCATCTGCTAAGCTCAGGACCAGGGCTCTCTACACTTTTCATTTATGGGTGCCAGATTTAGCAAACAAAAATGCAGCACACCTGTTAAATTTGAATTTCAGATAAGCAATGAATAATTCTTTAAGTATATACCGAATCTGATATCTTGCTACTCTGTCTCCATTAAAAATCTCCTAGATCTTCCAGTCAGAACAGATGTTCTCCTGAGAAAACACCTAAGGGAGAGAGGATAGAGTGAGAATGCCTTTCTTTCACACTTAGGGAAATACACACACACATATGCACACATACTCTCACAACCTGCTTCATGTCTGCAATTCTATTTTGCCACCTCATCATCTGTCTCCAGAATTATCTTCTCCAGCTCCCTGACACTGTTCCTTCCTCAGCACCAGTCTGGCTTAGAAGACACATGGCTGAATGCTTAAATCACTACTGTGCTCCTACTTACAGCTCTGTACTAAGTCATGTCTGACCAAAATTGGATGAGACGTGGAGTGAGGGAAAGGTTCCTAATGTAGGGTGGGATTTGTCAGACACCTATTTTTCTACTGCCACATCATTGAAATATCTTCTCTGAAGGGGTCAAGATAGACTACAGATTGTTGGGATATAACACAAAATATCCAGTGTGATTTAGGAGATTTTGAGATAAACATTGGGCTTCATTAGAGAAGCAGACTGTTTTGTACTTTTCTGGAAAAGAGGAAAGGCATTTCTACACTTCTGATGATAGACTAAAAAAGAAAAAAATTAGATGGTCTTGCTGTCTGACTACTCTTCGTAATATCTCCTATAGATAGCTACTTTTGAAAAGCAGATGATTTTCCAGTTCTGTTTTTTTTTTTTTCTGTAGGAATATTTCTTATGGCAGTCAAAATCTGAGTGCTAGAAAGCAGATAGTTTAAATCTATAGCCACAGTTTAGAATGACATATTTTATGTTTCATAAATCTCTCTAGGCAATCATTCTATGTGATATATTTGCTGGGATATTCTTGTTTCCTAAGGAGACTTTCATCATAAAAGAAGTTAAATATGGTGGTGTGTCCCATCTACTGAATGACTTTTAGACTGAGCATTCCAAATGCCAGTGGATGTGGGAGAAAAAAGGCAATAGTCAACAGAGTTAGCAAGTTTTGCTTTGATTTTTCTCAGTGTCTTTTTCCAGGGTCAGGGTCTTTTTAACAGAAGTTGTATGAATTTTTCAGGAAGGCTCTTCTGGCTTTTCCTAAGAAGTGGTCAGGACCCCAGCTTCTTGGAGTTAAGGCTATGCAAGAAAAACACAGAAGGAATGGAGGTGGCTACCCTGTCCCCAGTCCCTTCCCCTTCTCATCTGGTTAGGTTGGATCTCAGCAGTTCCTAAGCTCAACAAGACACTCTCACAGTGGAGTAGGGCATCTCAGGTACAATCTTTGCCAACTTGCCGGTAATAGGTTGATATTACTGTGGAGAGTTAGATCTCTTCATCTCAGATGTCTACAGGCAAGCTGAACCCTTCTATTAGAGACCAGAAGTAAAAAGTTCTCCAAAATACTCCCAAAGATGTGCCACTTCCTTCCTTTTCCAAAAACTCCTAATCCCCAGAATACCTAAGGAGGAATGAATTTTAGAAAGATATCACAGCCCTCTTTTCCAGTCAAAAATTAAATATCAGCCAACCAGCTATCACATCAACTACAGGAAATGAAAGAGAGTCTGTAACAGTTTGAAAAGGAATAAATGACCCTTTATTGTCAGAGTAGAAAACAAAAGACAACATATTTGCCTTTTTTTTTTTTTTTTTTTGGCCGTTATTAGTCTCCCACTGGTGCATTTTGGGAAAAAAAAAAAGTGTGGAACAGAAAAAAACAATAGAGTCCAGGTAACACTGCAAGAACTCTAAGTGAATGTCAAATTTGTGGTTGAGTAAAAATTTCTTGGGATATAATCAGAGATTTATATACACTAGGAACGTGAAGCAAAGCCAGAGCAGTTCAGTGAAATGCAGCATTCCCTGAAGCCAGAGACCTACTTTTTTACATAATTACAAAAGAGAGCAAACTTCAGAGCCACAAGAAATCTCCTGAGGGCAGCAGTGGGAGTGGAATTCATTTTCTCAGAGAATCCATATAGTAATTTTAATGGTTTAAAATGATTCATGAACTAGTGGAAGAAAGACATGGAATTTGTCCCCATGTTTTTCTTTTTACTTCCCCCATCAAACAAAAATGTTCTATAATTGGACTTTTGAAGTTAAGTCTTTGGATAGGCAGTTTGAAAGTCTCACATAATTTCATCGAGGGAGCTTAGGAAGCAAAGAAATCTCTGAAGGAACCAGGGTCCAGATTTTTTAAAGGGCTTGAGGAACAAAATAACATTTTGAAAGGGACACAGATAAAAATTGGTGTCCAATATGAAATATGGTGCAGAATGATTTATATATGTCACCATGTTCTATAGCTTTCAGAAAACCTGCCAGTTTCCCAGGGGATTCAAAATAATCTCTAGTAGATGGCCAAAGTAATATTCTCCAAGGAATGTATAAGCTTTTTCAGAAATGATATTAAAGAAATACAGAAGAATAAAGATGTTGTTACTGAAATGTAAAAAAGAACAAGTAACACTAATTGTTTGATATATTTATTAAGTTTATGTTCATGAGAATAAATACCACCCAGAAAATAAAACCAAAAAGAGCAAGTAAAATAGAGAGAGTAGGACCTAAGAATAAAAGATTTAGAAAGTGTACCCTAGGGCCACAATCAATAAATTTCAATAGGTTGTCATGTTAGGATTTATTCAAAGAATCAGAAAAGAATTAAGTTCACAATTAATTTTGAAGCCAGAATATCTCTGATAGGCCTGGCACATACTGTTGAGGGAGTCTGGGGCACAATTCTTTCAGACAATGGAGGTCCCTCCTCAGAATAATCAATGTTAACAAATATCAAAAAGTCCTTTGTAATACCTCTAACCCCTCAACATCAATTACTTATGCAAAGGTTGGAAGTTCCCAAATCCACTCTCACTTCTGACATCAGCTGCAAGTTCAAAGGTCCCCAAGACCACTTCAGGTTCCATAATTCACTAGAAGGACTCACAGAACTCATTTAAAACTTATTATACCTACAGCTACATTTTTTAAATTTTTTTAATTTACATGTAATGTATTATTTGTTTCACAAGTACAGGTCCGTGAATCATCGGTCTTACACAATTCACATCAATCAACATTTACAGTTTATAATAGTGAAAGAGGATTCAAATAAAAATCAGCCAAGAGAAGAGGCATGTAGGGTAGAATCCAGGAGAGTTTCAAGCATAAGCTTTCAGTTGTTCTCTCTGGGAGTCTTCAGCAGTGCTAACCTCTCTCAGCAATGATGTGTGACATACAATATGCACTAGATATCACCTCAGCCTTGATGTTCAAAGTTTTTATTGAAGCTCAGTCATGTAGACATGGTTTACTGCCTGAAAGGCTAACTTGAGCCTCCAGCCCCTTCGGTGGTCAAGCTGGTTCAAAGCCCCCACCATAAATCACATCATTAGCATAGACTCTCTGGTGTGGTCCAAGTCTCCCATGTAAGCAAAGACAGTCATCTCTCAGGACTTTCCAAAGTCTTAGAGATTATCTTCCAGGAACTGAAAGCAAAGATCAGACCTCCTTTTGGGCAAGGTGAAGATTTTACTGCACACTCATATTACACAAACTTGTATGATCTGTACTCTCCTCACTGGAATGGCACTTGTCTGCATCACTATGACAGCTCTAGATGGGACACACCTTGAACTTTGCAGGTACATTCACCTGCTGATAAATTGTTTCAGTTGACTATGGCCTTTCTTCATCTGCACCCTTGGAGGGTAGTAGTTCTATTCAAGGATGCTTTGGGATTCTGTTCAAGAAGCAGATCCCTGTTCCTCTCCACAGATGAGGATTTTTGCCGTATCGTTGTTGAGATGTTGTATAGTGAGGGCTTATCCCCCACCTGCTGCAGACTAGTGATCAATGAGAACTTGTTAACACAATCTCCTATCTCTAACAAAATCCTTTCTTTATGTGTGTGTGCATTTCTTAAAATGTGATTCTCAATATGCATTATTTTCCAAGGAACATTTCCTAGGTTATTGGAATTTACCTAGAAACTGATTTCTTGTTTCCTTATTACATCTGAAAGAATGTACTTATATTTAGACTAATTTTGTTACAGAGTTTCATTGGTTTAGTGGAATTGATTGGAGAGAAAACCATCAAGAATGATATACCAGCCATTCAATCATGAAATGGTTTCAAGGATGCTGATAAATTTTCCTAGAAAATTGAATTCACTGAATAATAGCTAGAGTCTATGGAAGCTAAAATAGTCAAACTTTGGTTTTAGATTTTTTATATCCAATCACTAACAGAAGTTTCATACATGTAAAACTTCCAATAAGATTTCTTTTTAATGTGATATACATTCATACCACTAACAATTTTCTTTACATTTTAACACAATAATTTTTGTTTTACTTTTTAACGAAAAATTTTGGTATTTTTGGAATGCTTTAATATAGGGCAAAGTAGAACATAAATTGTAAATTAGCCTAAAAGTCATAGAATGAGAAACAACTGAAGTTTCTCTTACAAACACTATTCAAATAGATAAATACTCTGTGCATTAGGCTTTTAGCCATTAAAGCATTGGTTCAAGTTGTAACTCTGAAATTTTTGACAGAAATTCAAGTAGTGTTAATAATAAGTATATAAAAATGATTTTTATGATGCTGAACCATAAACTAATAAGTGTAAATCCTTTCTGTCACCCACAAAAGTCAGATTTTATACTCACATAATATATAAATGGTTACTTTATAAAATGGATACTTAAATCCTATGTCCACTAAATTTCCACTATTTTTATATGGATCATAATCTTAACTATGAATTGCTATCTTTAAAATATCATGATTTAATAAAATGAAATGAAATTGGAATAAATATAAATGTCTACATCCACTATAAATCTCTTTTACAATTGAAATATTGGGAAAATCCTAACTTAAGAGAATTTCTATGATAAAGTTCGAAGTTTGTTTTGACAATTAGTCATCATTCATGGCCAAAAATGTAATATAATAGTTTTAAATTTTAGACTGCATTGATAGAAGTATTGTATCCATAACAAAGGCACACTCTATACTTTGGGCCACTCAGGTCATTACTACATACTATGTCCAAATAAATACCACCCTTTCATCAAGTCAAATTTAAAAACCAGAGGGTATCCAATGGAATGCAATCAAAATAAGTTTAAAAATCATCTTACATGACTTTTTTTAAGCAACCACAAATGTTTAGCCTAAAGCACCACTAATTTTGAGTTTTTGAGAAATTTATGTTAATTATTGTTAAATAGGTCCAAAGCTGTTTTTCTTTTGACAGATATCATCTATGCTTGTTGAGAATAAAGCACTAGGATCAATAGATGGAAGTTAGAAAGAGGCATGTGTCAGCCTAATGAAAGGACAGACTTCCAAAGTGTCTGAATACATACATACCTACCCTATTATATTGAGGATTGCATTGTCATTGCTGGAAGTTCCATGTCAGAAATGTTAGAGGAAAGTTGGTGCTCACAGATCTATGCCTTATTTTCCAAGTCTCAGATTCTTCCATTCTATGGGTGGAATTACATGAAAACAGTGTTTCTCATGGATCAGAGTTGGAAAAGACTATATTCTTTTCCAACTCCTTCATAAGTACTCTGGATGAAAGAATAAATAAGTGAAATTATATATGCTGGATAACTTTTTTTTTCTCTTTTCCACTCCTCTCCTCTCCAACCCCCACACAAATGCTGCTCTTGGGTAATGGATTTTTATCTTTGTCTTTAATCCTTTAAAGATATCAGTTCAGTGTGCGAACACAGGCAAAGAAGCCAGTGGTATGTTTGACACCATTGCCAAGGCAAATGCAAACAATAGCTTATTCGACTCTTGTATTTTCACAATATCTGGAATCCCATTTATAGTTCTAGTCTCCACATATTAAAAGAGAAATAATGAAATCTAGAACGGGGAGACCAAAAAGCCATAGGGATGAACTGATAGTTCCCTGAGGCCTTGCTAAAATACTGATTCATTAGCCTTAAAGAGCTTATGGAGGCTATCTAAAAATCCTTAAAATTGCTATTTGGGTGACATGAACAAAAATTCCAAAAGATTAGAACAATGGGAGTCTCTTTAAAACCTTTTTTCAGCCCTCTAGCTGCCATCTCGTGTCCCCGCGTGTGTGCACCTAATCTCAGCTGGTCCGCCCGAGACCCCCTGAGCGCCAACCCTAGTCCCCCGCGCGGTCCCATTTCCGCTCCAACAAGATGAAAGAAACTATCATGAACCAGGAGAAACTCGCCAAACTGCAAGCACAAGTGCGCATTGGTGGGAAAGAAACTGCTCCCCGAAAGAAGAAGGTGGTTCATAGAACAGCTACAGCAGATGATAAAAAACTTCAGTTCTCCTTAAAGAAGTTAGGGGTAAACAATATCTCTGGTATTGAGGAAGTGAATATGTTCACAAACCAAGGAACAGTGATCCACTTTAACAACCCCAAAGTTCAGGCATCGCTGGCAGCGAACACTTTCACCATTACAGGCCATGCTGAGACAAAGCAGCTGACAGAAATGCTACCCAGTATCTTAAACCAACTTGGTGCAGACAGTCTGACTAGTTTAAGAAGACTGGCTGAAGCTCTGCCCACACAATCTGTGGATGGAAAAGCACCACTTGCTACCGGAGAGGATGATGATGTATGAAGTTCCAGATCTTGTGGAGAATTTTGATGAAGCTTCCAAGAATGAAGCAAACTGAATTGAGTCAACTTCTGGAGAAGATAAAACTTGAAGAAGTTACTGGGAGCTGCTATTTTATATTATGACTGCTTTTTAAAATTTTGTTCATGGATCTGATAAAATCTAGATCTCTAATATTTTTAAGCCCAAGCCCCTCGGACACCGCAGCTCTTTTCAGTTTTTGCTTATACACAATTCATTCTTTGCAGCTAATTAAGCTGAAGAAGCCTGGGAATAAAGTTTGAAACAAGATTAATAAAGTTCTTTGCCTAGGAAAAAAAAAAAAGCTTTTCTCAGAAAGATTTATTTATTTTAAAGAGAGAGAGGGAGAGAAACCCAAACAGGGGCAGGGGCAGGGACAGAGGGAAATGAAAAGAGAGAGAGAATCTCAAGCAGACTCCCTGTTGAGTGTGGAGCCCAATGGGGTGGCTTGATCCCATAACCCTGAGATCATGACCTGAACAGAAACCAGGGGTCTGATGCTTAACCGACTGAGTCCACCCAGGTGCCCCTCTCTTTGAATTTTCTAATGCATTATTTAGGAAAAATAAAAAGAAGTATATCTTCACAGACCAGATGACAATCTAAATAAATAGTATGTGCAAGAAATTCCCCCAAGAATTCCTCAACATTTGTGAAAGGCAGTTAGAGGTCATGGCTGCTAAGAGAAGCTGAGTACACCCAGCTGTCTGATGGTGTCATGAAGGAGAACCCTGCCTTCTTGGCAGTCTCCCATTGATGATGTCTACTCTGGCCTGAATAGACCATTGTCCCTAATGAAGAATGACAAGTCTTATCTTACAAAAAAAAAAAAAAAAAAAAAAAAAAATTAAAAGTTGCTGGAAGCAACATTTAATTGTTTTATCTGACAGTCTCTCTGTGTTGAGATTTGAATCCTCATTAGAATCTGATTTGAATTTTAACGATTATCACAGGAGAGTTGACGTTGAAAAGCCAGATCCAAGATCTCAGCCACATGAAGGCAGTGGCAGTTCTCTCTATTATCCTCTAGGTTGTAATTTGGAAGCCTCTCCAAAGTACCTTTGGTGCCTTTTTCTTGAGGGCCTGTATGTTGGGAAAAGCCCGATAGATCCCTAAGCATTATCGTGTCTGAGTACATCAGCAAACTTGTCATCGGCTAATTAGCTAAGCCTCCTCCTGAAACTGAAGCATATGCATACTCTTTTCTAAAAACTTCTCAAACTGTGTTTCTCATATCCAGTTTTTCCCTTCTAAATGGAGATATGTTTTCCATCGGTCTTTTCAGACTTTGGTATCAATTGAGTTGCTTATATCTCTGAAGTGTGAACATAAAAGCCCATTTCTAGAATTTTTACCCATTTTTATTTTTTTTTATTTTTTTTTTTTTAAAGATTTTATTTATTTATTTGACAGAGAGAGAGATCACAAGTAGACGGAGAGGCAGGCAGAGAGAGAGAGAGAGAGAGAGGGAAGCAGGCTCCCCGCTGAGCAGAGAGCCCGATGCGGGACTCGATCCCAGGACCCTGAGATCATGACCTGAGCCGAAGGCAGCGGCTTAACCCACTGAGCCACCCAGGCGCCCAAGAAAACCCATTTTTAAAAGTTAACTAAAAATACTGAGTTTGCATTCCTTTGCTGGATAAAACACAGAACTAGCATTCTTAAGCATGATCTTCCTAGTGCTGGAGACAAGGAAACAGTACATGGGCCACCTGTTTGCACAGCAAGTACAAGATGTCGTTCTCGAATTTGCACGTATGTACTTTGTGTTCTCTGCTGTGTCATTACTGAGAGACTTCCAAAAATAAAACTGTTGTCTTCACTACCTTTAGGCCATGGTTTGGGTGATTCCAATGTGGATTGTGGCTGTTTTTCTGTGAAAATGTTTGTTTTTTAAATTATACTATTTTAGGAAACTTCATTTAATCTTTTCAATGAGCATTCAAATAGCTATGCCTTTCACACCTTGAATCAGAAGTGTCACAGTTGAATGCAGTTTCAGAGCTAATGTAGTTTCTCTAAATTGTATTCTCCATTATAAAGGCTAAGTATAATATTTCAACTATTTCTTTCTGGGTTGATAGTTTCTTATTGAAACTTGTGCTGAAGACCAGTGACTTCAAAGAAAATTATTTCTTACTGTGTATCCTTCCCAAGAAGTGGTATGACCCTGTATTTCAGTCTGTTATAGATCTTATGAAAGTTAATGAATTTAAATTCTATTATTCCGAAGAAACACATTAACTTCTCTAGCAAGGCTCTGAAATTGGATTTGAGATTCTATATTTAACTGTAACACCACAGTCTCAGCGAAGTATTTGAATCCAACATCGTATGTCAGGGAGAATGTCAGGAAACCATAGAAGGTACTCTCTTATTTTCCGCTTTGGCAATGACAACCTCTCTGAGGATTTTTGGTGAGTGTCTGTGTGGTATATTCTATACATGTGAGCTTCTACTAACAGAGACACCGTTATTTAGTAACACACTTAAATCCAGAATTAGTTCTTGGTTGGTCAGTGCAAAGCCAGAGCATTACTGAGGATAAATTTTCTATTAAATGAAAATGAATTCAGATATGCCAGGATGATGAATTCTAGACTTGGCACAGTTCGGTATTCTTTTCTTCAGCAAATATTTATTCAAAAATTGCCTTTGAGATATATTTTGTGTCAGGTTGAAAAATTGTCCCCCACCAGGTGGGGATGGCACTTCGCATTTGCCCTCAATGACACATAATCTTTCCGTGGAACCAGCAGAAAGATTGCCCCATCTTGTCTGTTGCTTCTATTAATCAGTGCCATTGTCTAATGCCTTTGAGAGGATTTCTTTATTTTTCCCTACCCAGGAAACCTTTTGTGATCATGTGAGACTGAGCCAACTTATTCTAGAAGGCCATTTTTAAAACATTCCCTTTAATTTTAGAATGTTCAAAGACATGGGTTAAATATTCTATCATGTAGTGATGGAGTTTCTTTTTCTTTTCCCCCCTTTGGGGAATTTTTGTTTCACGTCTCCCTTTAGCGATATAGTAATGTTTTGATCTTAAGCAAGAAAGAAATTATCTTCCAATTATAAGATGCCTCATCAAGTTAAAAGGGGAAAGTCTGAAGAGATTCTTCATTATCCTATTTGAGCTAAAATGAAAATGTGAATATAAAAAAAGTTAGAAATTACTTAAATAATAAGTGTGCAGACTCTATAGATGAAAAATGATGAAATCTTCAAGTAAGACTAAATATTATGAATGCATGAATTTCTCCCAAAGTAATGTCTAATTTAATGTCGTTCCTATTAGGATCCCAGTGTTCTGATTTTGTTTTTTCTGAAGCAAGCACTTTGCAAAATGATTATAAAGATCTCTTTGGAGAGAAAAATAGTCATAAATTCTCTTTAAAAGAAAAAAAAAAGCTTTGAAACAAAAGATTGGTGGAGAAGAATCCAGTGCCAACATGTCAGGATGGTCTAAGTCACAATGATCACAACAATATTGCAGGGATCCAGGAATGAATAGACACAGAAACCAAAAACAACAACAACAACGTTCAAAATAGCATTGATTGCATTATTTCTCTTGGGGATGGGTTAATTTTGTTGTCTGTGAGAAGCGAGCAAAGGACATTGTGATAGGGAGTGTTGTGCTCACCAAATATCCATGTGCTCCTCCCGATTCCCAGCCTCCTTTGCAGCTGGGCCAGGCTGATATAATTAGTTAAGGTCAATGATATGTATCTAGAAATGATGTAAGCTGCTGCTATACTGTGTTCTTTAAAACATCCTGCCCAGTCTAATAACTCTCTCTCACCTTGCCCTTTGTCAATGTGGACGCCACAAGTTTCAGATGATGGCTTCAATTTGCAAGCAGCCTGGATCTCAGAATCACTCCTTAGAAGAGAGCACCTTCCGCAACTGCTTAACCTATACCAGCCCATGACAGAAGCAAGAAATAAATATCTGTTGCATTAAAAGAAACCTGATAGGCAGATGAAGATGATAGATCTATGCCTCAGATTCCCAATTTCATCTTATTTAACTCTTTAAATTAAACATTACTTGATAATTTATATTTTTAAGACTTAATTTATTTATTTATTTGAGAGAGAGAGCGAGAGAGCATGGACTATTGAGGGTGTGGCGGTAGGTAAGGGCAGAGAGAGAAGCAGAGTCCCGAGGAGCAGGGAGCCCAAAGCAGGGCTTGATCCCAGGACCCTGAGATCGTTACCCGAGCTGAAGGCAGACTCAACCCACTGAGCCATCCAGGCACTCCAACAACTTAACTTTAAAATGATCATTTAAAAAGAAGCTGCAATAATTTGTTTTGAAAAACATATTTAGTTATCAAAATCTCACGTTTAGGAAGAAGGTTCCAAACAAAAAAATGATAAAAATGATTCCCAGGAAAAAGAAGGCTGTATGATTGATATTCTTTGCTCTTTTCTATTAGGTTTTCCAGGGCAATTTTGACAATGATACCCACAGGAAAAACGTCATCGACCCTCCAATCTATGCACGGCACATCAGAATCCTCCCTTGGTCCTGGTATGGGAGGATCACGCTACGCTCAGAGCTGCTGGGTTGTACAGAGGAAGAGTGAGGAGCGTCCATGCCCCATAGCCCTCCTCTCTGTCTCCCTGAAAGTATCTCCATGGAATGAACTGGGCAAACTCTGTAGGAAACTGAATGGGATTTTTCATGAAAAAGTGCTCAAATTATGGTAGGCCACTGTCTTTTTAAGGAGGTCTAAGCCTGCCTTTTCAATGGTTTAATTTGATTTTTATTGTTTAAATTGCTTAAGCCACATCACATTAACTTGTGAGTTACTTTCAGTCATTGTTTTTTGGATTATTCACAATGGTTGGAATATATTAAGGGAAGAAGTAGCACTCTTTTGATAGCAAGGATAAAAAAAAACTCATAGTTATCAAATTAAAGCAAGAGTTGATAGAGCTTTTATAATCAATACTCAGATAATACTTATAAAAGGTACACTGCAATGTTAGCAATAAGTTTTTTTTTTCTTCTCTAATAACTCTACATGATTCTAATTGTTTCCCCTCTGCCTACCAATCACTGTCAGTGTTTATAACAGAATTTTGAAGAATCTGTTACATGCAGTACTAATTGATATTATAATTCTCATTTTACTTTCATTATTTCTAATCAAATATATCATGTAATCTTTTTTCTTTTCATTCTATTCTATATTCTTTATATTGTACATTGACTGAATAAGTCCATATTTTTTTCTAAATGAGTTTTTCCTGTTATTTGCCTAAAAGTTTCATGTTTATGTGTGTGTGTATGTATACATATATATACATATATATATACATATATATGGATATATATATATGGAACATGATTGCCTATCAGTAGATTGATCATATTTAATATCAGTAGATTGAATCTGAAATTCTATTTTTGAAGGAAGCTATAACTATGTAATTTCCGAATACTTCCTTGATGAAAAACCCAATACTACCATTTTGCAAGATAAACAACAACAAAATAATATTATGTCCCTTTAAACCGGAATTTTAAACTTTATTTTGATGGTAATTACGTAGCCTTATCTTTACTTTAAAATAGCAGAATAATGAATTCTGTGTTTGTCCACTTAAAATTTTTTTAGCAAACAAATATTAACACAGTGCTGCAGAGTCTGGCCAAGCATACTCATCATCTCTTTGTTCATCTCTGCATTTCCTGTGAAACTAGAATTTGACTGAGGCTTGAATGAAACTGGTGGCAATTTCCTAGGAAAGCACATTGTGTAGTTATTTGAGAAAAGTATTTACTAATGACAATGTAGTAGATCATTTTAAGATGGAAATTGATTTCTATTTATTTTGCTTCGGAGGTCCTGAAAAAAGAAGCAATTGTCATAACAATTTGTTATTGATAATGGAGGTTTCATTGACATGTCTCTCAAATTAAAGCTCACACTGCTTCCATAATAGTCCTCAGCATCTAATTTATAAGCTTAACAAGTATTTGTTTTATAAGGCTTAGACACAGAATTATTGGAGTTTTAAATTAAGGGTCCTGGAAAAGAAAGTATGGTATGTGTACAAAATGTTAAGGTCCTGTGCAACACTGAGAAGTCTTTTTTCCCCCTATTATTTGTGCTGCATAACAAAAGCCACTAGACTGTTATTGTCTTGTCTGTCTATGTGTTAACCGCATTTCTTAATGATGTATATATGGAGTGGGTCTTCAAGCATAGTGAAGAATTTAAAGGGAAAGTCAATCATAATGGTGTTTTTAATAAGAGCAGAATTAAGACTGGCTGGCCACACATTTGTCCTATGTCCACAGGCTTTCTACTTCAGGTTCTTATGAAATTGTTGATCTGAAGCATCTGAAATGGTGATCATTTTTCGGCATCTTTCACAACTTTGTTAGGTCCTCAATATTGCCTTTTCAGACAACTTTAAAATTAGGAATTAAATCTTTTTAATTTCCTCAATGTTAAAGTCATATTACAAATAATTATTTAGATCCAAAAAGAGACATACTTACTGTCTAGCCAATGCCTTTTATTTTTTTAAACATCTACTGTCCCACCAAATTTCTAGCTGTTTTCCTTTGCAGACTATGCACGATTCTTCATTCTAAACAGAGTATGTTTTAGAAATTATGAGTCATGCTTTATAATGATTTACTTTCTCAAAATTATTCGTGGCCTCTTGTGATGTTTTGAATTTTATTTTATTGATAGTTTTTTAAACAAATATTTTCAAAGGGAGTTTGTTAAACTTAACACTCCTTACCTTTTAGAAATGCACTGAAATGGCTTTCTCTTGCTTGTGCATTTTCTCTCTGCTCTCTGTGCACTTCACCAACGTGGCATGACCAACAGGATATGTTTGTCCCATGATGTCTCAAATTCATGACAACAGAGGGATTCCCACATGTGTTGATGTTAACAATTCCTATGAAGTAGTATGTAGCTTTTGTGTCGTTTGTTTCAATGACACCAAAGGGAAACAAATTTATTCTACTTAAATTCACACTGAAACAAGTAAAATCTTAGAAGAAGAACACACAGAAAAGTCACCTACTCTTCACTATATGGAGTAGCGATGATATGCTAATTTTGTAATCTATGAAATTAACACTTTAAACATCTCTGTTTTATCTATGTCCTGTTGAAAGCACTTATCATAGTCACTAATTCTAATTTCAGGGTTGACTTTCTCTTTCTGAATGGCTTCAAAGGATTGGTGTGAACTTTGAAGACTTAGGGTACTAATGATTGTATCTTTGCTAGTCAACAAATTATGAAACATAGTACTCCCTACTGGCATCTGATGTGTCAGTAAGTACAGAAGTTACTAAGACACAAATAGCCTTTGCAAACTTTCAAGCTGTGTAATATTTCAATGTTGGTTTTTTCCTTTGTATATATACTTAAATCATGTAGGATGTTGTAAAATTAGTATGACCTTGTCTAGTCTTCAATCTTCAAATAAAACTTTTGAAAATCTGGGATACATTTGAAGCAGTTGTAATTAAACACATGACAGAATATACAAATTGTCTGAATGGCCACTACTCTTAACTACATACTTGATGTAATTTTTTTTGTACTAGACAATTAAGCAAATACATAAAAAAAGAGAAATTACAATAGCCTCCAAATACCCATTGCTATCAGCTAACTTTGATTTTCCAGAATTATTAAAATGTGTGTTTTATGCATTTCTCCCACTCCTTTCAGCTGTGCCAAATTTATTGGAATACAGGTAACCCAAAGTCATTTTTTGCCTCATACATATTTAAAATTTTGTGTTCCAGGATTGATCTGGCCATTGTTAACCACATGCCGTTGCTATCACTTCTAGTATTTTTTAAAATACGTGATTCTCAGGAGCATAATGAAGAGATCCCGTCAATAGTGAGCAATAACACAAACACTAATAATATATTTTACCCATGTAATGTCAGCTATTGCTTAAAGACAGAACACTTGGCTTCTTCATGAGCCCTGTTTCTGCCTCTCTGGAAGTCATGGGTAAAACATTAAGTCTATGTTCTTCCCAATTCTTAGATATTTTCTTAAGATTCAAAAATCTAGGAGAAGAAAAGTAAGCTATTAGATGTTGATTCCTTAGTTGAGTTTCGATGAATCTCTGAGAGTTCTTGGTATCAACTTATGTGTGTTGCTGTAGTCAAGCATGTTCCGCTTTAACTGCACTTGAATGTGAACACTTCAGTGGGCCTCCATGGCTTGCCTTACCTTTTCACATACACAAACACATACAAAGATGCTTTTATAAGTTAAATATGTATATATACATATATATCGTATTATATTATATTATATTTAATATATGTTTAAGAAGGCCAGTAAAGAATCAAGACAACATCTATACAGGGTAAAAATTTATTGCGATAGAATAATTACTCAACAGAAAAACTTCCAATTATGAAGCTTTTAAATTACTGATTCAAGATGTAGAGACAATAGAAACATTTAGAATTCCAAGGAGGAAAGTCTGACCATGTTGAAATTTGTTTTAAAAAATCTATTAAGAGGGACGCCTGGGTGGCTCAGTTGGTTGAGCAGCTGCCTTCAGCTCAGGTCATGATCCTGGTGTCCTGGGATGGAGTCCCACATCAGGCTCCTTGCTTGGCAGGGAGCCTGCTTCTCCCTCTGCCTCTGCCTGCCACTCTGTCTGCCTGTGCTCGCTCTAGCTCCTCTCTCTCTCTGACAAATAAATAAATAAAATCTTTAAAAAAAAATCTATTAAGAATAACATCATGGATGGAAGATATTCTCTCTGTGGAACATGGAAGTTTAAAACATCTAGCATTTCAACTGTGAGTACATGATTTTAAGATGTTGGTAAAGAAACAATTATTCTTACTGTCAATGATGCGTTACTCTCTATCTCTCCTCCCTAAGGCTAGTTTAAGACAGTAGTAACGATCGAATTACTGTGTTATCTATTTGTACAAAATACTGCCTCTAGCCTTCAAGATGCAAAACGACCCTTTTACCTGAGCAGCTAAAATGGAGGATTAAACCACTTTGCTAGCTGAGAAATACCTGAGCTACTCTGAAACAGAATGCAATGTTAAATCTGTCTTTACAAAGAAAAAATACCTAGTGTGTGTAGCAATTTTCCTATTGATTTTGAAGGGGGAAATAGGATTCTTTGCAGTATCTGCAACTCATATTAGACGTTTCAAAATTGCTACCAAATAAAGTGTCTTCCACAGTAGGCAAGTGGCACTTACTTGGAGAGTGATTCTATCAGATGAATTTGGTAACAGAAACAGGAAAACATTTTTGGAAAAGGCTCCTCATTTAGTTGTTTTTGCATATCTTGGCAGGAGTTGACTGAGTCATTTGAAAACACTAATGCTGTGGAAATATGGTATAGTAGCATCACCAAATGGTCACCATATTACATGATTAGGCATTGCATATGGTGACTGCCTCTGACTTAATTTTATTTTAATGTCCTCAAAGGCAGGAACCACACTCTTCTGTATTTATGTAAAGTCCCTCTAGTGCCATTTACATGCTCATCCATTAATATGTTAATAATGATGATGAATTGACATAAGCTCAACTTGCTGCTACCTGGAAAAGAAGTGGTGGGAATTGAACTGATGCTGTGTTCAAACAGTAAGTCCCCCGTGGCCAGTACGGAAACAGCTTTGTAATGACTTATGTTAAGCAGCAGGGCCCGGACATTGTTGAGAATTAAGGGGAAAGGCAACTGGGAGTGGACTGCATGCCTATGATGGAGAAAGAATGTTTCCAATAATAAATGACTTCAGTGGCAGATTAAACCTGGATTTGCCCATATTTTATAATTGTTCCACTTCCTAGTGATTAATAGAGCTAATCATATAAAAATAATAAATAAAAACATATTTGAAAATAATGTATTTTAAATTTTATTTATTTATTTGACAGACAGAGATCACAAGTAGGCAGAGAGGTAGGCAGAGAGAGAGGGGGAAGCAGGCTCTCTGCTGAGCAGAGAGCCCGATGTGGGGCTCGATCCCAGGACCCTGGGATCATGACCTGAGCCGAAGGCAGAGGCTTTAACCCACTGAGTCACCCAGGCGCCCCGAAAATATGTATTTTAAAAATAATAAAATGTAAGAGAATTCTATTTTATTTTTAAAATAATGATAGTAAAATAGTAATAATACTAATAGTTTAAAAAAGGACTAGCGTTTTAGTGGAACTGTGGCAGGCCAGTGGCTCTGGCAGACAGGATTAGTATAGTGCTTCCTGAGCTCAGTGGCTTTTTCCACCGGGGCTTGGGACAGAGGAATTGAACAGAGAGGTGAAAGAGAGCATATTACAGAGAGTGCCCCCCATAATTAACCTCAAGTGGTTTAACCTCCTCAGTTCTCAAATTTCTTAGTAATAATATGGGAGAATGCTATTTTTTTTAAAAAGAGTTTATTTATTTATTTGAGAGATAGCATGACTGGAGCTGGGGGCAGCAGGAGCAGAGGGAGAGCGAGAAGTAGGCTCCCCACTGAGCAAGGAGCCTGAGGCGGGCTCCATCCCAAGAGGATGGGACCATAACCTGGGTTGAAGGCAGACACTAAAACGACTGAGCCACCCAGGTGCCCCCAGAAAAATACTACTTTTTTAATAGCAGATGCAGTCTGCTATTGTCTGAATGTTTGTGTAACCCCCAAATTCATATGTTGAAATGCTAACCCCTAAGGTAGTGGTGTAGGAGGCGGGTCTTGGGAGGTGATTAAGTCATAGGGGTGGAGCCCCTATGACTAGCTCCCTAGTCCCTTCCACGGTATGAAGACACAATAGAAAGACGCTAGCTATGAACCAGGAAATAGGCCCTCCCTTGACTGTGCTGGTGTCTTGGACTTGGACTCCACAGCCTCGGAAAGTAGATGCATGAGCGATACTTCTCTGTTGTTTATAAGTTCCCCAGCCTGTGATATTGTGTGACAGTAGCCTGAATAAACGGAGACACATTCCTAAAAGAAACCTGTTTTTAGGGGTATAAATATCTGGATAAGCTGCTTGGGTTGTGTACTGAGACTCCAAGAGCCATGTCTGAACAATACTAAGTGTTTTTCATACTTCTATGGGTAAGAAATTGGTGGATTAGGACCAGTAATTTTTTTTAATTAAATAAACTAGGAGAGGAGTGGAGAAAGGCAGAGGGGAGGAGAGGAATGAGTCCACTGTAAAAATTCTTTCCTAAGACATTTTTCTCTCAATTTTATTCCTGTGCATATTCGTGTTCTTGACCACAGCATAAATTAGTTTTCTTACTGGGAGACACAGTCATAAACATTTGAAAACCACAGCAACATGGTCATGAACTGCTTTCTAAATGCATAGTGTCTGCTAGCTGCCTGGTGTGCTAGGTGGTCAGTGTGAGTTTAGAGCCAGAATTGGATGGATCCTGGCAACAAGAGGCTTTTATAGGCTTGGCAGGCCAGAGAGGACTGTGGTGCCAGAGGCTGATAGGCTTTTTAAGAAAACAAAGATACTATCCAAAGAATCATGTGTATTTTTTCTATGTGGTGGATAAAGTCCTTTGCCCTTCTCCCCGTAAAATATTCTGATATAAGTTTTTCCCTATTCTCTTTCATTGTTTATTCTGCTTGGGAATAATTCTGCTAGGAAAGGTATGGCCAACTACTGCGTCTGGCCTGAAGGTAAGTTTGCAGTATGAGCAGAGGCAACCTATGGGGTCCTGCCGCTTGGGGTTAAATATAATGCAGGTCCATGTGTTTCTTTGTTTGTTTGTTTGTTTGTTGAACCAACTTTGATGCTTGTTTCTTCTAACGGATTTTTCTACAGTCACTTGTGGTTTAAAAATCCATAATCTGGTTCCCCCATACCCTCATTCTAACCTTCTCAGGCTGTTTTCAGAAACTCTTACTACTAATTCCTGGCTTGAGAGCATTCCTACCTAAATCGAGTATCAAACACTTACGCTTCTGAATTGTAGCATTAGGCTGTAATTCAGGTCCTATAAAATAGTAAATCATTTCCACTTTCACTGAAGATATAAATAAAGCTGAATTCTTTTATAAATAACACTGTAGAAACTAGTTTTAAGTAGTTAAACTATTAAGTTTAACTATTCAGTTAAACTTTGAAGATTAACCAACCTCTTTTTAAAAGCATTCTTTGAGCAAAATTCAAGTACGATGCAAGGTTCTGGACATACAGAGATAAAAAGACTGACTCTTAGGAACTCACAGTGTGGAGGGCAGTAGGAGGCTAACAAGAAAGGAAACAATTACATTGGGCTGTATAACAAAAATATGTTCAAAGTGCAAAGAGAACATAAAACGGAACTTATACCAGCAAAAATTCAGTGAGGGAAGACAGTCTGAGAAAGTTAACATCTGAAATGACACCAAAACTATCTAAGTTAATATTCACGACACTGAAACATCCAATTTACCAGTGTGACAACTCTAGGAAGAATGAAATAACATGTCCTCTTTGTAAGAGGAGAAAGAGGAGTGGGGCACCTGGGTAGCTCAAGCATCTGAATCCTGATTTCAGCTCAGGTCATGATCTTGGTGTCTGTTGATTGAGCCCCGTGACGGGCTTCCTGCTGGGTGTGGAGCCTGCTTTGTATTCTCCCTGTCCTTCTAACCCTCCCTCTCCCCTCTTTCTCTTAAAAGAAAAAAAAAAAAAAAAAATGGAGTAGCAGGAAGAGGTTAGATTTGTCCAGGTTGTAGAGCTCTGGTTTGCACATACCTAGATCTTGGAGGTCTCCCACCCAGTTCAATACTCTTTTTCTTCTTTCAAGTCAAAAATTCCTGAAAAATATGTTTTTTTATATACATTAACAACAGGAATGATTTGCCTCCAACCCAGAATGCATTGTTTCTTCTGCAGTTTCTCCTATTGTTCTAAATAATTTAATGCATCAGTATTCTCTAATAACATGTATTTGAAATAATTGATCAGTGGGTGAAATGTTGACCATCACATGAATATATGAAGAAAGATCCACAAAAACAACTAATGACTACTGTGAGGTATCAATCAACATTTTTTCAAAGGTGAGTAATAAGTCCAAAACATCAAATCACCTATCCGTAGACACAGTAAATGGCCATCCCCTTGTGGAGAGCATGAGATCTTTAATGTAATAATCAAAAATATTTATATTCAAGAAAAAGCTGAAAATAGAGCTCTATTATCTACAGATATTTTCAATTTTTAAAAAAAGAATTTCACAGTATGCAATGAAAACACAGAACTACCCCTTCTTGAGTTCTAGTTATCAATATTTAAAATTTAATATACACTTGATTAGGAAAGAAGCTGAGTGGTGACTAATATCTTAGAAAATAAAGCTTGGGTGCTAACACAATTTAAGGAACCAACTTCTTAGCGATACATGGATGGTATTATCTTTTTCATTCCCTGATGACTTTTCAATTAGTAGAATTAGGAGCTTAATCAGTGACAAATAACCTTGAGTAGCCTCATGTAATCAGTAAATTAAATTTCTATAACTTGATTTAAATAGTCAATTCTCTGTCCAACATTCATCAGTGAACCAGAATAAGCTGAGAGAATCTTAGACAACTGAAATTAAGGGACCACCAAGTCTGGGTTGCATTTGTTTAAATGTTTAATTCTCTAGGTTGTATAAATTCAATGTCTTCAATATATTCAAGAAAGGACAGTATAACCTCAGGAAGTCTTTAACAATCCTAATGGTTAGTGAATCTTGTTTTTAATATTTGAATTAATCCTGGCTGAAACTGAACCTATGTATTTCATTAAAATAAAAAAACAACTGGTAGTTAAGGTAATTTAACAATCAGTCTGTTCTTACTCTTCCCAAGGAAAAAAAAAAGTCCTTGTTCTTTCATGTCACTTCAAATGCTTAAAACTTACTCATGTTTTAAATGATCTTCTGAAAAGGTAAGGCATCAAACTGGGTAAGGTCCGTGGAACGTAGCAAAAGATCATTTTCAATCCTTATCTGGTTTATCCTTTGGTAGCCTTGTTTAACAACAGCTCCCGTAAGCTTGCGGATGTGCATGCTGTAGTCTAATGTGAGTTCCAGACTATCCCTAATGTATGTCTGTACATTAAAATGTTTCTTGGTCTTGGTTTGGGCCAATATCTGTTTCCTCCTTAACCACATTATCGTATATGTATTCCTATTTTTTATTTAAACCACTTTCAGAGTAAATAATGATTTGAAACTTGTGCTGAAGGCACTCTTTCTTCTAAGAAATCTATGTAGTGTCTACTGAAAGTAAAACTTCACTTTTACTAAACCAAAACTTTCCTAAAGTGAAAAGTGAAAAGAACCTGTGGCAATATCAATGATCAAATTTATGCCCATGGCATCTGTTTATTGTTAGGCAGATTTTACCACACCCAAAGATGAAAGGCCCAGGGGAATGAGTTCATGTTGAAATCCAGTCTCTTTTGCATTTAGCAGGCTAAGATCTTGAGGAAGATCTGAGGACAGGAAGTGCCTTTGTACAAATCCTTTTCCCAGAAGAGGACTTTGTATGCTAATTATAATTAGCATCTTATGTGCTGGGGACAAAGGTTTGATTTGTTTCAATGCCTGGCTACCATTTTTATGAAAGGCAATCTTCCAGTAATGGGAGATTATCAGTATTTTACAGTTTTGTGATACATGTAACATAGTCTGAAAATTTTCTACCCTAGTAATACTCTGGGCATAAAAGGGACAATTCCAGCTTTTGCTTCCATCTTCCCTCCACTTCCATCATGCTATGGATCATAAGTTGCCCTTAATATGAATGGAGGTCTTCTTCCACCCTTTATTCCTGTTTTTTAAAAATGGCTGCAATAGGGGCGCCTGGGTGGCTCAGTGGGTTCAGCCTCTGCCTTTGGCTCAGGTCATGATCTCAGGGTCCTAGGATTGAACCCGCATCGGGCTCTCTGCTCAACAAGGAGCCTGCTTCCCCACCTCTCTCTACCTGCTGCTCTGCCTACTTGTGATCTCTCTCTCTGCCAAATAAATAAATAAAATCTTTTTTTAAAAATGGCTGCAATAGTTATAGTAAGGATGTATCAGGAAAGTCATATATCGAATAGAAAAAGAAAAGCAAAATTTCTACAGTCTTTGTTATTCATTCAATAGGTTACTATTAAAAGGTTACTCAGGTACTCAGGGTGGGTGAGACACCTAATTATGTCAACATTCTGCCTGAACTCAGAGGGCTTGCTATTAATGATGGTAGGTTCAGGGCAGCAAAGGCAGAGTGAGGAGCTGATGCAAATTGCCCCCCCCCCCAAATGAAAAAGCTCTTTTGCTATATTGACATCTTTGAATAAGCCCATAGCACCTTGTTTCTGACTCTTCTGGAAGAAAATGTTTGGAGGTAGTAAAACATCGAACTTGCCAAGGTTTGCCTTTTCATACTATCTGCAAAATATTTGAGTTACTTTTTCCTTCAAAGTGTGCTTATTGGAATACTTTAATAAAAATGTATTCAGTAATGCAAATAAAACGGAAAATTTGTACATTTGTATTCTAATTTATGGTCTATATTGTGTATCACTAAAAAGAACATGGATTGAAAGGCAAAGTGTGTTTCTGTAAACTTGAATTAATAAGTGATTCCACTGAAACTTTCATTAGAACACTCCCATAAATTAATGGGGGATGAGTGTCATTGATTTATATTCTAAAAGGATTCTTAAAATATTAAAAACATATGTCTCTTAGGTTAGCATCTGGCTTGAGTAAATTTACTCCTTACAATCACACAAAAATAAAAGCAATGGTTTCTCTCTACAAGTCATATTTCTTTCTGTTGGCATGTCCTTCGGTGTTTTCAGAATTTATGTAGCCCAGCCTAAATAAAAATGTAATTGGCCCCATCACAAAATCAAGCCCTGAAACAATAACTGTGGCTCAGCTGAAATTTACTTTAGAGAATATTTATTAGAACAGATTTATTCCGATGGAGTGGTTTCAGTATTATGAGTTAACTTTTAATAAAAATAGTAATCCATCTGAGAGTCATATTCTTACCTGCTACCTATTTTATTTCCAAAGGAAGAGCTAGTTATTCACAGGCTCAAACATTGACATTATTTAAAGTGTAGAAGTATATAAACTTTAATATTATTAGCATATTCTAAGTTTGGTATTTTAAATTGTCTATTCTATAAGCAAACTTAGAGCTCCCAATCTGTCTCTAGGGAGGGCACCAGACATCCTACAGGAATCTGCAGCATCTGTTGACAAGTGCCAAATTCGTCTATTTAGTGGATATATATTCTTTCGATTGATATACCCAAGACACCCATGTTTGCAAATAATTACTATCATGCGTTAAAGAACCTAGGTTTCTACTGCCTCTAACAAGTAAGCGTCAAGTTTGGAAATCAGACAACCCTGAGTTCAAATCCCAAATCTTCTCTTTTTGGTTTCTCCTCTGCAGAGTTTCCCCTCTGGAAATCTGTATCTATATTATAGGTGTTCAGTAAGTTTCAGTTTTTTGATGCTGTGATTTTTGTTTTTGTCACTGTTACAGTCATACTTTTCATAGACACAACTTTGGGTGTACAAAAATGGTATTCTTTATATTTTATCTAAGGTTTTTCTCACCCCCCAAAAAAAGTAATTTAGTTATTTCCAAGAAAATTGAGTTACTTCAGAGATTTCCAAATTATTCTATGAATTTATGAATATCTTCTCAGATTCAACAATTTCCCACTTTCAGTCTTTCAGCTGGGGTTGAGCCTAAGCTCTGGAGAATATAGAAGGATGTGAGTTAATGGGACAAGTAATGCCAACATCTCCATGTTATTGGGCATCTGGTGAGTTACATAGAATCAGCCTTTCCTGCTGATGGCATGTCGCTGTCATCCTTGGCAGTGGCCTTGTCTCCATTGGGTCACTTGCTGCTCCTTCAGACTATCAGAAGCTACTGCCCTTTACCATGAGCCCTCAAGCTCTTCTGGCCAACTTGACATGGACCCATCTTTGGGTGACTGGGACACCTCCCTAGAGTAATGCCCCATGAGGGCTTTTGTGCATTGCTGAATCTCGTCCTACACATATATATATTCCCTGTAGATATGTGTTGAATGAATGAATGAACAAATACAGCCTCTATGAAGAATTTCCTCAAAGAGGAACTCATGGTGCTGTTGTCAGAACCTCTGAACCCTGCCTCGGCCATCTCCATTCTATGCTCCCAAGACAATGTGATGTAAGCATTTTGTGAGGCTGCAGACACCCAGAATTCTACCCACTGCTCTTGACCCTAGGCCTCTGCACCACCAAAGGGAAGTGCAGGAAGACCCTGCACCAATGCAGAAGAGCCCCTCTTCCCTCCAACACCCCTTCCTGCCCAACCTCAAAGGGCCCTGGAGCACATCAGCTCTAGGCAGTAACTCAGTCAGCAGGGGCTTTCTGTGAGACGCCCAGTGTGTGGCTTTTCTGCTTTAACTTGAAATTGAAGAACTGGGAGAAGGCTGCAATTAAAGGCATGAAGACCTACCGGGAAGGGACACTTCCATTAGTAATTCATGTATCATTTAGCCACATGCATAAACAAAGGCATATTAGACCTCTGGGAACATCAGTTTTTCCATCAGTAAAGTGAAAGGGCTGAGTAACTTGCAGACAGATAAAGCCTTTGCATTCAGGAGATTTTGTTACATTAAAGCACCATGAATTATGACACAACATATATTTTGGAGGTTTTTTATTTGAAGGTTGTAAATGAAATTGGCAGTACTTCTATATTTAGAAATTATATATAAGATTAAATAGTTCAAAATATATATGAGGATTCCTAGCAACTATATTCTGCAGAAAAAGAATATGAGAGGTTATTTACATTTAGTGAAATACATAATTGTCATTTTTTTATAGTTACAGTTGAATGCACTGGGAACTGATAAAGATGAACTGAAAGAAATGGCTTTGATCTTTAAATATTTCCATAAATTTTATTGTAATCTCTCTCTGTTTCTCTCTCTTTGTCCACTTCTCTCTCCCTCTTCTGCCTTCTGGACTCATGAGAAATTTTTCATCTGTAAATTCAAAAATAGCTGGGCAGGCTGAAACGCCAAGTAACACCTGAAAGGTTTAACTCATTTAAAATCATAAGTCTCCAAATTCACTACCTTTTTTCAGTTAGGAAACATATCTTGACAGGGGTTATATTAATATCCCCCAACTTCCGTACTGTTTCCAACAAGGGTGTCAAAATACAAACATACAGTTCGAAATTTAACAAATTAGAAAAAAAAAAAAAAAAAAAAAAAAAAGGAAAGAAGAAACAGAAGAAAAACGAAAGGAAATAAAGAAAGGTGGCCCGCAGCTTTGACTCCAGTCCACAGGTCTAGAAAAGCCTGCAGTACGCAGAGCCCCTTTAACCCATCTGGTTCTGGCGCCAGAGCCAAGCGTGCCTGGCGTGGCAGCAGCGCCTCCGTCTACGTGCTCCGCGCCTGCGCCTGCCCACAAGAAGCCGAGGTCCCAGCCTTCTCGCCGCGCCTGCCAGTCACTCCACGGCGCAGAAGGCTGCTAGTTAGCCTCTCGCGCGCTTCTCTCGACCCTGTCTTTGTGGAAGACTGTAGGTAGGTAAATGTGACATTTATATAGAATTCCTTCCTGGGAAACAGAAAAAAAGCTGCACTTTGTATTTTTCGCTTGCTGTTTCTCACTCTTGTTTTACCAAGGAAAACATGGCTTAAGCGGGCAAAAAAATAAATAAATAAATATCGTGATTTGGACCTACTGGAAAAGGGCAGTTAGCCTGTTTGAAGCTCTACATGTCTTTGTGACAGGATGTACAGCTCCTGTTTGATGTGTGTGCAAATACAATATTTAACACACTGTCCCAAATCATCCTAGATGATGGGGTTTTAATACAACTTTAGAACAGGAAATTTGATTGACCAAAATTGAGCAAAATCTCCGGAACCTCTGGTCTCTGCACATCTCTCTCCCTTCTGGCTCAAAGCGGTCTGTGAGACGGTTCATACCTGCTTTTTTGCCTCCATCTTGTGGCATCCGCCATTTCCTCCATCAATCTGTAAGCTAAGAAGCTGGTCTTCCACATTAGCTCCTCCTGGACTCTGGCCCAAGAACTCCTGTACTGGAGCCATAAAAAATATCCTTTGCTTTTGGCTCTCCTCTCGTACTGTTTCTCCTCACTAGACCACCACTTGGTGTTGACCCTACCCTGAGGCTGGGTCCCCCTCCATCCATGTTTCTGGGTCTAGATTTCTAAAAAAAAAAAAAAAAAAGATATCTGGAGATAACCAGGAGTGCCCACTAGGCTGTACTCACAGATTACTTCCCCGTCTCACCATTAAACTGTTGCCCCCATGCTTATTCCTTTTTTAAACTTTGACCTTTTCCTTGTTTCTCCTGGGCTACCTCTGCGCCTCCCCAACAAGTGTGGAGGGAAGGTGGCCTTTGTAGCCTGTGCCCTTAGGGAATTATTAGTTCTGCAAAGCTGCTTTCTCTGCATGTCTTGTCCAGTCTTTCTCCTAAACCCCGCAGAGGCTCACTCAAAGAGCTCCCCTTGATGGCTTCATTCATTAAGACAGATCTGGATTGGCAAGGGGTGAACAAGATTCAAGTTTTTGTTCTGGAAGTCTTATTACACTATTGGATTGTTGCTGGGAGGCATGGAAAGAATATAGAGGTTGAAATGGCATTTCAAAGAAACTAGCAAGAGAGGGAAGTTCTGTGTTCTTTAAGAGGTGGAAGTAATAAGAATCCCCCGTTAAGACCCCTTTACTGTGGCACAAAATTTTTTTAGATCTCTTTCAGACAAGGCTTGCCATTTCACTAGTTATTCCAGGCTTGATCTTGGTAAAATGTGTCGTGCAGTCCTCTATGTCTTTAGAAAGAAAAAAAAAAAGTTTGGGACAGTACCTGGGGGTGAGGACGTTGGGAGGGTAACACCACCAGTGTGGGATAAAGGAGTGTTCTGCATACAGTGAGAAAGGAGTCAGGTCACAGTGGTAACATAGTCATGTATTGTGTGGGTAGGGGAAGCTAAGTTTCAGGAGGAATGGGAATCCTAGAAAATAAGGCCCCGTAAAATCTTCACTGTGGAGGCACCATTGGGACAGTGGAGAGAACTGTGAAGGAAAAGGTGTGCCTGAGAAGTGAATATTTATCAAAAGCAGGCTGGAGTTTTAAAATGTTGGCTAGACACCCACTACAGTATTGAGTTAGTGAGGTTTTTCATGGCCCTGTCCATTTAGGTGTTTCATTTCTGGAGCTCCCTCTCTGACTTTTACCACCACCAACAGCATCATCACCACCAGCGCATGCATCTGGAGCAATAAAAAGTCCTACTCCAAGCAACGAAACCCTCTATCCTGTCCATTCTGGTCCCTTGCAATGATTTCTTAAAGTGTCCCACTGGAGAGGGTATCAGCTACTGACAGCTATTGAAGTCAGTTCCAGGGCAGTGTGTGTGCGTGTGTGTTCTGCACTTATTCCTCTTAGCAAAGTATACTCCTTATATTCCCTTTAAAAAAAAGAGAGAGAGAGAGAGAACAGATTGTCATTTTGTTCAGAGAAAGGCTTGGGGTGCAATGCTAAAAACTCCTGTTGGGGCTCTTTCGGTTTTAATGTACTTGGGCCGAGTGAGCTTTTTATCTCTGCCTCAGTAACCTTAGCCTTATCACTCAGCGGGAGCCAGCTGCTTTCCTTCAGGTGCCATTCTGACGGCACAACAGACAGCCCTCTCTCCCTTCCTCCTATCACACACTTATCTCGACTTCCTTGGAGTGAGGAAGCTCTCCCAGGCTATTTACTCTGAGAGGCAGAGGAAAAGTCTTGGCTTCAAAGATTGAGCTGCTATTTCCTGCAGTCAGACCCACACGGGCTGGGAGGATGGGTTGATTTCTTCACACTCCACAGTAAATAGTGCCATATACCGAGCCATTCCAAAGGGGCATAGGCCAGTATATTTCTTTGCAATATCTACTCATTAATGTAGTTGAAAGTGAATTTAGGAGCAAGGAATAGATTTAAAGCTCAGCCTCGTGACTCTGCATGAATTTGACTGGTTTAGACCAGTTTGTTCTAGTTGTGCAGAGCCACAGCAATAAACAGACCATTCATAAAACAGAGTGTGTGTTCATTGTGGCAGCATATTTTGCCTAAATTCTTTTAAATTATGCCATGAAGAATTTGGGCATAAATCCACTTCAAACGCTTGTACTGTCTCAGGGGTGGCCAACATGAAGCTCTGTGCCAGAAATGCTGTGTGGGTTAATTTTAAGAGCCCTTCTTCTCCAACGCATTTATGATTTTATCCACTACCACCTACAAAAACCTACCTACAAACTTCCACCATATGCCAGTTTGATTCACACTTTCAGAAGAACTAACGTAATAGAACCTCTTTCTTTTTCAAAATCCAATCTGGACTTCTTACTTAGACATCAACTTATATTTTCCTCATTCATATCCTAGAATGCCACAAAAGGAGATATTGAATTCTTGACATTCTCTTTTATAAGGTCACCAGTCCCAGCAATATGATATGATTTTTGAAACAGTCCATTGGCTCGGGCCATGTAAGAGGTCAAGGAAAAGAGTATTAATTGACAGATGAATGTTACATAAAATACTATTGGAGAGTTCTAATATTTATTGTACTTAGTATGTGCCAGCACTAAAGGAAGATCTCATATGTTTATCTCAATTCTTATAAGTGGCCTATGAAGTGATAGTAATATTATCTCCATGTTACATATAAAGACAATAAAGCACAGCAGGCTTAAGTATCCTGCTGGGACGGAACCAGGCCATCAGCCCATACACACTGACCTCAGAATTCATGTCCTCAACCACCATGTTTAGGTAACATTCTCCCTTTCATTCTTAAAAGAATCTGCTTTCTCTACTCTGCTAAGCTTATTCAGAAATTAAGAAAAAAGAAAAGAAAAGAAAAATCACATCATTGGTTTTCATTTCAAAGCTTATTTTCAAAATTAGTTTGTGACTTTAGATACGCACACTGTTTTCCCAGTATCTCATGCTTTCATAAGGTAGAGTTCCTAAAAATCCAGCCCATTGGTCCTTCTCAGAGGGTTTGGATATTTGGGGGACAACCCAGACCAGAGAAGTGTTTTTCAACAGAAATGTAAAGTGCTCAGACTTATAGATTCTTTATTCACAAATGCTGAAAACAATTCTTTGTTCAAGGCTTAGCATGGGATTAAGCAGATTAAAGCGAATGCATTGGCTGTGGCTTCTCACCCTTGGCACAGAGTGGGCCTGCTGTAGTCACATATGTCAGCAGTGGCCATGTCAAAGGGCAGCTGTGGTTGTCAGATACATGGGAGGACATTTCCACAGCCAGTGAAACAAGGCATGCCTGTTCCCAGGGACTACACTGGCCCAATTCCTTCCTATCCCTATGGGGCTACTCTGCAGATTTCCTCCTTATCTTTCAAAGTTCTAGAAATACACAATAATGATTGTAGCCTGTCAGAGACTGTTTTTCCAGCTTGAGCCCAGTAACCAAAGGCATCTGCCCCATGCTGTTTTATTTCCTGCGTTCCCTGCCATCATCAAAGGCATTTTCATTGAAAAGAACATAAAGCACCTCTAATCTTTATTCCACTCCTTTTTGCTAACAGGGTTCCCTTCCTCAAGAAAGATAGATTCTTCATTTTTGTGTCCATCCTGATTACCTGCTGTTCACTTTGCCTGTCACTTGATGAAGGGTGGACTATAGTCTACTTCTGGCCAATAAGATGTAAGAAATAACCTCTAGTGAGGGAGAGAAACACAAATTATAACACAAGAAGTTATAAGGGAGAGTGACACACACAGACACACAGCACTCCGGAAGCCCTGAGGAAGAAGAAATGAGGTCTGACAGGGAAAACTGTTGTGAGAACTCTGGGAAAGCAGCACACAGGTGGTGCCCTCAGAGCTAGGCCTTAAGGGATGAGGTGGGAGAAGTGGGAAACAGCCTACATAAAAGCATCACATGATAGTAAGTTTGGGGGAAAGGGAGGACTAATGTGTTCAGATGAGTGTAGCCCTAGGGCAAGTGACAGGGAATCAAGCTGCAACGGTAGACTGAAACTAGATTTTAAGGAACCATAAATGCCCTCCTTAGGGAAGACTTAACCTTCAGCAAAGGGGAGCCAATGAAGACTCATGAACAGAGTGCCCGAGAATATAGTCTGCAACAAAGACCATCGTAAAAGTGTCTCGAACGATATAAGAGTTTATTCCTCTCACTCAAAGACCTAAGAATGAGCAATCTGGTGCCAATAGGGCAGCATCCTGCTGTCGGAATCCCAGACAGGGGCAGAAGAGAACACTGTCCTTCCTTCTCAAGTCCATACACCAGAATTTGGCCCCATCCATTCTTCGTACATCTCCCTGGATAAAATCTCATCCGGTGGCCATGCCTCACAGCACGGGAAGCAGGGAAATGTATTCTTCAGCTAAACAGCAACCCCCGACTTAAAAAAGGATGAAATCCCCATAACTGTGTTTGAGAAACATACTTGTGAAAGTGAACAAAGCGTTTGGAGCAGAGAAGGAGATCAATGAGGAGAATAGTAAGTAGCCTGATGTGGGCTGCTGCCTGGATTAAAGCGGCGACTGGAGAAAGAACAAACAGAAAGACAGAGTTGTAGGCCCTGCATCAGAAAGACTCTGTATCTGGCACGTCCAGTGTGGAGCCAGCTGTGGCCAAAGGCTTGGCTTCTGCCTGCTTTACTAAATTGTTCCACTGAGCAGCAGCCTGAGAGCAGGCACTCCAGACAATCCTCGTTTGTGACCTGATATTAACTTATGCCCTCTTTTGGTCACTGTGAACCCAGTGGCCATCCCCCTTTGCTCAATATCACAGTGCCCTCCTGAGCCCAGATCAGCACATGGGGCTCAGGCTTGCTTGATAAGCATGATGAACAGAGGTGGCAGTTAGTAGTAGCATCTTCGTGGGCCATTCCCTTTGGGGCACCTTACCTTCTGATTGCAGCCAAACTGTTACCAACATATTTCCTTTTCAGACTGACTGATACAATACACTGTGAATTATGAACTCATAAAGCCATTTGTTCGTGTTCTTCAGTGTACAGAGGGAAAAAGCATAACCTTCTTCCAGCTGTCTGATGATTCCCAAGATCTAAATTAAGCATGTACATTCATGTTTGACTGCTAATATTATTTGGCTATAAGTCAAGAGTTCTTTCTCCCTCTGTGTGTGTGTATGAAAATAAGAATTTAGAACATAGTTTGTATTAAAAGTGTTACAAACTTTCACATAACTTTTTTTTTTTAAGATTTTACTTATTAGGGAGAGAGAATGGGGGGAGGGGCAGAGAGAAGGAGAAGCAGACTCCCCACTGAGCAGGGAGCCCAGTGCCCCAAGACTCTGGGATCATGACCTGAGCTGAAGGCAGATGCTTAACCGACTGAGCCACCCAGGGGCCTCTCACATAACTTTTCATATTCTCGGTGTATATTTTTATAACCCGTGTGCTTACATTCACAAGTAAATTATTTTGACATCATAAACAGAGATTGATCTTATACTGAATATATTAAGAAGCTGCCATTCAGAGAGGACTTCTACTTAGGATCGGGTTTAGCTTCTCTCACCCCTTGGGAAACCAGTTCCTGCCACCACTATTTCTAAAGCAATAGCCTGGAGATTTTGGCTCAAAGGGCTCTCATATTTCTGAGGTCTACTGAAGCTGTTCCTTGTGACTATAATATGCTTTCTCACATGTTTCATCTGGAAGTATCCTACTCATCTAGAAAAGCCTACCCTAAAGGTCACTGTCTTAGACAAATATTACATAGACTTAGTGCCTTAAATGACAAACATTTATTTCTCAGTTTGGGAGGCTGGGAAGTCCAAGATGAAGGCATTGGCAGAGGACTCTTTGCCTCAGCCGACCTTGCAATGGATGTCTCTCATTGTATCTTCATAAAGCAGAGAGCAGAGAGAGGGGAAGCAAGTTCCCTTGAGCCTCTACTTATGAGGGCATGAGTCCCATTCATAAGCACTCCAGTCTCATGACCTAAGTACCTCCCAAAGACCCCACCTCCTAATTCTATCGCTTTAGGAATTAAGATTTCAACATATGAATAAATGAGTGAACATTCAGTCCACAGCAGGCACCTTATCTTTATGTTAGGCAACTTGATGGGTCAGAGAGGATTGGGCAAATATAATATTTAGCCTCAACATTCCTTGAATTCCTCATGTCTACTCTTTCCTTCACTTCATTAAAGATAGCTACTCCATTTTCAGGACCATGTCACCATCAAGATATATTACCTCTTTGATATTTGAAACCTTAATATCCCCCTTTCTCACCCTAACCCCCGACTTGCCGGGATCTCTTGCTTCCTCAACTCTCACGCAGTTGTACCTTGTTCTCGTTCAGACTTGCATTCTGTAGACAGGGGGTTCATCCCAACTCATCTAGACCTTATCTTTCCAAACAAATATTAACTGAGGCCCTATAGCATAGTAGATAGAAATAATATTTATTGTGTGATTGAATAAATAATCCTTCCCCCATATTTCACTACATGCTTACAGCACACTAAAACTGCAAATCTCCAACCTTCAACTGATCCCCAAATCTGCCTCTTTAAAGCCCCTATCTGAATTGATGTTAGCCCAGGGGAAGTCACAGAGCTACACAACCATGACAAATCTTTCAACTCCACTTCTGTATAAATTCTTTGTGTAATTTTGCCTGTCCTTGGCCAGAGCCTCCTCCTTTGCCCCGCAGTGGTGGTCTAAATCTAAACCAGTACCATTTTCCTCAGTCCATCAGCCCCAGTGGGGCTCCCATTAAGGACCTCTCATGCACGAGGAAATTGAGGTTGGTATGGCTCCATGCTGCCCTTACCCAGCTCCGTCAGAGCCCATTTCACGGCCTGCCTCCCCTTGGCTTTCTGAAGCAGGGCTGCTCTTGGCCAAAACCCGCCCCATCACTCTGTCCTAACTCTACAGACACCATACCTGCCTTCTTCCCTGTCTGTCACTCTTTTCTTCTGTTTTTCCTGTCTCTTGATCTTAAACTTCTTGGTATTATGAAGTATAAAGACACAAGTTTCACTGCTAAGTCTACAGGTATTAATTCTGTGACATCAGAAAAAGAATTTTTATATCTGGACCTTGATTTTTTCCATATGTTAAATGTAAACAATAATGATAACACATTCATTGTAGGTTTGCTGTGAGGATAATAAGCCATAGCTGGTATAAACATGCTTATTACCCTACTGGACATGTCAGCAACCACCTCTACTCCTGCTGTCCCAGTTACTTTTGCTGTGAAACAAACCACCCCAAACTTAGTATTATAAAATCATAGCCATTTCATTATGATCACCTATTTGGTAGACAAGTAATTTGAAAAAAAAAACAAAAAACAAAAAAAACAGCAAGTGAGGGCTGTCTCTGCTTCATGATGCACAGGTTGTAGTTGGGAAGCCCAGAATGGTTGGGGAAGTGGAATTTGAAAAGCTGGGGCTAGGGAATAGCTTTTCCAGACAGCTTCCTCAGTCATATTCTGGAGCTCTGGACAGAATGCCTGGAAGGCTGGCCATTGCCAAGGCTGTAGGCTGGAGGATCTACACAGGGCTTCTCCAACATGGCAGGTGGCTTCAGCATAGTTGCACTTCTTACATGATGGTTCAGTGTTTCGAGAGCCCAAGGCAGCATGACATTTTTTGACCCAGTGTCAAGAGTCACATATCATTAGTTTTGGCAAAGTCTGTTGCTTGAAGAAGTTAGAATAACTCCAGATTTGAGTGAGTAAAAAATCTCGAGGAGTGTCAAAGAATTTAAAGTTTTAAAACTGCTACACCCACCAGTTACTGGAAAATATTCTGAGAATGCTTCTACATTTTTAAGTCCAACTACTGTGAGGAGACATAATTATATCTATTCTTTGGATGAATAAGGAGTTTCACAAGGTAAGGAAACTTACCCAAAGTCAAGCAACTATCTAGTGAGTAAACCTGGATTTTAAAGCCCTTCCTATTACACATTATTCCCTAAAAATGTGAATCTCCTTTCTTCCCTACATCTTTTCTCTCTATACTGAATCCCCTGAAATTAAAAAAAAAAAAAAATTGCTATGATCCATCTATCATTCCTTGTGTATGTGTGTGAAGGGGGGATGAAAGGGAGAGAAATTTATTTTAAGGAACTTATTCATATCATTGTGGGAGCTTGACAGGTTCAAAATCTGCAGGTTAGGCAGGCAGGCTGGAGACCCAAGAAAGAGTCGATACTGCAGTTCAAGTTCATTCTTCTGAAAGAAATTCCTCTTCTTCCAGAGAAGTCAGCCTCTTCTATTAAGATCTTCAACTATTGGGTGAGGCCCACCCACATACTGAAGGATAATCTCCTTTCCTCAAAGTCTACTGACTTGAATGTTAATCTAACCTAAAAAATACTTTCACAAAAATGTCTAGAAGAATGTTTGACCAAATATATGGGTAATATGGCGTAATTAGGTTGACACATAAAATTAACCATCATAAATCCACCCTTTGTCATCTTGACACCCAAGGACATCTTCTTAAACCACTCTTACTATCCAAGTAAAGACAATAATAAGGTTATATTTCCACCTAACATCATATAAGCATCCTGCGTACAGCGGAAAATGCTCTAAATCTTTCCTCAGAAGAGGATGCAATGTCCTTGAGTATTGGTTACTCTTCTCCTTAATATTCTTCTGTAACTTATTATGATGTCAAGTTAGCAATGCTTAGATAATAAGATATAAAGTGAATATATCTTATGTGATAAGGAGATAAGAAAACATATATTCATACTGTGTGTGTGTACACACAAATATATTCACAATAAAATAAGAAACAAATCCTCATGACAATTACAGGCCTTGTTTCTATATCGAGTCATGTGGTCCTAACTGATATTAATAACCACCATCTTCCATTACCCAGTCATATTCTCTTTGCCCTCTGCAAGCACTTTGACTGGTTATGATTCTCTACCTAATATGGTGACCCAGATTTTTATTTCTCAAGGGTCTGGGCCATTAGTAGTCCTGCCTGAAATGAGTTGTAGTTTTCCATTGATTTTTAATCATGGACATGATAATAGTAAGAAACACCCTATGGGATCTCTTGTATTCCAGATATACTTCTCCCTCCATTGTCCACTTTTCTTTGGTAGTCAGCTAGTTTCCTTTCTATCCAACAGAGTAAATCCTTTCTTTGTCTGTTGACAAAGAAATAAGGAGCCCAAATTGGCCAGGTAGAGTCTTAAATTCTAGTTCAGTGGAATCATTGTTGTGTCTCTTGGTGGAAACATTCCTTCCTTTGGAATAAGACCTGTAGGCCAGCAGAGCATAAAGTTATGAGAACAAGAAGCAGAAATTTTGCCACTGGGTCACTAGAGATAATAGAGTGGTGCCACTTCCATTTCTACCCCTTGATTTCCAGACCTGTGAATCGTGGCTGTGAGAAGAACAGCACCCCATATTGGATGCTGACTCAGAGCATATACAGCCTTCTGGGGATCCTCGCCCTGGGTCTGCAAGGCATTGCCATCTCGCTGGCAATGTAACTGCATTTACAAAGGGCCATTTTACCATTCTGTCAAACCATCTACTGGGATAAGAGGGAACATGGTAAGACCTAAGACCAGCGAGTTCCATGAGCATCTGCTTATAGCTTTTGATGATAAATCCCATTCTTCAAGGTCGTTTAGGTCTTACTCCAACCTTTTTTTATTTCAACTTGCAAATAAGTGATATAGTTAGGTAGGTGAATTTACTGTCTTGACACTGTAGTAAGCTTTTTGAATCCCTAGTAAATGGGATAAAGTCAGTCAGACCACAATAGGAAGAAACCAAGTATTGGCAAAAATGGAGTCTATTGAGCTCTTTTAAATAGAAACAGCACAATCTAGTCAGGAGAATTGACTTCAAATCCAACAGCCAAGCAGCTTGAAGACTCTCCATATTTACCTTCTGTAAAAATACAGTTTCTGAGGATTTTCTCCAACTTACCACACCATTTTGAGTGCAGATTGCATTTAATAAATAAAATAAATAAAAATCATGGCATAACCAGGTGTTTTTTTCACATGCTGTCTTATCATTAACAGAAATGGAATGTATGCAGTTTAAAGTCATTAAATCATTTGCATGAAGTAGTTTAATTTTCATAAAAGAAGACCATTGTGTAGCCACGGGAAAGGATCTGTTGACATACTACCTTTAGCTCAGAGTAAGTTTAATTCTAAAGGTCACATTCTTTAAATATTTCCTAAAAATTAAATGCAGACTTTTATGAACCAAAGCAAACTAGTAGATCCTCTGATGTGAGCAAAAATAATCTGTAAACTGAGATTTAACCAAAGGGTGTGTGCAGTATATACCTATAAATACAGAGTAGGGAATATGAACTTCAAAATCAAATAAACTCACTGTGACTGGAAAAAAAAAAACTTGCACGAAGAATTACAGAGGGACATTTTAGATGTTCTTAAACACTGAGGTACTTTTGCCTTGAGGGTTAGCCACAAATATTTTCCATTTGGCCACAAAAATGTGTGTTTGTGTGTGTGTGTGCACGCACACACACACACATCCTGAAATAGTGAATCAGAAGAAAAAGACAAGCAATTATCTAATAAAAGTAGTGAATCTATCTCCCTTTCAAAATAGCTAAAACAAAAATTCAAAATCTCTGAAAGACACCTTATTACTGTCCCTATTTCATAAGTGGCAATGAAGCATGACAGAGGAAAGGCATGATGAAGATCATGTAGCCTATTAGTGCTACAAAGGGAATTGAATTCAGGTCACCTAACTGCAAGCCCAAGATTTTATCCTTACACTAACACTTGTACATGATGAAAAATGCAATAAGAGAAAGCCCCAAAGCTCACTGAACTAAAGTCAACAGCTGTTCTCCAGTCATTAGTTTAATGAGAAAACGTTACATTTCATGGGAAGTCTGTTTTCAGATTTCATATAGCATTTCCAAAAATCCAGCCTTCAGGTTCCATCCTTTCTGGCTCTGCAGGGTGAAATCGCTTGTCCCCGAGCCTGCCAGAAAGTGAGTCTGCCCCAGTGCCCACCTGGCCTCCGCTTCTACCTGGGCCTGGATCAGCTCCCCTGGAGAATCAGCAGGATTCCCACACCGCACACAAGCAACCAGCCGGTGACTTGTGAGCCTAATTTTATGCGTGACTTCTGGAAATTAAATGTAGATGTTACAGACATACTTTGAAATGAATCAACCTGTGGCCTTCCAAAAAATTCAGAGGATATAAACTGGCGGATGTGTACCAGTGGGAAACCATGCCTGATACAGACCTTGGATATAGTCCAAGGGATTAGATTCAGTGAGATAACTAGTCTCTAGTCTCTCAGGTTCCTAGCATGGGGGAAATTTGTCTGAGGATTCAAAAAAAAAAAAAAAAAAAGAAGATCTCTCAGTGAAGTATAATGATGTGCCCATAGAAGACCAAAGTGAACATTTCAACATTTGTGTTCACATCTTTTTCACATATTGCCACTTGTTTTGATCTTTCTCTTTGCTAAGTTGAACAGTTACTTCATCAGGCTATCACATCTATAATAATTTAGACATTCCTTCTAGAAATATATGCAAAAAAAAAAATGTACAGCCATCACTCCACTAGGAACTATAGTCCATCAGTTTCTCATTTTTTAACACAATGTGATATTTCTTTGGGAAGCTTTAATTTATTACTAACGTTACCATTTTTCAGTATATCTCAATGTCTCCATAAGATAAATCTCTAATGTTTAAACCAAAAATTAGATTATAATTTTTCCTTACTGTTTCAAAATTCAGAGTGCTGCCTCTTTCAGTTTATTTCCCAGGAACTACGCATCCAGTTAACTCTTGAAAATCACATTTTTCAGTACCAAATAAATGGTTTCTTTTTAGGCAAACTACACATCTAGGTAGAAATCATTATATTATTTACTGTTGAACACTTACCCTGTAATATTTCTCAGCATGGAACTTGAATAGATAAAAATGACAAAGGGAGAATTTGACCCACTATTTGGTAACCTGGATTTTGAATAGCAAACTCCCGGCTCAGTTAGAAAGGGCAGGTTTTCAATATTACAGTAATCATTGCTAATGTAATGCCTTATTTGTCCCTACAGCATTCACTATTATGTGTAGATAGCTTCAGTCTTAAAAATATAATGTAGTGCTAGTTCCTTCAATTATATGGTTTCAGGGGAGGCTAAATTAAATCAGTAGATATCAAAGATTTTAGTTGATTCCCTAAACATAGAGTTTTATTACCCATTTAACAAGTCAATATACTATTACAAGAATATTACTAGATGATTAAGTATTTTCTTTCATTCAGTTATGCAACTCTCAATTATAAAAAAGGGAGATGTTTGTTACTGATATGTCCATGGCACAATAGAACTACATAGACCAAACCTCAGTATTCAAGACCGTACTTCCACACTGAGCATTTCTCTTCCACATCACGCATGCTTACCACTTCCACATACGAGTATTAAAACACAATAATCAAAAGCTCTATGTTATATAAGCGTCTGTTAGCTTTTAAATAACTGGTGGTAGGTCTTCTATTGGTTTTTCAAGGTACAGACCTAAGCCCACTCTCTTGCTTGTTATTTCCATTTTCGATGTTGTTCGCTTACCTAACAAAGGAAAATAGCATAACACAATAATGAGCTGATTAAGGTTTCCCACTGAGCAGTGCAAGCTCATTTTGAGTAGTAAAAATCTTTTTTTCTTCTTTTTTTTTTTAATTTTCATGAAACATTAAGGAATGGGTTAGGCTTTGCTAATTGATTATTCAAAACCTACATTTGCCAACTGGTGTTTTTAATACCTTCAGGCTTAAGTGAAAATGAGACAAGAAATCTCTGTTGGATTTTTCCTGATGTTGTTGTTATAGTTTTAATGTAATTTATCATTACCAACTTAAGATGCAAAGCTTAAAACATTAATTTTTACCATTATAAAAGATGTCTTCAGTGTTGGTTACCTTGTAAAATAATGTCATATGTCTATTTCCCCCAAAAGTCTCCTTTTCTATGGCTAATATCAACCATTTAATTACACAATAAAAGCCATTCCCACTGTGAAACATTCTACGTTCAAAAAGATTCTGTATACCCATAGACTTTCTATCTTCCTTGGTGGGATCAGCAAGGATTGGCACAGAGTCTGTTCCCTACGATCAAGAAAATCTTTAATGAGTAATAATTGCATTTTAGGCCATGGATTACTATGAAGAAAGGAAAGATGCACTCAGTGTCCTCCAGTGATCACTGGATAAAGGACTGGTTATGTAATTGATAGGCCCATGGCCAAATACAATTCAGAGCTATTGTTCAAAAAGTATTAAGAATTTCAAGACACAGTAGCAGAGCATTAAACCAGTCCAGGGTCCCCTGAGTCTGGGGCCCTGCAGGACCACACAGGCCACAAAGTCAGCCCTGCTTCAGTGACTCTCTACTTACAAGCAAGAGGGCTTTTGAGAGGATGATGTTGGAAAGAAGAGGTTTAAAATGTCTTCAGACCATAAGATACTATAGAATTTGATATTCTTAGAAATCTGTGCAAGAGAAGTAAAATAATGTGGTAAAATATATAGCAAAGCAAGAGATGTATAACAAAACAGGAGCTCTCTTGGGAAACCTCAAAGTCAACCTTGCAAATACAGGTCTCCAGGTATTAAGAGCCAAACAAATAGCTTGTAATGGGTAGAGGTGGGGTAGTAATAAATCAGAAGGAGGAAGGCTCATTCTGAACTGGTGTAGGAAGGCAATGTTATTTTGGAATGAGTGAGCAATGGCCTTGTCTTTGACAAAGGAGTTAGAGTTCCCAAGTGAACTCTGATTCCACACGTAATGTGGCTTTCATAATTGGCAGGTATTTTTGTTTTCCAAATAGAAACACTTTCCAAAACCTTTCATATATTTGCTTATGTCATAAAGTCTCCAAGATGGAAATTTAGAAATATTAAACTATAATGAAATAAATAGGAAGCAAACCTCTACAGTGGGTTGCAATGAAGAGCTATTTATATCAGCACTTCATAAAAAATAAAATCATTACAAATACATTAGTACCTAGAGGCTTAGGTTAAGCCCATAGGCCTCCTACAAAATTTTTCAAATCACATTTCCCTAGTCTACCTCTCTATAGATTTGTGAGATGTAAAATACAGACATCATATTGGTTTTGTTTTTTTTTTTTTTTCATTATGTTCACTGTCACTTAAAGTTTATCAGGAAGCATTACATTCCATCTTTCAAACTTTGAGTATATATTACCTAAATTGGAATTTTTTTTTTTTAAAGGGAGACTCTTAATGCAAACAAAAAGTCTGCAAACAAATTGGAAAATATCTCTTAAGTGAAAAATTTGACCTTTGCGGTCAGAAATGTTACCACCCTGTGGAAGCAGTTTTAGGTGCTTAGGCAGTGGTGTGCTGCTAAATCTTTAAAAATGAGCTGGAGGGTGGGGAACGGGGACAGGAGAGTCCGATTTTGGCATTTGCTCCTTTCTTTGGTGTAAAAACTCCCACGGAGGGGAATGTGAAAAGCCTCTGTTTTATCTTTGCAACTTTTGTGTACCTCTAAAACTACTCAAAAATAAAAAAATTTTTTTAAAAACCTCATAATGATCAATTACAAGCTATCAACGTGACATCACTGAAGACAGTGGAGAGCTGGCCAGAGATGGATACAATCAACTCTTGAGGGGAAGGAGGGGACTCAACTGACAGAACAGGGCCAGTAGCTAACAGGATGGATACCGTGAGAGCTGCCCCAAAACACTGGGGTCAGGATAATGCACAGAGCCTATAAAGTAAAAGTGCGTCATGACAGGGTTGTCCATGTTGCCTGTCTTTGTCAAGATTCAGAACCATTATTCCTCTGGCTTTTCCGTAGAAGAATTTGAGGAATGCATCTCCCAGAATCCCAGGATCCTATAGCAGTCATCCAATTCAATGCTTCCCCCGCTTCCCCAGTAGAGGAATCAACCAAAACATTTGCTAACAACAACATCAACAGAATTATTAGATCCTCAACCCACAACTGCTGAATCAATTTCTGGGAAAGAGGCTTGGAAACCCCAGAAAATTCTCATCACTAAGAAAAGTTGGAAAACACTAGTCAGCTCCATCTCCTGTCTGGTGAGGAAACTTCCTTACCATGTATTTAACATGTAACCAGCCATCTATTCTCCCTTGGTCTCAAAACCTCCACCAGGGAGGATGGTGAGCGGCAGAGGATCATGGACAGACCTGGGTCAAATCCTTTCTCTACTACTCTCCAGTCCTGTGACTTTGAGAAAGGCACTCAGCCTGAGTTTAGTGTCCTCATCTGTGAAAAGGAGGTACTGAATGCAATTTCCAAGAGCTGTTTTCTCTGAGCACTCAAGATGCCATACATAAGGCATTTAGCACAAGGTCTGAACAAAGTAAGCGCTCCCTACATGCCAGCCAATGCAATTTAGGCAATGATTTGCACCTGGGCTGCATGTACATGTCACCTAGGAGATGTTAAAAATCCCAAGGCCCAGGCTACACACTAGCCCATGTAAATTAGAATCTCTGATGATGGGATTCAGGCATTAATATTTTAAACCTCTCCAGGTTACTTCATGGGCAGCTGATGTGAAGGGAGAATGAATAACCACCTTAGAAATTTGCCTGGCCACCCAGTTCAACAGCTAGATAGCTGTAATTATTACATTGCATTGTCTTTTAAAGAGGCACAACTACAATAGTATCAAGAAGCACAGTTGAAGTACCCACTGTGTGCAAGTTAGTAAGAGCCCTTCTGTAGATATCTCCAAAGCATCAGCAAAGATATTTACGTGGATAACCTCTTTGTCTAAGTTCCTTGAGAATATGTATGTGTATATATATATTTTTTTCTTGTTTACAGTTTCAAATTCTTAGATGACTTCTTGTCACATCTGTGTTGTCTATGGTGAGTTGCCTGCTGAGTTTCATCTCTGGAGAAATCACTGAACACAGCTTTGCTCTGATGCAGGTAGCTAAGTGAAGGAGGGAAACATTTCTAAATAATGTGAAGGGAAGAGAGGAGCGTGGGAGTCCCTTAGGAAAGTGCTTCTGTCAGAGCCAATGGAAGCAGATGCTCCCGCAAAACAGGGCTCAAAAGGATCAAGCAGGAACCTTCTTTCTGCGTGACAAGGGACGGTCCAAGAGGATCAGTTGCATTTAAAACCATTAGCACACCATTTTTGATCAAAGGTGTTATTCTAATTTCACCTGTCCCTAAATCTTGAGATACTTATGACACAGCCGATGATTAATCAGTGTGACAATCATAATTAGGGGGAAATGGAAATGAAGATGTCTTATTTCTCTCACTGTTACTCAAAGCTTGCCTTGCTTCTGCCCATGTGACTGTCAGTTCAACCCTGTGTGAACAGTGGATTGAAAGCTTGTTTCGTTTTTCAAATCCCTTTATACCACCAGACTCTGAATCAAAAGGCAACCTGCCATTATATTTAAGTTGGAGTGATAGTAATTAGAGTGACTTAGAATTCCTTACAAACTATTTCATCTGAAGAAACACAGGTTTCCACTTTGCTGTCTGCATAGCTGTCAATCTATATAGAGGAGACACCAAAAGGATAAATTAACCTGGTGACTCCTTCAAAATGGTATCGATCCAAAGATGTATCAGTTGACAACCCACTCTTAGAGGACAAAGGACCCGCTGCCTTTCGCGGAGTGAATAAATACTTTATAGGTCAGTAACGCTGATGTTTCCGGAGGCCTTTAGCAACTTGGCTTTTTACAAAGCTGTTGTCGTGTTAAATGTCCTATTATTATCAAGTGATTATTTTAGTTTATTTAGTTTCATGAATTTTACCTGTTTTTGCTATAAGCAATAGATGTTTCTCCCATTCGGGGAGAGAATAATTTTATAGCAAGTGAAAAACACTTGTGTCACATAAAATAGCTTTTGATTTGGGCCATGTTTCCAAGGGCAAATCAAAGCATAACAATAGGAATTTTGAAATGTACAACTAACTTAAATCACTAATAAAAAGCAGGAGATGGAGTGGTGGAATGAAAGTGGGAGAAAGCTTTAAACTGACTCACATGTTATAGCACGGGATCAATAAGGATTACTTAAACTGATAAGTACTACAGTTCAAGTGCATTATTTAAAGACATAAATGCATGCTTTGATTTTAAATTCTTAAGAATAGTTTCCACTCACATGAAGTTTAATGAGTCCACTGATTATCTTCCTGGAGATATATACATATTTGATAGAAATATATATATAAAATAAAAATAAAAACAATTTTACATTTTTTATTATTTGGTTGTAATATTTATATTATATGTACACATATATAATACATAAACTATATGGAATATACTGATAATATCAATATATAATATTATAAAAATCAATCATTTGTGTCTTATATAAAAATGTTTATGTAGAATATATATCAATGTTACTTATAAAATATATATATATATAATTGCAGACATACATATGCACATATATACATATTCCTACAAATACGCATCTATATACACATACACATAAATCATCTAAGCAAATACGCATGTGAAAAACATTAGCTATTCATTTTGATGCCTCATTCCAGAGGTTAACTTGCCCTTCCAGTGGGTGGAAACTTTACTTTTTTCCCATATTTATTCTATAGCCATATTTTTTTAAAGATTTTATTCATTTATTTGACAGAGCACAAGCAGAAGGAGTGGCAGGCAGGCAGAGGGAGAAGGAGAAAGCAGGCTCCCGCTGAGCAGGGAGCCTGATATGGGACTCGATCCCAGGACCCTGGGAGCATGACCTGAGCCAAAGGCAGATGCCTAACTGACTGAGCCACCCAGGCACCCCCTATAATCATATTTTACTTGTTGTTATTAATCTTATTTTCAAAATGAAAGCACCAGGTATATTCAACTCAAATTCTTAGAGTATCAATTCTACTTCCATATTTAGTGATATATTTAGATAGTTGTTGAAACAAATAATTAACATATATACTGAGAAAAATATAAAAAGACTGATAGTAAAAACAAAGTAGAATCAAGCACCTTACTAACCCATCCACATAACATTTCTTCTGTCCCTGTTGTTTGCTCATTTGTACTTAAAAATTTTTATAAGCTGGTATATTGTTATCCTTAAAATAACCATGCATAAAGAAAAATTTTCCAAGGAAACATGAAAACATCAAAATAAAGGTGCAATTAACTACAGAAATAAATGGTATCTGTCCCATAATTATAGCATTATAAAGATATTTACTATGCAGTATCAAGAATGTTTTTTTATGAGTAGAAAATCTTTTTTTTCCTAAGTAACTGCTCCTTTTCAAGGAAAAAACAAATACCTCTTGAAATGAAACATACAGAATGAATAATAAGAAATATTTAAAAGATAAAGGATAGGAGCACCTGGGTGGCTCAGTTGGTCAATTGTGTGCTTTTAGCTCAGGTCCTAATCCTGGCATTCTGGAATTGAGCCTAGCATTGATCTCTCTGCTCAGCAGGGAGCCTGCTTCTCCCTCTCCCCGTGCCTGCTCTTCCCGCTGCTTGTGCTTACACTCTCTCTCTCTCTCTCTGTCATACAAATAAATAAAATCTTTTTCAAAAAAATAATTAAAAAATAAAAGGATGTAATTAGAGTAATTACAAATTAGAGTAATAATGCTCATCTAATTGTATATGTAGGTAATTACTAGTAAGAGCAACTAAGTTACATAATTCCTCAACGTTTTTTTTGAAATATTTGTTAGCTTTAGTAGGTCAAGTCTGCCATTCTTAGAGATAAAAGTCGTAACATTCATTCCTTACTTCCTGAACTTAAAATTAATCTTGGGAATCTGGGTCCTGCCTCCAGATGTATTAGAAATATTTGTCAATTTATTGCACTAAGTGCTTGTCTGCATGTTAGGTGTTTTCCCTACTTCTGCCTGTGTTTTGGGACTGGCTGTACCACTAATTATGTCCCCAATCTTCCCTTCTGAGGGCTCATTTTATAGCATTGGCTATATTACTACTTTAATGCCCTAATAGACAACTAATTAAAATATTGCTATTCCTTTTCTCTGCAGATAATTATCAAAAATAAGATGAATTTTTTAAAAGTTTAAAAAAATTTTTTTTTAAGTTTTTTAAAAAATGACTTCGACTTCTCAACCAACTAATTTGCACAGTGTGCTGGTTGTGGTGCTGGACCATAAAGGCAGAGACATTTCTACTTGTAAGAAACCCCGTATCCAGTTGACAATTTGAGTAAGTAAACAGTAAGATTTAAATATGATATGATTAAAAAAGAAAAAGAACAGTACAATTCTGTTCAAGATATTGTGAATCAGAGGGAAAGTGGTTAGTGCTGTCTGGGAGAGTTTCTGATCTCTGCATTGAATTCTGTAGAATGAGAAATGGTTCACAAGAAGAGTGAGAGATAAAAGTAGATTCCAAGCTCAGGGGCAAAAAATGGTAGCCATTTACTGGATTTGGGTTGTTCTAGGCTTTGGAGATGTCGTCTAATGGAACATACTTCCCTGAGAGGTTAAGTTTTCTATTTCCTAATGTGAAAAGCTATTTAAAAACACTAGTGTGGTAAGAGTGGGTAAAACTCCTGCATTTCTCCCTTGTTTAGTGATACCTGTTGATGTGCTCCTCTCCGGCTGAACATAATTGCACCTGACTGTCCTCAGACATATCCTCATATTTATCTTTTCCTCGAATGGGTGCCTTATAGTCAGGGACTATGGCTCTTTGCTCATCTCTGGATCCTTAGTGTGTTGTCTTGAACACTGTTAGGGGCAATGAAAAAGTATGTTGAATAAGAAATAAGTATCTACAAAATTAAATATTTCACCAAAGCGTAGCCAAGAGATCTGAATGAGAACGAAGGTGCTTCTGTGAAATGGAGGTGCAGTTGTCCTTGATTTTAAAGGGGCTCAATGAATGTTTACAAATTTACGAGTTTTCAGGGCCTTAACAGAGCATCTCTTGCAAAGCTAAGTGCTTTACTTCATTTCCCCTGTTAGCTATTGAAGGTTTTCCAAAACTACAAGCTTCAATACCATTGCTTTAATTCATGGTACCCTTTGGAGAGCTCTCCTTATCGGCCACCTGTATTTGTTTCCAAAGCTCACTATTGGGCCATTTTATTACAAATAGAACAACTGCCTAAGAGTCAGAATTATTAAAAACTAGAAGGGGTAACTAGGAAAATTGTTCTGATATTTTCTTTAAACATGAAATACTGTTTTTAATCTATCTTGACTAATTAGAAGATAACCAGGCTCAATGCCATGGGTTCCTCCCATGTTCATCCTAAGTCTCTCATTCTTTTCATGTAGAGGGACTCTATCCACTCTCACTGACACTGTTAGTTTCTCAGGTGAATAGTGTAACTCTTAACTGAAATACTCTCTTTTAAAGCCAAGAAATGTGGGGCTCCCGGGTGGCTCAGTCATTTAAGCCTCTGACTCTTGATTTCTTTCAACTCAGGTCATGAATTCAGGGTTGAGGAATCGAGCCCCACATCGGGCTCTGTGCTCAGTGGAGTCTGTCCTTCTCCCACTCCTCCTCCTCCTCTCTTTCCTTCTCTCTCTCTAAAATAAATAAATAAAATCTTTTAAAAAAGAACAAGAAAATGTGTCCCACCCACATAACATGATGCCATTCCACACACATCAAAATAGTCCCTCTGAAGGAATGGGTTCTCAGAAATGAAATACAGTGATAACTTGATCAGAATTACCAGCGTTTCATCAATTAGCATCTCATTTCCAACAGCTCACATGTGAGAAGATATAGATGGTTACCGTCCTATCTAAAACAAATATGAAAGGGAATGTTTCCTCCATAGGGACAATGATAGGAAAAAAACAATACAAGGAAATGAGGTGCTTTTATTGTCCCATTTATCCAGTAATTAGACAGCATTTCAAGACCATTGGTAATGTTCAAAGATTTTGTCTTCCATCAGTCTCTGCCAAGGAATACAGCTATAAACATTTAATTATAAACCTACTGGAGCACTAGGTGATGTATGAAAGTGTTGACTCAACATTTCATCCACCTGTAACTAATATTACACGGTATGTTCACTAACTGGAATTTAAATAAAAACTTAAAAAATAAGAAAAAATAAAATAAAACATAAATAAAACTACAAGGAACAAAGGGAGACAGCCTCTGGAATCTGCATACTGGTAGTAGGAAGTAGCATATCCACTTCCAGATAGAGAATGTTAGAGAAAATTAGATATGTGCTCCTAAAGAAAAAATACTAAAAGAAAAATAAGATGAAGTCAGAGAGAGAGAGAGAGAGACAAACCATAACAGACTCTTAACTATAGGAAATAAACTGAGGGTTGCTGGAGGGGAGGGGCTGGAGGGATGGGGTAACTGGGTGATGGACATTAACGAGGGTGTGTGATGTAACGAGCACTGGGTGTTGTATACAACTGATGAATCACTGACCTCTACCTCTGCAATGAATAATGCACTATATGTTAATTAATTGGATTTAAATAAAACAAAATTTTTTTAAAAAGGAAAAATACTAAGAGATATTTGAGAAAGCAGAGATCATTCCATATTATTCTCTAAAATATCAGATAAAAGATGGAATTTCAAGAAATAAGAATATCAGTTTACAAATTACCTATTCTGTTAAACACCTGCCCACAGCCCCTGGGAGATAGGGAGTGATTGTCCCACATCTTTCATCATCTGTAGGGTTTAGCACACTACCTTACTTAAGTGACATTTGCTGGTTAACTGCATGAATAAATTAAGAGCCATTGGTTCAAAACAAATTAACAGCTGTTAAAGACAATATTTGAAGTAGATAAAGGCCTTTATTCAAGGAAATGGAACTATATAATTCTCTCACATTAAAATACTACCATCTTATAATACTATTTCAGGGATAACACCCATCCAGTAAATATTCTGCTGTAAAAGGAAAGACCTATGCTTAGCACAAAGGCAACTTTATCATGAAATAATGAAGCATAATCTTTGGCCCTTCTCATTTGCAAAAAGCCCCGTCTATAGTTCTTGGAGAAGTTCTAGCACTGTGTTCACATGGCTGTTTATTATTTTTTAATATTCAAAAACATAAGCTACTTTACACATAATTGCTTATCTTTTTCTATTCTTCTGCATTTCTTCACTTTCCTTCATATGGGAAATGTCATGAGGATTTGGGAGATACAGTTACTGGGAGGTTGAGTTGAAGATAAGTTGGCTTTACTGAGATGTATCACACAATTATAGTCATACCCATGTACAGTTAAGTTATTGCTGGCTGACTGCCCAGTATAAGGACGCATTTCAAGAACACTTTGATCCCCAGTTATGCCAACTCATCCAGCTCCATGACATGTAGGTTTCAGCCCAGAGTTTGAATCAGGATATGAATTTCTATTCTAATACCTGGAAGATACTAGCAGCAGAAGAAAAAGGATGTTTGTCATGGAACAGACCAGTGGAAATTCTTCCAAATTGTATAATTCACATTTCAAAGACAATTGATAGAAGTTTCCCAAATTTGATAGATATCCTTAAAATGTATATGATATTATCAATAGAAAGCTATGAGATTGGAAGAAACATTTCTAAATTAATAGAAGCAGTTTTCAATCAGCCAGGTTTGAAAAAAGACTGAACTCTATTGTCTCTAGAGAAAGTGATATTAAAAGACTATTGTCAGGGGGCGCCTGGGTGCCTCAGTGGGTTGAACCTCTGCCTTCAGCTCAGGTCATGATCTCAGGGTCCTGGGATTGAGCCCCACATCAGGCTCTCAGCTCAGCAGGGAGCCAGCTTCCCCCCGACCCCCACCGCTGCCCTGCCTGCCTCTCTGCCTACTTGTCTGTCAAATAAATAAATAAAATCTTTAAAAAAAAAAAAAAAGACTATTGTCATATGGAGAGGTGATCAAGGGGTAGGCAGCCAAAACTGTAAGGAGAAAAACCCCTTAATTTTAGAGGAAACTAATTAATAAAACATTGTTTTTGAATTCTGTGATGTTTGTGGTGCCTGATGGCTGTTTTCTTATACTTGTTTATTATTTCATTCTAAATCTATATATTCCACTTGAACCTGGTTTTGTATTTTTGATATTAGATATTTGATATTAGATTCATTTTCTTAAAGAGACAAAAGCTTAACCAGGCTATAACTTGCAAAACTAATGAGTTGTCTTTTTGGAAGTTAGTTCTGGGTGAGATAATAAAGGATTTGCTTGTGTCATACAACAGAATTGGGATTCAAAAGTTATAATTATTATAGTTATTTATGATACAGTATCTGAAAGGTAGAGATACTCTATGAGAGAATAACTGATCTGATATTGAAAAGTTACTGTTTAAGCTGTTTCTAAGACTAAGAGACTGAGACCAAAACATTGAATATTTTATTTCATAGGTAAAATTGTAACTCCATCTTCACATTTCTTAATAGTAACTACAGGTCTTTGTTTAGATCTTTTATACTTCCAGATGCTTTTTCATACCTGGTCACAGCTTCTAAATGGCAGTAATGAATCTTGTTTCAGAATAGTAGCTTAGTGTCTGGCATCGAGTAGGTGCCCACTAAATTGTTATTGAGTAAATCAGTGACTATATTTAATTTCCCAATACATTTTTTTCTTTTTTTTTTATTCTTTATTTAAATTCAACTTAGATAATGTATACTGTATTGTTAGTTTCAGGGATAGAATTTAGTGATTCATCAGCTGCATATTAACACCCACCCTCATTACATCAAGTACCCTCTTTAATGCCCATCACCCAATTACCCCACCCCCCACCCACCTCCCCTGCAGCAACCCTCAGTTTGTTTCCTAGAGTTAAGAGTCTCTTATGGTTTGCCTGCCTTTCTGTTTTTTTTTTCAATTTTTTTATAAACATATAATGTATTATTAGCCCCAGGGGTACAGGTCTGTGAATCGCCAGGTTTACACACTTCACAGCACTCATCATAGCACATACCCTCCCTAATGTCCATAACCCTACCACCCTCTCCCTCCCCCCCTCCCCCAGCAACCCTTAGTTTGTTTTGTGAGATTAAGAGTCTCTTATGGTTTGTCTCCCTCCCTTCCTACCCCCAAAACCCCCCATGTTGCATCTCCACTTTCTCATATCAGGGAGATCATATGATAGTTGTCTTTCTCCAATTGACTTATTTCACTAAGCATAATACCCTCTAGTTCCATCCATGTCGTCGCAAATGGCAAGATTTCATTTCTTTTGATGGCTCATAGTATTCCATTGTATATATATATACCACATCTTCTTTATCCATTCATCTGTTGATGGACATCTAGGTCCTTTCCATAGTTTGGCTATTGTGGACATTGCTGCTGTAAACATTCGGGTGCACGTGCCCCTTCAGATCACTACATTGTATCTTTAGGGTAAATACCCATAGTGCAATTGCTGGGTCATAAGGTAGCTCTACTTTCAACTTTTTGAGGAACCTCCATGCTGTTTTCCAGAGTGGTTGCACCAGCTTGCATTCCCACCAACAGTGTAGGAGGGTTCCCCTTTCTCCGCATCCTCGCCAGCATCTGTCATTACCTGACTTGTTAATTTTAGCCATTATGACTGGTGTGAGGTGATATCTCACTGTGGTTTTGATTTGTATTTCCCTGATGCCAAGTGATGTGGAGCACTTTTTCATGTGTCTGTTGGCCATCTGGATGTCTTCTTTGCAAAAATGTCTGTTCATGTTTTCTGCCCATTTCTTGATTGGATTATTTGTTCTTTGGGTATTGAGTTTGCTAAGTTCTTTATAGATTTTGGATACTAGCCCTTTCTCTGATATGTCACTTGCAAATATCTTCTCCCATTCTGTCATTGTCTTTTGGTTTTGTTAACTGTTTCCTTTGCTGTGCAAAAGCTTTTGATCTTGATGACGTTCCAATAGTTCATTTTTGCCCTTGCTTCCCTTGCCTTTGGTGATGTTCCTAGGAAGAAGGTGCTGTGGCTGAGGTCGAAGAGGTTGCTGCCTGTGTTCTCCTCCAGGATTTTGATGGATTCCTTTCTCACATTGAGGTCCTTCAGCCATTTTGAGTCTATTTTCACGTGTGGTGTAAGGAAATGGTCCAATTTCATTTTTCTGCATGTGGCTGTCCAATTTTCCCAACACCATTTGTTGAAGAGGCTGTCTTTTTTCCACTGGACATTCTTTCCTGCTCTGTTGAAGATTAGTTGACCATAGAGTTGAGGGTCCATTTCTGGGCTCTCTATTCTGTTCCATTGATCTATGTGTCTGTTTTTGTGCCAGTACCATACTCTCTTGATGATGACAGCCTTGTAATAGAGCTTGAAGTCCGGAATTATGATGCCACCAACTTTGGCTTTCTTTTTCAATATTCCTTTGGCTATTTGAGGTCTTTTCTGTTTCCATATAAATTTTAGGATTATTTGTTCCATTTCTTTGAAAAAAATTGATGGGATTTTGATAGGGATAGCATTAAATGTGTAGATTGCTTTAGGTAGCATAGACATTTTCACAATATTTGTTCTTCCAATCCATGAGCATGGAACATTTTTCCATTTCTTTGTGTCTTCCTCAATTTCTTTCATGAGTACTTTATAGTTTTCTGAGTATAGATTCTTTGCCTCTTTGGTTAGGTTTATTCCTAGGTATCTTATGGTTTTGGGTGCGATTGTAAATGGGATTGACTCCTTAATTTCTCTTTCTTCTGTCTTGTTGTTGGTGTAAAGAAATGCAACTGATTTCTGTGCATTGATTTTATATTCTGACACTTTACTGAATTCCTGTACAAGTTCTAGCAGATTTGGAGTGGAGTCTTTTGGGTTTTCCACATAAAGTATCATATCATCTGCAAAGAGTGATAGTTTGACTTCTTCTTTGCTGATTTGGATGCCTTTAATTTCTTTTTGTTGTCTGATTGCTGAGGCTAGGACCTCTAGTACTATGTTGAATAGCAGTGGTGATAATGGACATCCCTGCCGTGTTCCTGACCTTAGCAGAAAAGCTTTCAGTTTTTCTCCATTGAGAATGATATTTGCGGTGGGTTTTTCAAAGATGGCTTTGATAATATTGAGGTATGTATCTGCCTTTCTGTTTTTATCTTATTTTTCCTTCCTTTCCCTTATGTTCATCTGTTTTGTTTCTTAAATTCCACATATGAGTTAAATCACATGTATTTGTCTTTCTCTAACTGACTTATTTCACTTAGCTAATACCCTCTAGTTCCACCCACATCATTGCAAATCGCAAAATTCCATTCATTTTGATGGCCAAGTAATATTCCTCTGTGTGTGTGTGTGTGTGTGTGTGTGTGTGTGTGTGTGTTGTATATAAATATGTGGGGGAAAGTGTATGTATATATACCACATCTTCTTTATCCATTCATTTGTCGATTGACGTCTGGGTTCTTTCCATAGTTTGACTATTGTGGACATTGCTGCTATAAACACTGGGGTGCATGTGCCCTCTTGAACCACTATGTGTGTATCCTTTGGATTTCCCCTGATACATTTTTAATTTCAACATATTTATCCTTAGATCACTGATGAGAAAACACATGCAGAATGTTTGCCCAAATTTACCCAAATAGCAAGTGAACAGGATTCAATATTTCAAAATGTATAGGCTTTATACTACATCAATGGCATCCTCCTACAGTAAATGAAACTTCCAACCCTGTTCTACAAACACTATTTCAAAGGAAATTCATTTAACGCTGGTAGACAAAAAATTATTTTTGCAAAACATTTTAATTAATATATATTTATTACAATTGACATTAGGGCTGATAATAGTGAAGTATTAGACAAATAGTTTCGGCATTATATTCAGGTGGGAATATATTTATTGAATTTAAATTTGTTAACTTGAGGACTAGGAGTCTGAAAAAGAAAACATTTCTAACTATCTAAATTTTCCTTTCACTTGGAAAAGCATTTATCCAATTGACATACAGTTGACAATTGCAACAATTAAAGCCAACATTTGATATTTCCTGTCCCTATTAGAAGATAACTACTGTCCTTTACTAGACTCAAATGACCATTTACTTTCTACAAAATAGCAGACATTAATAGGATTGACTCACCCAGGCAACTGTGCTGTATTGCTTAAAAGGACAAGGGCATCTGTGTGCGTGAGGGGACAGCTTATTTTGTAGACCTTTGATATTGCCTGGTATCTCATAAGAAAATCACAGAGGAGTTCAGAATTTTTGAAATAACAATTGACATAGGGTGTGTGTGTGTGTGTGTATGTGTGTGTGTGTGTGTGTGTGTAAGAGAGACCAAAATACATGGAAGGCTTCTAGGTAAAGTTTTTGAAAATACTTCTTCCAAACACTCCACTGAAGCCTAAAAATCTGTTCCACAATAATTGCATGTGTTGGGAGGGGCAGGTGGGTGGTTTTTCCAATCTTGCTCATAATATCTCAGTTTTCTCATACTTAAAGACAATTAGAATCAAAAGATCATCAAAAGGAAATTCAAAAGGAACTCAGATTCCTTTCAAGATGCAGCCCTGCATTCTCCTCTAGGATTTTTATGCTTTCAAGTCTCACATTTAGGTATTTAATTCATTTTGAATTTATTTTTGTGTATGTGTGAGAAAATAGTCCACGTTCCTTCTTTTGCATGTTGCTATCCAGTTTCCCCAACACCATTTGTTGAAGAGACTGCCTTTTTCCCCTCGGATATTCTTTCCTGCTTCATCAAACACAGGTAGTAACCTCTTTGACATTGGCCATAGCAACTTCTTACTAGATATGTCTCCTGAGGCCAAGAAAACAAAAGCAAAATTAAACTATTGGGACTTCCATCAAGATAAAAAGCTGCTACACAGTGAAGGAAATAATCAACAAAACTAAAAGGCAACCTATGGAATGGAGCTAAGATATTTGCAAATGACTTATCTTGTATCCAAATACAGGAAGAACTTCTAAAACTCCACATCCCAAAAATGAATAATCTAATTAAAACATGGGCAGAAAACATGAATAGACATTTTTCCAAAGAAGACATACAGAGGACCAACAGACACATGAGAAGATGCCCAACATCATTCATCATGAGGGAAATACAAATCAAAACCACCTCAATGAGATACCACCTCACACCCGTCAGAATGGTTAAACTCAGCAACAGGAGACAGAGGTGTTGGTGAGGATACAGAGAATAGGGAATCTTCTCACACTGTTGGTGAGAATGCAAACTGGTGCAGCCACTCTGGAAAACAGTATGGAGTTTCCTCAAAAAGTGAAAAGTAGAACTACCCTATGACCCAGCAATTGAACTACTAGATATTTACCCAAAGAATGCAAAAATACAAATTCAAAGGGATACATGTACCCTGATTTTATGGCAGCATTATTTACAATAACCAAATTATGAGAACAGCCCCAGTGTCCATCAGCTGACAAATAAAGAAGGGGTAGTATAAAAAAGAGGTAGTATATACCACATATATATACTCATATATGTACATATATACACATATGCATGTATACATACATATATAACCATACATACATATATACAGTGGAATATTACTCCACAAAAAAAAAAAAGAATAAATCTTGCCATTTGGAACAACGTGGATGGAGCTAGAGAATTAGGTTAAGCCAAATAAGTCAGTCAGAGAAAGACAAATTCCATATGATTTCACTCATATGTGGCATTTAAGAAAACAAAAAAGGGGAGAAAAAAAGAGAGAGGCAAACCAAGAAAGAGCCTCATACCTATAGAGAACAAAATGGCAGTTACCAGAAAGGCGGTGAGTTTGGGGGCTGGGGGAAACAGGTGATGGGGATGGAGGAGGGCACTTGTTGTGATGAGCCCTGGGTGATGTATGGAAGTACTGAATCACCATATTGTACACCTGAAACCAATATTACACTGTATGTTAACTAGCTAGAATTTAAATAAAAACTGAAGAAAAAAAAAAAGATACAGCCCTGTCGATAGATAATCAGCCTCAGCAAACCACAGAAAACACACCCTGTACGCATCCTCAGTGGGAGCAACGTTGCAAATCTGCTTAGAAAGTGGGTACTCGCACCCGGATTTGTCACTCAGACACACAGCTTGCCTGTTGGCTCCACGAGGCACTAGAGTTCAGGTTGGAGTTTTAGGGAGAACGTGAAAATTCAAGGATGGGGGACAGATGTTCCTCATCTTGAGGACTCTGTCCAGATGCTGCCACTTGAGAAGAAAGAAGCAACTAATTCAGCAGGGCTGGGGAATTGAGATGCGAGGCTGTAAGACGCTGGCTGCAACCTCAGATATCCGCCCCTCTGGTTGTATCAATGCCAAGTCCTCCCGGTGTGTGATGTGAGCATTCCCCAAACTGGCAACGCTGACGGGAGCGCCAGGCACCCGACGGGAAGCTGCAAATGTGTGACGTGCGCCCCTCTGGTAAGGAACAAGTTTAACCTTTTTCGTTTGCGGTGGTGGGGGCAGAAGGATGTCAGTGTATTTAATGGTTCACTTGATGTTAGCCATATTGGAAATGGAAAGACCCCAGAGGAAACTACTCCTCACTCACAGAAGAATGTTCCCTGTCTTGCCTAGGGAGAGAAGTGGTTTCTGTCTTCTGCTAAGAGGTTAAAAGTGCAAGATAAAGAGGTAAGGCAAGGAGTTTTTTTGTTTTTTTTTTGTTTTTTTTTGACAGAGATCACAAGCAGTCAGAGAGGCAGGCGGAGAGAGAGGAGGAAGCAGGCTCCCTGCTGAGCAGAGAGCCCAATGCGGGGCTCGATCCCAGGACCCTGAGACCAGGGCCCGAGCCGAAGGCAGCGGAGACCAGGGCCCGAGCCGAAGGCAGCGGCTTAACCCACTGAGCTACCCAGGCGCCCCAGGAGATGTTTTATGTAGGCAATAGCCCAGGTCCTGAATCTTCCCTCCCCTAGGGCTCCAAGCCCTCTGACTTGGTTCCGGTCACAGACAGGCTGTCTGTGGGGGCAACAAGGTGGTTGAATCCGCTTCAGTCTCCATTTGGGGTATTAAGAAAGAAAAGAATGTAAATACCTCGCTAAAGGAATCTATCTGATCCTGAGACCTTGGCTTGTTAATCCACTCCTGTTTTTTCCCATTTTTCTACCTTTTCTTTGTGTCAAATCATCAGATATTTACAATCCAAACATTTCAGGAGTTTAACCTGAATTGTCCGCTCCTAAGGATGTCGCATGTTAGATTCAATTATTAAACTATGTGCATCTCCAGACCCATGTGGCTGATTCTCGTGGCAATCATTCCAACCATCTTCTAGCCAGCCTTCCTGGGTGCGGTTGCTTGCAATCTAAAGGCTAGGTTTCCCAGATTTTGTGCAGCTAAAATTCCAACCAGTTTAGGTTCAATCAGTCAGATCCCATGAGACTCTGAATCTAAGCCGTGTTTCACAGGAGGAGAGGAGTAGGATGTGTGGTGTGCAATTTTCTGGTACAGATAAGGCAGAGGTTATACAGGACTGGAGTAGATAGTCCTTTCAGTAGCTTCTTGATTCAACAGGTTCTAGAAAAGTTATGTTGCCTTTATAGTCAGGCTCTGCTGTATGTACAGTTTGGGAAGTTATTCCTGAAATCTCCCAGTGACTGTTTCATTGGGTCTGCCAATGACTATGTGGGCCATAATAATCCCTTCCGTTTGAACCAGGTAGAATGGGTTTTATATTTTCTGTCTAAGAACCTGACTGTAAGCTTGCCCCATTTTATAGTAGGACCTAGAAATGAGGGAAGAGAAATAAGTTGATGCTGTGAGAAGAAACCAGACTGTTTCTTCCGTGTTGTACACATTCCTCTCTGAGACATTACATTCATGCTAATGAAAGATGGACGAGAGGATAAATCTGTACAGTGGTGGTTGTCACCATCTTAATTCCCAAACTAGATTGCACTAAATACATAAAAACCTATCATGTAAGCTGCCAGGTCACATTCAGAGATATATTCTGTCCCCCAATATTCTGTTTTTCTGTAGCACTGACAAAAATATTTAATGGACTTTTACCCAGGGGGCCCACTCAAGATGCTGGTTGTTAGAAACACGGCCAAGTCCCTTGGTTTTCTAATGCTCTGAAAAATATTCTTGTATGCTTAGTCAGTTGAAGGCTTTGGTTTAGGGTCCTGTGAACTCAGATCCTAAAGTAACTAAAAGCTATTCTGTTTGAAGAACTATAAATAATATTATTTTCTTCAAAATGATTGTATATGATTGGAATTTTGTTGGAATGTAAAAAATATTAGTTATACACAAAATTTTTTATTATATAGAGCAAAAGAAAAGTAGTTAGAAATCTTGCCTTGGAATGACCTTCTGTACACATAGTCTCATTGATCACCTGGTAAGGAGAATACAAGGAGAGTCCTATTATTATACTTACTAAATTCTTGCTACCTGTATTATCCCATTCCTTTCTGCATGTGGTCCATTCTGACTTGAAACTGTGCTTCTGGTACATGCTAACACCAAGTGATAAGAGAGAGTTAACATAAAATCAGAGAACACCTTGAATAATGCAACTGCTAAAAATAAGGTTAAACTTGAAATACAAAAAAAAGAAAGAATTGTTCTACCAGTGCAAAAGGAGTTTTACCCTTGTGAAGAAAATAATATAATTGAAAACACACAAAAGATGTATTTTTCTATTTAACATATACTTGAGAAGCATAAGATGGCATTTATTAGGTCAAAATATGATCGGGATATCTGAAAATGAAGCTTTAAGAAGCATCTTTGGAGATTATGTAAGAAACAGTTAGAAATAAAAATAAATGGATCAGATGCAATTTTTCGGAACATGTTTTATTAGCAGGCAGGTTATCTGTTAAATAGTTTGACCATGCAGAAGGAAATCAGGTTTGAAAATGAAATCCTATAAAGGTCTTTTGAGAACAATATGAAAAAAATGAGAACCAAAGAAACTCATTGTGTAAATAAAGGTTACAAAATTGAGACCAGAATAAGATTTTAAAAATATAATTTGTAACAGAATAAGGTCAATTCTTCTGATCCCAAATTAAAAACCATCTATTTTTAACCTACTATTTAGTTAGCAGTGACTATGTCAGACATGTGCCAAGCAGTTGTTAATATGATATTAATCACCATAAAACATCTCTGAGTGTTTAGTATGTGCTGGGCTGTGGTAGGTGATTTGGCATATAATCTTACTTAATCCTCACAACAATGTCAGGAGACAAGTATAGCAATTATCTCCATTTTGTGTCTAAAAGAACTGGAACAAAGAGAGTTCCAAGAAACTATTGAAGGTCCTAGTGTTAGAAATAGGCTTGAGCTCTGGGTTGTCTACTCCATACTTGATACTGTTAACTTCTTTACTGATCTTGTCATGGTCTTATCATTAGAACTAAAACTACTTGGACCGAATTGTGCTGGACAGGCACATTGACCTATGTGACTGTCCTTAAGTCAGAATACAAGAAACACATTTAATCACCAAAAAGTCAAAACTGAATAAGATCCCACCAGTGTATCAGGATGTTTGCACTGCAAAGACAAACCAACCAACCTTTTTTTTTAATTTTTTTTAAATTTTTTATAAACATATAATATATTATTAGCCCCAGGGGTACAGGTCTGTGAATCACCAGGTTTACACACTTCACAGCACTCACCATAGCACATACCCTCCCCAATGTCCATAACCCCACCACCCTCTCCCTACCCCCGGCCACCCCCAGTCTGTTTTGTGACATTAAGAATCTCTTATGGTATGTCTCAAACAAACCAACCTTTTGTCCAAACGTGCATAAGCAGCATTGCCCTGAGCTGAGATTCCAGCAATGACTCCAGGTCTTGACCCTTCCCTCCCCTCTGTGTTCCAAGTCCTCTGCCAGGGCTCCCGTCTCAGACAGGCTCCACCTGGCCATAGCAAGATCAATGAAGCAGCTTCAATCTCTAATCCTTTGAAGTTCGAGTCCAACTAGAAAGAACACAGGGAGTGGGAAACCACTGGGAGCACAGTGTGGCACTCAAGTCATAGAGCTTGAGTCCTCCTGAGACCATCAGTGTGACCAGGGAAATGGCTTATTCTGGTTGGATTAGGCTGAGGTCTCATACTCCATTCTTGGAGTCTTTGAAAGGGACTCACGCAAGAGTCAGGGATAAAAGGAAGGCGGAGCTCAAGTCTTGGCTACCAAAAGAAGAAAATGCATGTGACATGGTCATAAAACCATAGTAGGCAAATGCTGTTCTAGCAACTGACCATACACATGTCAGTATTTCTTCATTTTCTTCATCTCTAAAATGAAGGGTTGACCTAGATAATTTCTGATATCTGACTCTACCTTTAAGTTCTATGGAAACTCCTAAATCATAAACATTATTTGTTGGCAGACCCCCAATTCTGTATCTGATTTTCTTTTCCCTTTAATGCCTGCCTACCAGGTACTCTGGCCTCAGATATTCCCAGTGTATTCTAGGTCCTCCCCCATGGTAAGACTCCTGGCAAAAAGCTCTATTCCATCTAGACTTCTCTGAGTCCTTCGTCTTTGCCTTCCACAAATATGATCTTTTCCTGTGCCTCTTCCAGGGAATATGTGAATGTAGATAAATATAGATATACCTAGCACATAGTAATTTCAATTAATATCTTTAATTTTTTTAAGATTTTGTTTATTTTTTGAGAGAGAGAGAGAGAGAACGAGAGGGAAAGAGCATGAGGGAGGAAAGGGTCAGAGGAAGAAGCAGACTCTGTGCTGAGCAGGGAACCTGATGTGGGACTCAATCCTGGGACTCCAGGATCATAACCTGAGCCGAATGCAGTCACTTTACCAACTGAGCCACCCAGGCACCCGCAATCAATATCTTTAATGAAAACAAGTTATCGTAAGTGTTATTGCATTAACGAATTACCACCCCTTACTAACACTATTGCATTAGTTAATGACAGATACAAAAAATGGCTTAATTCATAAGAGTAACTCTATTCTGGGATTTGCAGTGGGTGGCTTTCATGACTTTCAAATTCAGCCTCTTAGACTGTAGGTGAAGGAAACCCTTCTAATTATGCTGTCGTAAAAACTCATCCCCAGAAAATCAGACTAATGTAATGTTCTATGAGTTGTTAAGTTCCGTGGGGGCAAGGGTTTTATCTTACTTATCTTCACCTATCCTAATGCCTAGCACATCATCATAATATAATTAGTGTGGGATAGATGCCATGATCTACTGCCCCGGAATTGTTAACCCACTAGGTAAGTATGTATGTAAGCAGCGTTGAAGTTTTTAATGATCCTATCATTCATTCATCCAATAGGAATGTGCCAGAGAGTATGGTAGTACTGAAGATACAAAGGTGAATAAAATAGACAAAATGCCTTTCTTAAAAAGTTCACAATCCACTGGAGAGACAGGGAGTGAATTAATAAATAAGTATCATAAGGTTAGAAAGTGATGTGTGCTCGAACAAACATAACTCAGGGAAAGGAAACCGAGAAAGACAGGAATGGTGTTGCTTTAGGAAGGGTGTCCAGAAGTTACGTCTAATGAGGGGGTCTTTAACCACATACTCTGTCTCTGGTTCTCGCTGCACAAAGCAGAAATGTTTGCTTGTCATATTTCATTGCAGAAGCAATACAAAAGCAAGAGTCACAGTTGAGTTAGACAATATCTGAATTACTCCAAATTCCGGTCTACTGATTCTTTTGTAATTACTGATAAAAAGTGTCAAAACTAGATGTATTATAGTTATAGAATGAATAAAACTCATTCTCAGAGAAATTTAGGATGAAAGAAGCAATGAAAGTGATGTCAAAAATGTAATGATCCTTGCCACAACCTGCTGATTGCAGCTTTGCTGTGCTGGGGAGGATAGTCTGGGATGTCACTCAGGCAGTGGAACCCCCGACATGAGGGTCCTCAAGGCCTTGCTGCCTCAGGACATTCACTAAAGATGCAAATACATCTTCTTGCCTCATTATTATTCATAATAGTCCCAACAGACTCTTATAAAGCAAAACATCATTCACTGGGCTCAGTATCCATGAACTGGAAATACGGTTTTTCACTCATGTGTCACTAATTACCCCTGAACTAACTAGAATGTATTTATAAACCATCATCCCATAGAGGTTACCTCAGGCTGTTTTAGGAGATACTTTCCCAGGAAGTGATGCTGCTATAAAATTTTAAAGAGGAAGTTGAAAACCAAGCAATGGGTGTTTTTTCCTTTCTCATTAAAATGTCACGGAAAAGTCTGAAGGTTAAAAAAAAAAATCCAACACTGTGGTGTCAAACATTTAATTTTTTATTTATGAAAAAAATACATAAACATATAAACCTCATTTTAAAATACCACATAATATGAAGAATCTGGTTTTCATACCTCACTGCAGCTCTAGATTTTGATGATCTGTTTGACTGGGCCCTCGTTACACTTCAAAAAAAATGGAGAAAATGAGGAAGTTAAACCCAAATGTTCAACATAAATAATTAATAAGCATATATAATACTGAGGGATCTGGATCCATTTTTCCGGTTCTCACTTGTAAAATGAGGGAGAACTGCTTGGCACTGTAATGAACATTGAAAGTATGTTCTGTTATTGATGGAACTGAAAAGATGCTATAGCAAATCTCTTTATGATAAGGTTTCATTGCATTAAACAAATTGAGTCCACAGATGCACACATACCCAAAAGCACAAAAGAAAATGGAAAAATAGACTCATTAGCCGCATAACTGAGGCCAAATAAAAGTAGTTAATTATCTTGTTTTTAAATAAAAGGAACAATATGGGACACCTGGGTGGCTCAATTGGTTAAGCAGCTGCCTTCGGCTCAGGTCATGATCCCAGCATCCTGGGATCGAATCCCACATCGGGCTTCTTGCTCAGCAGGGAGCCTGCTTCTCCCTCTGCCTCTGCCTGCCATTCTGTCTGCCTGTGCACTCTCTCTCTTTCTCTCTCTGACTAATAAATAAATAATCTTTTAAAAATAAATAAAAGGAAAATTCAACTGAATTTTGTCTAACATGTATTCTATCATGTATAGTACACATAGTAACATAATTCCTCTAGAATTTGTGATTTGTGTATATATACACATGTGCGCATGATCTATACATAATGTATGTGTATGTATATATGCAATATATATTTACACACATATACACACACATGTATTTTTCCAAAGATGTTTCTTAGGCATGTGTGTATTTTAATGAATGACATTTTGGTGTATAGTAGGTAACGATGGTATAATACCATTGCAGATATTAAACAAATAGTCTTTAGATCTCTGTTCCTATCCTTCTATTCATTCTCCAAATTCAATATATAATAGCTTTAAAAGCACCAGAACTAGCAATAATGAAATAACTACTCATTTCACTCTTTGAAGGATGACCAAGCCTATCCCTGGGGTAAAATCACTTTCATTTACTTGAAAACACCAAGTACACCTCAAGTTTACAAAACCCCATCATGATTCCTTATCTGTGCACAATACTCTGGGCATTTATAAAGAAAAAGTGACCATGAGACACACTATGAGACAACAAAGCGCTCTGCTCACCTTGAAACAAAGTTGCTACAAATACCTGACTAACAATGAAGAACGTGCAGGATACTCTTACGTGAACTATGTGGACCCTAAGATTTTCCTCTTGGGAAATGTTATTGAGGATTTGAGCAACATGTGGAGACTGAGGCAAATAGTAAAGTAATATGTACAGTGACATAAAAATTATGTATGTTCTGTACTATAAGAGTAAAATGAGTATGGAGTCAATGAAAAAAGCAGCAGAGGTTAAAGATGTAAATTGGGGTTTGAGGAATAACTCAAATGAATGAAAGGTTTCATGAACTGGGCATGGGAAATCTAAGGAAATCTTACGGGCATGGAATGATAAATGACCTAGATACACCTAAAACAGAAATAGAATTGATTGTGTATGCTGTGTGTGAGATACTGGGCTTAAAGTTGGAATTCAAGCACGGGAAAATACATATCATCAAAAATACTTAATGTAACAAGAAATTAAGCCAATGGTGGGTCTAGAATTTCAGTGACCAAGGCAAGTAAGAATGCATTAACTCCAGTATTAATTTGGAATTCTGATCACTCAGATGCCTTTTATTGAGTATCAAAGCAATTATTATATTTAATTATAACAATCAATTTCTAAGCTCCTGTCAGATTCCAAGCAATATTTTACATCCTTTAAAAATATTATCTGTTAGAAACAATAATTCAGTGACCAAGTTTTTGTTGTTTTTGTTTGTTTGGGGCTTCTTTTTGGTGAGTCAGACTGCCAAAATCCCAATCCTGTTTCTCCAATTTGATAGGCTATGCATAGCCTCTTTTAACTTCAGTTTTTCATTTATAAATAGAACAATCTCACTACCTACCTTAAAGGTTTGTCATAAGGATGAAATGGAACAATGTGGTCCTTAACACATTGCAAGGAGAATGAACATGATAAAAGGATTCCTAGGGTGCCTGGGTGGCTCAGTGGGTTAGGCCGCTGCCTTCGGCTCAGGTCATGATCTCAGGGTCCTGGGATCGAGTCCCACGTCGGGCTCTCTGCTCAGCGGGGAGCCTGCTTCCCTCTCTCTCTCTCTCTCTCTGCCTGCCTCTCTGCCTACTTGTGATCTCTGTCAAATAAATAAATAAAATCTTTAAAAAAAAAAAAAAGGATTCCTAAATGGTCACTTTTATTGTCAGTAATTTTCTCAACGATTTATAAGATAGTAATTATCATCTCCATTTTACAGTTTAGCTAGTAAGAGGTACATCTGGAAATTGGAATTAAATTTGTCTGGCAAACCCATAAACACCAAGTTTTTAAAAAAAAAAATACATGATACTACATAATTAAGGGATTTTCTGCTTATGACACTAATGTTAGTTGCATTTGGTCATTAATTTACAAGTTTTTTTAATTTTTATTTTTATTTTTTTTTAAGATTTTTTTTTTATTTATTTGCCAGAGAGAGCAAGAGAGAGAGCGAGAGTGAGTACACACAGGCAGAGAGGCAGGCAGAGGCAGCGAGAGAAGCAGGTTCCCCGCGGAGCAGAGAGCCTGATGCGGGACTCGATCCCAGGACCCTGGGATCATGACCTGAGCCGGAGGCAGCAGCTTAACCAACTGAGCCACCCAGGCGTCCCTAATTTACAAGTTTTAATTTATCTTTTCACTGTACAGAATAATTAAAGTAACAAAATGGCAGATAAACAATTTTGAAAGTATTTTGGAGGAAAAGCACCCTAAGAAAATGTTTATTAACCTTATTAATAGAAGTACCTTTTAATACAAACAAATCAGCCCTGAAAAGTGAGTTTAATGTGCAAAAATAAGGGCATTTAAACAGATTTTTAAACTAAAGTTATCAAAAGTTACAATTTTTACAAGACATGAAACATATCATCTTTTTAAAAAAATTGTCATTTTTTCCATGTCAGTAAAATCACAGCATTAAAAATTCCTTACATAATTAAGAAAGTGTCCTAGAAACAACTGTTAAGTAATCTTTAAAAATAAAATGATTTCACTATGGCAAAACGTTTTAGGATGGAATTGCAAATTCTTTCAAACTTAAATACAGGCTATATATTTTTCCTAAAGGTTTAATCTGTTGTACTACATTGGGTGATTCCAAGTATGAGATTATCCAGTAAATATGATTTTCCACTTTGATCAGCCCTAGGAGAACATGATAGAAGAGCACAGAGCAATATGTGAATCAAATTTTTTTCTTTAATTTAGTCAAGTAGGCATTTCCTCAAGCACAAATTGATGTAAATCAAGCATTACTAGAACTCTGACCTTTGAAATTATACTTGCATAGTCAGATTTCCCTAACAAAGTGCATGTTTACAGTATCTTTTATTTAAATCAATATCCTTTATGCATGAGCAGAGAAAGGAAAAGAGAAAGGCCAACAGCAAATAAAGAGAATCCAAGTGATTTAGCTCAGCAGAGTGGAATAATGAGCCAAGCTTTCCCCAGTGTCCAAGTCACTCTGTGATATTTAGCTAGGCACTTACAGAAGTGTATTAGCTCTTTCAGGTCATTAAGATGCCATTTTGTGCACTTCCAAAATGAACAGTAGTACTCTCTGAGGCATCCAAGTTGCTACTGGGGTACGACTGCAGCAGTGGGGTGAATAAACTGCATGATTAATTTATGGCTTGATCACAATGTTAGTTAAGGGGTAGACTTAATTTTCAGAGAGGGAGTAGTTATCATACATGGGATTGAAATGAACTGAAGCATTGAGCTGATAGTATGGAATGAAAAAAATCTTTTCAGTATTCCTCAAACATAATAGCATGTGTAGTTCAGCAGATCCCTGAACTGTATCAGCACACACAGTAATTCTTCGGGTACCAGTAATGAAGATGCTATTGAAATACTAAATCCTTGTCGGGTTCAACCACGAATCACATGTGCCGTCTGGAGTTCAAAAAGGAGTCTTGTAATTATCACAGTTTGCCTGTGTTTAAGTATGAAACTTTTTGGTTTAAATCAATGGAATTACACATTCCGATCCACTGGGAACCTCTTAAAAATCAATCCTAAAGAAAAGTTGGCTGATATAGAAGAATGGTTAGTTGAGATGAAAAATTGCGTATCAGGTAGAGCCAGTGTCTAGTCCCAGCTCCATGTGTTAGACTTACTGTCTAACTCTAGCTCTGCATATTCCTTTCCTAAGCAGATGCCCGATCCATCTACCTGACTACCCTTAGAGAAATGATGGAGCATCCGTCATCTTGTTTGCTCTTTAGATTTTACCTAATGACATATTCTGTTGAGCGAATTACCTGGTTAACAAACTACCACAATTCACCAGTTTAGGTTTCTGTTTTCTCTCTCTCTCTCCCATTTATCTAATCATTAAGTCACTAAGTCTAATCCAAGAAAAAAATGATTTGAATTTTTATAAAACTCATCTAGAATAAGCACTATCTGCTTGTAGAATGATGTCATGAGACAATAAGAGTTTTAAGGGAGGTCCTTAATGCTATAGATTTTACACAAATAAATATAAACATATTGTACTTCTTTATGGTGTATTAGAGATGAATGCATCTTAATGATAGCTCTGTAAATGCTGCAGAGAAATCTGCTCATCAATTATATGATAATTGAACTTACTCGTCTCCAAGAAAATTAATCATATAGTAAACACTTCCTTCACCTTTACTGTATATCAGGCATATTCTAAGCACTCTGGCTATATTCATTTATCTTCTCAATCCTAAAGGCTAGGTTTTATTATCTCTACTTTACAGATAAAGAAAGTGACACATAGAGAAGCTAAGTAATTTGTCTAATGCTATACAGCTAGTAAAGAACAGACTAGGGATTCAAACTCAGGAAGCACTTCATCACGTCCAGGCTCCTGGCCACTATACTGTAACCCTCTCAACGTCCTTGCAGTTCCCTTGCAGATACACCTCATGGGTTTTTATATCAACATGCTACAATTCAGTGCTTTTAAAATTGATTCACATATCATGGCACACACAACAAATTACAATGTTTGGCCAGCAGACTGGAATGAAAGTCTGAGGCTATTTGTGGCCAGAGGAACCTTTCTTCCAGGCACCCTGGGGATTGAAGGAATCAGTAGTCAGCACAACAGTAGGGCATTTTCGCCATGCAAATGGGCCTTAGCCCAACGATTGAGAAGCTTTGTAACCAGCTACCATAGATCCAAGGCAGGAGCAGATTCTGAAATATTCCATTTAAATTGCTACTCATTTTAGAATTAGGAGCTAGTATACAAAGAAGGAAGGGTGGAAGCATGAAGAGTTCATGTGCAGAGAAGTTCAATTAAGTCGTGGGTTAATTATGTTATTTTGACTCAGACTATCATCTTAAGCAAATCACAGACATGTTTGTGAAGACTGGGAAAGTGGGCACTTATTTATATAAACACATTAAGTACATATAACGTTCATTTCCATTAATATTTAACTGGCGACTTGAATAATTGTTCTATGAAATCAAAGAAATTCCACATTGTGTAGACAAGCTTTGGTAAGTCCCATGTTGATGAAAGTAGTCAATGCAATCCAGTATAAATAATCTGCAGCATTGCAGGTAGATCACAGATGACGGAGGAAGATCATACATGTACGCTATTATGAATCCCTTAATTTATGAAGCTCTTGGAAGTGGAATTTCAGAATATGCTGCCAGAGCAGTAAAATGTAGTGTGACTTTTCTGCCTCCCCTGCTGAGCTTCCAGATTACTCTTTGAGGTTCCTGTAAGTGTTAAGAAAGAAGCGAAGTATGTGTTAGCCCACTGTGCTTTTTACACTCTTATCTTTCATCACCAATCCAGAAAAAGTTATGCCTATGATGTATAGTCTTCTTTTGAAAGGACCATTACAGATATCCTTGTTCCTGAAAGAAATTTTGCATAAACACGAACTTTCTCACCTACAAGGTAAAAGTATTATCAAGTGTCCAAGTGCCCTTGAGCAATATCTAAATCTGTAATTTTCTAGTGTTCCAGAAAGTCCATCGCCCACAGGAACTCTAGCACTCTTAAAGTTTCTTTATTTCTATGTTAAATAAACACAGTTGTACATCCACTCTTCTTAGACAAGTCAATTTAAATCTATGTCATAGAGGTAAATTTAACATGATAAGATTGTTTCCTTCACTCCTTCTTGCACTTACCATATTTGGCTTCTACTAACGAGCAGACCTGTTTAAGATACTGGAAATGCAAAGAGGAATAGGACAGGGTTCAGTCCTCAAGGAACTTGCGGTCCAGTGGGGAGGGACATGAAAAGGACAACCATTACAAACAATGTGATAGGTGCTGATGGAAACAAAATGCTGAGGTGGGGAAGGTGATGCAGTGTTGTGGGCACGGGGACTGTAACAACTTCCACAGTTTGTTTCCCAGAAGAGGGAACATGTGAACTGGGCCTTGATGCATAAGGAGGGGTTTTTCATGCAAGCAAGAAGGGTAAAGGCATTCTAAGCAGAGCAATTAGCATAAGGAATGGTGCTATGAAAAGAAACAGGTGTTCAGGAAATGATCCATATTTCATCGGAGATAGACCATAGGATATGTGTATGACGTGATGGAGTGGGAATGAGACACTTCATTTCAAAGGGTGAACCAGGGAGACCTCACAAGATGCCAGAATTTGAAATGCTGCCTTTACCAACTCCCCCCCTCCCCCGCCAAATGATTTTTGTCCCCTAGGCTGCTCTAATCATGGGGGGAAAAAAATACCATTGTTGAATAGCCTTCCTTCTCCCTTCCTTACAGACTTTACTCTTAAACATCATAAATATTAACTTTCAAGTCATTCAACTATTAATCTTGGCAAATATTACTGTCTCAGTAATAGGATTCTATTTATCCCAGGCTCCCAGCTCAGTACTGAATTGTTAAATCCCTCTGCTGTTTTCCAGGGGTTTTACATGCTTGCTGTATCTGCAGCCAATATTATGGACTTGCTAGTGCTCCCTCAGAAGCCAGGGATTTGGTCACATTCCGTAGAATCAGTTTTATCAAAAGTGCATTACACTGGATAAATCTAAGAGTAGAAAAACATCAGCTCTGAAATATATAGAATAGGAATAAAGAGTTTTACGGTCCTAGGTATACCACAACTCCCTAAACTGATCGTGAGCTTTCAGCTTCAAAACAGTCATTCTTAACCTGTTCTACTACCTCTACAAGCTACTGTGGGTATTCTCTTTGGGATCATAAAAGCTTTATTTCCTGAATTGATCAAAGCATTTTTCTGGATCTCCTCTTCTACGAATGCAAGCATGTATAAATTTTAAAAATTCTAGGTCAAGAATGTGTCATAACAGTACCCTATTCAGAATCTCACATGAATTCAAAGAAAAAAAATACAGCTACATGAAGTCATAAAAACTATTCAGTACACTGTAATTATAGAATTACTCAAGAGCTTCCTTTTTTTTATAAGAGCTTCTTTCTAACAGCTACAAGTCTTTAAAATCAATCCACACACATATACACTCCACTGTACACACTTGCATGCGCACACATACACACACACACACACACACATTCCTTGCTTATTAACACCTCTTCCAGAAATGTAATAATGACAGTGAGAGTTAGGGGAATTTAAATCAACAAGAAGCAGAGAATTTGCAAAAAGATAATGACATGAGCATAGATGTCTCCCCATCACCTTCATGGATGTCTATGGAAATAAAAAATAAAACCTCTATCAACTGGAAAATGGAAAGGGTGCCTTCCAAACTCAGAAACAGTGATGAATTTCTTCAAGATAGAGTGCAGACAAGATGAAACTAAAAGAGGCATAGAGACCTATATAAATTGTGTGCCTAGGAAATAAGGGTGGGAGAATTTTAAAATACCTCACATGGTTCCATTTATGCAGGATTGGAGGTGCAAGAAGAGAAGGGAAATCAGGGTAGACCAGATGGCCACACCAAGTAGAAGGTCAGTGTTAATAGGGTTATATCCCAAAGCAGGAAGCCAGAAGGAAGAAATATCAACAAATCAGTACTTCCTTAAAGTAGATTGTTATCCCAAAGAGAAAACCCAACTAATCAAGCTTTCCCATGGAGTGAGCTACCACAAAAAGCTGTCATCATGGTTGGTAGTGATGTGACTAGCATATTTGATAACCAGAGGAGATTACTTCTTAATCTCCTTCTTCTGTATAACAAGAATAGCAATTATGTAGTAATCAGTACTAATCATAATTTTACTAATTTTTTAGTTTTAAAATAATTATCACTTAAAAATTTTATTTTCAAAGTATTTAAATGCAATAAAACATTTTATGTATAAATTAATATTTGCATTTACCCATCAAAAACATTGTACTTGGCAATGTCCATAATAGCCAAACTATAGAAAGAGCCCAGCTGTTCATCAACAGATGAATGGATAAAGAAGATATGGTGTATACACACACACATACACACACAGCCAAACACACAATGGAATATTATGCAGCCATCAAAAAAAATCTTGCCATTTGCAACCACGTGGATGGAGCTAGAGGGTATTATGCTTCACGAAATAAGTCAATCAGAGAAAGACAATTATCATATGATCTCACTGATATGAGGAATTTGAGAAATAAGACAGAGGATCATAGGGGAAGGAGGGAAAAATGAAACAAGATAAAACCAGAAAGGGAGATAAACTGTAAGAGACTCTTAATCTCAGGAAACAAACTGAGGGTTGCAGGAGTGGATGGGGGTGGGAGGGATGGGGTAGCTAGGTAATGGACATTGGGGAGAGTATGTGCTATCATGAATGCTGTGAATTGTGTAAGACTAATGATTCCCAGACCTGTACCCTTGAAACAAATAATACATTATATGTTAATTTTAATAAATTGCACTTGTAGTTCACACTTTTTTCACTGCTTTAAACTTTAAGCACAAATAAAAACTTCAGTGGCCACAGAGAAAGACAGACTTAAATAACTATAGGTCTGTCTGTTAATTTTTATACTCACTGTTTTAATGCAGAAAAGTATAGTCCTACCAGGACTGGAGACACAATCTGTACCCTAAACCAAATTTATTATATTTGTTAATAAGTAGTGATAATAAAAAGCAAACTGATTTTAGTTGGTTTTATTATTGTTTTTAAAGTCCTTACAGATCATGTATGTATCTCCTACTTAACTACACTCTGAGCCCTATACTGAGAGTGAACAGTAGATTGGATTCTGCATAGTTATTTTGGTGTAGTAGAAGATAAACTCAAAAAATTCACCCAGAATTCAGAAAAGAAAGACAAAAAGGTGAGAATAGTGTAATGTTAGATGTAGAGGGATGAGTCAGAAAATACAATCTGTAATAGATAACCCAGGAAAATCATTTTTTTATTTCTTTTCAGTGTTCCAGAATTCATTGTTTATGCACCACACCCAGTGCTCCATGCAATACATGCCCTCCTTAATATGTGCCCACCACCAGGCTCACCCAACCCCCGAACCCCCTCCCCTCCGTTCCAAAACCCTCAGTTTGTTTCTCAGAGTCCAAAGTCTCTAATGGCTCATCTCCCCCTCCAGATTCCCCCAACTCACTTCTCCTCTCCATCTCCACATGTCCTCAGCATAAGGAATAACACAATAACACACAGGAAAATCATTTTTAAGAAATCACAAAATCAAGGGAGACTTTCAACTACCACATAGGAAAGCAGATAACCTATAAAAGAACACAATTCAAATTGCACCTAAACATCTCCTTTTCATCATTAATCCCTGTGTACCCTTTCTGTAATCTATTTGGCATTCTGCTCTAAATCACAAAGGGATGAACAGGATTCAAAACTGAGTAAGAATGGACAGTAACTGTTAATAATAAGCTGAAAAGTGGTAGGGGAGAGAAGATTGAAAATAGAGGATATTGAAAATATCCTAACACTTTTAACTACAGCTCACTCATCACATTGAATATTAAAGAATAATAAGTTCAAAATTTTTAAAAAGATTTTATTTATTTATTTATTTGAGAGAGAGCAAGCATGAGAGGAGAGAGGTCAGTGGGTGAAGCAGACTCCATGGTGACCAGGGAGCCCAACATGGGACTCGATCCCAGGACTCTAGGATCATGACCTGAGACAAAGGCAGCTGCTTAACCAACTGAGCCACCCAGGCAACCTAAGTTCAAATATTTTTAAATCCTCAAATTTAGCCACCAATTGGGGGGGAAAAAAAAGGGAAGAAAAAAAGCATGTATAACTTCCAAATCATGGAAGCAAGAGAACATACCTCAGATTAAACAAAAATCAGCCCAATAAATATGAATGGAAAGTCAGGATGGAGTAAGAAAAAACAAAATCAAACATAAAATGATATGATGGTAATAAGCCCAAATACATCAGATACGAGTATAAATATAGATTATGCTTCCTATTAAAAGGCAAATGTTGTCTGGCTAGGTTAAAAAAATTCTAAACACATAATCCAGATATCAAATTAGATCATATTTTCCTATGAGAGTAAATCATTGTGTTATTTCACATTTTACAAGATGAGTGCTCTGTGGTGGTATATTCTTAGTTATTGCTGGACCCAAGGTCTTAATTTCTGAACTCCAAATCTTTCTTGCTATGGTCCTCCTACCTCTCCAGTTCATCCTCTTGCCCCTCTCTTAGGTTTCCCCATCCCCACCTCCTTGAGACAGGCAATGCCAGGGGTCGCAGGCATCAGTGAAGTTCTGGGACCGTGGACAGGTGCTTTCACCTATTTGTGTGTCCTTCAGGCCTTCAGACTCGTTGCGTATCTCTGAGCCTCTCAGATCCCCAAGAACCCCTCCTCACTATGCTTGCAGAAAACTCAATAACCGCCCCCCTTTACTAAGCAAAGCAGCTTATTTAGCTTTTGAGCCACAGTCTTCCATCCTGCTTTTGCTTTTCCAAAGTCTTATTAATATCACTACTCAACTCTCTCCTCGGGGTCTCACCTTTTAACAACCCAGAAGAACGGGCTTTAAATTTCACTATTCATTTTCCTCTTTTATAAGCCTAGGTAAATGCAAGGGAGTTAAGATATTTTACTTCCCTGAACATAAATTATGCCATCACTTGTTCCTATACCCTGCCTCAGTTCCTCAAGACAATGCTGCTTCAGTCTATTTGAATATTAAACTATTTTCCTCTATTTAAAAAAAATGCTATTTATATAAGAAGTGTCTAAAATTAGGTAAAAGATAAAAAATAAAATGGTGAATACTTATTAGAAAAATACAAATAAAAATAAAACACTGATAGTACATAGCCTACAAAAGAAATAAATTCAAGGAAAATATCGAATGAGATTAAAAATTCAGTATTTTATATTGCTAATAGGTACATGTCTCAATAAATATGTAACAGTCATTGACCTTTATATGTCGCTTAATGAAATGTCGACTAGAGTTAGGCTGACAGAAAGACAAGAAATTTACAAAACACAATTATGGGAAAAACCAGTATATCTTTGTTACATTTCCCTGGCTTTCTAAAAAACAGAAAAATTATTTGACAGTGTGTTCCAACTCACAAATAGGAATCAAAAAAAGCAAGCATAAAAGTAATAGTTAATAAACTAAGAAGTGGTAGAGGAAGGCAGAGCGAAAATACAGAAATTTGGAAAATGGAATAATTCTACAAAAAAACACATATTCTTATAGTGTTCATGAAGTACTTAGAGGGGAAACTTCACTAAATTAAAAAATTCAGTGTTCATCCAATGTCATAAAATTATAATGCAATAAAATTAGAAACTAGTGTAATTCTAATACAAATCCTAACAGGAGATTTATTTATTTTTTTATTTGTAGGTATGATTTTCCAATTTTTCCATATTTTACAGAATAAAGTATGAGAAAGAAGCTCAAAAAATTGTAAAAATATTACTGAGGGGAATATACCACACTTGATATAGAAATATATTATAAAAGAATAATTGAAATGCATGACACTGTCATAAGCATAGAACATAGAGATTATAAAATGTTCAAATTCAACTGTATATATAAATTATGTATAAAGTCATATATCTCCTATATATGAGAGAAAGAGAGTCCTTTCATTTCAGAAAAGAGAGGATGGAGCATATTAAGTGATTGACTATATTCCCAAATGTATTCCCAGTGAAGTGTAACAGTAAATATAAAGAAGAAAAATGCTAGAAGAAAATGTTTATTCCTTTTATAATAAAATAATAAAAGGAATATTATTCATTGTCAGTTTTTGAAACTATTAAAGATAGGATAGAATAGTATTAAATTTAAAAATTTCTGGTTAACCCAAAGTTTCAGAAGCAAAATCAGTAGTCAAATTATAAACTTCATAGAAATATCTATAACCCATACTACAAACAGAAGATAACACTCCTAACATGCAAAGATTTTTATGAATATGTGTACATATATATACAAGTCAGTTGAAAAGAAGGGAGAGATCATTAAAGGACAGTAAGAGTCTAACTATAAGAGCTGAATTAAAAACAATCACACCAAAAGGATTGGCCCCACAACTAGTCACAGTAACATAAATTACAATAAAAATTAAATACAACAGGCAGTCTGTCAAACTCATCAAGTTGTTTTATTTTTATTTTGTGTTTTAAGATAAATGCTGGTTGACACAGCCATTTAGAAATGTGTGCTCTTGGGGCGCCTGGGTGGCTCAGTGGGTTAAAGCCTCTGCCTTCCGCTCAGGTCATGATCCCGGGGTCCTGGGATTGAATCCCGAGTTAGGCTCTCTGCTCAGCCAGAAGCCTGCTGCCCTTCCTCTCTCTCTGCCTGCCTCTCTGCCTAATTGTGATCTCTGTCTGCCAAATAAATAAATAAAATCTTAAAAAAAAAAAAAGTAAGTAATGGGTGCTCTCTTACATGACTGGTGGGATTATCAGTAGTATTAACTGTCTATGGTGAAATTTTCTTTGTTAAAAGCCTTAAATGTTGTCCATATGGTCTGACTTAGTAGTTCCCCTTTTAAAATACAAGTAAATTTATGGGCACCTGGGTGGCTCAGTGGGTTGGGCCTCTGCCTTCGGCTCAGGTCATGATCTCAGGGTCCTGGGATCGAGTCCCACATCAGGCTCTCTGCTCAGTGGGGAGCCTGCTTCCCCCCCCCACCGCCCCTCTCTGCTGGCCTCTCTGCCTCCTTGTGATCTCTCTCTGTCAAGTAAATAAATAAAATCTTAAAATACAAGTAAATTTAAAAGAGACAAAAATTAGTTTAAAATTAACCAGAAATGGGATTCTGTAAACAAATTATGACATGATAGGCAAATACAAAGTTTATAATATAAAAGGATATTGATCAGTGATAAAAGAAAATGCTTAGGATTAATTTTACATTGAAAAAATATTTAGGGGATAATCTAATTTTGTCAAAGTGTTGTATTGAGGGCAAGACAGTGGGAATGGGCCTCTTTGGAGAGGAGGAATATTTTATCACAGACATTATTTAAAAGTATAGGCAAATAGTTAATAAAAGCAGATCCACTGAAGGTGGATCTTTTATTTTTATTTTATTTTATTGCTGTTTTTAAACTCCTCACAGATGGGGCACCTGGGTGGCTCAGTTGGGTTAAGTGTCGGACTCTAGGTTTCGGCTCAGGTCATGGTCTCAGCGTTGTGGGATTGAACTCACCCTTCCCCCCCACCCTGCATTGGGCTCCATGCTGAGTGTGGAGCCTGCTTAAGATTCTCTCCCTCTGCCCCTCCACTCCCACTCATGTTTCCTCTGTCTCTAAAATTAATTAATTAATTAAGTCTCCACAATCAATTATTGTTAGCCTAAACCCTGGGCAGCCTTTGCCATCAGTCCCTACCTAGGCATGACTTTGGAAATGTATTCTGTGATGAATGGGCAGGAAAGAAGCCTTTAAAATGTAGTACTGTTGGGGCGCCTGGGTGGCTCAGTGGGTTAAAGCCTCTGCCTTCGGCTCAAGTCATAATCCCAGGGTCCTGGGATCGAGCCCCACATCAGGCTCTCTGCTCAGCAGGGAGCCTGCTTCCCCCTCTCTCTCTGCCTGCCTCTCTGCCTACTTGTGATCTCTGTCTGTCAAATAAATAAATAAAATCTTCAAAATAAAAATAAATAAAATATAATACTGTTGGGGCACCTGGGTGGCTCAGTGGGTGAACCACCAGATTCTTGATCTCAGCTCAGGTCTTGATCTCAGGGTTGTGAGTTTTAAGTTGCACATTGGGCTCCATGCTGGGTGTGGAGCCTACTTACAAAAATTTTTATTTTTAACACTTTTACAATGAACATGTGTTTATTTTTAAACAACAATTTTAATTGTTTCATGTAGTCAGAAGTTATTAGTAGGAAGTTTTGATTCTGGAGATACATAAAAAAGAACAACTTCATGGGGCGCCTGGGTGGCTCAGTGGGTTAAAGCCTCTGCCTTCGGCTCAGGTCATGATCTCAGGGTCCTGGGATTGAGTCCCGCATCGGGCTCTCTGCTCAGCAGGGAGCCTGCTTCCCTTCCTCTCTCTCTGCCTGCCTCTCTGCCTACTTGTGATCTCTGTCTGTCAAATAAATAATAAATAAAATCTTTAAAAAGAAGAAGAAGAACTTCAGAATTTGGCACAAGACCTGCTTGCTGAGTTGAGTGGGGTACTTTCTGAGAATCAGCCATAGCCCAGCCTGCCCACTTTTTTTCCCCCTCATCCATAGTGTATTCCTGCTCTAGTGTAGCACAGCCCAGATCTTAAGTACTTCCTGTTAAAACAGGCTAACATCCAGGATGCCTGGGTGGCTCAGTTGGTTAAGCAGCTGCCTTCAGCTCAGGTCATGATCCCAGCATCCTCGGATCGAGTCCCACATCGGGCTCCTTGCTGGGCAGGGAGCCTGCTTCTCCCTCTGACTCTGCCTGCCACTCTGTCTACCTGTGCTTGCTCTCTCTCTCTCTCTCTCTCTCTGACAAATAAATAAATAAAATCTTAAAAAAAAAAAAAAAAACAGGCTAACATCCTTATTTCTTGACTCCACCCCCTTAGCACCAGCAATGCCATCCTAAAATCTCAAAAGCCTATCTTCGCAAAGCAAAGGTAAAAAAGAGCCTATCTTTGCTGACGGCAAAGGAGGTCTGAAGAAGAGTCGTGGTGGTACGGTGCTAAATGACCGTTGACAGCCATCCGGCTCTTTATCCCACAGCACACAGTTCCTGCAACAGTCTGACATGAGTTTTTGACTTAATAGTGTTGTGAAAGCAATATGTATTCAGTGTCTGCCATACTTGGAATTTTGACCTTTTCCTGGGTTAGTGAAAGTGGAGTACGATATTCTTTGGTGATACTGGAAAGGGAGAGAAAGTTGCAACTCCCAGTCATCCAGGCAATTAGAAGAGTAACAGCCTTTACACTTGAAACCATTTGTATCCATACAACCATTCTGTTTTTCCTGTTCTATACAGTATTCAATAGATTGTGGTATGTAACATTTAATTATAAAAGAGGCTTTGTGTTAGATGATTTTACCTACTTGTTGGCTAATGCCAGTGTTCTGAGCACATTTAAGACAGACTAAGGTATGACGTTCAGTAGGTGGGTTGTTTTAAAAGCATTTTCAACTTAGGATATTTTCAACTTAAAATGGGTTTATCAGGACATGACCCCATCATAAGGTGAGAATGATTTGTATTGACCTATTGATCAGCCCTTTTACCTATCTATTGATGAGAATAGCCTTGGGGCTCATTTGTGTATGCTGTGTGGTTCATGCTGTCTTTCTTTTGAGGTGCTAGTAAGCCTGGGTTTATTTTATAGTAATTTCTCAAATTATAAAAATTACATTTTTGAAGAAAAATGGTGGTCTCTGAGAAGATGAAAGTTATAGAAACTTCCAAAACAAACCATATTTTATGAACATTAAACTTTGCTCCATGGTGTCAAAAATCTACTCAGGGAAACCTACTTGCTGCATCTACAGAGATCTATAAAGGCACATCTCTTCTGTTACATACACAGTGCCTCTTTTTAAAGTTTGTTAACGTCTCTGTTTTTACCATCTTGTAATTTAATCTGGTGCGCTTGCTTTATCCTGGATAGAATCTTTGTTAAGTCTCAGCAAAACTTCGGTGCCTCTGTGAGGACATTTACCTAGTTTGTCTAAAGGATGGAGACTCAGTGCTACCTCCCATTCTCGTCCCTATGGCTTAGAGGACATAAGGACACCATCGTCGGGTTTAGGGATCTGAAGGGAAGCACATACATGCAAAAAAGGTAGGAACTTCTTCATAATAAATATTTGTCTCTTCTCAGTCCCCACCGAATTCACCTTCCTACAATTTGCCTAACCATGACATAAAATTCCAAATATAATTAGTATATTCTGAATTTCATTAAGAATTCTTTCTGAAGTAATGCTATTTCTCCATTATACTTACAGGATAGATATACATTTGCCTTAATTAGTCTCTCCCCTTTTTAAAACCTACATTACAAATAATTAAGACTCTGTTCCTAATAGGGACAAAGCAAGTAAATATTCCGAGGGGAAAATCCTTTCCCTTTCACTTCAGAATGGGCTTCGGTTCTTACACTTAATCATGATCTGGAAATTCACCTCCAACGGAAACAAAACTCTCAGAAACTGGTCCTAGAAATACTACTGAGTAACCTGTGCAAGTCATTGCCACTCTCCAGCCTCTTAGGGGAAACAGCAAGATCAGAGACTGAACGTTGGGCCCCTTACAGCAGAGCAAATCAAAGCACCTCTGAGTTTGTCTTTAGATAATAAAGTCTTACTGGGAAGCACGGCCGTGTAGATCTCACAGCACAGCTCTGTCTTACTACTCCCTCCCATCTGGAAGTCGCCTTTCTCAGAGGCTCATGGGGGCCTCAGCTGACAGCAAACACACCCTGACTCGCTGACATTCCTTAAATGCAGAGTCCTCTGAGTGTCTCCCAAAGATACGAAAGCTACCCGCGATGTGCAGACAACAACAACAAAAGAGGGAAACCACACTAAGTCATTAAGACTCCTCCACAAGAGATAGGCTCTTCCACCACTTCCTTCCCAGTCCTGTTTCTCCAGCCACTTAAAATCCGGTTGCCGCTTTCTTTCTGGTAAATGCAGAAAGAGATAGCAGAGTGCATCAAGATTGGAAGCTGCAGACGGGACTGGGATTGGGGAGCTAGCTGTCTCTTGCTCTCCTGACTGGACTCCTAGGGAGAGAGGCCCAGGGCCAACTCTGAGAACTGCAGGCACATATCCAGGCAATTAGTGATAGCGCTTAAGGACCAAAACATCCCAAAGACTTGATGGGAGCTTTTTTCTGAGTGTGTGATCCCTCTTGGCTGATTAATGAGTGAATATGCCCTCATTTATCCTCTTTGAGGACGCAGCTGTGGAGAGCAAGCACATAGGCGCATCCTGTCTGAGCAAAGTGCTTTTTCCTTTCAGCTGCTTCTCTGTCCCAGTCCTAAAATGGCACCTCGGGAGGAGAGCCTGAAGCCTAACTTCCAAAATCATTAGAGAACAAGGCTGAAGGACTCCATTTTAACTCTTATTTTGCTTAATGTCACCCCAGAGTTGGAAACATTCCAAACGTACACTTCTCAAAAGGACAACTTTGTTTCTAAATAACATGCCCATTTAACAAAATACAGTTTTCTTTGGCTGCCGTTTCAAAACCCCTTCCCAGGCCTCATGCCTGTGGTCACTTGTCTTTGGATGTCTTACAAATGGCCTCCTGATTGCGGCATTTGGGAGAGTAGCTCCTGAGTATTAAAGTTGGGTTAAATATAATAAATTAGATATTTCAAATTAAAACAAACATTTTTAAAATGCATATACCCAAGAAGGTGAAGTGTTTCCAACACAAGGTCTAATTTAGTTACAGGCGTGATGGAAACAGTACAAACCCTTACTGGGAAGGTCTATAATGTTAAGTGAGCAAATTCATCCTTGGACTTCAAAGGGCTTTGTAGTTTGTATTAATGGCTGCTTCTTAAAAGATGGCAAAATAGCAAACGACTTGTAGGGAGAGAGTCTCTGGATACTGCCTGTGATTAGGGGAATAGATCCTTCTGTCACCCATCAGTTGCTCTTTTCAAGTGGCTCACAGTTTATTGAATTTCTATAAGTGGAGGGCTTTTTTAATTTTCAAAAAATAAGAACATCATGCCTCATCTTGAGACTGCAATATTCAGCCTGAGATGTACTTATCCAGGGCTGGTTTTTTTTTGTTTTGTTTTGTTTTTTTAATGTACTATTAGAACTGAGATATTGTCATTTGTCTTAATATGTTCTTATATGCCAAAGGAGCTTATAAAATAGCAATTAAAAACAGAATTGCCATTCACATATTGGGTCTGCTATATGCTACATCACATTATACTTCTAATCTGACTTGTTAGGCAGTGTGTAGTTCTCAAATTTTATGAAACTAAGAGAAGGGAGATTAATGAAGCAAACATTGAACCTTTTTAGAAGGAAATATGCAGAGTTATTCATTCTTATTACTAATATTTTGTATGGTTCCATAAGGCCATATGACCCACAAAATGGTGGCCATGGAACCCACAAAAATGGGTATAAAAGAAAATCCATAAGATTTTCAAAGGAGCTGTAAAATACAAAGTAAATATAATATAATTTTCTTAAAATACAATATTGAACATGTAAAGAATGCCATTTTTGTCAGATTTTCTATTATTGTCTTTTATGGTCTGCTGTCATAGCTTTGCTATGAATGTTTCCTAAGCCCTAGACTTCACTACTTTCCAAACTAACACTTAAAACCAAGAGCTCTGGTTGTAAACAAGTAAAGACAAACACACAGATCAGGGAGAAATGCAAATGGAATGATAACACACCTAAGGAGATGTACCATTTCATTGTGGTTCTCAAATCAAGGTCCATATATCAGCAGTATAGCATCTTATCATGAAGGGAATTGCGAGGAAAGCAAATTCCCAGGCACTACCCTAAAGGAATAAATCAGAAATTTGGGGGATAGAGCTCAAAGATAAGGATCACTGTTCTAACGAGTATTCCAGGTAATCATGAGGCATGCTGAAGTTTGAAAACCACTTATCTCTAGGAAATAGTTGAAGTTTTTCAAGTGAATACCAAAATGTTTCCTAGATCCTAGATGTGCTCAATAAAATGTGACAGTAGTGATGAGAGATAAAGCTAGAGAACTGGATTTGGTAGGAAGAGAAGAAACATTTTTTTATTAACATATACTGTATTATTAGTTACAGAGGTAGAATTTAGTGATTCATCAGTTGCATATAGCACCCAGTGCTCATTACTTCAAGTGCCCTCCTTCATGTCTATCACCCAGTTACCCCCCCCCCCCACTTCCCCTCCAACAACCCTCAGTTTATTTCCTAGAATTAAAAGTCTCTTATGGTTTGTCTCCCTCTCTGTTTTTATCTTTTTTTTCCTCCCCTTCTCCAATATTCATCTGTTTTGTCTATCAAATTCCACACGAGTGAAATCATATGGTATTTGTCTTTCTCTGACTTACTTCACTTAGCATAATAGCCTGCAGTTCCATCCATGTCATTGCAAATGGCAAGATTTCATTTTTTTGATGGCTGAGTAATATTACATTTTATATATATAAATGGATAAAGATATTTTATAGATATATATATATATATATGAATGGACATCTGGGCTCTTTCCATAGTTTGGCTATTGTGAACATTTATCCATTCATATATATATATGGCAGAAGAAAGAAGTTAAGGAATTGATCCTATTTACAACTGCAGTAAAACACATAAGGTACCAAGGAATAAACCTAACCAAAGAGGTAAAGGATTTTTACTCTGAAAATCATAGAACACTTATGAAAAAAAATTGAGGAAGACACAAAGAAATGGAAAAACACTCCATACTCATAGTTTGGAAAGATAAATATTGTTAAATGCTTATGCCACCCAAAGCAATCTATACATTTAGTACAACCCCTATCAAAATAACATCAGCATTTTTCATAGAGCTAGAACAAACAATCCTAAAATTTGTATGGAACCAGAAACATTTTATCTCCAAAAAATTGTTCATGTGCAGGGTTTGGCCAATCTCCATGTCATTTCCTATGACTTTGAATTGTAGAGCAAGTTCATTGGACAGAAAATCACAACCACCCCATGGTAAAATAACTAATGCTCATTAGGCACATACTATTAGCCAGGCATACTTCTAAGTGTTCTACATTTTTGTCATTTAATTTTCACAACCACCTTTACATTTCCCATTTTACAAATGTGGAAACTGAGACCCAGAGGGAACAATTTATACACGGTTCCACGGCTAGTTAAGTTGGCGGCCATTTTCCTTGGAATATATTTTCTTGTCTCTAAAAGATAATATGAGAAAAAATATGTATATATACACATATAAAGTTCATAATTGCTACTCTCTGGTTTTTAATATGAAACAGAGTCCTTTATATAACTGCTCAAGTGTAATTAGGTAACACTAATGACAATAACTGCAGAACAAACCAGATAAACAATACTAAAGCTGTCATACACAAGATCTATATGTAATCTATCTTGACAAGCTAAAGTAGTTCTGAGCCCACAGACCTATCCTTAGCACTGATGAGAAAGTCAGCCTTCATATATCACCTTGAAGGTTCACTTTCAAGCTGAGCAGACAGATCCTGGGTGGAGAGCCTGCTTCTCGAAAAGTCTTGAGCTGTTTCTGCCACCGAAGGGTCAGTGGAAAGGAGAGCACATCATACAGAGACCTGCAAATACACCCAGAAAACTCATGTCTGCAAATTCCCAAACCAAAGAGAAGCTCATTTTTTTTATTTCCTGCTTTTTCCTTTGAAATCCTAATCATTTAAAATTTGCAATTTCCCATCCTCACACTTTTTATTTAGTAACATGTTTTGCATTTGGTGTTACACTACTAAATCCCTTAAAGAAGCATTCTCCCCCTGTTCAGTGATTAAACAAAGAAAATCATAATAACAAAACATAACAGAAAATTAACCTGGTTTCCTCACAGTTTTCTTACCACTAGTCTCTAGGGCCACTTTAACAATTAATTATTAGAGGGGCACCTGGGTGGCTCAGTGGGTTAAAGCCTCTGCCTTCAGCTCAGGTTATGATCCCAGGGTCCTGGAATCAAGCCCCACATCAGGCTCTCTGTTCATTGGGGAGTCTGCTTTCCCCTCTCTCTCTCTCTGCCTCCTTCTCTGCCTAATTGTGATCTCTGTCAAATAAATAAATAAAATATTTAAGAAAAAACAATTATTAGAGACCTACAACATGTATTTCTGGAGGTAACTTGTCTAAGCATCACTAACCTTCTGTTGATTCACTTCCCCTGCCATCAAAGAAGTCTGATACTATACCAGTATGCATTCATCTTTTCTAGCAGCTTACTTGTATTTTGGGGGATTTGTACAGTGTAAGTGCACATTGCCTGTATTTCTTAACAAAAGACTTTCAGTAATACACTTAGAAACTGACTTTTAAGATTGAAAGAGGTTCTAAAAGAATACAAATAAGAGAGTGAATACTTTTTAAAATATCATTACACAATTTATATTTTAAAATAGCAAATGAGAATGAATGAAACAGCAATCTGGCTATAGATCTAATTTTTTAAAATATTTATTTGTCAGAACAAGCAGGGGGAGCAGCAGACAGAGGGAGAAGCGGGCTCCCTGCTGAGCAAGGAGCCCAGTGTGGGACTCATCCCAGGACCCTGGGATCATGACCTGAGCCAAAGGCAGATGTTTAACCAACTTAGCCACCCAGGTGTCCCTGTAGATCTAATTCTTGAATGGTAATATCAATGGAGTAATGGGAAAGACAACTGTAAATGTGGGCTGCAATCTGACGCTGCACTAGAATTATTTGTTCTAAGCCCTTATAAAATATGACACTGCTTCTTGTGTGGAAGCTAGTCATGCGCAATCTAAACCTCTAGAAAAGTTCTTAGGATCTGGAAGTCCAAATAAAAATTTCCAAACTGCAAAGGTAAATTCTACCTTCTTTCATGCTTCCAGACTCAAAAGGAAAAAAAAAAAAACCATACACCTGAATGTCAGATAACATTTTCTATATCCTCTAACCGAAGAAAGCTACAGGGGACAATCATTAAATAATAAGCACTTTCATGCAGGGTTTCTGAAACGATTCTAATATGAACAGTGAAAATCTATAGTCGCGTAGAGTAGAGAGACTTATTCACATAGGAAATCATCCTATATAGTCATTGTAAAAGATAAAGACTGATTAGGTTAACTGTTAATTCTATTAATCTACTGCAAGGTATCTGCTTAAGACAAATTATCTACAGAATATCTCCTGTAAATAAAACCATGGATGGACTATGGGGTTAGAGAGGAAGATCATCTCCTTTTTTTTTTTCTTGTGCTTGTTCCAACAATAGTTGTTGACTATCTACTAAATGCCTGGCACTGTTCTAGGTGCTCAGGATATTGGTGGTAAATGAAAAAGATACAAATGTCTATGTTACAGTGTATATCCTGATGGAGGAATGAACAATAAGAAAGATACACAGCAATAACAAGTAGTGTAAAGGTAAGTAAAACAAGAAAATGGACTAAAAAGTAATGTCAGGAGAAGAGCAATTGCAGGTGACTGGGGACAGTGGTTCTTCACTGGAAAGATGGTGAGGAAAGAGAAGGGGGAATGAAGAAGGATGTCCTCAAGAAGATCATTCCAGGGAAAAGGAATGAGCACAAAGGCTCAGAGGCAGGAGATGGCTGATGTGTAAGAACAGCGTGGAGGCCACTGTGGCTGGAATAGAATATGAGAGAGAAAGAGTAGGAGATGAGGACAGAGAGGGAAAGGGGGACAGATTACCTTGTGTCTTACTATATAGGTCATTGTAATGATTTCACTTTTACTCTGATTGAGAAGGGAGCCACTGTAGGAATTTGAGTAGAGGTGAGAAATGGTCCAACTTAGGTTTTTAAAAGTCCATTCCCAGATTCACAAAGAAACTGATATATAACAAGTAATTACACTATCAAAGAATGAAGGCAATCACTAATGCATTTTTAGGTAATGAACAGAATGCTTACTATGTAGTAAGTAGGTTATTTCACAAATGTGCCCAGTAAACCGGTTCTGTAATTCAGTTGAGGAAATTGAATCCTGGAGAGTTTATATAAGACAACAAAGTGTAGCAGAGCTGGCTTTCAAACCCAAGTGTTCTGAATTCTGACTCCTTACAAGGGAAGCTGGTGCTTTCTGGCTTCTTCAATGCTCAGGGTGATACACCAGAGGGACTGATTTGTTCTCTCTGGAAAGTTGAAGAAGGCTCCAAAAGAAAGTTATGATTGAAATAGACAAGAAGAATGAGTAGTTTGCCTGGAAGAGAATAGGTGCAAAGTGATCCGAGCCAAGGAAACCATGGTAGTTCAGGAAGAGGTTTGTGTGGCTGCTCTTGGTTAGCCCATAGCAGAGTCCTGAGGTGACAGAAGACAAGTGGTTTCAACAGTCCTGATGAAAAAGGAAGGTATTCCTTTTTGCTGAGATTTTTTTTTTCTATAACCAATCAAGGGTAAGATTTTTTTTTTCTATAACCAATCAAGGGTAAAAAGTGTAAAATATTTGCTTGTAGACCGTAATCCTATACAAAATTATATATTTGCTATTTGACTTCTCCTATAGATGACAAGCTTTCTAAGGGCAGGAACCTGCTGTCATATTTACTGTTGCTTCCTAGCTCCTAATATGGTGCCTGCAATAAGTGCCTGGGAAATATTTGTTGAAAAGTTTGGATGCTTAGAATATCTAAGAGTGTTGGGTTACACGTGTTTTCAGGAGTAATGTGTACTTTTCTTTTGCACGTTCAAGTCTAGGAGTGGGTGTGAATGGGAGCTATGCAGAGCTAGGCGCCATGTCCCTCTGCCCTCGAAGGAAAATGCAGCATTCATACAACTAGAATTTGCTACATCGAGGGGCTAGCCAAATTCCCTCAGCCTAGATGTCAGGGACTCACTAGACTCCTTGTTGGCTGGGAATACAGTTTCCACAGATTGCAAGATCTTGTTGTCTGAGAGGAAAGAATCAACTCAACTAGGAAATGAATAGACCTTGTTAGGTTATCAGTCCCTGGCAGGGGAAATCCTCTCATTTCCACCTCTCCTTATCAGGAGTAGCACCAATGATGTCACGCAGGAGACAATACAGAGATGAGCCAAGTTCCAGTTCCCAAAGACTTAACAGCTGAAAGAAAATACCATACCACTGGGAAAGGAAGTTATGCCTGATTAATCTAGACTGATAGGAAAATCTCAAGTGAGCATGTGTATAAAATGGAACCACTGAGAGTCTATCCATTTCAAAAATGTATCTAGCTTTATTTTATTATTTTTTTGGTACCTAGATTTTTCAAAGGACATTGTCAACATTTTCCACTAAAATTTAAAAGTATGCCTCCATTGAATGGCAGATTAAGTGGAAGGTGATAAAGAAATAGGAATCAATGGTTAAGACAAAAATTGGTTTTCTATAGGAAAAAGTATAATAAGATGATGCTACATGGAAATCATTGTGGGAAATCTTCCTTGGAATATTTACAAGTGATGTAGATTCCAGAACAATAGCTATTTATATAAATTCACTTTTCAGTGTCCCTAAATTTGTATTCAAACATGTATTTCTATTGCAAAATAAATTAACCTAGTGACTACCTGTCATTGGGTTTTATATCAGAAGTGAGAGGGGCCTGTTCTCAGCTCCACATATAACAAGTTAGATGAACTTGGAAAACAGCCTTTCAGCTTCATCAATTTCCAAAATAGGTACAATAATACATCTTGCACTGCCTTCCAGTACAGGTTATATATGATAATGTGTCCAAGATACCTAGCATATACTTAAGATTAAGATACAGTTTTATCTAAATACATGGCAGTTGTTATTATTACTCTACTGTATGTGTTTTTTTTTTTAAATCAAGTTATTCAAAAAACAGAGAGGTAAAAATCATTGATCTGGGACAATAGTTCTGAAAGGGTGGTCTGTGGAGCCCTTAGTCCTCAAGATCGTTTCAGAGTATGTGAGAAGTATAAGCTATCTCTATAACAATACTACAGTGTAGGGATGCCTGGACGGCTCAGTGGGTTAAGCCGCTGCCTTCGGCTCAGGTCATGATCCCAGGGTGCTGGGATCAAGTCCCACATCAGGCTCCTTGCTCAGTGGGGAACCTGCTTCTCTCTCTGCCTCTGCCTGCCTCTCTGCCTGCTTGTGCTTGCTTGCTCGCTCGCTCTCTCTGACAAATAAATAAATAAAATCTTAAAAAAAAAAACAACAGCAATACTACAGTGTAATTTTTCTCACTGGGTTGGCATTGCTCTGCACTGATGTTGCAAAAAGCAATTACAAATAAACTTACTGTCTTGGTACAGATCAGATAGCAGCACCAAACTGTCCTGGTAGTCATTGTATTCTCATTTAAAGAACAACTGCTTTACTTAAGGTCCTTGATGAATAAAGTTAATGTTATTTACTAAGGTTTTACCCTTACATGTCTTTTTAACATTTTGTGCAACTAACAGGAAGTACTTCCAAAGCATTCCTACTGGGTGTGAAAGTATGATGGTGGTCTCCAGGAAAAGCACTTCTGCAACAATTTTTGTGGAACACTACTTTTATTTTAAAAAAAAAAAAAAAGTTGAAACAAATTATGGCCACACACCTGAGTATTTGGCACAAGGTTTTGTTTTGTTTTGTTTTGTTTTTTTCCAAAAATGAAGAGTAAATAGTGTCAGTTCAGAAAAATAACCCATAATATTGTTAAAAGTGATGAAATATGATTTCTAAATAAAAAATTAGTTCTGAAAAATGGTATTCACCACTCTGAACTTGAATGTGTCCCCATACCTAAAGACATTTCTGATCGGATTTGTGGGAATATTAGTGAATGTGATTTTTCTGACATTATTAAGTGATCTGTGTCAACATCTGCAAAACATCCATTACTCATTGAATTGATGGTTTACAAGCAACCTACGTATGGTGCTACAAAATCAACCACACATCTGTAAAAGGTTTATTCAGAGTATAAGACAGACATAGGGATTTTAATATAACAAAATATCTTGAAAAGCTCATTGATATAATTTCAGGTTTTGTGTTGCAACCGATCTTTAAAAAACTGTCACATGTCAAGTTTTGGTATGGTAACAGAAAAGAATATCCACTATCTGGAAAGGTTACTAAAATATTCCTTCCTTTTGCTACTACAAATCTATGTGAAGCCAAATTTTTTTAGATACTTCAGCCAAAGCAACATATGGCAACAGGTGAAATGCAAAAGTAATATGAGTATTCAGCTATCACCTAACTGTCAGGCACTAACTTCTCACTGACATGATATCATACTTGAGTGCATGGTTCATTCATTTCAGCTTAAGTAGAATTAAAACTTGATGGAACTTAATACGAAAAGAAAACATGATGAAGAGCTAAGTTAGCATTTACTATCTCCTATGGTTAACTATTAAAAAATTCGGAAAATCTGTAATTAACCATTAATTGCTATCCAGCAGACAAATAAGGGCAAGTTATAACATTATTGTGGACTTTATGAATGAGGAAGAAAGTGTCTTTCCAAGAGTCAACACCTACTTAAAATATAACCCGGGAACTAAATTCAATACCTCCCTCCCATTTTCTTAATCTCTGGGTAACAACATTTCCAATGTGACCTTACCTTTCACTGACATGGCTTATAAAAGGGCAGGAAAATTTTATGTGTAAATTATCTTCTTATGTGTGACTTATCATTTATAATTTATCTTTCATAACTCCAGGGAATTTAACTTGTTTTAGTCATGACTCTAATTCATACCATATTTTTTTTTTAAGATTTTATTTATTTATTTGACAGAGAAAGAGATCACAAGTAGGCAGAGAGGCAGGCAGAGAGAGGAGGAAGCAGGCTCACTGCTGAGCAGAGAGCCCGATGCGGGGCTCGATCCCAGGACCCCAAGATCATGACCTGAGCCGAAGGCAGAGGCTTAACCTACTGAGCCACCCAGGCGTCCCAATTCATACCATATTTAACAACTGTTTTTTTTTTTTTTTTAGATTTTATTTATTTACTTGAGAGAGAGAATGAGAGAGAAAGAGCATGAGGTGGGGGAGGGTTAGAGGTAGAAACTGACTCCCCACTGAGCAGGGAGCCCAATGTGGGGCTCAATCCTGGGACCCCAGGATCATGACCTGAATCAAAGGCAGTCGCTTAACCAGCTGAGCCACCCAGGCACCCTAACAAGTGGTTTTGAATCACACTCTGCATCATGCCATTCAGAAGTCCACAGAAGAAAAAAAAAAAGTATTTAAATCACATCAATAATATTTAGTAGGTTCCTGAATTGCTCCTTGGATAGTCTGATACTAGTCCAAAAATAAATAAAAATTTTAAACTTACATATACTCCTTTTAAATGAAAGAGTTGAATTTCATGTCCTAAATAAAGACCACTGCCACAGTAAAATGTCAGCTTTATTGATTTTCCTTAACATATTACTTAATATATCAAACATTATCAAAAGCTATGCAAACCAGAGGGTAGACTGTTTATTTGCAGTGTTTTTGAATTTTAAGGATCTCTGAGGACAGTTGAGGACCATGTAATTATCAGTATTTCTTCAGTACTTGTGCTCAAGAAATTGTCACATCTTGGGGCATCTGGGTGGGCTCAGTTGGTTAAATGGCTGTCTTTTCTCAGGTCATGGTCCCAGGGTCCTGCGATCGAGGCCCACATCAGGTTCCCTGCTCAGTGGAGAACCTGCTTCTTCCTCTCTCTCTGCCTGCCGCTCTGCCTACTTGTGATCTCTCTCTCTCTGTCAAATAAATAGATAAAATCTTAGGAAAAAAAAAAAAAGGAAATAGTCACATCTTGAATGCCAGCTTTGAGTGAGTGTGCCTTGCCACATTCTTCTTTGTATTTTTGCTTCCTTATTCCAAAGCCCTGTATAAAATAACTTCACATTAGTATGTTATTCACATCGCTTTCATCATTGAATTCATTTATTAACACAGTAGATATGCCTTGTAATATAAATTTACATGTGTACTTTGAATAATTCAATGCATTAAAGAGAATTCTATAGAATAACCAGTGACAGACTTGTAACTTTAAAACCAATAAAAGCAATTTTTAATATGCTTATATTTGATTTGACATATTTTCACATTTCATACTCTTTGTGAAGTACATATTTAGATAAATACTTTGAAATCATTGCTATTACAAATAAATATATTATCATTCTGTTTCTGGGAATCAAGACAGGTAATATTATCTGATGATTCTGCCCTGAAAATGAATTTTAATTTTCAATCTCATGATGGTAATTCTTAAAACTCTATTCTTTAGTTGTTGCAGCTGTAGAGCTGACTGTCAAGTTCACAGTTTGCATATTTGTGCAGACTTGTTTAGAAAATGGGCTCTGTTGTGAACTTGTTTCAAAATTGCCAAATGGGTGTGTAATGAAAACACATCTGCTAAACAAAAAAAGAGAAACCAAGTTTGAGAAAGGAATTAGCAGGGAAACACTAGTTTTAAAAGTTCTTTTATAATTAAAGTGTGTTGCAAATGAAGTGGATCTTTGCCCAAACATGCTATTCATAGCATCCATAATCATCAAATAGCAGGCACTCCAGGCAGAGCCAGAAGTAGATCAGCCACAAGCAATTATGAATAAAACCAGAAGAGAAGGGGGGGGTGGCAGTTGGGGGTGAGTTAATAGTGGTGTGAGTTTTCCGATATCAATTACCAAGGAAACATATGTTTAAAAAAATCAACAATAAAAGTGACCTTGTGAGTCTTTCCCCAATGAGGGGAAAGAAAATTTTGACAGGGATTTTTAAAATTTTCTTTGATTTAGGGTGTCAGCATTTTGACCTGCTTAAATGCCACTTCATCAGTCAAGTTTTTCTCCAAATACATATGCATGTACATGTATATGTATGTACATACGTGTGTGTGTGTGTAGGTCCAAGTATAGTGAGAGAAAACCTTACTGGCAGTGATGTTACACATTTTATTTATAAATTAGTCACTTAGGAATTAGAAGTAAATATGTATCAAACCCCCAATCCCAGTTTTGAAATCCCATCCCCACTTTGTTTGTACCATCTGACATATCTTATATCGCCTTGATTATCTCTTTATTATCTAAGCCACCCAAAATAAAAGCCTCATTAGAATGAAAACTCTCGTCAGTTCTCTGCTTTATCTCTAGACCAGCACCTGACACAAAGCTGACATCTATAAAAATGTGTTTAATAAATGAAAAAAATCACTAAATATGAGCCTCTTTTTACCACAGAGAGAAATACCTACATTTATCCAGTATGTTTTGTTGCATCTCTGCCCAGGTAAAGAGGCTCCTTTTGATCCTGTGCTTCTATAAAACATCCATATATCTTAGGAAAACATTCCACAGATAATTAGAATGTTTTTGCAAATACGGAAGTATGTCATGTCTTCTCTTTACAGCATTATATTCATTTGAGAAGGAAATTTGCTTCTAGTTTATAAATTTGTATTTGGCCATTGCTTATTACTTATAACTCTTTATTCAGTTAGAGAATTCAAAGTTTTCTATACATCTTTATAAGTGAAACTTAGTGAATGCCTTTTCCAAATAGCTTTTATCTATTTGAATAATACAACTTTAATAGTATCTGTTCAAGGAAGGAAGGACAGAAGGACAGAAGGAAGAAATTAACTTCCTAATAGCATTGTATAGACTACATTCCTCATTTTCGCTCTCCCATCAGATCTTAACAATAATTGGACATTAGAGAACAAAACTGGTAATTCAGTTCCCTTTCACCAAGCAAAAATTCTGCCAGGAACAAGAATGAATTTTTTCAAAATGCAAAGCCAATCAATCATGTTACCTCCGTGCTTAAAGCCTCGCAGTATCCCCTCATTTCTCCTGAAGTGAGGAACAACATCCTCAACTCTGCTCACTTGTCCACCTGGCCTGGCCCTTGCTTATCTCCCCCATCTCATTAATCATCACTCTCTTATTTGGTCTGTGAGCTCAGGCCAAACTGCCTTCTCTCAATTTCTAAATTCTCCATTCTTTTTCCAAATGCCAGGCCTCTGACTGTGCTGTTTTATCTGTAAGGCTCTTCTCCATCCCACTCCCCCATATCAACACTAGTCATCCTTCAGATCTCAGCTTCGAGGTCCCTCTTTCTCTGGCAGCTTTCTCCTCCTCAAATTCTCATTCCAGGCCAGGGTCTTTCATTATAAGCTCCCATAGATAGTCCTTCCTTTTCTTTCCTTCCTCTCCTTCCTCCCTTTCTTCCCTCCTTTCCTCCCTCAAGAGAACACATACCACCAGTAGTGATCATACATGCTTTTGCATTCTCATTTGACTAATACCTATCTCCCAGCTCCACTGCTGGAGAGCAGAGACACATCTTGTGTTCACTGTTGTTTCCCTAGCTCAAGAACAATCTGTGGCATAAGTAATAGGAGGTCGTTAATACTTGCTACATAGACAAAAGCAGACGGTTTTCAAACTGCATAACCTGCCTTGCTGATGGAAGTCAACTATTTAAGTAGTTTTAAAATACTCCTAGCTTGGGGTGCCTGGGTGGCTCAGTGGGTTGAGCCTCTGCCTTCGGCTCAGGTCATGATCTCAGGGTTGTGGGATCGAGCCCCGCATCGGGCCCTCTGCTCGGCAGGGAGCCTGCTTCCTCCTCTCCCTCTGCCTGCCTCTCTACTTGTGATTGCTCTCTCTCTCTCTGTCAAATAAATAAAATATTTAAAAAATAAAATACTCTCAGCTTAATACAGCAATAATTGAGATACGAAATGTTCACAGCCTTTCCTTGTTGCTGTGAACATGGGTAGTTAAAGAGCAGTAAATGAGGAAGGAAGGTGAAACATTGAGAAGTGTCAACCTCAGGGGCTTCTTAACCTGTGCTGCATACCTCTGTGCCCATCTGAGGTTAGGACACTCACTGCAATAGGGAGTAGAGAATGCAGTAGCGTTCATGAAAAGACTAGAATAGTTTTGCCTATGGTCTTCAAGAAAATAGTTTTGTGATAAAACACTGATAGTAATAATGAAATGAATCGAAGAGGAGACGTTGGAAAGTATGCAAACAAAACACCTAAGTCCTGCTGAACATTTCTAGGGAAATAAATATTTAGTTACTCCATGGTGAGAAGGTCATGTTGCGTGATGTGAAATGTTTCATGCCTCATAGCACAGAAGTGATGAGAGATCCGTCAGTAATCAGAGTAACACCACCATCCGTTAACCAAAGCAAGAGATGACACAGGGATGATAAATGAAGTGTCTCTTTAGAAATGAAAAAAAAAAAAGAAAATGAATGAAGACTTCAGACGTTGAAATCAGTCTGGTTTCCCTCTGGGATTTCTGAGACGATTTTACATTTAAGTTTTCCCACTTGGTCTCTGCCTTATTTTTGTGTGGATTTCAGGCCCATTAACACTTTGAGTACAAACTCAAATCAACAAAAAATAATTAGAATACAAGGAGAATAGAGACTGAATGCTGGCCGAGCTTGTTATCCTGGATATGATCCTGAGTAATTGTGTGACCTTGATGAAATAACTTGACCTCTCTCTTGAGTCTGACTTACTGCAGAACAGAATTTAATGAGAAACATACACATGATTGTTATCAGGTTTCCTAACATACCCTGGAGAGGGGCTCCATGTTAACGTTTCCCTGTGCCTTACTATATTTGAGTGTGTGAGTGTACCTGTGAACTCAAGGTGTGTTACAGGGTGCTGAGAAGGCTTTTTGTTTGTTTCCTTCAGAAATCTCTTCCTAACCTGCCCAATGATGCATGGAATTCCTCAAAAGAGGCAGAGCATTTCATGCTATTATTAGCCCTAGAAATTAACATACAAACCACCCTGTGGGAGAGGTGACATACAGAATTTCATACTATGACTTAAAAAGATTTCAAGGAACTCTTTTCTAAGACTAATTTTGACAGGGTTAAGCCCAGGGAAGTGAACGCTTACAGATGGGGAAGAATAAAAAGAAGAACACTTAAGGGTACCAAAAGCACATTTCGCTTGCTTCATATCCTCACCTGGATCTGGCCCTGGGGAGCAGCTTGGAGTTACATACCCTTTGAGTTTTGGTAGCAAACACCTCACCCCCAGCCCCAGGAGAACATAAGCTTCTAGGGTTGTACCTTGTTGAACCCCTCAGTTCACACTGAGAACACTTATATTTCTGAGCAGTGCTAGCTGGCACTGAAAGTATAGTAGCAAATGGAATATACTGGATCACCAGGATTTAAAACACGAAGATCAGTGGCAGTTCAGGGAGGTTAATGTAGCAACTTTTGCTTGTTTTTGACTGTTTTTATATAATCCGTTTACTTATTTATTTGGCAGCCAGAATAGAAAGCGTGTCTTTTCAAAATATCCATAGAATAGGAGGACACTCTAGGCATTTCCCATAGCCTCATACTTAATAACAGCCCGTTGCTAAGGATCACAGTACCGATGGTATATGAAATGACTAGGAGGATGCAGCCTTTCTGACAGGCTCATTTAGTCTGATTTTGTTAAAATAATAACAATTTAATGTAATGGAGTTTCTGTGTGTTGAATATTCCGGCATATTCTAGGTTGAACATTAAATAGTAGTGTCTTATTCTGTATCTAATATCAGTTCCCAGCATATCTGTCCTCAGTACCCTTCCAGCCCAGTGTTTCCTTGTTTTCATGAACTTTCATTTTTCTTTGCTTTTTGCCACAATCATCAAGAAAGGATAAGATGAAAATGAAGGTCAGGAAGCCGTTGAGTCTCTGTGAATGTATATAATCGGTGTCATGTTGACCTAGAGTCCAGAGATGTGTGGAGAAAACACAGATCGGTAAAAAGATTTTTTTTTTTTAAATATTAGGTAGATGGGATGCCTGGGTGGCTCAGTTGGTTAAGTGGCTGCCTTCGGCTCAGGTCATGATCCCAGCGTCCTGGGATCGAGTCCCACATCGGGCTCCTTGCTCGGCGGGGAGCCTGCTTCTCCCTCTGCCTCTGCCTGCCACTCTGTCTGCCTGTGCTCGCTTGCTTGTTCTCCCTCTGTCTCTGACAAATAAATAAATAAAATCTTAAAAAAAAAAAAAAAAGGTAGATATGGATATTGTGGAGTAAGCCAACAATCGAACACAAGGGACAAGGCCTGCTTGGGGACCAAAGATACAGGTATTCTAGTCAGGAAGAGGATTGTGTCTGGGACTGCTTTGATCATCTCTCCAAAATCTGCTCATCTGAGTGTCATTGACTAGAAAGTCCCGCCCCAGGGACTTCCATAACAGGTATCCTGAAGACACGCAGGTCTTCTGACCCTTTCAGATATTGAGAATTTCCTCTTCTCCTGAACCAAATACCATTCTTTGTAGCCTTGTTTTAACAATTCAAGAATCCTTTCAAGATTTTGAAATCCATACTACTGTCAAGAATAACTATCCTAGGGCCACCTGGCTGGTTTAGTTGGTGAAGCATGGAACTCTTGATCCAGGGTTGTGAGTTCGAGCCCCACTTTGGGTGTATAGATTACTTTAAAAAAAAAAAAAACTTAATTATGATGGGGTTGAGATACTGTATAAGACTAGAAGTGGGGGGAAAGATAGCAAGAAAATATAATTATAGTGAAATCCAGGATCTGTAAATCCTAGCAGGCCACTCCAGTGTGTCCATAATCACTGATTCTTGGTATTGCTCTGAACTTAAGTACTTTCTACTGAACTCTCTTGAATGGGCCAAGAAGGATTTTTTTTTAATTAAAAAGTAGTAAGAGACTAGTATAATTTTTGATATTTTAGCCTCCCAACTATACGAGGCATGTGGACTATCAAGACAGAGACTGACAGCTTGGGTGGCTGTCAGTTAAGCGTCTGCCTTCATCTCAGGCCGTGATCTCGGAGTTTCAGGCTCCAGCTCCCAGTCGGCCTCCAGAAACAGGGAGCCTGCTTCTCCCTCTGCCTGCTGTTCCCCCCTGCTCGTGCGCTCTCTCTCTGACAAATAAATAAATAAATGCTTAAAAAAATAATCCCATTAAAAAAAAAATAAAGATTTTCAGAATGCCTTGTTTAGGTAGATACCGAAGTGGGACCTAAATGATCTTGGGGCAGAGGGGGGGCTTTGTAAATCTATAATTTGTTTGTTGTTGTTATTGTTATGTTAGTTACCATACAGTAATAATTTCTTTTTTTAAAAGGTTTTATTTATTTGAGAGAGAGACTATGAGCATGAGCTGCGTGAAGGGTAGAGGGAGAAGCAGCCTCCCCACTGAGCAGGGAACCCAATGTGGGACTTGATCCCAGGACCCCAGGATCATGACCTGAACCCAAGGCAGACACTTAACCAATTGAGCCACCCAGACATCAGAAAATCTCTAAATTCATAGATAAAATATGAACTAAAACAATCTTCTGACAACGATGTAACATTGCTTTTCCTCAAATATTTTTAGTTAGAATTAAAGTTTATTATAAGTAGTACAAATTTGGCTTCAATTTAAGACAATTTCTTTTTCCTGTCTTGTTTCATCATTTTTCAAACTGATTTTCTTATACATACCTTCTTTTATACTTTAAATAGATATTAGATGGGTTTTTTTTTGTTTTGTTTTGTTTTGTTTTTTACACCTTGGTAGATTAAAATTGCTTAGGGCCATGCATTCATTTTTTATGTTCAGGTTATAGTGACAAATTCAATCTTCATAAACATGCTGTTTTATACGGTGTGTACCTGGGCAGTTTGCAGTTCCAAGGGCAGCAATGACAAAAATTGTTGAGGGAAATGCTCAGTCTGAGACTTGATTCCTTCAGTTCAGTTTTGATAACAACTGAGTGTCACAGCTTTACTCAGAGTTGAGTGTTATTCTTGAAACTGTGGAAAACAAAACAAGAACAAGAACCCTCTTCTTTAGATTGGGATACTATAGAAGGAGAGGGAAAATATACAGAAGATCTCTTAGGGACTGTTCACTGCTTGCTTCAGGGATATTTTTGAAAACAGAAATTAAGTCTGGGCAGCCAAAAATGCCTGGAACCAGGGTTGTGCTGAGCTGCAGACCATGCCCGTCTCCACAGCCAAGCTGGGGTGGCTTTGGCCACTGAGCCCGGGCTCAGGGCCACTCTGGCCGCTCTGCCAACCAGAACCTGCTGGGGTGGTGTGTGTGGCTTTTGAGCAGACTTGCTGGCTCCCCATGACTCTGCGAGTGAAAACTCTAATAGGATTCCTGAGAAACACTAGACCCAATCAGAGAGCCGATGCCACGTTCATCCTTTGGCTACTTTAACTCAAGTCCCCAGTGAGGCTGAGAAAGTCAGGGAAATGATCAGTTTTTGCTAATTCTTGAGATATTCCTGTTCCTCCTTCACTGTGAAGGCGTGACTCTGGCCAACCCTTCAAAATGCCATCTCTACCAACTCCACTGTCTTTCATCTCCTCCTCTGACTGGATTTTTGGCAGTCAAGGAGGATGTGAGCCAGCAACATGTGTGTGACTCAACTCATTCATGGCGGGAGCCAGCCTAGGTCCCACGGAACTGACACTCCAAGTGGTGGTTCCAAAAGTTGTGACACTGCCGTGATGTCGAGCTCTGGCACTGTGTGTGCCAACTGGATGATTGCAAGCCACCAAAGCAGGTCATTCGGGTCCATCGTATTCCATCTGGGAACTGAATTGTTGAATCTGGCAGCCTAAAATAATCAGATTAACTAGAAAACTGTCAGGCTATTTAGGGTTTTGGTCTGTAAAATACCAAACGGTACGGAGTCCCACACACTGTAGATTTTAGGGAATTTTAAAAGTGCCATCAGATCCTTCCCTTAGAGTCCTCTCTGGCATGGATGTGCTAGGCTGGCGATGCAGGAGACTGCAGGGTAATGTTGTCTCTACCCAAGGGCTATCATACCCTCCTCTCATCAGCTTTTGCACTAGGAGGGAAATCCCGTAATGGATACTGACCAGCTGGAGCTCAGATTATTTTTGGTGATCAAAGAAAAAACAGCTTGATTCTTAGACCTTGTTTTCCCTTGTGGAACAAGAATTTTAATTTGTGCCATTGGTTCACTCTCTCTCTTCCCGAAGGAAAATGAGAAAATTAGAGTATGGATCCTAAAATAGGTTGTATTTCTGAACTCATTGGTGATTAATAATAGATATCTCTAACCCCTTGACAATTAGTTAGTGTTCATAGATAATTCTCTTGACTCATAGAAGGGAAACAAAAAAAGGCTAAAGCTGAGTGTAAAATCTAATCAGATTTTGTACGTTTTTCCCCATAGCCAAAAGGGAGACTTGAAAATGTATGCTATCCAATTACAATGTCTCTCACATCTAAAGAAAGGAAGAATGAAGCAGTTATGTAAAATACCATTCCAGGTCAGAGCCTACCATTATATCTGACTGTCTGAATTTGTCTCCAGCTTTGTGCTAACTCTCCCTCCCCCAGGTTCTGGATCTTCTCTCTCAGGATTGACCTTATAATTTTACTGATCCAGACCAGTCTCAAAGCAATGGAGACCCTCAGTTCTGAGCAGATTAATCTCCCCAGGATTGATAACCTATTTCAGGTTTGCCTCCCTATTCATTTCCAGCACTGTCAGTAAGATGGACAGTTAGCAGTCAACAAGAAAAACTCCCTTTGGTCACCCATGGTGCAATAGCACATACATTATAAAATAGAAATATGTATTTATGGCATGCTATAAGGAAAGCTCTAATCTAAGAACTAAAAAAACAACAACAAAAAATGCACACAAAAACAAAAAATAGTGAACAATAACGCCAACCACAGGCATTCATCTATTTCATCCCCCTGCGTTTAATTTTTGCTTTCTTTTTTTTTCCCCCCAAACTGGGTAATTTAGACATTTCCTACAATACATCTTCATTAGAATCCATAAATGTTTTATGGATGTGCATTTAGAAAACTTAATCTAAAGCTGGAATTTGAGCAAGGCCATCACTAGGAGGGAAAAAAAAGCATCCTTGACATCTGCTGAAGTGTTAATTTCTCTGAAAGCATAGAGTCTGTATTAACACAGACTTTCTCTTGCTGAATGATGTGTTAAAATTGTTGAAAGAATGCCAACGGGTTTTCATGCAAAGATTGTGTCATTGTATCCCTGCTTTCCTAGAATTCACTTTTTAAATCTTTCATTCTAAATCTAAGGCTTCCAAAAAATTCTATTTTTTCAAGCTTTTAAATACAGTCTAATATTATGTAATATTAGTTCAGGTGTACAATTTCATGATTCAGCATTTATGTACAACACCCAGTGCTCATCACAAATGCACTCCTTAACCCCCACCACCCATTTAACTCATCCCCCCAGGTATGTTCCTTCTGATAACCATCATTTCTCTATAGTTAAGAGTCTTTGGTGCCAAAACCCATTTGTGAAGTCCTACGCCTGTTACAATTGGATTGAGAGAACTAAAAACATAGGATTGATAAGATTATGAAAGTTGTAATGTTTAATCTGATATTCTCTAAAGAAATCCTGTTAAGTTTAACTGAATGGTTTATGGGCCTGGATATTAAGTCTGGCTGAGGAACACTTCCCTTACCCTACTGTAAAACCATAACCTACTGATAAAGTCCTAACAGACTATAGCTAGGAACATAAGAGTTGATGGAAATATGGTAAAAATGTGTAGGAGAATTTATACGTTTGAATAGATTTTAAGACATCATGATGGATCATTCATCATCAGGGAAATATAAATCAAAACTACAATGAGATATCAACTCACACCTCTCAGAATGGTTAGCATCAAAAACACAGGAGACAGGTGGTGGCAAGGTTGTGGAGAAAGGGGAATCATCTTACACTGTTGGCAGGAATGCAAATTGGTGCAGCCATTCTGGAAAACAGTATGGAGGTTCCTCAAAATTTTACATATATATATTTTTTTTAAATGGTAAGTGTGATTCATTGACAACATTAGACATAATCTTTTCTTCTTTTCCTTTTTAAATGCTTTTATTTTAATTCCAGTTGGTTAACACAGAGTATAATATTAGACTGTGGTGTACAACATAGTGGTTTAACAATTCCATGCAGAACTCAGAGCTTGTCCCACCAAGTGTACTCCTTAATCTTCATCACCTATTTAACCCATCTCCCTGCCTCCCTCCTTTATGGTAACTATGAGTTTTTTCTCTGTAGTTAAGAGTCTCTTGCTTGGTTTGTGCCCCCCCCCCTCCTTCTCTCTCTCTCCTTTCTCATTTGGTCATTTTCCTTAAATTCCACATATAAGTGAAATTACATGGTATTTGTCTCTCTCTGACTGATTTACCTCACTTAGTGTAATACTCTCTAGTTCCATTCGTGTCCTTGCAAATGGAAAGATTTCATTTTTTTAATGGCTGAGGAATATTCCATCAAATATGAATACTATATATATTCCATTATGTGTGTGTGTGTGTATATATATATATACATGCATGCATACATACACACACACACACACACACACACCCCACTTCTTTATCTGTTCATCAGTTGATGGACATATGGGCTCTTTCCATAATTTGGCTATTGTAGATAACGTTGCTATAAACATTAGGATACATATATGCCTTCAAATTGTTGTTTTTTTTTTATTTTGGGGTAAATACCTAGTAGTACAATTGTTAGATTGTAGGGCAGTTCTCATTTTAATTTTCTGAGGAAATTCCATACTGTTTTCCAGAGTGGCTGTACCAGCTTGTAGTCCCACCAGTAGTGTAAGAAACTTCCCCATTCTCAGCTTCCTTGCTAATACCTGTTGTTTCCTGTCTTGAGTTTAGCCATTCTGAAAGGCATCAGATGGTATCTCATTATAGTTTTGATTTGCACTTCCCTGATGATGAATAAATGTTGAGCATCTTTTCATGTGTCTGTTGGCCATCTGGATGTCTTCCTTGGAAAAATGTCTATTCATTCTTCTGCCCATTTTTTCAATTAGATTACTTTTCGGGTGGGGGGGTGGGTGTTGAGTTTTATAAGTTCTTGATGCATTTTGGATACTAACCTATTAGCAGATATGTCATTTGCAAATATCTTCTCCCATTTGTAGGTTGCCTTTTAGTTTTGTTGATTGTTTCCTTCACTGTGCAGAAGTTATTTTGATGAAGTCCCAATAGTTTATTTTTGCCTCTGTGTTTCCTCCTCAGGAGACATACCTAGTAAGAAGTTGCTATGCCAGTGTCAAAGAGGTTACTGCCTGTGTTGTCCTGTAGGACTTTAATAGTTTCAAGTCTCACATTTAGGTCTTTCATCCATTTTGAATTTATTTTTGTGTATAGTGTTAAGAAAGTGGCCCATTTTCCCAACACCATTTTTTTGAAGAGATTCTTTGTTGCACTAAATATTCTTTCCTGTTTTGTCAAAGATTAATTGGCCATGTATTTGTAGATTCATTTCTGGCCTTTTTTTTCCCTAAGATTTTATTTATTTATATGACAGAGAGAGATCACAAGTAGGCAGAGAGGCAAGCAGAGAGAGAAGGGGAAGCAGGCTCCCTGCTGAGCAGAGAGCCCGATGCGGGGCTCGATCCCAGGACCCTGAGATCATGACCTGAGCTGAAAGCAGAGGCTTAACCCACTGAGCCACCCAGGTGCCCCTATTTCTGGCCTTTCTGTTCTATTCCATAGATCTATGTTCTGTTCCATGGATCTGTATGTCTGTTTTTGTGTCAGTACCATACTATTCTGCTAACTACAACTTTATAATATAACTTGAAATTCAGAATTGTGATGCTTCCTGCTTTGCTTTTTCTTCCACAATGTTGCTTTGGCTATTCAGGGTCTTTTGTGGTTCCATACAAAATTTAGGATTGTTTGTTCTAGCTCCATGAAAAATGCTGGTGGTATTTTGATAGGGATTGCATTAAGTGTGTAGATTGGTTTGGGTAGTGTACTTGTTTTTCCAATCCACGAGTGTGGATTTTTTTGTCCATTTCTTTGTGCCATCTTCCATTTCTTTCCCCAGTGTCATAGTTTGCCGAGTACAGATCTTTTACCTTTTTCATTAGGATTATTCCTAGGTCTCTCAGGGGTTTGGGTGCAGTTGTAAATGGGATCGATTCCTTGATTTCTCTTTCTACTGCTTCATTACAGGTATATAGAAATCCAATAGATTTCTGTACATTGCTCTGTATTCTGTGACTTAATTCATGTATCAGTTCTATCAGTTTTTTGGTAGAGTCGTCTGAGGTTTTCTACATCGAATATGTTGTCTGCAAGTAGTAAAGGTTTGATTTCTTCCTTGCCAATTTAGATGTCTTTTTTTTTTTTTTTTTTTACCTTGTATGATTGCCATGGTTAGGACTTCCAGTACTATGTTAAATAATAGCGATGAGTGTGGACATCCTTGTTTTGTTCCTTACCATGGAGGAAAAGCTCTCAATTTTTCCCCATGATATTATGATATGGGATGATATTAGCTGTGGGTTTTCCATACATGGCCTTTATTATGTTGAATCTAAACCTACTTTGTTGAGGGTTTTTAATCATGAATGGATCTTGTACTTTGTCAAATGCTTTTTCTGCATCTATTGAAAGGATTGTGTGGTTTTTATCTTTTTTTTAATTAATGTGGTATATCACATCAATTGATTTACAAATATTGAACCATCCTTACAGCCCAGGAATAAATTTAATTGATCATGGTAAGTGATACTTTTGATGCAGTGTTGGATTTGGTTTACTGGTATTTTCTTGAGAATTTTCACGTCTTTGTTCACCAGGGATACTGGCCTATAATTCTGCTTCTTGATGGGTCCTTCATCTGGCTTTGATATCAAGATAATGGTGGCCTCATAGAATGAATTTGGAATTCATTCTTTTATATATTTTTTAATAGTTTGAGAAGAATAGGTATTAACTCTCCTTTAAGTGTTTGGTAGAGCTACCTGTGAAGCCATCTGGCCCTGGACTTTTGCTTCTTGGGGGGAAAAAAATTATATATATATATTTCTTAAGAGAGGAAGAGTGGGGCGTGGGGAGGGGCAGAGGCAGAAGGAGAGAGAATTTTAAACGGGTTTCATGTCCAGTGCAGAGCCTAATGTGGGGCTCATTCTCACAACCCTGAGATCATGACCTGAGCCAAAATTAAGACTGGGATGCTTAACTGACTGAGACAGTCAAGAGGCCTTCTTGGGAGATTTCTGATTACTGATTCAATTTCTCTGCTGGTTATCTGTCCAAGTGTTCTATTTCTTTCTGTTTCAGTTTTGGTAATTTAATAATCTTCATTGCTTCCAGGTTGTCCCATTTGTTTGCATATAGTTTCTCATGATACTCTTATAACTGTATTTCAGTTATGTGGTGTTATGGTGTTATTATTTCTCCTCTCTCATTTGTGATTTTATTTATTTGGGTCTTTTTTCTTTTTGATAAGTTTGGTTAGGGGTTTATCAATTTTATTTATTTATTTTTAAAGAACAAGTTCCTGGTTTCATTTATCTGTTCTATTGTTTTTTTGTTTATTTATTTTTTTACTTTTTAGATTCTGTAGCTTTTAGTTCTGCTCTGATCTTTATTACTTCCTTCCTTCTGCTGGCTTTAGGCTTCATTTGTTGCTCTTTTTCTAGCTCCTTTAGGTATAAGGTTAGCCTGTCTGAGATGTTTCTTGCTTTTTGAGGTGGGCCTATATTGCTATAAACTTCCCTCTTAGGATGACAGCTTTTTCTACATCCCAAAGGTTGTGGACCATTGCGTTTTCATTTTCATTTTTTTCTATGTATCTTATTTTTTCTTTGATTTCCTTTTGACCCATTCGTTGTTTAATAGTATGTTGTTTAACCTCTATCTCTTTGTGGTGTTTCCAATTTTTTTTCTTGTGGTGGACTTCAAGTTTCATAGCATTGTGGTCATAAAATATGCATGGTGTGATCTCAATCTTTTTGTACTTGTTGAGGCCTGATTTGTGCCCTAGTATGTGATTTATTCTGGAGAATGTCCCATATGCACTTGAAAAGGATGTGTATTCTGCTTTAGGATGGTATGTTTTGAATATATCCATTAAGTCCATCTGATCTAGTATGACATTCAAAGCCATTGTTTCCTTGTTGATTTTCTGCTTAGATGATCTGTCCATTGATATAAGTGGGGTGTTAACATCCTCTACTATTATTGTATTACCAATCAGTTTCTTGATGTTTGCTACTGTTTTCTATATTTGGGTGCTCCCAAGTTAGAGGCATAAATATTTGCAATTGCTAGATCTTCTTGTTGCATAGACTTCTTTATGATGAGACAGTGCCCTTCTTCATCTCTTGTTCAGACTTTGGTTTAAAGTCTAGTTTCTCCAGTGTCAGTATGGCTAGTCGGCTTTCTTTTGATGTCCATTAGCATGGTAAATGTTTCTCCATCCCCTCACTTTCAATCTGCAGGTGTCTTTAGGTCTCAAATGGGTGTCTTGGGGCACCTGAGTGGTTCATTCAGTTAAGCTTTTAACTCTTATTTCAGCTCAGCTCATGATTTCGGGGTCAGGGGATCAAGCCTTGCATTAGACTCCACACTGGGCATGGAGTCTGCTTAGATTCTCTCTCCCTCCATTGTTCCGTCCCTCCCCCTCTCTAAAAATACTTACTTAATTAAAAACAATAGGAGTCTCCTGTAGGCAGCATATCAATAGGTCTTTTTTTAAAAAATCCATTCTAACATCCTGTGTCCTTTGATTGGAGCATTTGGTACATTTGCATTCAAAGTAATTATTGAAATATATATTTAGTGTCATTTTATTACTTGTTTTGTCATTGTTTCTGGAGATTGTCTCTATCACTTTTGGACTTTCCTTTGCACTCAGAGTCCTTTTTAATATTTCTTGCAGAGCTGCTTAAGCAGTCATGAACTCCTTTAATTTTTGTCTGAGAAACTCTTTATCTCTCCTGATACTCTGAGTGATAACCTTGCAATGTATTCTTGGCTGCATATTTGCCCCATTCAGCATGTTGAATATATCATGTCACTAACTTTTGGTTTGCTAAGTTTCTGTTGAGAAATCTGCAGCTGGCCTTATGGATCTTCCCTTATAAGTTAAGGTTTTCTTTTGTTGCTGCCTTTAAAATTAAGATTATACTTTCCCAGCTTAATTACAATATGTCTTGGTATGGGCCTGCGTCTGTTGATTTTGATGGGAGTTCTCTGTGCCTCCTAGATCTGGAAGTCTGTTTCATTCCCCAGAATAGGGAAGTGTTCAGCTATTATTTCCTCAAATAAATTTTCTGTCCCCTTTTCTGTCTCTTCTTCTAGGACTCCTATAATATGAATGTTACTACATTTGATGGAGTCCCTGAGTTCCCTAAGTTTATTCTCATATTCCATAATTCTTTTGTTCAACTTTGTTATTTTCTGTTATTTTGTCTTCTATATCTTACTCATTCCCCAGCTTTTTCCAGCCTTGTGTTCATTGTATCAAGCCTGTGTTCAATCTGTTATTTTTTCATTTATGATTCATTTTTAACACTTTTATCTCTGCAGTAATGGCCTCCTGGAAGTCTCCCATTCTCTCAGTCCCAGTAAGTCCAGTAAGTATCCTCATGATTGTTGCTTTAAACTGTCCATCAGCCATATTACTTATATCTGTTTCACTAAGACCTCTGGCTGTGACCTTATCTGGTTCTTTAATATGGGATGGAGTTCTTCATCTTGGCACTTGGTCTAAGTCTCTGTCTTCTTCTGTGTGTTAGAAAAACCCATTATGGGGGCGCCTGGGTGGCTCAGTGGGTTAAGCCTCTGCCTTCAGCTCAGGTCGTGATCACAGGGTCCTGGGATCGAGTCCCACATTGGGCTCTCTGCTCGGCAGGGAGCCTGCTTCCTCCTCTCTCTCTGTCTCCTTCCTAATTTTTGATCTCTGTAAAAAAATTAAAAAAAATTTAAAAAAAAAAAAAAAAAAGGGCGCCTGGGTGGCTCAGTTGGTTAAGCGACTGCTTTCAGCTCAGGTCATGATCCTGGAGTCCCGGGATCGAGTCCCGCTTCGGGCTCCCAGCTGTGCGGGGAGTCTGCTTCTCTCTCTGACCTTCTCCTCGCTCATACTCTCTCTCACTGTCTCTCTCTCTCAAATAAATAAATAAAATATTTAAAAAAAAAAAAAAAAAAGAAGAAGAAAAACCCATTATGTTCCCTGCTCCTGGGAGTAATGGCTTGATGAAGAAGAGGTCATATACTGTCCAGGGGCTGGTGCTTCAGGGAGTGTCTCTGGTGTGTGCTGCTTGTACTCTGCTATTGTGTTTTGGCTACTCTGTTCCTGAGGACAGTTGTGGGAAGAGTCTCTCTTTGCCTTAAGTGGGCAGTGTTTTGTTTTTGGCCACAATGGGACAAGTTTTAAATCAGTGTGCTCTGGTCCGCTTGTTAAATGAGACCTCATATTACTTGCACTAGAAAGGAAGCCCTATAGAACTCTCTGGTCGGGAGAGGTGGTATAGGCAGGCATTTCTGCTGGTCCCTTGGGGCGGGTCTCACTGCATAGGGACTAGGGCGGGCTTGACCGAGAAGGGCAACTGCACCACTGTGCAGGGGTGTGGAGCAAAGAAGTTAGGCAGCCAGTGTCAGTGCTGTGCTTCCTAATACAAGTGGTTCCGTGTTTATACTGAGGGGTGGGAAAAGACAATGGTGCCAGCTAACTCCTCTGTCCCCATAGAGGCATCTTCTTGAACACTACCTCTCAGGGACTCTCATAGGAGTGAATAATCTGCCCATTGTGTGTACCCAGCATTCCTCAAATGGACTTTTTTTTTTTTTAAAGATTTTATTTATTTATTTGACAGACAGAAACCACAAGTAGAGAGGCAGGCAGAGAGAGAGAAGGAAGCAGGCTCCCCGCTGAGCAGAGATCCTGATGCGGGGTTCGATCCCAGGACCCTGGGATCATGACCTGAGCCAAAGGCAGAGGCTTTAACCCACTGAGCCACCCAGGTGCCCCTCAAATGGACTTTTCAAAGCCGTGTGTCCCCTGGGTTATTTGCAGGGCTTCTAAGGATAGTGTAGTGCTGGCCTTTATTTAAAATTGCAGTCTTTAAGCCCAGCTCATTTTAAGAACTCATGAAAATCAGCCCCTCTCATTTTCCCAGACAGTGGCTTGGGGGACCTGTTCTCCTTGTGCTTCCTTCTGTGTGCTCCTCTCTTTGGCTTTTCTCCATCATCAGAGCACCCTCCCCTCTGCAGTACCCTCTGTCCATTCTCCCCCAAACTATGTCTCTGCACTTCCTCCCTTCCTTGATGTGGCCTCTTTTCTCCCTCTAGTTGTGCAGTTTGTTCTCTCAGTCCTCAGGATGGTTTCTGGGGTATTTAGAATGACGTAATAGTTATCTGGTTATGTTCCAGGGAACCAGATGAGCTTAGGGTCCTCCTACTATGCCACCATCTTAGTACTTGGGATTTATTCTTAAATTTTGGAAAGGAGTATTTTCTCATGGGGAAACAATCTTATGGGTGTGCAAAGGGTTTTCATAATAGTCTCGTTACTTAATAGTAAAAAGCGAAAGAAAGTGAAGACTATTCTTTCCATTGTATGACCCATTATGTCTACCCAAAGTAGGTGGGATTCTGTATAACTTTTAGGTCCTTAAATTATTACTCTTCAGTGATTGCTAACATCCATAGAAAAAGCTAAAGCACAAAGTCATCTTTCTTTTTAGGATATAACCATATTTCTCTCATATTTTAGCTCAGGCCCTCCAGAAAACAGAGTCTATAACAAAAACTTCAGTGTAAACAGAGACTTTGGTAAGTCACCGAGGGAGTAGGATGAGGGCAGAAGCACTGAAACGTGAGAGAAGTGAAAGCCAGTTAAAGGGAGTGTTCTCAAAGGTGTTCCTAAAACCATATTAATGGTCTATTTTGGTTCCTTTCTCTTATTAGTGTGAAACAAAGCAATCTGAAAAATTCTTCTAGGTTCAAGGGCTTGGATGGTGCATACCTTTTATGGGTGGCTGAAGCTTTTTAAAGAAAGGCCTGAACTAATTATGGATGGAAACCATCTACTGCACCTACATATACATTTCTCTCACCCTTTTTTTTTTAAGACTTTTATTTGAGACACAGAGATCACAAGTAGGCAGAGAGGCAGGCGGGGGTGTGAGGCAAGCAGGCTCCCTGCTGAGCAGAGAGCCCGATGCGGGGCTCGATCCCAGGCCCCTGATCATGACCTGAGCTGAAGGCAGAGACTTAACCCACTGAGCTACCCAGGTGCCCCTAATCTAATCTATGAATTTTTCTGAGTATAGCTTCATAATAGTTGTTGATTTTTAAATAGTCTACATTATAGTGGTATTTCTACTTTGAACCAATAAATAGTAAATTATTTTAAAATTTCTGAATGATTAGATTTTTAAGGTTAATCAGTTTGCATAGGGAATATAATGCATAGTCAAATGTTAAGTATTTTAAAATCTATTTTTTTTGCTTTATACAGTCTAATAAAACTTTAATAGGTGACTCATACCCCTTAAATCCTTTGCGTAAATTATATAGCTTGACAATATAAAAAACACTCTTACCCTATTTTGAGCTTTTTGTTTTTAATTCATTGTCTGATGTTATTGTAACCAATGCCTTCTTATAACTTGAATGTACAGGGGTGCCTGGGTGGCTCAGTGGGTTAAGCCGCTGCCTTCGGCTCAGGTCATGATCTCAGGGTCCTGGGATCGAGTCCCGCATCGGGTTCTCTGCTCGGCAGAGATCCTGCTTCCCTCTCTCTCTCTCTGCCTGCCTCTCCATCTACTTGTGATCTCTCTCTGTCGAATAAAAAAAAAAAAATAATAACTTGAATGTATAGTTGACTCTTGAACAATGCAGGCATTTGGGGCACCAGCATTCCCCCCACATCAAAAATCCATGTATGACTTTTCATTCCCCAAAAACATAATTCTAGTGGCCTACTACCAATCAGAAGCCTTACCAATAAACAGCTGAGTAATAGATATTTTGTATATTTATATTTTTAGAATAAAGCTACAGAAAAAAAGTTATAAAAATCATAAGGAAAATATATTTACAGTACTATATTTATCTAAACAAAAAAATCTTCATATAAGCGGACCCATGCCATTCACATCCATGTTCTGTGCTTTTGTGACTGTGTTAATACTTAATCCTTTTGTCATTTCGATTTTACAGTGTGATCTCTCATTTACATTATTATTATAGCGAATATATTTGGTCTTCTATTAAAGGATTTCTATCTCTTTTTCAATGCGGTCTTATTGTTTATTTTCTTCCATATGTACTCATTTTTGTCTTATTTTTCTGTTGTTTTAAACCATTAGCAGACTATTCTAAATTCTAGTCCTGTTTATTTACATTTAAAAATTACTTAATTTCTGTGTTGAGAGGGATGCATTGATCAGAAAGAAATCTAATATATACTAAACATGGATAAGCATCAGAGTTTGCCAGAGGCAATGGAAGGAGTTAAATTATGGAATGAAGAAGAATTGCGTCTATTAGCTAGACACTGAGGGGAAAGAAAAGGAGAATGGGAACGGAAAAGTAAAGAACCCATGGAATGACTTGCATACTAGTTTTCTATTACTGTTGTAACAAATCACTAGAAACTGACTACCTTAATATAACCCAGATTTTATAATTTTAGTTACTATAGCTCAGAAGTCCAGTGCCTCAAGTCTCTGCTTAAGTCTCACATAACTGAAATCAAGGTGTCGGCAGAGTTCCTTTCTGGAGTTTCTGGGAAAGAATCTTCCTTCTTTATTCAAACTGTTTTTCTTTCAGTTGTAGTACTGAGGTTTTGTTTCCTCGTTGTCGATCAGCTGGGGGCTGTTCTAGAGGCCACCTGCATTCCTTGGCTCCTAGTCGTCTTCCTCCATCTTCAGAGTCTGTAATGGTGGGTGGAATCCTTACACTGCATCTCTCTGACTGAGTCTAAGTGGGAAACGGTCTCCTTTTCTTGTTTTGTTTGTTATGCAGTATTACAGTAATACATATGCAGTCTGAATCTAGTCCTTGTCTGATTTAGTCTACTTTTCATGATGTTGCCAAATTTTTCTAAAATATCACTTAAAACAACCAGCTAGCTTCCTTCCTTCCTTAAAAGTGTTTCTCCTCAGGGTACAAGCCTCTGCCTTCAGCTCAGGTCATGATCCCAGAGTCTTGGGATCGAGCCCTGCATCGGGCTCTCTGCTCAGCGGGGAGCCTGCTTCCTCCTCTCTCTGCCTGCCTCTCTGCCTACTTGTGATCTCTGTCAAATAAATAAAATCTTTAAAAAGAAAAAAAAAAGTGTTTCTCCTCTTTTTGAAGGCTGGTAGGATTAGATTTGGCTCAAATGAATCCTCTTTCCATTTGAAGATCCCCAAACTTCGTCAGACCTGGGTAGTCCTTTTGCTATATAATGACATATTTATAGGTTCCAGAGATTAGGGAGTAGTCATTTTTGAGGGGTGCTTATTCATCTTACAACAGAAGGGTAGGCAAGAGCCTATTAAAAATCAGACCAAGCAATACTGTATTGACCTGGCAGTAGGGTCCTACTTTGCAAATGAATTATAATAAAAACCATATGCAAAGTAAATGAGTAATAATTAGGGGTGGGCCACATGGGGACTGGAATGTCTCACTATAGGGGAGGGTCTAGGAGGAGTTTGAAATGGATTTCTGGTAGGGGTCAAGGAAGGAGAAGAATGTTACACCTGTTAAAGTAGTTTAAGAGAGAGCTTCTGGGCATTGCAGACTTACTGCTATTCTTTGTGACCCAAGCTGGAGTAGATGTTACATAGTAACTCATGCAGCTTTACATCCAGGTTGCCTCATCTTGTTTGTGTGGCATTGTTGCTTTAAAAAACAAAACAAAGCTTTCCTTTATTAAGAAATGTTCCCTGAGCAAAGTAGGTGATCAGTCTTCTTGTGCTTTATGTAGGGTTGTAAAGCAATCTCATCAGTCTAGACCTTGGGTTCTAGTCCCTTCTCTAACATCATCCTAGAGGGTTGGGCCAATGCAGAGGAAGTAGTAGGGAGATAATACTATTTCTCAGTGTTTGGAGTCAGGGTTGAAACATACTAAGAGCTACATGAAACCATTCCCCTCCCTCTAGAGACAATGAGTTTCAATGTATTTTTCTCATTTCATCTACCTAGCTTCTTAGTATTTTCTGGTATATCTAAATTTTGCATCTAAATTTTCATTTTATCTATTCTTTTGAGTTTTATATTCAATTTTACTAAATAGATTTATAGTTACTTGTGTAGCTATCAGTAATTCTACTGAGAGACCTTTTATAAAACTATTTTTCTGTTTAGTTCTTAATTGGATACACATATATCTATTTATTTTATCCATATGGGTTCAAAGTAAGAAAAATAGAAACATGTCCTTTCTTGAAATACTTATTTTCTAAAAATCATTCTGCAGTGCCAGCATTCAGTCAGTCCCCTTCTAAGATGGCTTTTTCTTTTCCAGCATGTTCTGGATTCATCCTTTACTCTCCATCCAGGGTTTATAATCTTCCACTCTAGACTGAAATATTCAGGCTTTGATTTCTATGGTAACCTTCAATGATACTTCCTACCCAGTTCTACCAAGTTCTATCAGTCCTCATTCAGGTGCTAAACTACTTTCATAAAACATTTTGACCTCGTTGGTTGGTTACTTGTGGCCTTACTAAAGCTGCCTAACATAGGTTACTCCTTTTTGGGTGGTCTTTGCCATTTCTTTCCCCTAATCAAATCCTTACCTTTCAGTGCCAAATGCAGATAATACCTTCTATACCTGAAGAACACCTGGGAACTTTTCTTTTCCTTGTCTTGATTCATATAATGCCTATCATCCACTCGAAGAAGACATTAGCCTAAATTATATGCACTTTATATGCATTTCTCTTGTTTTTTTTTCTGTGATTCATACTTCCTCTGTCATACTGTAAGTTTGGTTAGGTCAGTGACTATTTCTTCTTTTATTGTCTCCCCACACCCGGCATGCTGCTACGCTCACAGGAAGAGTCTAAGAGATATGCCGTTCACTGAATAACTAAGTTTATGCTAGATGACTCAGCTCAATAATTTAATATAACTTAAAATTCAAATACAAAAGTAAAAAATGTGTGCATGGTTTTAAAATAAAATTGTAAAAAAAAGAAAATGAAAACTGTAAGTCTCCTTAGCCTCCCTTTTCCCAATGTAAGCTCTCAGTGGTTCCTTATATATACATAAAAGAGATTTTTTTACTTATTTATATTATACTGACTCGAACTCTTATTCACCTATACATAGAGATATAAGAATCGAAAGATATAGAAAATATATAGGAAACAGTGTATACCATTCTATTTTTTCCTCACTTATATTTCTTTCTTACTGAATTTGATGATTTTTCTCTATCGGCATTTTTGGCCATATTTTAAATGACTGCGTAGCATTTCATTGTATAAATTTGCCCAGCACCATCTTCCATTTATGGACATAGAAGCTATTTTGAGTTGTTCATAGTTTTGTTTGTAACAGCACATAGGAAGTATACATTTTAAGCAAAAATCAGTCTTAACAGCCTATTGCTTTGGAACAAATGTATCTGCAGTCCTATATCACATCTCAAATTCCTGGTTTTGGAGATTGGAGGTTTACTTACCTATGAAGAGAAGTCCATGGGAAATATACTATGTTGAGCTCAGTAATAGAAAGGGATAAAATTAACATGTGCATGCTTGACTTTTGCAACTGCAATTATCATACAATGCTCTTTTTCTTGGGATGTTCCAGGCAGAGACACAAGGCAAAAAACAAAGACTTTGGGATGGAAACATGTGGCTTGAATAGAGTGAGGAAGAGTGAACAGTATGAAATAGAGAGGCTGTCAAGGACCTATAAACTCTTCAAAATACTTTGCGTTCTCTGGAGTGAAATGGGAAGACACTAGAGGGTTTTAAACTGACAAGTGACTTAATCTAACTTATATTTTAATAGAGTTGCCTGCTGTTTTGAGAATACATTAAAGGGGGGCAGGAGAGCAGAGTGACTTGTCAGGAGGACTGGAGCAATGGACTGTAAAATCTCAGCTGCTGTGTAGGGGAAAGTGAGTGAACACCTGATAGGATCGGTGGATGGTAGACCACAGTGGAGTCAAAGAGCTGGTGGAGAACAGGCATTAAAGGGAATGAGCGAGAAAACAGGAGCTGCTGGCCTGAGGGTAGGATGCATGAAATGATAAAGGAGATGCAGTTACAGTGATGGGCAGCTCTAGAACTTGGTGATGATAGCAAAGAAAGGTGAGACACGGTGGAGGGTAAGGTCTTTGAGGGAGAGATTGAGAAACTGATAGACCAGGGGAGTGCAAGGTTCAGCTACAGGAACATTGATATTTCAACAAATTATGGCCCAAGTGATGTTAGAGAATGTGCTAGTAAGCTGGGAGCTAATACTTTCGAAGCCGATGGGGAGACACAGTGCTGTAGAGAGCTGCAGCGAATAGGGTGTGATGGTAGAGTCTGATGCCCTCTTCCTTATTCAACAATTGAACACTAATTTCTTGAGAAATTCTTCTAAGCCAGAGAATATTCAAGAAAAATTATCACGATTAGCACACTCTAGGGTCATGCTTTTAAGACCTGAGTTCCAGAGCCAGACAGATTGGGCTCAGATGTCGTGTGCTATTTACTAGACGGGTGACCTGAAGCAAGATGTCTTATCCCGACTGTAAATTGGAGATGAAAGCACCTCCCTCCCGAGGTTGTTGTGAGTCTTAATATATGTAAAGCACATAGACTAGCGCCTGGTGCAGACTAAGTGCCATGTAAGTGTTTGCCATTAATAATGTCACTCTCTTCCCTTGGGTATCACAAGCTATGTCAAGGCAATAGTAACCACATGCATGTAAATTGGTTAGAGAGGAAATTGGTGGAGAGCAATTGCCTTTATACAGCAATTCTATTTCTAGGTCTTTATCCCTTAGCTATACCTACCCATTCATAAAATGACATCTATACAAAGATATTCTTACCGTATAAATTATAATGGTAAAAAGTTTGTAAAAACATCCATAGAATATATCCTATACAGCTCTTGAAAAGAATACATTAGCTCTTAATGATAATAGAAATTCTCTAGGATATATTGTTAGGTTAAAAAAAAAATCAAATGCAGGATAGTATACATACTTAGCTGGCATTTGATATGTACATATATATTTCTCTATTTGTGTATTAGTAAATGAATACGGAATTCTTGAAAAGCCACACAGGAAAACTCTGCTTCTCAGGAAAACGGACTGAGTAGGCGATAGGGGCAAGAGAACCATTGCCTTTTAAATTTATATCCTGTGGCAGCTTTTATCTTTCATACTGTGTATATGGTCAAAAAACGTTTAAGTCTTGACTTTCCGATGTCAATTTCATATTAGGGGCACATCCCTTCAGGAAGTATTTCTTGATAGCTTCACTGTAGGCCCAAGTCCATGGCAGCTTGTCTAAGCATCTGAGGAAGACTAACATTAGTTCTTGCCTGTGGGGCGGGCAGGATGCAGTCATTGGAGAATAAACCAAAATGTGCAACTGAGCAATCCAGGGTTCTAACAAGGCTAAGAGGCTGACAGCTATTTCAACTTGGGACTTCTGAATTGGAAACTAGATCCGCATATACTAAGGGATCAGTGAGCCTATGTATTTGCTTAAAAAAAAAAAAAGACTCTCAAAGTTATCTGTCACATTACAGCAGTACGAAAGCAGAGATCTATTTATTCGTGTTCCAGCTGCTTTCTAGTAGCACTACAACTAAGACGCTCTATTGATTTAAACCTAAATTTAGCAGGAGGTGCCTGGGCAGCTCAGGACACTGTAATAAAATGTGAGTGAGTGGCACTAGGCTTCATGGCTGCTCATGAGAATGTAGGACGTTAGTGTTTCCAACAAGTCTTAAGGGCATGACACACATGGAAAAGAAAATAAGAGAGAAGAAGTAATTGAGATTCTGAGAAGGGACATTGAGAATTACCTCCAAACAGAAACTGACCTTTTTTTCTTTCTCGTCTCCTTAATCCCCTTCTAACCAAATAGCACAGCGATGTGTTGAAAAGCAGGCATGGTTTCTGTGCTACAGGCTTTGGCCGGTGTGGGAACAGAGCAGTTTCTAATCCTGTACCAAATATAAAATTAACTTAAAAAATGGTTTTTCTGTTTCAGTGTGTTTGCTCATAAGTTACAAAGCCTTGATAGATATTTGAGGAAAATGAAAGCAATAAGCTCAAAATCGTTCAGCTGAGAAAAATAGCTGCTTTGTGACACAGACATTTCTGAGAAACCTCTACCCTCAACCCTCCGCGCTCAGCCCCACCTTCCCTCTGAAGTCATACATTAGGAAGAATGTGCTGTGTTGAGCAACAAGGTACCACACATGGGCTGTGGACCAAAGGAGGGCTATTTCCATGCTATATGGATTCCAAAGAAATACGTTTTGCTTGAGGCTCATCCTGGAGTCTCTTCTTGCCCAGAGACCCATCAGAATAATTCAGAGATTGAGGGTTTGGGTTCACTCTAGGGCATACCCAGGGACGAGGTTTGGCCCCCTGGTCTTAGGCCACCCCAGCGCCATTTTAAGTCAAAGCCAGTAACTGACATTTCTCAGGAGTCTTCAGGACAGTCCCCACTAATACCTGCCCTGCTCTAAGGCCAGAATAAAGGTTTGCCAAGTTTAGGAACCCTGAGGCCATGGGAGCCAGGCTGAGTAGCAGCTTAAGGACTACCACACCCCAGCAAGGAATGTCAGAAATCCCTTCTGCTTTCAAAGTACTTGTGAGACCATCAGACTTTAGACTACCTTCATGGGTGTCTGATGTATCTAACGAATCTTTTACCCAAGTCTTCTGTTCTCAGTGAAATGTCTGCTAGGACAAGGGTCGAGCCGAATCCAACCAAAGTGGCCACGCTTCTCTTTGTAAAGTTCTAGCAGCCCCTTTGCTCTTGGGCTGGACTAGGCTTTCTGCATTCCTTAGGTAAGAAAGGTTAGACTTTTTTTTTCCCTGTTCTGCTCAGACACCCTGCAAACATTGTGCATTTCAGCCCTAACCTGGACACATTTAAAATGTTTATACTTTTGACTATTTAGGCAGTGGTTCTGGCCTGGGAGGAAATCTTTCCCTCCCCTGTTCTCTTCAAGCTTGTCACCACTTGACCTACCCTCCCAACTCAGAGCTCCCAGAAAATCCGAAGATCAGGGAAGCACTCTTTGGAATATGTCATTAGAAATGTAACTTGGCTGAGATGTGTCTGGGGCCTAAGCTCTAAACACTCATCCATGCCATCTCAGACACCCTGGAACCAGAAGGTCTCTAGAAAAGAAAAAAGAGAACAGGAATATAAGGTCTACCTTGACAAATGCCACCTTGCAGGAAACACTCACCTCATTCCAGGTCCCTAATTCTAAGAGTATGTAGCAATACGGTGCTTTTCTGTACCTGTAGGAAGGGTACTATTTTATTCTTCTAAAAAATGATACAGGGATTCTTGGTCTTCAGTTTTCTAATTCAGGTTCGAGAAGTTGACAGAGCATGATAAGTCCTCCTCTTCCCCTAGTCCCACTCTGCTGCTTCCAAAAGGTCATCAGAGAAGGAGCAAAGCCAAAAGAGGCAGAAGAAGCGCTGCATTTTAAAAGATCGTCAGACTGTGTGATTGATAATGCAGTGAACTTGGTATATTGAAACAGTAAATAAATAGGGCCCATGTGCCCTAAGTTAATATAGCTCCCAAGGGTGCCTTGGTTTCAAGGACACGGTTTATGTCCTGCAGAATCTCACTCAATTAAATAATAAAAATAAAGTAGCAGAAAGCAGGCTCTCAATCAAAGAGTTCCTGCTGAGAGCTC
>NW_019154103.1:9431429-9433596 GCF_002288905.1 Enhydra lutris kenyoni | reverse complement strand
AGGTTCTGCTTTGGGCAGAGGGGTGCACGTGACAGCTTCCCTATCTTCAAGGGGCCCACAGTCCAGTCGTGGAGGGAGACTCACACCCAAGAGCAGCAGAGCAGAGGACAGAACAATGTGTAATTAAGTGCTACATCTGGATCCTCCAGAGAAGACGGAGTGAAAGAGAGGGTCAGGTACTGGACCCTGCAGGGAAGGAGTGAGGACAGGTGGAGAGAAAGAGGTTCTGCTTTGGGCAGAGGGGTGCACGTGACAGCTTCCCTATCTTCAAGGGGCCCACAGTCCAGTCGTGGAGGGAGACTCACACCCAAGAGCAGCAGAGCAGAGGACAGAACAATGTGTAATTAAGTGCTACATCTGGATCCTCCAGAGAAGACGGAGTGAAAGAGAGGGTCAGGTACTGGACCCTGCAGGGAAGGAGTGAGGACAGGTGGAGAGAAAGAAACAGAATGACCCTCCCTCCTGGAGGTGGAACAAACAAACTCTGTTCAAGGACTGTGAAGAGGTCAGGCTGATGAGAGCAGACCATCTGCCCTGTGTTAATAATTTCAAAAGTACCACTTTCAGATTATGCAAACAGAGGGACGTATAGGTGGCTCTAATGAAAATACATAAATATATAAAAGCAAAAAACATAGGATTCATCTTGCTTTGCCCTTCCATCATATATCCGTGACAGTGACCTCAGAAACTGGACTACAGTTACCAGCATTAGATGGGGACTTTGAAAGCAGGAAACAAACATTTTTTTTTTTTTAATTTAGTTATTTGACAGACAGAGATCACAAGCAGGCAGAGAGGCAGGCAGAGAGAGAGGAGGAAGCAGGCTCCTTGCCGAGCAGAGAGCCCGATGCGGGGCTCGATCCCAGGACCCTGAGATCATGACCTGAGCCGAAGGCAGCGGCTTAACCCACTGAGCCACCCAGGCACCCCAAAAGCAGGAAACATTTTTTAATTACACCAGTTACTTTACGATCTCCTTGACCGTGATCATTCAGGTCTTTTCCTTTACTTCAGAGTATTGAATTTTCAGCCTAGGATTCCAACCTAATACCTATTCCTATATAAAATTAGTTAGGAGTCCAACTGACTAAAAAGAGATCAGGCTTATAGAGGATATAGAAAAAGAAACCAAGAGAAGAAAAGGAAAACATTTCTGTGCAATAAGCAGCATATTTAAAATCGAACTTAAAAAAACAAAACATGGTTAGTCTATAAAGCTCTAGCTGCCACGAATAAGGTACAGTAAGAGGGAAGCAGACTCCCAGAGTTGTGATAAATGAAGCAGAACATACTTTGTGAATACACTTTGATCACAAATATCTTAGCATTTACTTTTTTAAAGTAAAGGATTGTATTTTCCTGTAAAACTAATACCCAAATTTACTCTTTTCCTCTTCATTATAATGGATTTTTTTTTTCCCGGGCAGAAAAGCCTAATACCTATAAAAATGGTAGGCAAAATCTGAAATTAATGAATAAAGAATGTATATGACTTTGCAGCAGTCCTTGGGGAGGTGAGGCCATCTGGCTCTATAATTCACAACCCACCTGAGACATGTTTCTGTAGTTTTATGCTGCGCACTGATTTTGTACTTTTTGATGAAGATCACATGAGAAATTAGCAGCCTTCTGCTCAAAACGCGAGGTCCCCATGCCTAATACAACATAATGGAAACATGAATAGTAACTATTTCCTTTGTCCTCTGACAAGCTATTCTTTATCAGACTCTAATTGGAGTTGCTTTTCAGTCAGCATCTGTCAATGAGTTCAGTCGTGCCTGTGTCCTGAGCTCACGGTTGATGTGTAGCTTACCAGGATGACACACCCCAAGGGCCACCAAACAAGCGCATGGACACTCTCCCCGGCACTCTTGAAGTAGGGCAGCTCTGCATCCAGACCGGTTCCCCAAAATTCAAAAGGAAAACCCTGAATAGCAAAATGCTTTCATTAGAAATCTTTAAAGCTGGGGCACCTGGGTGGCTCAGTGGGTTAAAGCCTCTGCCTTCGGCTCAAGTCATGATCCCAGTGTCCTGGGATCCAGCCCCACATCGGGCTTTCTACTCAGCAGGGAGCCTGCTTCCTCCTCTCTCTCTGCCTGCCTCTCTGCCTACTTGTGATCTCTGTCAAATAAATAAATAAAATCTTAAAAAAAAAAAAAGGATG
>NW_019154103.1:9320224-9431329 GCF_002288905.1 Enhydra lutris kenyoni | reverse complement strand
AAAAAAAAAAAAAAAAACTTTACGAAAGCAAGGAGAGAGTACCCCCTCCACACAGACCTGGGGAATCACACGAAGGAAGATGGTCAACAGGAACCTCCTTATCTTTTCACAGAGAGGCACTGGAGACCCTCCATGAGACAGCAGTGAGAACGAGAGCTAAGGAGTTAACAGCTCAAGTCTGGGCTCGCACCCTCACTGCCCACCTCAGGCAGATTACTTAACCTGGCTGAGGCTGAGTCCACATTTGTAAAATAGGACCAGGAGTCCACATTTCCAGGTTGTTTTGACAATTCCAGAGAATATATTCGAAGGAAACAGCATTCAAAAAGTGCTCAGAGGGGCGCCTGGGTGGCTCAGTGGGTTAAGCCTCTGCCTTGGGCTCAGGTCATGATCCCAGAGTCCTGGGATCAAGCCCCGCATCGTGCTCTCTGCTCAGTAGGGGGCCTGCTTCCTCCCTCTCTCTCTGCCTGCTTGTGATCTCTGTCAAATAAATAAATAAAATCTTAAAAAAAAAAAAAAAGAAAAGAAAGAAAAGTGCTCAGAAATTATACCTGTTGTTATTAACTTAGCGGCTGGTAATGGTTATATTATTTCCACTTGTATCATTGACCCAACATTGAAGGATCAGAAGGTAAGAGATCTAATTTGCTACATTTTTAAAAGGCCGCCATCCTCCATGCTTTGGAACCAGGAATATCCTTTCTTGTATCCTTTCTTGACGCAGTAACATCTTTTTTGCAGTTAGTACTAGACTCTTTCCTGGCACAGAGCATATTTTTCTTTTTATGGAAGTGAATGCAGTATTACAAAGATGCTTTTAATCAGAAACAGGCCACCTAAGCAAGAAACATCTCCTCAATAGGAAGTAAAGTGTTCCGGTTCCATCCTTTTGCCACAAGGCGGGCACCATGCTGGGAAATGCTTTTGCCCACTCTTCACTCCTTGTCTAATCAATTTTTATTCTTTTCATAGTCACATGTAATGGGGTTGGAAATGGCTAAATAAAGTGAAAGATGTTTTGAATTGCATTACTAAGTGGGAGCTGCATTATTTCATAAATGAATAGTGCTACCCACGTTCATATAATTTATGAATCGAAGTGTCATTTGGGGGAAAACATTAGTGTCAGATTTTGCATTTAAATGCCTGCATTAGCTGTCAGCTGTGCAAAGTTCCATAAAGACAAACAGCTCCGCGGTAGGCACACAGATGAGGGTATTCACGGCCCACATTTGCAAGTAGACGTGATACTGTAATCATGAAGTTTCTGTAGTCAACTCCCTTAGAGCTTATCTAAAAGTTCCTAACTTCCTTTCTAAAAACAGCCGCATCTACATGATCCATACTAAGCAGTAGAGTCTCTTTAGACTTTAGAATTTCCTTTTAATTCTGTCTCTGCATAAAATTAATCTTATTTTTATTATTTGCTTTTAGATCAAAAAATGAAATTTAATAAATGACAGTGGCATAGAATAAGTGATATTTACATTGCAAATTTTAAATCCCTATTTCTGTACTACTGAAACCTTCCAAATTAATGGATATTTACTAAGTATTATTACTCCAGGTGATGATAGTGTGTGCATGCATGCACACGGACCCACAGCCTATGGGAGTGGGGGAAGTAGAGGAGGAAGGGAAGGGAAGAGGATGGGAGAAGACTTATACCATCAAATGTTAAAATGTTAAAGTTGTCAAAGTACAATTTGATGAAATTTATCTTTAAATTTTCACTTCTTATATTCATTTATTTCACTTCTTATTTTCATTTATTCAACCAGGATTTATTCAGCTTCTATATGCTGAGCAAGTCGCTGATTGTGAACATATTAAGTCTGCGTGATATATGGTCCTTGCCCTCAAGGACCAACTCAGGAGGTAGAGAAATTTAGGGGCTACTGATAAATCAAAATGCACTCCAGGGTCATTAATGGGATAAATGTTTTAATAGAAGTATAGCCGAGGTTTCAATTGCAGACAAACAGGGGGACCCCTAACTTAGCTGGTGGAAGGATAGACTATGTCCAGAAAGTGTAGCATTAGTACTGATGCTTAGAGAATAACTATGTGATATCCAAAGGAAGAGGAGAGGAACAAGGGCATTTTAAGAGGAGGGAACAATATAGGCTGCAGGAAGTTTCTGAGGTTTAAGACCATATGAAACTTTTTTTAAAAATTGCCAATGGCTTATGGGAATATAAAAATCTGACAAGAGGGGACTATGAAAATAGGGAAAGAACCTGTTCCAAGACCAGCAACAAAATAGAACATTCTAGATGACAGACCCGGAAAGAGTAGGGATAATGGCAAGTGAAAGTGCTTGCCCCATGTTTAAGAGAGCAGCACTCCTTGGTCCAGACCAACTGTTGCTATACTCGAATTTAGCCACAGGATGGTCTGATCTCTTGATTTTTAAAGAAAACCAAGGACTCAGTCTTTATGTGCATTATACCAATTTTAAAATGTCAGCAAATGCTTTTAAAATACATACATATATACATATATGTATATATATATGTATACACACACACACACACACCTACATGCATATACATACACACACATTTTTCTTTTAATTCAGAACTAATAGAAAATAACTGTGAACCACACCTGGTCAATTGTTTTCTTACTGGTGTCCTCTGATTTCCTCCAATCCTGTGCACCCAGGAGAATGCTAGCACTTGGGCGACAGAATAAAACCAAGAGTATTAGTCCTGTAAAACAGAATTTGAGGCAGAAGATATAGAACATTAAATTCATGAAATTTTGTACCTAATTGAAATATTTGTACACTGAAATAAATTTTAGGTGTAAAGAAATGCCAGCAACTAAGTCCAGAAATATAAGGGGTGTAGGTGGCTCAGTTGGTTAAGCAGCTACCTTCAGCTCAGGTCGTGATGCCCAGGGTCCTGGGATTAAGTCCTGCATCGTGCTCCCTGTTCAGTGGGGAACCTGCTTCTCCCTCTGTCTCTGCCTGCCACTCTGCCTATTTGTGCTGTCAAATAAATAAAATCCTTAAAAAAAAAAAATTGGGGAGAGAAATCACAAGACTAATCAAATTAAGACTATTTTTTTCCAGACATGACTTGATTACATTCGATCATTTTTAGAATTACAAATTATATGGTTATTTATAATGGTCAATTGAATGCACTACTTGATGGCAAAGAAATGAAATGCTATTTCGCTTTTTCTGTCAAGAAGCTCTTCTTCTTTCAGCTGTTTTCCGTTGCCGGAGAAGGCTGAGCCGTGGCCCTGTCCAAATGCAGTTATCCCTCTGACTGACCACCCATAAGCACAAAGTGGTCAGGGGCAACTTCTCACTTGCAGCTTTAAGTTCTCAGAAACCTAATCCTGATCACACTGGTCTTGGTTGAATTTTCCCAACAAATAATGTTGTCATGGCTCAGTTTGCTTTTTAAATGAAATTCAAGCGTTTAAAATTCATAGCAGTGGACATGCCTTGTTGGACAACTGTCACTGCTCTCCAAGATAATAGCAAAGATCAAAAGCACTGAATACACAAAGAGATTTGAAGACGACTCTGTAAATATGCAAAATGGTGAAGTGACGAGAATAGTAAAAATGTGGGCGAGATTTCATCTTACTGTTCTTGATTGACAACTTTTTTCTGTACTTTTAGGAATTTATATCACTGAGGAATATATATGATATATACAGAGTATACATTATTTGTATTCTGAGAAATGAGCTAAAAGAAGATAAGGCTTTAAAGGAAATATCAGTTTAATGTATGAAAATGGACAAAATGATGTTTGGGGATGACCACTCAAGAATGAAAGCAAGAAAAAAAATGCAAAAGTTCTGCTCTTCTAACCTCGAAAAAAATACAGATAAAAATGTGTGAAAGTCTAATTGTGCTTTAATTCGTTATCTTCCATGTTTCCTTTCGCTTCCCCTATGTCATGAGTAGCTGTAAAATTTTAAAATGAAGATAACCTGTCTTCTTTTCTTTCCGTGGGGGGCAAATGACAAGACTATGCAAAGAGTCCCAAGGGGAGACTTCAGTTCACGTCAAACTTGGGACAAAACCTGGGAATGAGGAAGAAATGTGAAGGGCAAATATTTGATACCATGACGATATATGAGTTGAACTTGAGCGGCAGCAACTGGGAGTGTATGTACTGAAATAAGCATTTCAGGGCACAGGAAAGTAGTATTCATGTCAAAGTTGTGAAATTGCTTTGATGTTGAACGACCCTAGCAGCAGCAACAAAACGTATGAAAGAATAAGTAACCAAAATTGTGCCCCAGTCAGCAAATCTGGGGCATAAAAAATCAGAAGACTCGAAGTTGACAAAACGTTGGTCCCTTTGGGCAATATGGATAGTTTGTTATTAATACTCAGTGTTCCTTTGAGAAGGTGAATAGCTCATTAAGGCTATAGAGAGGCTTGCTAAGAAGTACAAAGGATTGGGAATAAAACTTGATTTCTTTAGAAACTGAAAATGATGCGTCTGAAGCTCCCACCAGCTAAATAGGTCCTTAGTGTGCCTAATGCTGAGATAAATAATGCTAAGTGTGTTACTACTTTGGTGTTCCTTTTGCAATTAATATAACCCTCCAGGGAGAAAACAAGATATCGTGCAAAAAAATCCCCAGTACATAAAACTGAACATTAAATTGAGTCAGAGCTCCTCAGCTGCCTAAACTACACTTGGAGAAGTGTAACATTTGGGACATCAGGGTAACATCAAAAGCAGGTTTGGTACTCTAGCGCCTGGAAGACTTAAGGGAACAATTTAAACAATGGGAGAATCTGGCTCATTAAGAAAAATTCTTGCTAGAATAACAAACATAATGTGGGCATCAGTCAGCAAGTGCTTTACTCTCTCTTCAGCATGCATACCACAACTTTCATTTCTCCCCCCACTGGTAACATCTCTTTCTATAGCACCATTTGCCCATGTAATTAATAAGTTCTTCACTCTGTCTTCCAACTCACTAATGGTTTTTTACGAAGTTTAAATGAACAGGATTAGACATCGCATCACACCTAGTTACACACCATATGGTAGTTTCTCTCAAGTGCCATTTACTATTATTACTTTATTTTTTCAGATCCAGGATACAGTTACAGTCATGTTCCCACATGAATCTCAAAGGTCAGATTATCCATTTCACTCATTATAACTGATGAGGAAGTTAAGGCCAAGCGAGATTCAGTGATCTTGAAAAGACCACTTATTGCTCCAAATATTTACTGCCAAATCTAACCATTTCCTCTGCAGATATTCCATTTGCCATCTGAAGAGACTTACGCTACATGAAAGCAAAATTAGAAAAAATATTTTTGCAAAAGGAATTTTTGAAAAATCCTTCTGAGTCAAAAACAATGGCATCCCTGAGCTTGAAACTTGAAGGACTTGATTTTACATTATAATTTGCATACTTAATGCTTTTCAGGCTTGTCAAGTTACACAAGTGAGTGAAATAGGTTTTAAGATGATAGGAAAAGTTGTGAACTGCATTTAATTGTAAAGACTGTGTTCCTTTCAAAATTAATTCCAAAAGTAAAATATTTCAGGCCTAAATCAATTTCAACCAGAGTCCACCAACTAGTGGTATTTTAAATCCTCTAAGCCTGAATTGTCCTTTATCCCTGTATAAATGAGATACTTTTATTCCATCTTGACACAAAAAAATAGGAGTTGAATATTCATCTCCTACTATGTACAAAAAAATTCCAAATTCTTAAAGATAAGAGCATTTAATTTGGGATGGCTGGATGGCTCAGTCGCTTAAGTGTCTGCCTTTGGCTCAGGTCATAATCCCAGGGTCCTTGGATTGAGTCCTGCATCAGGCTCCTTGCTTAGTGGGGAGCCTGCTTCTCCCTCTGCCTGCTGCTCCCCCTGCTTGTGCTCGTTCTCTCTGTCTGACAAATAAATGTGTTCTTTTTTGTTTGTTTGTTTGTTTAATATTTTAAGTCAATAGAGTCCAAGAAGTTTATGCTTGGGTGCATTCCTTCTGATCTCAACATAAAATATAGAAAAGAAAAACCAAAATAGCATAACAGGATCAAAGGTGAAATAAAACTTCTTTTGAATCAGAACCAGAAAGAAAACCCAAGATGCTGAATGGGTCCCAAACCCATTGGTCATCTAAGCTTTGAGTCTGGTAGCAGGGGCCAAGAGCTAAGTACATGTGGGCAGAGAGCCAAAAACCATTCAGGGGAGTCAGGGGGCACTGCTTAAAGCTACAGACAGGAAGGCAGTTGCCCTCTCATGAAACACACTTAAAAACAACAACAAAAACAGGTCTTAACATTTCTTAGGGCTACTGTCTCTATAGCACTAAAGATTTTTGAAGGCAACACACACAGATACAGTTAGATCAGGTAAATCAAGAGACGTGCAGGATTATTAGCCAGATTTTCCATGTCCTCTAGTAAAACCATAATTATAAGACCTTCTCTGCATTTTGAGACTAAGTAGAAGCAACCTTAAAACTACAAGCCAAAGACAGAAACTTGAGAACAGAGGCTGTCTCAAAATATTTGAAATAATATCATACAGGCTTTGGTTTTAACCCACAATGCAACCAAATTAGATAGGAAAGAGTAAACATATATGGAAAGACACACAAACACACACATGCATTGAAACCTTAAAATGTGCTCCTAGGTAGCTCATTCATGGGATTACAAGGAAGCTATGATGGAAATGATGAAACTTTTAGAAGCAAATGACAATTGAAAGTACTATGGGGCAAAATTTATAGAACATAGGCATTGGTGTTCTAAGAAGGGAAATGAAATAAACTTACTTTACTTTTCAAATAAGTTAATTTTAAAAGTTTTCAAAAAAACTAAATGAGCTAAGCTTTTTAACTGAAGAAACAAGGAAAAGTAAAAAAAAAAATCTGAAGAAGGTTGAAGCAAGAAAATAAAGTTAGGAGCAAGAAGAAGTAGAAAACAAAAAAGTAACCAACAAAAGCAAACCCGATAGCCTGAAAAGTAAGAGAAGACTAATCAATAAAACAACATACAAACATTATTAGAATTGAAAAAGACACCTACAGATATAAAGCACATTTTAAAACCAAATCAAACTTGGGCAGCAATCTAACAAATACAAATGCCAAAATATTAAATAATACAGTATTTAGGAGTAAAGCTGTATGTAAAATAACTCATCATGATCTAATTCCATTTATCCTTGGGATACAGGAAGAGATCACTAATAGAAAACTATTAAGTATCTGTCAGGGAAAACTACTCAGTCATCATAATAAATGCAGAAAAAAAGCATTCAACACTTTGCTTTGGAAAAAAAAAAACCACTTAGAAGACAAATGTAAATAATTCCTCTATTGCATTGTAAATTTTAGCCAATGCAACATATTGAAAATGAAGAAACAAAATTATATGAATTGCTACCTATGTGTTGTGGGATTTTCAAGAACAGAAGATTTCACAAAGTGTGCAGGATACAAGGTCAACATCAAAATTATTAAGGTTCCTATGTGACAGGAACAGTCAATTAGAAGAAAGAAAAAAAATTCTCCATTATCGAAAACAACAGCAACAAAACCACAATGAAGCCAGAAATAAACCTAAGAAAAAAAAAACAAAGACTTGGAGAAGTAATACTTTATAAATATAAACAGGGACTTGAATAAATGGAGATAGATTCATGAATTCACATATATAATATTGCAAAGATGTCAATTCTCCCTATGGTTTTTAAATTTTGAACACACAAGTATTAAAAGGACTATATGAATCCTTTTTCTCTTTAAATAAACTCTGCTAGAGGTCTATATTAGCTAGAGTTCATTGGAGTGTCCTATATTTACTTCCCGAGTCCCTATCTGACTTTATAACTTCTATTGGTTCCTAATTATAACTGCCCATACACAATTCCAATTCTGTAATCCATCTACCTGGCTCTTGGGATTTTCTGATCCCGCGTATGCAGAGTCCTGAACTCTGGTCTTCCCTCCAAGCTTAGGTCATTCCCCCACAGAGAACCAATGGCTGCAGCACTGATGGTTTGTAGTTGTGTAACTAACCTGTTCCTCTCCACAGTACATGACCACATTCACTGAATGACCCCGAACTTTAGGAAAAAAACATTTTTAATGCATAAATGCTTCAGTTCTGTTAATGCATGTCTCATAATGGGTGTGCCACTACCCATGACATTGTACTCTGGAAATGGGATTTTTCAGGCCAAAATGATGACTCACTGAGACACCATTTCTAGAAATCTAGTCATTTCTACCTAAGAGAGTGGCCACTCTCAGGAAGTAATGAATAAGTTCCCCAAAAGGGAAGTTAAAGCTTTGAATGAATTGAAGACTTGTGAAATTTCGATGAGTCAAAGCCATTTTTTTTTTCCCAAAAGAAAAATAACCTTGGTCAATTTTCAACATGTGAAATTCTTTTTTTTTTTTTTTAAAGACTTATTTTTTTATTTGACAGACAGAGAGCACAAGTAGGCAGAGAAGCAGGCAGAGAGAGAGGGGAAAGCAGGCTCCCCGCTGAGCAGAGAGCCCAACGTGGGGCTTGATCCCAGGACCCTAGGATCATGACCCGAGCCGAAGGCAGAGGCCCTAACCCACTGAGCCACCCAGGCGCCCCAACATGTGAAATTCTGATTCTTTCAGAATGAAGGAGCAACAGAACAAGCTTTTTAAAACTTCATACTAGAAGAAACCTGGATAATGACTGCAAATCTTAAAGTTATTTTAAAAAATACATGTATACAAAAAGCTATAAATTTATCTGTAAAACACTAACTTAAACATAGGTCACATAATTTGTTTGCTTGGGGCTTCACTCTTATTTGGCACTACTCTATGGTAAGAAAATCAGATATTGTTTTTCTTTTTTAAGATTTCATTCATCTGTTTGGGAGAGAGCATGAACAGGAAGGCGGAGAAGGGAGCCTGACGCAGGACTCAATCCCTGGACTCCAGGACCATGACCTGAGCCAAAGGCAGACATGTAACTAACTGAGTTACCCAGTGCCCTAAGAATCAGCTATTAAATAGCACCTTCTTCACAATAACTACTTATGAGGATCTTAAACACAATAGTCTACATTTGTAAGTCCAACAGTATTAAAATAAGATTCAGTTCCATGTAAGATATCTGGAAAATTAAAATTTTCATTCCACTATGATAAAAAAAAATGTTGGAAAGAAAGTAGTTTTCATCACTTGTTATATAAATAGATAGGAGACAGCTGGATTATGCCTAAGCAGTGTTACTAGCCACATACGTGGTCTCTACTACCTTTGTCCGTCCTTCTCCACACTCAGACATGCATTCCACAATGCTTCTACTCTGTGAAGACAATCTCTTTTATTTCACTCCCAACTTAACAGAACTTACCTGTTTTGAGGTCTCATTACCTCAAACTTTCCAACAAAGAAGATTTTGGTTTTCAGTACACAATGCTATTCCTGTCACTATGTCAGCTCCATGGGTGATGAAACATCAAAATTATCTTTATAACACCCTTTTAAAGATAATCATTTTGGGGGTGCCTGGCTGGTATAGTCTGAGGAGCATGTGACTCTTGATCTTGGAGTTGTGAGTTTGAGCCTAACATTGAATGTAGAGATTACTCAAAAAAAAAAAAAAAACAACAACAACAAAAAAAAAACACAAAAACTTGTTTTGTCTCCCATGTCTTTCTAGATTCTTTCTTTTCAGTTAGTTTAACATGACCTTGTTCATCAACAACCATCATCTGCCACAGAGGACTAACCCTGTCAACTTTGCTCATCTAATCTTTGTGTGTGGAAAAGATACCCTGAACAGAATGGTCTGAACACATCAGATCCTTAGAACAGTGTCATTTCCTTATTAGTGCTCACTAAGAATTGGTGGGACTAAGGCAATTGTGGTGGTTCATTTTATGTGTCGACTTGATTGGGCCTGAGGTCGTCGTCTCACTTGTTATGTCTACTCTTCTTCACACTCAGCTGAACATGCGCCCCACAGTGCTCCAAAACCAGATATTTGGTTAAACACTGGTTTGAGGGTATTTCTGGGTAAGATGAGGGTTTGGTTTTTTCTTTTTTCCAAATATGGTTTTACCTTCTAAACATAAAACTTTATGTCCTTTTATATATTTAGGACCAAGTACTTAAGAGAGAATCCTCATTATACCCTCAGGCTGATTTAATTTCCACCCTCTCCTATATAGTGACCCTGGTCCTCCTTCCCCACCCAGCTTAAGGAACTTGGTCACTAAGAAAATGGTAGCTGGTTAGAGAGATGGGGCTCATGTCTGAATCCCCATGAATAAATTAAGAAGATGTCTCATGCCTTGCAGGGCCCTCCCTAGGTTAGGAGAAGGAAAGAATACAGAAGTTTCCAACAGATACCACAGTAGTCTTCCATATCTTTCAGGTCTAGTAGGGGACACCATCATATTTTCCCTGCCCACTCCAGTCCCTCTAAACACTGGTTACTTCTTGGCCACACTTAATAGTCCTACAAACCGCCCCATCTCCTGACCTTTGCCCCTCACTTTCTGCTCTAACATGAGCAAAGACTGGCTGAGGTCCATGCACATTGAGGAGGATAATCTGTTGAAGGCTTGACTAGAATAAAAGGCTGAGTAAGAAAGAATTTTTTCTGTCTTTGAGTTAGGATATCTAAGCAGGAAATAGAAATGGTAGCCAAGTATCTTTAGCTGAAGTTGAAGCCTGCCTTATGCTCATATCATTGAACTAGGGATGGTTCCATCAGCCAGCTTCCTTTGTAGCCTCTGAAGAAGGTCGTCAAATATACATTACATATCTATAGTAGGTATTCTTCTAGGTGCTGGAGATACACTGGTGAAGGGCACAGAAAGCAAACATTCATCCCTATTTCATGGAGTTTAAAAGGTAGTGGGACAGACAGACAATAAACAAGACAAATAAAGTACAGAATTGTTGAGAAACAATTCTCCCTGGGTCTCTCACGTTTCTACATATATTGTGTGATCAGAGGTACTGACTGCCTTTGTTCTGGGCTATTTTCTCAAGGATGTTTATACAGTGAAGAAACTTGAAAAATAGAGTCTCTTGTTCCAGAGCAAGGTCAGGTTTTCTTACAGCCATGGATATAGCAATAGTGATAGTGATAGGCTTTAGGGCTAAATGAGATGGAAAGTCACTAGGAGGTTTTCAGCAAGGGAGTGACACAATTTGACTTGCAGTTTAATAGAATCACTCTGGCTTCTGGGTTGAAAATAGCTAAAGGAGACCAGGGCAGAAGGAGGGAGTCATGAGATTGAAAGATGAGGCACAGAAGGAGTATGTAGCTAGAAATGGAGAGTTCCTGAGTTAGAAGGAGAGGCGAAGGACTAGTGTTCTTTGGATAAATGCATTTCTCCTTTTCATATTTAAAATCCCAATTAGTGGGCTATTTTTCTCATGAGCATTCTTTTTTAGTTCGTTGAACTATAATTGTATAACCCTAATTAGTGCTAAGAATCCATTAGGCAATAGAAATTTCCTCTCTAGTTACAGGGAGCACATGTCCTACATGTGAAATTAAGAAATAATTAATTCTTATTTCACCAAGTCAATTAATTGATAACTTGCAACAGATACTGAGGATTTTAATGTTTTCTGATGCATCATGAAGCAAATAAAATTGACACTGACATTTTTCTGTTTTTGTTTTTGTTTTTTGTTTCTTATTAAGCTATGTCAATATAGAAGCCCTTTTCTTTGAGGAAGGCTTTATCAATCATTTCAGAAATTGAAAGTCATGGCTAGGAAAAAGACAGTCATGGTTATCCAAATCACTACTTTCTAGGAATCTTTTCTTTCTAAGCCAGTTACTTCAAATTTTGTAATGAATTGTAGCTGATTCACTAAGCTAATTAACCTCTTACATCCTTCTACGATATAATAAACCTCATATAAAAAATTAAGGGAGAATATAAGGAAGAAATGTCTTTTTACCCTGGGTAAAATCAGGGAAGAAAAATCTCCTTTTATAGACTTCACTATCTATCTCATCTTAGCTCTTTAGGGAAGTATATTTCCTAAGCAGGTGGCACCATTCTGGCCCACCCAGCCAGAAAGCATTGGTAGTTGAAATCCCCTCTTTTCACTGAACTTGCGATTTCAACTAGACAACAACTAGACGATGTCATGAATTCTTGATAAACTACTCTTTGAAAAAGCCCCAGATAATATGAGTATTTTAACTATTCATCTATCCATCTATATATCATAACAAATATTTATTTAGCACTCCATGCTAGAGGGTACAGTGATTTACACGGAAAATACAAAGACATCTAAGATCCAATCTCAGAGGAGAAAATCTACATGCCAGGAAAGATATAGCACATTCTGTGGTAAATTCAGTTTATATGTGCTGTGATGAAGGTTAATACAAAGATTCATAGGAAATAGAAGAACCCTGCTATGGGGATGTGCCAAGTCTATCAAGCTGTACATTTAAGGGAGCAAGACCTTCAGAACACTGTTTTCTCTGTCCATTTCATCTCTGATATGTGATGCGGGTTTGAAGAATTTAATGCAGTCCCCAAGATGGCTGCCTCACATACTGTTATTGAAATCAATGCCAGAGGGTTTGTTAGGTAGCATGATTGTAAGGAATAACTCTTCTTTGATAATGTTTAAGATAATTAAGATATGTGGTTGGTTAGAAGGACTCCACAGACCCACTTCCCCGACGTGATGCAAGAAGATTAGGAACACAGCCCCATCCAGCCATGCATCCCTTCACTTCACAGGGATTCTGTCCTGATTCAACTACAAACTTGCTTTAGAATATAGTTGCACAGAGGAAGGGAGTGAAAAACAAAATGGAAAGAAATCAGAGAGGGAGACAAACCATAAGAGACTATTAACTATGGGAGTTGCTGGAGGGAAGGCGGGTAGGGGAATGGGGCAACTGGGTGATGGATATTAAGGAGGGCCCATGATGTGTTCTAGGCAACTGATGAATTACTGAACTCTACATCTGAAACTAATGATGTTCTATATGTCGACTAATAGAATTTAAATAAAGATAAAGAATATAGTTGCATCTACGAAATCTAAATTCAGGCAAACTAATTTATGGGGCTAGAAACCAGCCAGTTCTTGGGGGGGGTGGGATTTGCCTGGAAAATACGCTCAGTTTATTTTCTGGGCAACAGGGAATTGAAAATATTCCGTATCTTACTTGGGACAGTGGTTTCATGGGTATATAAGACTATCAAAATTCAACAAACTAAGACAAATTATATTTTCATCATATCTTAACAATAAAAAGAATATTATTGCATCCTCCTCAAAGTGAACTTGCCTTTTCTTAAGAAGATTTATTTGAGAGAGCATGAATAGGGGGTAGAGGCTGAGGGAGAAGCAGGCTCCCTACTGAGCAGGAAGCCAGACACAGGGCTTCACCCTAGAACCTCAGGATCATGACCTGAGACAACGGCAGATGCTCAACCAACTGAGCCATGCAGGCACCCCTGAACTTTTCATGTATCATGTTAGCCAGAGGGTTTGAGGATAGGTCTGGCATTCCCCCAGCTACAAGAACAGTCTCTGACAGTTTTAGCGACAGCTCATGAATAAATTGTACATACCTTTGGCAGACTTTGGCTTCAGATTTGTTTTTATTATAACTGACCATCTGATGACCAGATGGTCATAGATATAGTAGATATAGTAGCAGAAAGTCAATACCTACCCCTAACTCTCTGACATTTACCAAAAAAAAAAAAAAAAAAAAAAAAAAACCACAAAACCTGACATTTGCTAAGTAGCTATATAGGCTTTGGGAAACTTGCAGCCCTGAATAATAGTGATTCTCATACTGGAAATAAAAAGTCAAGCTAGAAAGGGAGGGCAGTGTGCTGGTGAAGGTGGGGTCGTAAGGGAGATCTATCTTTTAGCTCCTCTCTAATTGCTAGGCAGCCAGTTTTGCCGATGTGCTGAGTTCTCTTTGGAACAAGTACATGGCCCACATATCTGCTATCCCCACAAGGCCTAATAAAGTGTCTTGCACTAAATATTTAAATACTTGCAACGAAGTAGGGGAGAAATACAGAGAAGTTTGTTTCAGGTATGAGTTTGCTAATCTGTCAAGCCAGAAAGTTGTGACCCCAAAAGAGGACAAAAGAAAAAGGGAAGAAGCCCCATGAAACGTATTGACAAAAAGAAATGAACAAATATTGGACACAGCGCCTTGGAAATTCCGTTGCTATCATCCTCCCTTATCTCCTCAGTTTCTTCTTCTCTCCTTAGGATTCTTTCTTTTGTGCCATAAAAACAATGAGCTTGGTTTTAAAACTATTTTTCTTAAGGAACCCGATAACAAAACTTATCATATGTAAGACTTCAACTGTGTTTATTCTAGCAACTAAGTCAGGCTTGGTTTTGTGAAAGCTCTTAAAATATCTTCAATGATTTCCAAAAATATTATAACCTAGAACTGTAAAAACCATGTATTTTCATTTCTAATGAAAACAACTGCATTATATTTTCAATTTTATACACCTATTTTGAAATTTGATACCCCGGGCCTTATTCCTCCACAAATAACAATGAAATAGTTTAACCTTGATTGAGTGCACTTTATACTGAATCTGCAATTTCTGAGGTTATACATCTCAATTTCCTCATTGACTGAATAAATAGGAAAAAAAGCACACACGATTGTAATGTGAATGCTGTATCATGAATCAAAAGATAGAAACCCAAGACAACGAGTTTTCCCTGTAGACAGAAACTCTGGAGAGTAAAGAAATAAATTTTTGTCACATTCATTTTTTAAATGTCAATACACAGTGAGCTTTGATTATAAGGCCACAGGGGTGGTGGGTGGAGTGCTGGGGAAATAGTAATTCTCTTGACCTTTTAACAGACCAGCTATATTTGTTGTAAATTTGCATTTATACTTCCAGATGCATAACATTTATGGCCCCTAAAAAAATTAGCCTATTGCTGGAACACCCAATTTTTTTTTTTTGAAAATGCACATGATACTGGAATGTCCATAGAACACCAGGCACACAACATGCCTCATATAAGCTTTGCTTTTATGCAATCTGCTCTACTACACCATGTACCTTAGGGACTTTGCTTACATATTCTAGAATGTTATTTAACCTAAAGATAAATGAAAGTCTTTAAAAGAGAGTACAGAGGCTGCATTCTGAAGCTCAGGTCTTACTTTATTCTTGGGTGCAACTCAACCCACAGAAAGATTATTCACACCCACTCCTAGGTCCCAGCCATACTCCCACCACCAGGTACGCACACACCCAAAATGGCCCCTTTGTGAGGAGGAAGGCCCGGGAAGGAGGAACAGTATGTTCAGTCATTCTGCAACCACTGGGTAAGAAGTTCACCTTCAGTCCAAGTTTAAGAATGTCAGTACCTCTTCTATACAGTTGTGAAAGCCAGAGCAAATGAAATGTTGTTGAAATAAAGTCATATTTTAGAATCTGGAATTCTTGACTTAAGCTTTTGAGATTTCCTTGCCATGATAATTATTAACGTGGTATTCCAACCTATGTTTGCAGAAGCATTCTGTTGTCAGTTTAGAATGTGTTTTCAAAGGAAAACTGGCATAATAAGCTTGCACAAACTGTATTAAAATGTTAATGTGGAGTTGAAATAAAAAATACATTTATGTTTTATATTAGGCAACAATTTTACATGTAAAGATGAGTATATTTTTTAGGTACTTTTACTGCAAAGCCCGATTTAAATGAACCTCACTATGGAATAAAATTACTAGATAATACTATTTGAACTCCAAATTTGGAGTATCAGAATGTGTGAGCTGCTAAGTATATAGCAGGACAGTGAGATAGAATATTTTAAATCGGGATTTGTCAGCTGGCATCTTACTAACATTTGGGGCTGGATAATTCTGTTGTAGAAGGCCGACCTGTGCATTATAGTGCAGTTACCAGACTCTCTTGCCTCCACCCCACAAATGCCATTAAAAACCCACCCCCAACTTCCGAATTATGACAAGCAAAAATGTTTGTAGACATTGTCCTCTGCGGGGGGCAGGGAAGGTCAAAATCACCCTCTGTTCAGCATCCCTGTTTTAAATCAAGAGAGTTCTATAAATTCCTGAACACAGGGTTATAAGTATGAACACAAAACAATGCCACAACCATGCGTAAACTTTTTGGTTTGAAGATGTTAGGCACTGTCGATAGGCAATATATTGCCCAAATATTACCCAATATATGATTTAGAAAATGGAGTCACATGTACCTAGACAGATTTTTATGTTTACATAGGCTTCCTAGTGTCCCCTACTTTTTTATATATTAACCAATCTGAATACGTATTTTTTTTTTTTAAGATTTTATTTATTTATTTGAGAGAGAGACAGTGAGAGAGAGCATGAGCGAGGAGAAGGTCAGAGAGAGAAGCAGACTCCCCGTGGAGCTGGGAGCCCGACGCGGGACTCGATCCTGGGACTCCAGGATCATGACCTGAGCCGAAGGCAGTCGTCCAACCAACTGAGCCACCTAGGCGTCCCTGAGTACGTATTTCTTAAAGATTTTAAGTCCTCTCTACACACAATGTGGGGTTTGAACTCAACACCCTGACATCAAGAGTCTCTGTTCCACCGACAAAGCCAGACAGGTGCCCACAAGAAATCTGAGTTTTTGAAGAAGCATTGTCTCAATTTTCCACTTAACTTTATAGGTAAAATGAAATCTGACTAAATATTGAGTATCACGCAATTCTCTGAAACCATCAGTGATAATGGACTGGGAAAACGCAACTTCCATTGTTCAAAATACAGGAGCAATTTCCTACAATTTTGCTTTCTAGAACAAAGGACAATTAATGATAAATTACATGCAAACTATTCTCCTATATATTTTGAGCTCTTTCTCCAGCCTCACAATTTGCCCATTTTTGTTGTGGTCATTTAATTTCTAGGTTTCTTTTTTTTTTCTTTTTTTTTTTTTTCAGATTTTATTTTTTTATTTGACAGACAGAGATCACAAGTAGGCAGAGAGGCAGGTAGAGAGAGAGGGAGGAAGCAGGCTCCGTGCTGAGCAGAGAGCACGATACGGGGCTTGATCCCAGGACCCCGGGATCATGACGTGAGCAGAAGGCAGAGGCTTTAACCCACTGAGCCACCCAGGCTCCCAATTGCTAGGTTTCTAACTGATGCCTTTTAAGACCCAGAAGTTCCCTTCCTTTGCACATCAGGAACCAGTGCAATTTTTAGAAAAATAAAGCGTAAGTAGTGGAAAAAAAGAATAAAGGGAATTTACAAAGAAGAATGAAAATCAAAGAGAATATTAAGATACCTGCTTCTTCCTCTGGGTAGGACAACTCTTATGACAGCAGGAGTTTGTCCCAGCAGAGGCTTGGTGAGATGAGAAATCCCCGCCCCATGCTCACAGGGCACCTACGTGCACCGGCATAAAAGTCCCCAAGTCCTGAGATCTCCTCAAGTAAAATCCACTAGAGAGGCTGGTGAGCTCTGAGCTGTGTGCATTTTCGCACTGGGAAGTTCCCTAATAAGAATCCTTTCATGAATGTTTCTTGTGATTTTCTCACGTGAGGGTTCAGATGCTGCTCAAACATTAATGAAGGATTCATCATCCTGAGGCTGCCTCTTCTCTTAGCAGAGAGAAGTCTTTAATCCCTTTAAACTGTGATGGCTGACCAGCAGCCAAAGAAAAAAGACTCACTTCCACTATGTACTCAGGAGATAGAAGGCCTGAGGCCACATAATATACAAATCTCCTGTACTCAGGAACTTCTCAACCTACTGACTTTTATAAGCAGAGCGAAGTGGTTTCACTTCTGCACATAAACAATAGAGGACATTAGCGGTTATGTGCGTTGCTTCTAGTTGCTTCTAGTGTTGGCTGTCATGGTACCTGCTCACCTACAGTGTGTTTGCTGTTGACATGCTTTATGAATATAAATCCTATCATCTGAAAACTCAGTGGGAACACTAAAAGTGCTAGTAAGAAGCTTTTTTTTTTTTTTCTGAAAATAAAAGTAAAGACAAAATAATTGAATGTGGTGGAAAATGAGGACAGTTGGGTAGAGGAGGAAAACTTCAAATTAGAAATAATTCTAAAATACAAAAAGGGCTTGCATACAGCATTAGAAAATTCAGAAATGAGGGGCGCCTGGGTGGCTCAGTGGGTTATGCCTCTGCCTTCGGCTCAGGTCATGATCCTGGGGTCCTGGAATTGAGCCCCACATCGGGCTCTCTGCTCAGTAGGGAGCCTGCTTCCTCCTCTCTGTCTGCCTCTCTGCCTACTTGTGATCTCTCTGTCAAATAAATAAATAAAATCTTTAAAAAAGAAAATTCAGAAATGAGTAGGACACAAAAGTAATTACTGGAATTTTAAAAGAGCATCAGTAACCAGACATGTGTTAAGTCAATGTTAATACAGGAAAAGTCTAGGTTCATTTGGACCTTGCAATGAATAGCTCTAAATGTGGCCTTTAAAAACATCACCTGTTCTTTAAACGTCTTATTTTAGTTCTACTATAAACATCTGCGACTTTGTTTTATGTCTTTGACCTGGCAGCTTGCATACAATTTTATTCCTGGAGTAGAAAAAGAAGGAAGATGTTTTGGTGGTCCAGGTGCATTCAGGAGTCTAAGGACATATGTTTGGAAGTAATCAATATATTGGCCTGCTCCTTGGATTCCCAGATTACATTAATAGTATACCTACTGCACTAGCCATATAAGCTCAGAACTTTCAAGTATGTAAGTGTTTAAAAATAAAAAAAAGACAGGGGTTGGGGGTGTGGTGTGAAGGGAACCCACCAAAGGGAGTGATTTTCAAAACTTTATTTACCCTATTGTGTTGGTTTAATGTGTCTGACCTCAATTTAGTGTACAGATCTTAAGGTCACAGCTTACATTCAGATTACCGTGTAGTCACACACACTTCATTTTTGTGTTCAGGATTCTGTGGTTTCTTGTTTGGGAATTTTGGCTAAAAACAAATTGAATATTTTTGTAAAATTCATTCTCTGAAGCAAATCCCTTCCTTCTCTTTCACTTTAACAACTTATATTTAACCAGTTGCCATGTTGTTTAGAGTTCCGCCTCTGAGAAGTCTTTCCAACCTTTTCCATCTCCTACCTTCAACTAGTCATCCCCAAGATTATTTTGCTAATGCTCTGGCTGGGTTTCCACACCTATCACTGCCCACTTCTTTCCTACATTCAAGTGTTGAGTTAGACTCATACACACAGCTCTGACCATACGACACATCCCTAGTAAAATAAATGAATGACCTCCAACTGTCTAAGGACATTGAACACAAACTCCTCCTGCTCATTTTCATGGCTGTTAACAATATAACTACCACTCTATCCCCCGTCACTTCAGCTTTATCCCTCAAATCTTTCTGCAGTTTCTCTGTTCACCAGATAGATGGAACTTTTTTTTTTTTTTTTTGAGATTTTATTTATTTGAGAGAGAGAGAGAGAGAGGGTAAGTGAGGATGGAAGGGAGGGGCACAGGGAGAAGCAGACTGCCCCACTGAGCTGAATCAGATTCAAGGAGGGGCTTGATCCCAGGACACTGGGATCATGACCTGAGCCAAAGGCCAACATTTAACCAACTGAGGCACCCGGGTGCCCCTAAATGGAACATTTTGATCACCCAAGCAGGCCTATCTGTACACATGTTGTTCTCCTGCTTGGAATTTCCTTGATGCCACCTTTCACCTATCAAAACATTACCCATATTTCCAAATCTATCTCCACTGCCTTGTCTCTCTTCCCAATGCCTCCTGAATGGAGGTGACTTCTCCCTGATTTTGAGGTGACTAGTCCTTATAGAACTTTCTTTGTACTCTTTTATACCACCCATCCTGCATACAGTACCTTGTGCTGTATAGTATGTACCTTCTGGGTAATGCCAAATGCTAAACCATCAGCTCCTTCAGTGTACCAACTAAAATTTACTCATCTTTGTGGTACTTAACAAGCACCTACTGAGTGTTTGTAAAATTAAGATGAAGGATGGTCAGGGGCTTGCAGAAGCATGCAAGAATTCATTCATTCAGCAAATATTCTTGAAAAAAATATATATATACATCACTTGCCAGAAACTCTATGATACATTTCATTCAGCACTAACAGTTGTTCCCAGATGGAAGAAATTAATATTATGTATTTGCCAATAGCAAACACAAATAAGCCAACTCTACTTCAAAAATAATCAGTCTACAACATAGTTTTTGCCAACAAAATCTGGCAGATATAATTTCTCATAAGGTTAAAATATGTAAATGAAATTAAATCTCCCTATGTGTTCATTTAAGCATTATCTCTGCATAGAAATTATGATATATAGGTTTTCACCTTCTAGGATATACTTGATGCAAAATAAACATATAGCTGACAGCTGACAGCTTTGTAAGATTAGTGTTGGAAAAACTCCGTAAAATTAGATCTGTTAGTTCTGTAACACACTAGGTAATGGGAAATTTACACGAAAGTAACTGTAAGCATGCAGACTGGAATAGGTCTTTGCAAAAATCTTATTACTATACCCGCTATTTTTTACTGGCATATGTGTGAATTACTTGAGAGTTATCAAGCACCAGAAATTCATTTAGTTGTGCTTATGTGTCCAAACATACACAGGACCACATGCAAATTTTGCAAACTGAAGTTTGTGGGAGATTGACTGTTGAATGGCATGAAGACTAGGTTGTGAATTCTAGGCCTAGCTGTTCCTAGCTAGGCTTTATTTACTAGCAACACAGTCTTAATCACATCAATTAACTTTTTTAGATGATTTAATCATTTTTTAAAAATCACATATTCTGGAGCCCCTGGGTGGCTCAGTCATTAAGCATCTGCCTTAGGCTCAGGTCATGATTCCAGGGTCCTGGGATCAAGCTCCGCATCAGACTCCCTGCTAGGCAGGAAGCCTGCTTCTCCCTCTCCCACACCCCCTGCTTGTGTTCCCTCTCTCCCTGTGTCTCTCTCTGTCAAATAAATAAATAAATAAAATCTTTAAAAAAAAATCACATTCAAAATTAGCTTTAAGGGACTTCTACCATCTTGGAAGAGGAGAGATGGAGATCAGATTTACCTTCTTCCTGAAACAATTCCAACACTAGACAAGATTTTTGACACAATGGATTTTAGGACTCTGGGCATCAAGCAAAAAATAGAGTGATCCCTGAGGATGGGAAACAAATGAAACCATCCCTTTGACCGCCAGTTTACTGCCTTTCCAGATGGTGTGGGAGGGGGAGACCAGGTAGATCTTGGTGGATTCTTTAAGGTGGAGAGACAGACATAAAGAAACCAAAAGGATATAGTTCCCAAGATAGATGACTGGAGGGAAGCCAGATGCACAAAAAAAGAGCACCGGAGATCTATAGAAGGTTCCCCTTGAAAATTCAGGAGAGTTTAGATCAGCACATGAATGCATGCATGTATGGAAACTATTCACAGGCAGTGACAGACCCATCTGTAAGGATAAGAGGAAACAGTTCCTGAAACATGTACAAGACAAGGAGTAGGCCTGGTTCCCACTAGCTGGACTAAATAACTGGTAGCTAATTGTAGAGAGCTACCAGGTCAAAAACACAAGGCAAAGTCAGAGAAGTTTAGAGAACTAATATAAAACAGTTTAAAGAACTGGTTATGTTTTTAAGGCCACATTTAAGTCTATTCATTGCAAGGTCAAATGAACTATGCAAAATTTAGATATTTTAGATACCAATGAAAACTTCACTGGTTCTTTGAAAAGATCAATAAAACCAACAAACTTCTATTCAGACTCATCAGGAAAAAAAAATTCCCAATATTAGAAATTAGAGGACTAACATCTTTCAAGATTCTGTATGTGTGTGTATGTATGTGTGTGTATATATATATATATATATATATATATATATATATATATATACCTTTTTAAAGGCAGTATTATGAGCAGCTTCTTGCAAATATGGCAACTTAGATGAAATGAACAAATACTTTGAGAGATACAGACCACCTAGGCTTACTCAAGAAGAAAAAAATACATATAATGGGAATAACCCCTGTCTACTTAAAAAATCCAATATATAGTTAAAAACCTTCATACAAAGGAAAAACTATAAACACAGTGTCTTCTCTGGTGAATTATACCAAACATGTAAGAAAAAAATCTCAATTTTACATTAACTCTGAGAAAATTGAAGAGAATGAACTGTTTCCTAAATCATTCCATGTAGCTAGCATTACCCTGAAACCAAAAATAACAATGTTATGAAAATATAAACAAACAGAACTTGAGCTGAATATCCCTCATGAATATAGATGCAATCATTTAAACAAAATCTTAAGAAATCAAATCCAACAACACATTAAAAAATTATAACAGATTATGACAAAGTAGGGTTTATCCTATGAATATAGGTTGGTTTAACATTCAAAAATCAATTAAGGTAATTCACTGTAATTGTTCATACACTAAATAAAAATTCTGTGACATCCAAATCAATGCAAAAAAAAAAGTAGACAAAAATCAAACATCCATTCTTGATAAAAACTCACAGCAAAATAGGAATAGGAGGAAATTCTCTCAACCTCATAAAGGGTATCTAGGAAACAACTAGAGCTTATATCATACTTGACAGTGAAAGACTGAATATATTTCTCATAAGAGCAGAAACAAGACAAGGGTGTTTACCCTCACCACTTTTGTTCAACACTGCACTAAATGTTCTCTTCATTGCCATGAGGTTGAAAAATGAGTAAAAGTCATCTAGATTGGCAAGGAAAGAACTCTCTTTATTCTCAGAAAATATGATGCATTATGTAGAAGATATAATGCAATCTACCCCAAAGCTACTGGATTTCATAAATGAGATTAACCAAGTGACAGACTATAAGATTAATATTCTGGAGCCAATTTTTACTTCTGCATATGTTGTCAAAAGACACCAGATATTGGGATATTAAAAAATACCGTTTACAATAGCAAAAAAAAGGTAAATGATCTATACGTTGAAAACTGTACAACATAGCTCAGAAAAAAATAGAGTAAACCTAAGAAAGAGGAGAGACATTACTTCGTTCATGGGTTGGAATAATACTCAGTATTATTAAGATGGTATGACCTCAAAAATTAATCTATAGATTGAAGACAGTTCTAATTAAAATACCAGCAGATATTTTTATAAAACTGACTGCCTGCATCTAAAATTCATATGGAAGAGTCAAGATGGCGGAGGAGTAGCAGGCTGAGATGACACCAGGTAGCAGGAGATCAGCTAGATAGCTTATCAAACCATTGCAAACACCTACAAATCCAACAGGAGATCAAAGAGAAGAAGATCACCAATTCTAGAAACAGAAAATTGACCACTTTCTGAAAGGTAGGACCTGTGGAGAAATGAATCCAAAGTGATGGGAAGATAGATTGTGGTGGGGAAGGGCCAGCTCCCAGCAAGCGGCAGAGCAACAGAGCACAAAATCAGAACTTTTAAAAGTCTGCTCCACAGAGGGACATCTTTCCAGAGGCTAAGCGGGGGAGGAGCCCTCGTGGGGACAGCATGGTCTCAGGTCCCGCGGGGTCACAGAAGGATTGGGGGTGTCTGAATATCTCAGAGCTCGCAAGTATTAGAGCTCTCAGGGGAAGCCGGCTACAGAGACAGAGCCGAGGAGTGAGCTCTCAGCTCGGGGTTACCTTAAACTGTGATCCGTGGCACAGTGAGGCCACTGCTCTTTGAGCAGGGACCACACAAGTGACAGATCCAGGGAGACCCCCCTGGAAGGGTGGCAGGGATCTGCTGGGTTTGGAGATTCCAGGCTGTGTGCCACAGACAGAGATGCTTCGTCACAGGCTGGGTGAGCTCAGAGCATGGCTGGAGGCCAGGGAGATGGGAGTGATTGAGTGCTTTTCTCCCAGGGTGCACTGAGGAGTGGGGCCCTGAGCTCTCGGCACCTTTGGGCCAAAGACTGGGAGGCCGCCATTTTCATTCCTGTCCTCCAGAGTTCAGAAAGCGATTAGGGAGCAAAAGCTCCCAAGAGTGAACCAGAGCAGATTATTTAGCCAGGCCCCTGGCAAGGGTAGTGCAATTCCACCTCGGGCAAAGACACTTGAGAATCACGAAAACAGGCCCCTCCCCCAGAAGATCAGCAAGAAATTCAGCCAAGACCAAGCTCACTTATCAAGGACAACAGTGGAATTCCAGAGGAGAAGAAGCAAAGTATGGAATTCATGGCTTTCCTCCCATGATTCTTTAGCCTTGCAAAGATAATTTAATTTTTTTCTTATTCTAATTTTTTTTAACTTTTACTCTTCTTTTTATGTTTTTTAACTAGTTTATCTTAACAATATTTTTCATTAAAAAAAATCTTTTGGGGGGCATCTGGTTGGCTCAGTGGATTTAGCTGCTGCCTTTGGCTCAGGTCATGATCTCAAGGTCCTGTGATCGAGTCCTGCATCGGGCTCTCTGCTCAGCAGGGAGCCCGCTTCCCCCTCTCTCTCTACCTGACTCTCTGCCTACTTGTGATCTCTCTCTCTGTCAGAGAAATAAAATCTTTAAAAAAAAATCTTTTTGAACCTTCATTATTATAGTCATATTTTATCCTTCATTGTATATAAATTTATTTTTTATATACACATAGAGTTTTTTCTTCTAAAAAAGTTTGGGATACAACTTCTTCTAATAGATCAAAATATACCCTAAATCTAGCACAGGGCTTTGTTCTAGTCTCCAGACTGAACAAATTCTCTCCATGTTCTTTTTCTTTCTTTTCCCAACCAACTTATCAACTTCTTTTTTAGAACTTTTTAAAATTTTTCATCTTTATACTCATATTCCATCCCTTCATCATGTTTACCCTTATTTGTGTGTGTGTGTGTGTGTGTGTGTGTGTGTGTGTGTGTGTCTGTGTGTGTCCTTCTTTAAAAATTTGGGAGGTAGTTGCCTCTAAGAAACCAAAGTACTCCCAGAATTAAGTAGGTGGCTCTGTTCTATTCACTGGTCTAATATATATTTTTTCTTTTTTTTTGTATTTTCTTTTTTTAAATTTTTTCGAACTTTTTTTACCCCCTTCCTTCCCCCCCAACGATTTGGGATCTCTTCTGATTTGATTAACACACATTTTTCTGGGGTCTTTGCCACCCTTTTAGTATTTTATTTACTCATTCATATATTCTTATCTGGATAAAATGACAAGGTGGAAAAACTCACCACAAAAAAAGAACAAGAGGCAGTACTGAAGGTTAGGGACCTAATCAATATGGACATTGGTAATGTGTCAGATCTAGAGTTCAGAATGACTATTCTCAAGGTGCTAGCTGGGCTCGAAAAAGGCATGCAAGATATTAGAGCGTTTTCCAAACGCTGTCTGGAAAAAAAAAAAAGCCCTTTCTGGAGAAATAAAAGAACTAAAATCTAACCAAGCTGAAATCAAAAAAGCTATTAATGAGGTACAATAGAAAATGGAGGCTCTTACTGCTAGGATAAATGAGGCAGAAGGGAGACTTAGTGATATAGAAGACCAAATGACAGAATAAAGAAGCTGAGCAAAAGAGAGACAAATAACTGGACCACGAGGGGACAATTCGAGAGATAAGTGATACCATAAGATGAAATGACAGTAAGAATAATTGGGATTGGGCGCCTGGGTGGCTCAGTGGGTTAAAGCCTCTGCCTTCAGCTCAGGTCATGATCTCAGGGTCTTGGGATTGAGTCCCGCATCAGGCTCTCTGCTCAGCAGGGAGCCTGCTTCCTCCTCTCTCTCTGCCTGCCTCTCTGCCTACTTGTGATCTTTCTCTATCAAATAAATAAATAAAATCTTAAAAGAAATAATTGGGATTCGAGAAGAAGAAAAAAGAGAGAGGGGAGCAGAAGGTATATTGGAGTGAATTATTGTAGAGAATTTCCCTAATATGGCAAAGGGAACAAGCATCAAAGTCCAGAAGTCACAGAGAAACCCCCTCAAAATCAATAAGAATAGGTCCACACCCCGTCACCTAATAGTAAAACTTAAAAGTCTTAGTGACAAAGAGAAAATCCTGAAAGCAGCCCGGGACAAGAAGTTGGTAACATACAACGGTAAAAATATTAGATTGGCAGCAGACTTATCCACAGAGACCTGGCAGACCAGAAAGAACTGGCATGATATATTCAGAGCACTAAAGGAGAAAAACATGCAGCCAAGAATACTATATCCAGCTAGGCTATCATTGAAAATAGAAGGAAAGATAAAAAGCTTCCGGGACAAACAAAAACTAAAAGAATTTGTAAACACCAAACCAGCCCTACAGGAAATATTGAAAGGGTCCTCTAAGCAAGGAGAGAGCCTTAAAGTAGTAGACCAGAAAGGAACAGAGACAATATACAATTATAGTCACTTTACAGGCAATACAATGGCACTAAATTCATATCTCTCAATAGTTACCCTGAATGTAAATGGGCTCAATGCCCCAGTCAAAAGACACAGGGTATCAGAATGGATAAAAAAACAAAACCCATCAACATGCTGTCAACAAGAAACTCAATTTAGATCCAAAGACACGTCCAGGTTTAAAGTGAGGGGGTGGAAAACAATTTACCATGCTACTGGATATCAAAAGAAAGCTGGGGTGGCAATACTTATATCAGATAAATTAGATTTTAAGCCAAAGACTATAATAAGAAATGAGGAAGGATACTATATCATACTCAAAGGGTCTGTCCAACAAGAAGATCTAACAATTTTAAATATCTATGCCCCTAACATGGGAGCAGCCAACTATATAAACCAATCAATAACAAAATCAAAGAAACACATCAACAATAATACAATAATAGTAGGGGACTTTAACACCCCCCTCACTGAAATGGACAGATCATCCAAGCAAAAGATCAACAAGGAAATAAAGACCTTAAATGACACACGACCAGATGGACATCACAGAAATACTCAGAACATTCCATCCCAAAGCAACAGAACACACATTCTTCTCTAGTGCACATGGAATATTCTCCAGAATAGATCACATCCTGCGTCACAAATCAGGTTTCAACCAGTATCAAAAGATTGGGATCATTCCCTGCATATTTTCAGGCCACAATGCTCTGAAGCTAGAACTCAAACACAAGAAGAAATTTGGAAAGAACCCAAATACATGGAGGCTAAAGAATATCCTTCTAAAGAATGAATGGGCCAACCAGGAAATTAAAGAGGAATGGAAAAATTTCATGGGAACAAATGATAATGAAAACACAACGGTTCAAAATCTGTGGAACATAGCAAAGGCAGTTCTGAGAGGAAAATATATAGCGATACAAGCCTTTCTCAAGAAACAGGAATGCTACCTAAAGGAGCTGGAGAAAGAACAGCAAAGAAAGACTAAACCCAGCAGGAGAAGAGAAATCATAAAGATCAGAGCAGAAATCAATGAAATAGAAATCAAAAGAACAATAGAACAAATCAACAAAATTAGGAGCTGGTTCTTTGAAAAAATTAATGAGATTGATAAACCCCTGGCTAGACTTATCCAAAAGAAAAGAGAAAGGACCTAAATTAATAAAATCATGAATGAAAGAGGAGAGATCACAACCAACACTAAAGAAATACAAACACTTGGGGCGCCTGGGTGGCTCAGTGGGCTAAGCCGCTGCCTTCGGCTCGGGTCATGATCTCAGAGTCCTGGGATCGAGCCCCGCATCAGGCTCTCTGCTCTCTAGGGGAGCCTGCTTCCTCCTCTCTCTCTGCCTGCCTCTCTGCCGGCTTGTGATCTCTCTGTCAAATAAATAAATAAAATCTTTAAAAAAAAAAAAAAAAAGGAAATACAAACACTCATAAGAACATATTGTGAGCAACTGTACACCAGCAAATCTGACAATATGGAAGAAATGGATGCATTCCTAGAGACATACAAACTATCAAAACTGAGCAAGGAAGAAATAGAAGACCTGAACAGACCCATAACCAGTAAGAAGACTGAAGCAGTCACCAAAAATCTCCCAACAAACAAAAGCCCAGACCCAGACGGCTTCCCAGAGGAATTTTACCAAGCATTTAAAGAAGAACTAATTCCTATTCTCCTGAAACTGTTCCAAAAAATAGAAAAGGAAGGAAAACTTCCAAACTCATTTTATGAGGCCAGCATTACCTTGATCCCAAAACCAGACAAAGACCCCATCAAAAAGGAGAATTACAGACCATATCCCTGATGAATACAGATGTGAAAATTCTCACCAAAATACTAGCCAATAGGGATCCACAAGTACATTAAAAGGATTATTCACCTCAACCAAGTGGGATTTATTCCAAGGCTGCAAGGTTGGTTCAACATCTGCAAATCAATCAATGTGATACTATACATTAATAAAAGAAAGAACAAGAACCATATGATACTCTCAATAGATGCTGAAAAAGCATTTGACAAAGTATAGCATTGTTTCCGATCAAAACTCTTCAAAGTGTAGGGATAGAGGGTACATACCTCAATATCATCAAAGCCATCTATGAAAAACCCACAGCGAATATCATTCTCAATGGAGAAAAACTGAGAGCTTTTCCACTAAGGTCAGGAACACAGCAGGGATGTGCATTATCACCACTGCTATTCAACATAGTACTAGAAGTCCTAGCCTCAGCAATCAGACAACAAAAAGAAGTCAGCAAAGAAGAAGTCAAACTCTCACTCTTTGCAGATGATATGATACTTTATGTGGAAAACCCAAAAGACTCCACTCCAAATCTGTTAGAAGTTGTACAGGAATTCAGTAAAGTGCCAGGATATAAAATCAATGTACAGAAATCAGTTGCATTTCTATACACAAACAACAAGACAGAAGAAAGAGAAATTGAGGGGTCAATCCCATTTACAATTGCACCCAAAACCATAAGATACCTAGGAATAAACCTAACCAAAGAGGCAAAGAATCTGCACTCAGAAAATTATAAAGTACTCATGAAAGAAATTGAGGAAGACACAAAGAAATGGAAAAAAATGTTCCATGCTCATGGATTGGAAGAACAAAGATTGTGAAAATGTCTATGCTACCAAAAGCAATCTACACATTTAACGCAATCCCTATCAAAAATGCCATCAATTTTTTTCAAAGAAATGGAACAAATAATCCTAAAATTCATATGGAACCAGAAAAGACCTCAAATGGCCAGAGGAATGTTGAAAAAGAAAGCCAAAGTTGGTGACATCACAATTTCACACTTCAAACTCTATTACAAAGCTGTCATCATCACGACAGTATGGTACTGGCACAAAAACAGACACATAGATCAATGGAATAGAATAGAGAGCCCAGAAATAGACCCTCAATTCTATGGTCAACTAATCTTTGACAAAGCAGGAAAGAATGTCCAACAGAAAAAAGACAGTCTCTTCAACAAATGGTGTTGGGAAAATTGGACAGCCACATGCAGAAAAATGAAATTGGACCATTTCCTTACACCACACGTGAAAATAGACTCAAAATGGATGAAGGACCTCAATGTGAGAAAGGAATCCATCTAAATCCTTGAGGAGAACACAGGCAGCAACCTCTTCGACCTCAGCCACAGCACCTTCTTCCTAGGAACATCACCAAAGGTAAGGGAAGCAAGGGCAAAAATGAACTATTGGAACTTCATCAAGATCAAAAGCTTTTGCACAGCAAAGGAAACAGTTAACAAAACCAAAAGACAATGACAGAATGGGAGAAGATATTTGCAAACGACATATCAGATAAAGGGCTAGTATCCAAAACCTATAAAGAGCTTAACAAACTCAACACCCAAAGAACAAATAATCCAATCAAGAAATGGCAGAGGACATGAACAGATATTTCTGCAAAGAAGACATCCAGATGGCCAACAGACACATGAAAAAGTGCTCCACATCACTTGGCATCAGGAAAATACAAATCAAAACCACAATGAAATACCACCTCACACCAGTCAGAATGGTTAAAATCAGTCAGTCAGTAAATGACAGGTGTTGGTGAGTATATGGAGAAAGGGGAACCCTCCTACATTGTTGGTGGGAATGCAAGCTGGTACAGTCACTCTGGAAAACAGCATGGAGGTTCCTCAAAATGTTGAAAATAGAACTACCCTATGACCCAGCAATTGCACTACTGGGTATTTACCCTAAAGATACAAATGTAGTGATCTGAAGGGGCACATGCACCCGAATGTTTATAGCAGCAATGTCCACAATAGCCAAACTATGGAAGGAACCTAGATATCTATCAACAGATTAATGGATAAAGAAGATGTGGGGTGTGTGTGTGTGTGTGTGTGTGTGTGTGTGTGTGTGTATACACATGCAGTGGAATACTATGCAGCCATCAAAAGAAATGAAATCTTGCCATTTGTGATGACATGGATGGAACTAGAGGGTATTATGCTGAGCAAAATAAGTCAGTCAGAAAGAGACCATTATCATATGATCTCCCTGATATGACATGGGGGGTTTGGGGTGTAGGAAAGGAATAAATGAAACAAGATGGAATTGAGAGGAAGACAAACCATAAGAAACTCTAATCTCGCAAAAACTGAGGGTTGCTGGGGCAGGGGGTAGGGAGAGAGTGGTTGGGTTATAGATTTTGGGGAGGGTATGTGCTATGGTGAGTGCTGTGAAGTGTGTAAACCTGTTGATTCACAGGTTTACCCCTGAGGCTAATAATACATTATATGTTAATAAAAAATTAAAAAAAAAAACAATTTTGAGTATACAAAGTTGGAGGGCTAACATCTGCTTTAGAGATTTAAAGCTACAGTGATCAATACAGTGTGGTATTAGCATACAGATCACTGAAACAGAAGAGATAGTCCAGAAAGAGAGCCACATACACAGACAACAGATTTTTTTAAGATTTATCGAGGTGTAATTCACAAATGGTAAGATATTTAAAGTGTACAATGTGATTTGACATACATTTACATTGTGAAAGGACTACCCCAACTGAGATCAGTAACACATCTACTATTTCACATATTTATCTTGGGCTTTTTGGTTCTTTTTTCATTTTTAGTAAGAATAGTCAAGTTCTACTTTCTTAGCATATTTCAATTACACAATATAGTGTTATCAACTGGAGTCACCAATAGCCCGAGGCAACTACTTTTCTACTCTCTCTTTCTATAATTTTGACTATGTATTTTTTACATATAAGGGATACCATGCAGTTTTTGTATTTCTCTGTCTGATCTCACTCAGCATAATGCCCTTCAGTTTCAACCATGCTGTCCCAAATGGTAGGATTTCCTTCTTTTCTTAAAGGTGAATAATATTCCATCATGTGTATCTAAATATATACATACCACATTTTCTTTATAGGGGTTATGCTCCTGGATATATGTCTTAGCAATACTTTTTTTTTAATTGGCAACAAAAACAAGTTGGACTACATAAACTAAAAAGCTTTTGCACAGCAAAGGAAACCATCATCAAAATGAAATGGAAAAATCTATGAAATAGGAGAAAATATTTGCAAGTCAGTATTATCGATTTTGCAAAAATTTTGCAAAATTTTGCAAATCAATATCCAAAGTATACAAGAAACTCATAGAATTTAACGGCAAAAAAGAAAGAAAGAAAGAAAGAAAGACCCTCAAAAATCCAATTAAAAAATGAGCAAAGTGCCTGAACAGACATTTTTCTAAAGAAGATAAGCAAAAGGGTGCCTGGATGGCTCAGTGGGTTAAGCCCCTGCCTTCAGTTCAGGTCATGATCTGAGGGTCTTGGGATCGAGCCCCACATCGGGCTCCCTGCTCAGCAGGGAGCCTGCTTCCTCCTCTCTCTGCCTACTTGTGATCTCTGTCAAATAAATACATAAAATATTTTTTTAAAAAAAGAAGAAGATAAGCAAAAAGCTAACAGATACATGAAAAGGTGCTGGACATCACTAATCATCAGAGAAATGCAAATTAAGCCCCAGTGAGAGATCACCTCCTACTGTTAGGATGTCAAGTAGAAAAAGGCAAGCCATAACAAATGCTGGCAAGAATGTGCAGGAAGGGAACACTTGAGCCCTAAGGAAAGGAATAGAAGCCGGAATAGACACTTTAGAAAACAGTATGGAGTTTCCTCAAGAAATTAAAAATAGAAGTACACTATGACTAGTCCCACTTCTCAGTTTGTGTCCAAAGTAAACGAAATCATCATCTCACAGAGATAACTGCACTCGCATGTTCATTGTAACATTATTCACAACAGCCAAGGTATAGATCATTGATCTTCAACAAAGTTGTGAAGGTGGAGAAAGGATGGTCTTTTCAACAAATAGCAGCAGAAACAACTGTCCATATGCAAAAGCATGAGCTTTGATCCTTAATTCACACTATAATAAAAACTAACTCAAGATGAATTATTGAACTAAATGGAAAACCTAAAACTATAGAACTTTCAGAAGAGAACTTAGGGGAAAATCTTATACGGTCTTGGGTTAGGCAACAATTTCTTAAACAGTGAAAGTGTATTCATTAAGAAAATTGATAATGATAAAGTAGATGTTGTCAAAATTTAAAATTTTCTGCTCTCCAAATGACATTCTTAAAGTATGAAAAGACTAATCACAGACTGGGAAAAAATATTTGCAAATCATATTTCTAATAAACTACCTGTATTATAAAGATGCAAAGAAGCCTCAAAATGCAATTTTTTTTTAAGATTTTATTTATTTATTTGACAGGTCACAAGTAGGCAGAGTGGCAGGCAGGGGGTGGGGGGAATGCAGGCTCCCTGCTGAGCAGAGAGCCCAATGCGGGGGCTCCATCCCAGTACCCTGGGATCATGACCTGAGCCGAAGGCAGAGGCTTTAACCCACTGAGCCACCCAGGCGCCCCTCAAAATGCAATTTTAAGGAAACAAATAATACAATAAAAAATGGAAAGAAGAAAGTATTTGAACAGACACTTTTCCAAAGAACATACATAGGTAACAAATAAGCATATGAAACTCTAAGTATTGTGAGTTATTAGGGAAATGTTAATTAAAACCACAATGAGGTATGTATGTCATAGAATGGCTCTACATGAAAAGACTTACCATATGAGTGTTGACAAGGAGGTAAAACTGACCCTCTCATCCACTGCTGGTGGAATGCATAATGGTAACCACTTTGGAAAAGAGTTTGGCAGGTTCTTAAAAAGTTAAAAAAAACTTATAATGTGATCTAGCCATTTCACTTCTAGCTATTTACCCAAGGTAAATAAAAACATATGTCTACACAAAGACATGTACATGAATGTTCAAAGAGGCTTTATTTGCTATAGCCCCAAACTGGGAACAACCCAAATGTTCATCTTAAAATAATTACTCTAAGTGAAAGAAGCCAAGCAAAGACTGCACCCTGTATGATTCCATTTATATACAGATCTAGAAAAGGCAAACCAATTTATAGTACAGAAAGCAGGTCAGTGGTCATCCAGGGATGGGAGGACCAATGGGGAGGGAATGGGGGGGTGAGCTTACCAAGGGAACAAGAAAACCTCCGGAAATAAGAGATAAGTTTACTATCTTCATTTTGGTGATAGTTTCACAGGTGTATGATATATCAAAAATTTTCAAATTGTACATTTTAAATCTGTGCCATTTATTGCATGTCTAGTTTACCTCAGTACAATTATTTAAAAATGTCCTTTGAAAACCTATTTTTATACTTGAATTTAAAAATGTCTTGAAAACCCATTCACTTGCCCCACACTATAATAGACACATATATTATATACACTGTACAGTCTTCTACAGAGAGCCACTGAGCAAACCACTAGAGCAGAATAAAAAAGAACAAAAGGAAAGAGTGCCTTTAGATGCTAGGGCATTCAGACCATTCTGCCTATAACACCACTGATGAAGAGTAGGGTGAAAAATTTTAAGACATTCTTCTTAATAAATAATAAATATATAATAAATATAATAAATATTATATATTATATTATAATAAACTTGACCCTTTGCACATTACTAGATGTGTTTGTTACTGTACAAATAACAGATCATATCAAATTTTGTTGTGTTTGTTGGCATAAATTAAAACGGTTTCTATGAGCCTCCACTATAATTTCCACCTATTGCACTGCTTTCTGCATGTCTGAATATAAAAATTAGCTTCTACCGTAAAGGCCTGCACAGTCTAGTGGGCAAGTCAGCATGTGAACATTTATAACACAATGTTGTTATGGTTTCAGCAAGGCAACTGATTTTGCATAGGGACAAAGGGTCAAATAAAGCTTTAGAGAAGATGTGAAATTAGAACTGTGACTTGAATTAAATATAGATATTTTCCTAGAGGGGAAGAAAGATCATTTCAGAAGGCAGTGTCTTTTCTTGGTTAGAAACACCTTCAAAAATTCCTCCTTTTTAGTCCCTAAAACTTTTCAACTGCCATCTCCAAGCCTTGTGTAGACTACCAGTTACTGAGCTTTAAATGTATATTATCTCACTCCACCTTACATTAGCTTAGCAGAATGGATAATGCTACGCCCATCTTACAGATAGGAAAATTTGTCAATCACTTTAGGCTAAGGTACTGTGTAGCCTTGGTGGTTTATAGCAGTAAGGGTTTCTTTCTTGCTCACCGTATGGGTCTCTACTGTGGATTGATTGGGTCTGTGCTCCATGTCTTCTGGTCTTCCAGACCAAAGCTGAAGAAACAGCTATGTGGTACATAGCAGTCTCACAACAGAGAAAAAGACCAATAGTGGAACCACAAGATGGCTCTTAAAGCTTTTGTTCACATGACATTGGCTACAGCAATTCACTCGGCCAGGTGTGATGTAATGGCTGGAAGTCTAATCCTCTCATGGAAATCTACCATGAGCCACATGCCACGGGAGGAGAGAAATGTCATTCTCTCATTATTGAGGGGTAGTAAATATTTGGAACTTCAGAAAACTGAGGTTCAAAAGTTGGTTTAATTTGCAGGCCGTACAGATGAGTAGCAGATGCAGGGTTCAAAATGGTTTGAACCCTTTTTGCAAGGGGGTCGGGGGGGGGGGCATGAACCCATGACTACAAGACCAAGATCTGAGCTGAGATCAAGAGTTGGAGGTCTAACCAACTGAGCCACCTAGGTCCCTCAAAACCTCTGCTGTTTACATTATACCACACTGCCCCCTTCATGGGTCTCAAAGGGACAGGTCAAGACTAACTTCAAGTGGAGGGACTATCCTTGGCAGGGAAGAGAAAATCTAAGTAGTGTGTGTGTGTGTATAGGCACACAGGCACACAAGTGTGCATGTGTGTGATATAGAGAAAGAGACAGGAGACAAAGACAGAGACACAGATGTGAAGGAGAGAAACAAAAACAGGGATTCATCTCTCAGTTCTACTGCTATGGCAAAGAAGATCGTCTGTATTTCTCCACCAATTTATCACACCCCTCCCCCCAAATATGGAGAAGAGTATTAGATAGAAATTTGAGGCTATTTAACATAGCCTCAATGTATGCAATACATCACCGGCATTTAGTAAGTACAACATAGATAAAGTGCTAACAAAACTAAGTAGCCTAGAGAGACACCAAGACATAGAAAACAATACTAGAGCTCATGCCACCCACACAACAAATGCTTAAGCCCTACAAGGACTACTCCAGATGCACTGCTAATTGGGAAGGTATCCCCAGCACAAGTTAATCTCACCCAATATGGATTGCTAATAGGAGTGTGCAGACTCTACTACTACACTGCCCCTCTGTCAAGAGGTTCCACTTCCCATTCGCCATGGGCTACTCCGCTTACACTTCCGGTTTTCCTCCCTGGAGTCCTTTAGCACATAAGTATTTCCATACGAAAACCAAGGGAAATGCAACATAGAGGAACTGGCCTACTTGCCTGGAGCTTCAACATAAATGAATGGAGGGAGACCTTCAGTAATCATCTGAGTCCGCATCTCTCTAATCTGTCTGGATGGTTCTGACAGAACGTCACTTATCAAAGTTAAACTTTATTGAGGTGTTTCCTTCTAAATCGTCATATAAATGGAGCCATCTGTATATAGCAAAGAAGGGGCAATGATTATGTGGTATTATAAGCATGATCTAGCCAATTAATTTTCTTTCCTTTTTAAAGGAATGCTGTCACTTTAAGTCTGCACTTAAGGCAAGTTTTAAGAAGCCTGTTGCTAAGAGTATCTTGGGAAAACTGTTAAAAACTGTAAGTAAAACATTACATTATATAGAATAAGTCAAGTACCAGTCAGTGGAGGTCAGGAAAAAAACAAGACATAAAAGATAAAATTTTACTTTGTGATTTTATGGTGTGATTCTCAGCTGGAGGGCTCCTGTGTCCACTAGTCAAATATGTTGTGGGCATAGCCTGTGAACTACTGGGAAATCTGTTTGTATGGAAGTCTCCTGTGGCTCCTAGGAAATAACTGAGCTGGTATCCATTTATGGGATATAGATATTCTCAAGTCTGCCTGAAAAACTGGAGTGGCTGATCGGATATATCAGGGGAAGAGAAGGATACAGAGTGTGCCGATAGCAAATGAATTCTACAAAGAACAGCAGCATTCATGGTCAGCTTGGCTCAGAGAAAATATATTTGCACTGATGGTGCAAGGAGTTTGTAAGTATTAAATCAAAATAGTTTCTGGTACTGTTGGTGGCAGGTGCTGTTGATGCCCTGCTCAATTCATGGGCAGCCACAGTGGACATTCCTGTATGCACTGCCACATCACCGCAGAGTCTCCATCTCTCTGTTTCTGTCACAGGGCTTTCTAGAGTCATGGGCTTTTGCCCAATGTTACAGGTTAGCTAAGAAATAGCCAGGGAACTGGAGATTTAACACCCCCAGAAGCACCCCATAAGAAAAGAGAAATGGGAGTCAACAGATAAATACCCAAGCTTCCTGACACTCAGTGGACAATTTGGGGTGTATTCTACCTGTTATCCTAGAAAGCCCATAGTGAGGTTAAGCACATGACCAACTTATGAATGAACCTTGATAAGTGCATCATCTTTCCCCCTCTTTCTTTACTCCTTTATTTGTGCTTCCTGGAACATTTCATAAATAAACCTAATGTGGAGGTTCTTAAGTCTTGTTCTCAGAGTCAGCTTTTGAGGAACTAAAACTAAGTTACTCAACTGAATACAATGTGTCACTGGGATCAAAAACTCAGCTTTTAAATTCTATTAAAAAGGCATAACACAGGGGTGCCTGGGTGGCTCAGTGGGTTAAGCCTCTGCCTTCGGCTCAAGTCATGATCCCAGAGTCCTGGGATAGAGCCCTGCATCGGGCTCTCTGTTCAGCAGGGAGTCTGCATCCTCCTTTCTCTCTGCCTACTTGTGATCTCTGTCAAATAAATAAATAAAATATTTTTTTAAAAAAGCATAACACAAAGGGGAACAAGACTCTTTTCCCCCACTCTGTGGGACTGTTTCAGAGCTCTGGCACCACAAAGATTCAAGGTGATTACCAGGAGAGAACTAAATGCCTGATAGAGCAGTGAGAGAACAAAGTCCTTGCAAGGGAGTTCCCAAGAGTGGGGAGGTCTGATATGAGGTGCAGAGCAGAAGCAGTACTCACCAGCTGGTTGGGGTGACAGGTGCCATTTAAAGAGACCAAGTGAGGGCCATCAGTCAGTGAGGCATAATGGACAGCTCACAGGGGTGGACATCTCACAGAGGGAGAGTAATAAAGGGGATGTTAATGTGAGTGTATTTTTAGTGATGTGTTGCTTGGGCAATGGACATTCTGAAATTATCAATAGTAATAGGGAGAAGTACAATCTGACACAGAAATAAAGATACTCCATATCTCATTACTGATAAAGCAATTATAGCTATTTCTTTCCTGCTGGCAAGTTTTAACGAATTAGTATCAGAGAAAGCACAGACTAAATGAGAACTGGAAAAGCATCTAAGCAGTGGACCAAAGAAATTCTCTTAAGGAAGTCACTAAGAGAATTCTCCAAACTGTGCCTTGGGTAAGGGGTTAACTCCAAAGTTAATGTAAAGAACAGATGCAGATTAAAAGAGGTCCATGTGATTATTACTTTTTTAGATATTTTAATCAAGTGAGCTACTAGGATTTCATTACAAATTTCAATTTGGGGGGAAAATATTACTAAATTAAATTGCTAAATTTTATGTACTAAAACAAGTACCCAAAAGCCATAAAGGAGATAATAAACACATCTCACTATATCAAATACAAACATTTATAGACCAAAACAAACAAACAAACAAACAAACAAAACCTACATGAAAATAAACCAAAAATTGCAATGGAAAATATTTGAATGTATTTGGATATAAAATAGAGCCTTAATATTTGAATATAATAGATCAAGAAGAAAAATCTCAAATAAAGAACTGAACCTTACAACTAAAGGAGCTAGAAAAAGAACAAAAGAAGCCTAAAGCCAGCAGAAGGAAGGAAATAATAATTAGAGCAGAAATAAATGATATAGAAACTATAGAACAGATCAAAGAAACTAGGAGCTGATTCTTTGAAAAAAATCAACAAAATGGACAGACTTATAGCTAGACTTACAAAAAGAAAAGAGAAAGGAACCAAATAAAATCACAAATCAGAGAAGAGAAATAGCAACCAACACTGCAGAAATACACACCATTTTAAGAAAATACTATGGAAAACTAAATGCCAACCAATTGGACAACCTAGAAAAAAATGGACAAATTCCTGGAAACATATAAACTACCAAAACTGAAACAGGAAGAAATAGACAACTGGAATACACCCATAACCAACAAAGAAACTCAATCAGCAATTAGAAATCTCCCACCACACAACAAGCCAGGGCCAGGAGGCTTTACAAGAAATTTCTACCAAACATATACAGAAAAGTCAATACTTATTCTTCTCAAACTATTCCAAAAACTAGGAAAAGAAGGAAAACCTCTAAATTCTTTCTATAAGGCCAGGATTACCCTGTTACCAAAGAGAAACACCCCACTTAAAAAACGAAACAACAACAACAAAATAAAAAATTTAAAAAAATAAACAACAAAATCTACAGGCCAATATACCGTTGAACATGGATGCAAAAATTCTCAATAAAATACTCGCAAACCAAATCCAATAAGTCACCACAATCAAGTGAGATTTATGCCTAGCCTCCAGCTGTGGTTCAGTATTCCCAAATCAATCAATATGGTACACCACATTAATACAAGGATAAGAACCATATGATCCTCTCAATAGATGTAGAAAAATTCAATCAACAAAGTTCAACATCCATTCTTGATAAAAACCCTCAACAAAGTAGGGGCAGAGGAAATATACCTCAACTAATAAAGACCATATATAAAAAATCCACAGCTAATATCACCCTCAGTGGGGATAAAACTGAAAGTTCTTCCTCTTACAGTCAGGAACAAGACAGGGATATCCACTCTCAGCACTGGTATTTAACATAGCACAGGAAGTCTTAACTACAGTCATCAGACAACACAAATAAAAGGCATTCAAATTGCGAGGAAGAAGTCAAACTTTCACTATCTATGGATGACAAATTATATAAAGGAAACCCAGAAGACTCCACCCAAAAACTGCTAGAACGGATACACAAATTAGGTAAAGTCACAGGATACAAAAATTAATGTACAGAAATCTGTTTCATTTCTATACATAATAATGAAGAGAGAGAAACATTAAGGAATCAATCCTACTTATAATTGCACCAAAATCCCTAAGATACCTAGGGATAAACCTAACCAAAAAGATGAAAAACCTGTAATCGCAAACTGTAAAACACCAATGAAAGGAACTGGGGGGTGGAAAAAGCACAAAGAAAGAGAAAGCTTTCCATGCTCATGGGCTGAAAGAACAAATATTGTTAAAATGTCTATACTACCCCAAAAAATCTACACATTTAATCCAATCCCTATCAAAGTAACAACAGCATTTTTCACAGAGCTAGAACAAACAATCTTAAGATTTGTATGGAACTACAAAAGACCTCCAAATGTCAAGGCAACCTTGGAAAAGAAAATGGAAGCTGGAGGCATCACATTTCCAGACTTCAAATTATAAACCTGTAGTGAACAAAACAGTATGGCAATGGCACAAAAACAGATATATAGATCAAGAGAACAGAATAGAAACAGACCTACAACTGCATGGTCAATTAATCTTTGACAAAGCAAGAAAAAATATCCAATGAGAAAAAGACAGTCTCTTCAACAAATAGTGTTGAGAAAACTAGACAGCAACATGCAAAAAAATCAGACTCAGCAGCTTTCTAACACAATACACAAAAGTAAATTAAGAGTGGATTAAAGACCCAAGTGTGAGACTTGAAACCCCAAAATCCTAGCAAGAACATAGGCAATAACTTCTTCAACATCGGGCATAGCAGCTTCTTACTAGATAGGTCTTCAGGGTAAAGGGAAACAAAAGCAAAAATAAACTATTGATACTTCATCTAAATAAAAAAAAAAACCTTCTGCACAGCAAAGAAAACAACAAGGCAACCTACAGAATGGGTAAAGATATTTGCAAAAGACATAGCTGATAAAGGTTGGTATCCAAAATACATAGAGAACTTATAAAATTCAACACCCAAAAAACAAATAACATAACTTTTTTTAAAAGGCAGAAGATATGAATAAACATTTCTCCAAAGACATACAGAGGGCCAAAAGACAAATGAAAAAATTTTTATAATTGCACTACTAGGTATTTACCCAGAGAATACAAAAATACTAATTCAAAGTAATATATGCACCCTGATGTTTATAGCAGCATTTTGCCAAATTACGGAAATAGTCCAAGTGTCCTTCAACTGATGAATGTATAAAGAAGAGTGGGTACACATTTTATATATATGGGAATATTCCTCAGCCATAAAAAATAATGAAATCTTGCCATTTTCAATGACATGGTTGGAACTAGGGAGTATAATGCTACATGAAATAAGTCAGAGAAAGACAAAAACCATACAATTTCACTCATATGTGGAATTTAAGAAACAAAACAAATGAACAAAGGGAAGAAAAAAAGAGAGGCAAACCAAGCAACAGACTCTTAACTATAGAGAACAAACTGATGGTTACCAGAGGGGAGGTGGGTGTGGGGATGGATTAAATACGTGATAGGGATTAAGGAATACACTTGCTGTGATGAACACCGGGTGCTGTATGGAAGTGTTGAATCACTAAATTCTACTCCTAAAACTACTATTACACTGTATGTTGAATGGAATTTAAATAAAATTATAAAAATTTTTTAAATATTTCAATAGATATAATTATTTGAATAAAATATAAATATTTGGATATATTTAGATATAATCTGAACAGAAAATAAAAAGTTACTATCAATAATAAAGAGCTTCTAGAAATCAATAAGTAAAAGGTAAATAACCTAATTCAAAAATGGATATAAGAATGGGACTAGGCAATTCACAGAAGAAATCCTTGTGCTCAATAAACATAAATATATGACCTTTCCCTCCATAGTCCTTTATTCCCCTCTGATCTCTGCTTCCTTGGCATGAGCTTTGGCCTAAATTGTCAGTCATTTGGTTACCCCTGATGATTTCATCAGACTCTGCTTGTAGACAAAGGATATTATAAAAACTCCACTTTCTCTGGTTCAGCATCTGGGTGAAAGCACTAGGATATCTTTTAAGGATATCTTATCTTATCTTTTTAAGGATATCTTTCTACCTCTACAAGATGGACAGTATTTAATAGTATGACTCCAGTTACTTAATTAACAGAATCTCTTCTCTACCCTCTTAAGAATGCTACGGTTGCCTGCCTCTGAGCACAATTCCCAGGATATGCTCTTATCTTTTTCCTACCTTTTAAAATAACCTATGCTATCATCAAGAAATTGTATAGGGTGGGGGAGGAGTTAAGATGGCAGTGGGGTAGGAGGACCCTAAGCTTGTCTTGTCTCTTGAACACAGACAGAAAGTTATCAAATCATTCTAAACCCAAGAAATCAATCAAAGATCTGAGGAAACAAAATCTCCAAGTCTACAAGCAGAAAACTGACCACCTTTTCAAAAGTAGGAGGTATGGAGAGTTGACTTGGGGGAGATAAAACTGCAGGTATAGTGGTGGGGAGGGAGCCTTGCCAAAGGAGGCTACTGCAAAATATTATAAGCAGTGGAGCACAATATCTGAACTTTCAGAAGTTCATGGGAGACATGCCTGGCTTAAAGATGCTCAGGTGGTGAAGTGTGGCAGAATCCCAGGAATAACAGTGTGGTCAAAGATCTGCTGGGTCTCAAGAAGAACAGGTGGGACCAACATGGTGCAATGTTCCCAGGCATACAAGCAGGAAGCCAGCTGGGAATAGTTAGTCTTGGTGCCAGCTTTCTGCTCATTTTTGCCCTCAACTGTGAACCACTGGGTGGTCCTGTGACTGCTTAACTGAGACAGGCCAGTAAATGGCAAAAGCACAGTGAGATGCTCCCCTAGAGGAATAGTGTGAGTCCACTCTGCAGAAAACCCTAAAATTTGGAGTTTTGAAACTCATTCATACCAAGCAGAATAAACACAGGGTTCTGATGATAACTGGGAAAACAAGAAGAGTGATTGATTATTCTTCTGCGAGGGCTCGCTGAACAGTGGGGGATTCCAACTTTGAGCTCCAGGGCCAGAGAGCAGGGCGTTGCCATAGTCATCCTGCCCATTAGTATTGAAGACTTCAAGGAGCAAAATAGCACCACCTGGTGGAGGCTGGAGCCGCTTACACCAAGCCCCGCCCCCTGTGCCCTGGAGGCGCATTTCCACCAACGCAAGTCCACTTGAAAATCAGCTATACAGGCCCCTCACCCAGGAGACCAGCACACTCCCTTGGACCAGATCTAATGATCATAGAATGCTACAAAACTTTAGCTCTAGGGGAAAATAAGTCAAATATCCTTATAACTATTATTCTTTTTTTTTTTTTCATTTATTTTATTATTTTTTTCAATTTCTGGGGGATTTTGGTGAGGGGACGAAATCTAGATTTTTTTTTTTTAAACAAGCAAACCAAAACACACCCAGGATCTAGGTTTTTGCTTTTGTTTTCTTTGTCTCCTTTTTTTTCTACTTTTTTTTCCCCCTGGGGAAAATGACGAGATGGAGATAGTCCCCCAATAAGAAAGAAGAGGAAGTAGAACTCACAGCCAGGGATTTAATCCATACAGATATAAGATGTCTGAACTAGAATTCAAAACAACGATTATAAGGACACTAGCTGGGCTTGACAAAAGCATAGAAGACACTCAAGAATCCCTTACTGCAGAGATAAAAGGACTAAAATCTAGTCAGGCCAAAATTAAAAATTCTATAACCAAGATGCAAATCCAAATGGATACAAAAATAAAAAGGATGGACAAAGCAGAGAAGTGAATCAGAGATATAGGAAAATAAACAGAATATAGATATAGGAAATACAGATATAAGAAAATAAACAGAAAATAGTGAAGCTGAAAAGAAGAGGGAAAGAAAGGTAATGAATCACAAAGGTAAACTTAGGGAACTCAGCAACTTAAACAATGTATTAACATTCGTAACATAGGCGTCCCAGAAGATGAAGCGAGACTAAAAAGGGCAGGTTTATTCAAACAAATTATAGCTGAAAACTTCCTTAAGCTGGGAAAGGATACAGCCATCAAAATCCAAGAAGCACAGAGAACTCCCATTAAATTCAATAAAGGCTGGCCATCGCCAACGCATATCATAGTCAAATCTACAAAATACACAGACAAGGAAAGTACTGAAAGCAGCAAGGGGAAAAAAGTCATTAACCTTCAATGCAAGACAGATTACGTTTGCAGCAGATCTGTCCACAGAAACATCACAAGCCAGATAAAAGTGGCAGGATATATTCAACATGCTGAATGGGAAAATAGGCAGCGAAGAATTCTTTATCCAGCAAAGATGTCACTCACAATGGAAACTGAAATTTTCTCAAACAAAAACTAAAGGATTTCTTGACCACTAAACCAGACCTACAAAAAATTTTAAGGGGGAATCTTTGAGTGGAGAATAAAAGACTAGGAAGGACCAGAGAAGATCACCAAGAACACCAGCTCCACAGGCAACACAACAGTACTAAATTCATATCTTTCAATAATCACTCTGAATGTAAATGGAAAAAGCAAGGACATAGGGTATCAGAATGGATTAAAAAAACAAGATCCATCTGTATGCTGCCTACAAAAGACTCATTTTAGACTAAAGACATCTGTACGTTGAAAGTGAAGGGATTGGGAAATATTTCTCATGCAAATGTACATTAAAGGAAAACCAGACTAGCCTTGTATCAGACAAACTAGATTTTAAAACAAAGACTGTAACAGGAGAGGAAGAAGGGCATGATATCATAATTAAGTAGTTTATCCATTAAAAAGATCTAGCAAATGGAAATATTTATGCCCCCAACTTGGGAGCACCCAAATATATAAATAAATTAATAATGAACACCAAGAAACTCATTGATAATACAATAGTAGCAGGGGACTTGAACACCCCATTTACAACAATGGACTGATCATCTAAGCGGAAAATCAACAAAGCTACAATTATTTTAAATGACAAAATGGACCAGGTGGACTTAACAGATACATTGAGGACATATCATCCAAAAGCAGAATGCACATTTGAAGTTCATATGGGACATTCTTCAGAACAGATCACATGCTGAGTCACAAATCAGGCTTCAAGTACGAAAAGACTGTAATCATACCAGGCATATTTTCAGACCACAACACTACGAAACTGGAAGTCAAACACAAGAAAAATTTGGAAGGACCTCAAATACATGGAGGTTAAAGAAAATCCTACTAAAGAATGAATGGGTGAACCAAGAAATTAAAGAATTTAAAAAAAAATACATGGAAGCAAATGAAAATGAAAACACAACAGTCCAAAACTTTTGGCATGCTGCAAAGGCATTCCTAAGAAGGAAGTATATTGCAATACAGGCCTACCTCAAGAGGCAAGAAAAGTCTCAAATGCACAACTTAACCTTACACCTAAAGGAGCTAGAAAGCGAACAGCAAATAAAGCCTAAAACCAGCAGGTGAAGGGAAATAATAAAGATTAGAGCAGAAATAAATGGTATAATAACAAAAAACCAATAGAACAGATTAATGAAACTAAGAACTGGTTCTTCAAAAGAATTAACAGAACTTATAAACCATAAGCCGGACTTACCAAAAAAAAAAAAAAAAAAAAAAAAAGAAGGACTCAATAGATAAAACCACGAATGAAAGAGGAAAGGTAACAACCAACACCACAGATATACAACCAATTTTAAGAGTCTAGTGTAAAAAATTATATGCCACCAAACTGGGTGATTTAGAAGAAATGGATATATCCCTAGAAACTTACAAATTATCGAAACTGAAACAAGAAGAAACAGAAAACATGAACAGACCCATAACCAGCAAAGCAATTCAATCTGTATTCAAAAAGCTCAAACAAACAGAAGTCCTGAGCCAGATGGCTCCCCAGAGGAACTCTACCAGACATTTAAAGAATTGATACCTATTCTTCTGAAACTGTTTCAAAAAATAGAAATGTAAGGAAAACTTCCAAACTCATTCTATGAGGCCAACATTACCTTGACTGCAGAACCAAAGACCCCAGTAAAAAGGAGAATTACAGGCAAATATCCCTGATGAACATGAACGCAAAAATTCTCAATAAAATACCAGCAAGCGACACCTGGGTGGCTCAGTTGTTTAAGCGGATCCCTGCGGCTCAGGACATGATCCTGGGGGTCTTGGACTGAGTCCGCCATCAGGCTATTTGTCAGCAGGGAGCCTGCTTCTCTCGCTGCCTCTGCCTGCCACTCTTCCTGCTTGTACTTTCTCTCTCTCTCTCTCTCTCTCTGACAAATAAATAAATAAATAATCTTTAAAAATTAAAAAAAAAATTTAAAAATACCAGCAAATAAACTCAATAGTACATTAAGAGGATTTTTCACCATGATCAAGTGGGATTTATTCTTGGGCTTTGGGGGTGATAAAATATTTACAAATCAATCAATGTGATACACCACATTAATCAAAGAAAGGATAAGAACCATATGATCCTGTCAATCTATGAAGAAAAAGCATCTGACAGGTGCCTAGGTGGCTCAGTGGGTTGAGTATCCAACTCTTAATTTAAGTTCAGGTCATATCTCAGGGTCATGAGATTGAGCCCTGCATCAGGAGGATGGAGTCTGTCTGAGGTTCTCTCCTTCTCCCTCTGTCCCTCCCTCCACTCACACACTCTCTTAATAAAATCTTGGAAGGAAGGAAGGAAGGAAGGAAGGAAGGAAGGAAGGAAGGAAAGAAGGAAGACCATTTGACAAAATACAACACCCATTCTTGATTAAAAAACAAACAAAAAACAACCCTCAACTAAATAGGAATAGAAGGAACATACCTCAGTATCATAAAGGCCATGTAGGAAAGACACACAGATAATACCATCCTCAATGGGGAAAAACTGAGAGCCTTTCCCCTACAGTCAAGAACGAGACAAGGATGTCCATTCTCATCATTATTATTTAACATAATACTGGAAGTCTTAGCTTCAGCGATCAGACAACAAAAAGAAATAAAATGTATCTGAATCATCAAGGAAGAAGTCAGATTTTTACTGTTTGCAGATAACATGACGCACTATGTAGAAAACCCAAAAGACTCCACCACAAAGTTGCTAGAAGTAATACATTAATTCAGCAAAGTCAAATGATATAAAATCAACAGATACAGAAATCTATTGCATTTTTATACACCAATAATGAGGCACAAAAGAGGAAATCAAGGAATCAGTCCCATTTGCAGTTGCACCAAAAACAGGAAGATACCTAGGAATAAGCCTAACTAAGGATCTATACTCTGAAAACTATAGAACATTTATGAAAGAAATTGGAGAGGACACAAAGAAATGGAAAAGCATTCCATGCTCATGGATTGGAAGAACAAACATTGTTAAAATGTCTACACTACCCGAAACAATCTACACATTTAATGCAATCCCTATCAAAATACAACCAGCATTTTTCACAGAGATAGAACAAACAATACTAAAATCTGGATGGAACCACAAAAGACCCTGAATAGCCAAAACAATCCTAAAAAAGTATCATGATTTTTTATTTTTTATTTCAAGCTACATTACAAAACTGTAGTCATCAAGATAGTATGGTACTGGCACAAAAACAGACACAGAGATCACTGGAACAGAATAGAGAACCCAGAAATGGACCTACAACTGTATGGTCAACCAGTCTTCAACAAAGCAGGAAAAAATATCCAATGGAAAAAAGACTATCTCTTCAACCAATGGTGTTGGGAAAACTGGACAGCAACACATAAAAGGATGAAACTGGACCACTTTTTTACAGCATACACAAAAATAAATTCAAAATGATTTAAAGACTTAAATGTTGTTGGGGTTTAATGTAGAGCATGAAATCAGCCATAATACCTGGCTTGCTAAAATGTAACACAGAGGCCACTGGAGGTGAGGGTAGGTTTTGGAGAAGGGCTGGGTCTTTGGAATGCCAAGGCCTATATAACCACTCTGCCGTAGGAATGCCGTGGGGAGTTGCCTTCCCCCAAAGCTTTCTTAGCCCAAACAGCCATCCTGTGATCTAAGAGATGTGTGCATTATCCCTCAATCTATTTTTAGCAGAACTCATAGAACACGCAGATTAGCATATCCTATCTTTCCTGTAAACAGATCCTCCTAGTTCCAGTAAGACCCCTTGTCACGTATCACATGCTTGAGAAACAGTGATAAGGATTTGTGATTATCCTGAAGGACCAATAAAAGTGGGAGCAAAGCAAGGCAAAGGGTCCTTGTCTCAGAGCATTGACTCCCTTGCCTTCTCCTCTCTTTCACAGCAAAGTTTAGAGTAATCTTTCATCAGTCAGTACAGGATTACTGGCCATTCCAGGCAAAATGTGAGACAGGAAACCATCAAAATCCTAGAGCAGAATGCAGAAACCTCTTTGACCTCAGGTCACAACTTCTTACTAGACAGGTCATTGGAGCCAAGGGAAACAAACACAAAAATGAACAATTGGGATTTCATCAAGATAAGAAGCTTCTGCACAGTGAAGGAAACAATTAACAAAACTGAAAAGCAACCTATCAAATAGAAGATATTTGCAAATGATATAGCTCATAAAAAGTTAGTATCCAAAATCTGTAAAGAACTTATGAAACTCATCCCCTAAAATGAATAAACCAGTTACGAAATAGGCAGAAGACATGAACAGACATTTCTTCCAAGAAAACATCCAGATGGGTTAGAGAGACATGAAAAGATGTTAACATCACTCATCATCAGGGAAATGTAAATCAAAACCACGATGAGATACCACCTCACACCAGTCAGAATGACTAAAATTAACAACACAGGAAACAAGAGGTATTGGTGAGAATGTGGAGAAAGGGGAACCCTCTTGCACTGTTGGTGGGATTGCAAACTAGGGTGGCCACTCTGGAAAACAGTATGGAGATTCCACAAAAAGTTAAAAATAGAAGTACCCTAGGACCCAGCATTTGCACTACCAGGTATTACCCAAAGGACATGCAAATACAAATTTGAAGGAGTACATGAACCCTGATGTTTATAACAACATAATCAACAATAGCCAAACTATGGAGAGAGCCCAAATGTCTGTCGACTGATGATAATGGATAAAGAAGAGGTGACATATATATATACAAAGGAATATTACTCAACCATCAAAAAGAATGAAATGCTGTCATTTGCAACAACTTGGATGGAGCTAGAGTGTATAATGCTAAGTGAAGGAAGTCAAACACCATATGATGTCTCTCATATGTGGAACTTAAGAAAGCAAACAGATGAAGATGTGGGAAGGAGAAAAGAAAAAAAAAAAAAAAAAGGAAACAAGCCATAAGTGACTCTTAACGATAGAGAACAAACTGAGGGTTGATGGAGGGGGGTGAGTGAGGGACCAATGGGTGTTGGATATTAAGAGGACATTTATGATGACCATAGGGTGTTGTATGTAAGTAATGAATCAATGAATTCTCCTAAAACCAATATTGCATTATATGCTAAAAAAATTTTAATTTTAAAAAAAATGTATGCAGAAAGAAAGTCTACCCTATTACATTAGCAACAAAATCCCAGGTCACCGGGTCACCTAGTTTGCTCAGTTATTTGACTATCTGCCTTCAGCTTGGGTCATGATCCTGAAGTCCGGGGATCAAGCCCTACAGTCCTGGGATTGAGCCACACATCAGTCTCCCTGCTCAGTAGGGAGTCTGCTTCTCCCTCTCCTTCTGCCCCTTTCCCTGCTCGTTCTCTTTCTCTCCCTCTCTCTCTCAAATAAATAAAATCTTTAAAATCCCAGATCACTAAAAATTTTACTTAATGCATATGCAAATTTTAGGAGATGCGGAGTTATAAATCATCTTAAGTCCATAAACTTGTTTTAATTCCTTTTCTTTCATTTCTGTGTTATTCTTGATGCCATCATTATTGTGACATTTGATGTGACAGTGACAGATGTGAATGTGTGTTAAAATCTGACACAATGACTGGTTTTGTCCACTTTTTGAATTTTTATTATCTTTGGTTGTTACATATTTCATGTATTTCATTTAATGATTCAACATTCATGGTTATGGAATTTTCACTGTGGATATTTAATATTTTGTCAACATACAAAAAGTCCTTCTTCTGTATTAATGGCTTTCGTATGGTGTTTTGTGATGTTAATAATGACAACCCACTATCCTTCTCTTGGCATTCACCTGGCATATCTTCTACTCATTTCTTTGTTTAGCCTTTCAATTTCCAAGGAAATAAATAGTTTTAATACTGGCCACACAGCCTCTGCAAATATTTGCAAATTCAAATAATGAACCAAAACAGGTCTCCCTTTTTGAGGATGAGCACACGGAGTAAAATACCTTTTATTGAAATGGGAGTCTAGTTGAAAATAAGGGGCAAGACAGTTCAGATGGGAAATGGAGGGAGCTCTCCATTTTGCTGAGGGAAGCTCTTGAAATGGTGAACAGTCATTTAACAATTATGTGAACTGGGATGGGTTCCTCAGCTGCTCTGTCTCTGGGGTTTACCTTCTCTATGAAATGAGGAAAGTGACAATGTATACTCTCTAGGCTAGCTGTAATGGTTAAGTAGGTTAATGCATGTAAAATACTTGTAATATCAGGCACATCCTAAGTATTCCATAGGTGCGATGCGAGGTAGTATCATGACTCCTACTGTTCTGTGTCATGACATTTGCTCCATCCAACTGTTTCCCACTTTCCTGTTAGCTCTGTAGCCTGCCACTGCACATCTAGGGGTTCATGATGAGTTAGAGCTGCAGTGGCCAGTAGCGAGCCTATGAAACTGTGCTTGCCATTTTTCCCTCAACTTGACAGAAAATGTGGTGTTTGACCTGGTTAATTTTTTTCACCATATCAAAAGATACGTGGAAACAGACCACCACAAGCCCCCTCAAGCCTCCTTTCCCAAGGCAAACTCAGTTTCTTAGGTTGCCTTTTGGAATTATTCTGTAAGTCTTTAGAAGTAAGGGGGGGAAAGTCAAGGAGAAAAAAAACACTAATGGTGCCGTTCTGCCTTTATGCACTGCACTGCACTTAATACTTCTTGCATATGGTATAGACTTTTTTTTTCCTGTGGTAAATTTACCATAATTTAACTAGCAGTCTACTGGACGTTTCAACTATTCGTTGGCTTATTTTTATTTGCAAAAATAAAAATCACAATGAGTATCTTTGTACATATGGATACATTTTCTAAAGGGTAACTTTTTAGAAGTAGACTTCTAGGTCAAGGGCATGAGCACTTGTAATTTTGGTAAATATTGCCCAATTGTCCTCCGTGGAGGTCGTACCAACTCACATTCCCAACAGTGTTGGAGGGCAGAAAACTGGTTCCTTCACACCCTCTCCAAGTGTATTAGCAAACCTTTTTATCTCTGTCAGGCTGATGGCTGGAAATAGTATTTCATTACAGTTGTGATTTACTTGCATTTCATTCAGAATGAGATTGGGTGTGTCTGCATTTGTCACGGTCATCTCACAATGGTGGCAAGAAGTGTGTGATGCTGTCAGTCTCTGCTGAGCAGCAGACTCTGAAGGTCTACGGTGGTCAGACTGAACCTCCTTGCAGGTTTCTTTAGCCTAATATTTTTGTTTCTTTTATTTCATACCTTTTTTTTTTTTTAACCAATTCAGTAACATTTTTAAATTGCAGTGGCCACAAAAGTTCCCAGGGAGTCTTTTACACTTCTATTAATTTTCTTTTCTGTGAAATTATACTAAGAAAATGTAAAGAAGGAAATCCTTTTCTGCTTGCAATTTAAAGGCCAATGATGAATGGTTAGCTGGGAGAGCAAGGCTCCCAAGGCAAGGGAAATAGGATGATTAGGTTCTGTATTCTAAATTAGGAATATGTACTCTGAATACATAAGCAATCAGATACTCGTTTGTGCAGAAGTAAGAGGAACTAAGAATTAAGCCATTAATTACAAAAGAATCAAGCATAAGAATGCAACTTTCCTCAAAGAATAAAAATTTATTCAAAGAAAATTGTGTTTTTTGGGTGCCTAGGCAACTCAGTCAATTAAGTGTCTGCCTTCAGCTCAGGTCATGATCCCAGAATACTGGGATCGAGTCCTTCATTGGGATCCCTGCTCTTTGGGGAGCCTGCTTCTCCCTCTGCCTGTGCCCTTCTCTCTCTCTCTCTCTCTCTCTCTCTCGTGAATAAATAAAATCTTAAAAAAAAAAAAGATAAGAAAAATTTTTTTTCCTGCTCAAGTCTAAGTATAGTATAAATGAACTGACATGTTTAGACAAAAGACAACATATTTTTTTAGTGTGAAACCTGATTCACAAAATTCCAACAAATCACAAATTGGTTATTCACATGAATCATTTCTTAGTGAGGTCAGTACCCCTCCAATGAGTTAATATTTACGAGTCAATATTTCTGTTTATAATCTAAACATCACCTAGATTTTCTAAAATCTCTTTTGTCATACTTCATTGCTCAGTTAAAGAATCTGCAGTGACAATTCTTGAATCAATGAGCTGTGCTGGCCAGTTTTATTGCTACATTAAACTGGTAAACTGTACATTTTCCCAAATATTTTCTGTTTCCTACAGTCATAACCCTTTCTCTATTAACCAGATTCTGGTTTATAATTTTTCCATGATCCATCCTAAACTTTCACTGGAATTTCTACAGAAATTAAGAAGAATTAAATACTTCAGGATATGCCTCTGTAGACTGCAAGGCTAGATAAATATTATTAGTAGGAAAATTAATAGTTCACCAAGTTATGGTTTTGACTACCATAGTTACGTATGACAAAATAAAAACTGTCAAAAGTAATGCTATATGAATTAAACCTAATAAAGGAACAAACTAATTAATGAAGGGAAAGGCACTGAGCCAGTTGTAAGGGCCACTTTCTTTAACAAACATCAAGACACATTTCCTTTCGTAATTTAACAGTTTTGATGCAACACAACTTTACCAATAATTACTCATCCTCTCTGCCAAAGCAGTAATAACAAACAGTGGTGTAAAAAAATACTTGAAGAAGCATCTAACACCTTCTTATGGAAACACCCTTTCTCCTTCATACACACGGATGTCTTAAGAAGAACCACATCATTCAACCAACCCCTCCCTGAGTCCCGGCCACAGAGAGGAGTACCAGACTCAAGCTGGTTTGGGGCTTGGAACTGGAGAAATAATCAAGCAGCCTCACCAAGAGTTTGAATCTGTAAGAGGTAAAGCTAGGGGGCTCTCGGTGGCAACAGAAGATTAGACAAAAAAAAAAAAAAAAAAAAAACACAAAGACAATTGCTTGTGACAAATGTCAAAAGGTAAGAAAAAGGTACAGGAACGGACAGTCCACTTTGCTTTCAGACGGGTCGGTCAGAGAAGGCTTGCAGAAGTGGCATTTGAGCTGGGCCTTACCACATGGGTAAAAGAAATGAACATTTATACTTTATGTGCGTCAGAAGGGCTCTAGTTCTATTTTGGAAATTTCTCTGTTTTCCTTTCTGGAGAGGCTCATTTCTAAATCACAAGACAGTTATTTGTAAGTATGTATAAGGTATGTGTATGTATGTATACATATTCATATGTACTAAAATTTAATAAAGTGATATGATTAAGGAATTTGTAAATCTCATTAGCAAAAAGAAATGTTAGAATAAATATTGTGTGTGATATACATTACATATATGTATATACACAGAGGTAGTTAATAATGACTACATACTAGGATATAAAATAGGTAAAGGGGTCTGTGAAAATCCTATTCCAGATACTTCTGTATTTTTGGAAACTTTTTTTTTTCTAGTATGTCATCTATTTTTACCTTTTTATTTTTGTAGAAGTTCTACATGAACCCAGTATAGAGTTAATAGCTCTTGTTTTTTTAAAAAAAAAAAAAAAACAGCATGCCTCTGACCTCCCATATGCCACTACTTCCTGATTTCCAGAGGCAACCACTTTACAATTTTTTATTAATTTGTATTATTCTGAGTAATTTACTTAAATTGCTTCTTGACCTTTGAGTTTTAGACACTATAGCCTTCCCACTGTGAAGATGTGGCTCCCACCCAGGCATCCGTACTCCTCAACTCCTGTTCACTCAAGAGAACAAAACATCCTTCTTATTAGATCAATGTTCATTTTTAGCTGTGGTATACTAGGATTTATTTTGCCTTTTCCATACTATGGAAACGCTTTCCTCCAAATTACCTTGTTTGTGCCTTTATTTTGGTTTATGCCTTTCACATTAGAGTCTTTCTCAAATTCCTGGTGACCCTTGACTGTCTGCTCAAAGTTATGACTGAGCCAGAAAACTGCTGATTAGGTCTACCTGTGGTTGAGGCAGATGGGTGTTAGATGTGGATTCTGTGCCTAAACTAATCCACTGGGGATGGTGGGCATCCCCACTTAGGGATCAATCATTCCCCAGAGAGTTTCTTCAATTCTTGTTTGAGGATCTGAACCTAACTGGCAAGCTTGAAGAGTCAATATATATAAATCTTCACTTCATTCTCCTGCTCACTGCGGGTCATTCCGTACCAATGAGATTTTGAATAGAAGAAGCTCAGAGGGATGCCTGGGTGGCTCAGTGGGTTAAAGCCTCTGCCTTCTGCTCAGGTCATGATCCCAGGATCCTGGAATCGAGCCCCGAGTCCGGCTCTCTGCTCAGCAGGGAGCCTGCTTCCCCCCTCTGCCTCTCTGCCTGTGTGTGCTTTCTGTCAAATAAATAAAATTTTTTAAATAAAAAAAAAAAGCAGCAGCAGCAGCCCAGAGACCTTCTTTAGAGGACAAATCTGCCAGCATTGGAGGGGAACAGTGACCAGCAGAGAAGAGAGAACTGGGTGACTGACTTCATTCAAAGACTTTCAACCAAGAAGCGCCTGGTTGGCTCAGTGGGTTAAGCCTCTCCCTTCGGCTCAGGTCATGATCCCAGGGTCCCAGGATTGAGCCCCGCATCGGGCCCTCTGCTCCACAGGGAGCCTGCTTCCTCCTCTCTCTCTCTGCCCGCCTCTCTGCCTACTTGTGATCTCTGTCAAATAAGTCAATAAAATCTTAAAAAAAAAAAAAAAAAGAAAAAAACTTTCAACCAAAACTCTTGTTTCAGCCCCGTTTTGTCTCCACTTCCAGCACTTTGCAGCATCAGCAATTCTGGAACCCCTTGTAGGTCTCATGGTCCAAATCAGTTGGCTCCTTGGCTTTCTCCACTGCGCAATTAGGACCCCGTTTTCTGGGATCTGCGAAGTCGGTTATAACTCTTCCATCTGTTCTTCAGCTTCTGACATTTCATTACGGCCATCTCCTCTTCTCTCATTGTCCTTATTTATCTATAACCTTAAAAATGACCTCTACCCTCAATTTATTGCATTTTTCAGGAGGGAGGAAAGGCTAATGCTTCTTCACCTCCGTGTGTTTAAATTTCCAATTTGCATCTTATAGTATACTTTTATTTTTAAAAAACTTTAAAAATTAGGGCTAAACTAGCCATGTCTGTTTACTGTAATTCCCAAACATTAGATTTTCTAGCAACAGAGTTGGAGTCCTTTTTTTTTTTTTTTGAACTAATATAAATGGGTACCAGGCAATACAAATGCACTTAAAAATTTTAAGATTTTATTTGTTAATTTGACAGAGAGAGACACCGTGAGAGAGGGAACACAAGCAGGAGTGGGAGAGAGAGAGGCAGGCTTCCCGCCGAGCAGGGAGCCCGATGCAGGGCTTGATACCAGGACGCTGGGATCAGGACCTGAGCCGAAGGCAGATGCTTAACAACTGAGCCACCCCGGCAGCCCTACAAATGTACTTTTAAATACTGTATCAAAATTACTCTATTCAGCCTCCATCTTGGAACTTGGGTAAACAGAGTTTCAAATGACACTCTGATGAATATTGAATATTTGAATCCTAACTTTTGGAATCAGTGTACTGAAAGTTTTCTTTCTCCTTCGGAGTAACCAAAGCGTCAAAAAATAAAAACAGAAAATTGACTCTCTGTGAAATCTGAACATCTACCATTCACAAGTTCTCATTGTATCCATTAGTTCTGAGACACTTACATTACTGAATATCTGCAAACTTACCCCCGTAAATGATTGTTAAGAGATTTAAATTTCAGAAGGAAATGCACTTCTCCCTACACCTAAGAAGTCTGCCATCTATCTTAATACAGAAAATTCGTTCAATATGTGAGTTGACGGAAATTTTAATTTTTTTTAAAGATTTTATTTATTTATTTGACAGACAGAGATCACAAGTAGGCAGAGAGGCAGGCAGAGAGAGAGAGGAAGGGAAGCAGGCTCCCCGCTGAGCAGAGAGCCCGACGCGGGGCTCAATCCCAGGACTCTGGGATCATGACCTGAGCTGAAGACAGAGGTTTAACCCACTGAGCCACCCAGGTGCTCCTCGACAGAAATTTTAGAACAAGTTTTGAAATCTTGTTTGGGCTTTTTAAAAATTATTTATTTGTCAGTCAGAGAGACAGAGCACAAGCAGGCAGCCCTGGAGGCAGAGGCAGAGAGAGAAGCAGGCTCCGCGCTGAGCAAGACCCTGGGATCTTGACCTGAGCCGAAGGCACGGGCTTAACCGCCACCCAGGCATCCTGGAAACCTTCTTGCTTGGGAAGAATTCCTATACTTGTTTTTATCTCAACCAAAGGGATATGCTTAGTGGTCCATGAATATTTACCAAACAATAAGATTTCACTAAATGTCTCAGACAACAGAGAAGCAGCATTCCCACATTTCAGTTATTGATGCCATCCAAGCAAAGACCTCTTACTAACTAGGTCATCAAAACTGGCCCTGAGAACCGGCCCCTGCTCAGCCTCCGGAAGTGCAAATGAGGAAGATCCAGCTCAGGAGAGGATGGCGATCCAAATCCAGCGATTTTTGCAGCAGCTCCCATCAATAGGTATTAGATTACATTGACTATTTGCACCACAGAAACCAGAATTTATAACCAGTGCAAGCGAACACTGATAGAGGTAAAAAAAGCAATTTCTACAGAACACTGTCATTTGCCAAGGTTAAGATCAGCAAGTGTTCTTCAAAACTGTCTCCACAAAAACAGAGGGTATGTGCTAGAATCTGCTGGGTTATATCCGTCCTGCAAAAACGATTCCCTCATTTCAGGACACACGAAAACCTCTCGGGAAGAAAACGGATAGCGTAACTTGGAGTCAGAGCCCATGGCCATCTTGACATCTTAAGTCACTGACTGGTCCCAAGATACCCCAAGCTTTTCTCAGGGTCATTACAGGACTGTGGTTCCGGAAGCAGAGAGATTTGTATTCAAACCCTGGGCCTGCCACCGATCAGCCGTGAATTTTAGGTGAAGCCGGGTAACCTCTTCTGTACAGAATGGGAAAGGAATCCTAGAATTCTTTTGATTGGGAACGTCAGAAACCCTACTGAAGTTGGTTTAAGTAAAGAACAACAATGAATGGACTACCCTAAATTATTACCTCTGGTTTTTTGGGGGTTGGCTTCATTTACAGGAAGATTCTTCCCATGGAGCAGCAAAGGTGGGCCCTTACCCTTTAAAGTATACATATCCAATAGTAAAAAACCCAGATAAAATGACAAGATGTCTCTGCCCTAAGAGCCACATGAATGGATTCTAGATGACTCTTTTCTTTTCTTTTTTTTTTTTTTTTGGAGTTCTGTTCTTATGCTTGGGTAAAAACTGAGATTAGTGCAAACCGGCATATTTGATCTACGTTACATAGAAATGATGGCACAATTACACTTGCACCCTCACCATTAAAACAGAAGCCATTTAAAATTGCAGAAGTCCCCAACACAGCCTATGCGTACCTATTTTACAGAATCACCCTGACAAATACACAAGGAGACTTCAGCAAAGCCACTGACACAATGACTCTCAGCAATTCTTTTTTTTTTTTAATTTTATGTTTTTGTTTTTTTGTTTTTTAAAGATTTTATTTATTTGACAGACAGAGATCACAAGTAGGCAGAGAGGCAGGCAGAGAGAGAGGAGGAAGGAGGCTCCCCGCTGAGCAGAGAGCCCGATGTGGGGCTCGATCCCAGGACCCTGGGATCATGACCTGAGCCGAAGGCAGAGGCTTAACCCACTGAGCCACCCAGGCGCCCCGACTCTCAGCAATTCTTGATTAAGAACCACATATAAGATAAGTCAGGTCCATCCAGGAGTTTCACTCACTTCCTTCAAAGTTAGGTTTTTGCCTTTTGCTCAAAAGTCTCTCGTAATCATCTAATCAGATGCTGTTTCTTTCATTTCTAAGCATGCTAAACATGATTAATTAAAGCTAGGGCCCTCAAGAAAATAACCAAAAGTTCTTACTTCAAACACAATGTCTAAAAACCTTCGCCATTAAAATACAGATCGCAAGCAATACTGAAAGTCACACACTGCCAAAAAACCAGAGAGTTGCCCCACTTGGGACTAGGGAGCGCCACTGAAGCAGTCAACTTTAACCTCCGCTTGAACTGTCTGAGACAAGAGGCCATCAACAGCCCTAGAAATGACTGCAGATTTGGTGTGCTGTAAAAATGCTGAATGGAGTCCTGAAAATGAAATCTAGAGGTTAAGAACTGCATGTTCTTGCTCTTTCAGCAAATATCATCAAATTCAAAAATTAGAGACACTAATATTTTTTTCTAAGGTCACCATTCCAACTGCAAACATGGTTTGTACGCCCACTGCTTTAACCCCTTCAAGGTTCCCTCCTTGGCTAGTTGTAAGATGAGGTTTATCAAGCAGCCACACAACTGTGTGTGATAGAATTTAGGGTGAACTTGGATCCGTATTTGTCTGCTACAAGATGCGGGTCATTAGGTCTACCATAACGAATTTAGGATTGGGTTGCTTACATACCGCAATCCTTCAGGATTTCTGATGGAAAGATAATGAGAACTGAGATTCAGAGATGGGCAATTACACCAAGTGCACATTTAGTAGTTCAGTTTGCCTAGAAAAGAAAATGCAAAACAGAGGCCATGGAAAATATTCATGGCATATTTTAATGAATGCCTGTTGGAAAGCAGTTTACACAAAATTGGATTCTAATATTTCTGCTTATAGATGAATCAATAAAAATGATTTCGGAGAGAGGATTCTATAGATTTTTGCAACTCCAGGAAGACTATCTCAATGCTGCTTTCACTATATTTAAAAGTCAAAATTACTTGCCATCTGAGAACAAAAGACTCTCTGTCTCTTGCAACCACCGCACCATTTTCTGGTCAAGCTCTCCTACACTTTTTTTGCAAAAGAGTAAGTACTGCAAATTATGTGAACTGCTTTTTAGAAAACAAATTCCACGTATTTAAAATATTTTTATTTCGTGCTGAAATTTAAGCAATGTGGCTTTTTTTTTTTTATTAGACAGTTGCTTTAATCGTACTGGTTTTCTTACTGCCAACTACCAACCTTTGCTTTCAGAAGCTGAAAAGGAGCCCACTGTGAGCTTAACTGTCAGCACACAACACGGAGTGGAAAGGGGGATCATTTCCCCTGACCAAGAGGACCACGCTGTCTTTCTGGGAAAAGTTTTTCATTAGTTTTGTTGGCCCCCAACTTGATCATGTGTAACTTTTAGCCTTGGAAAGGTCTTCGCTTTTACGGATTGTGATGGAAAAACCTTCTTAAGGGCCAGTCCTGAGTCCTTACATAGTTTAAACCCAGCAATTTTGCCTGTGGTTATACAATGAAGAAATCTGTTTTGCTAATTTCCTGAGACTGACTTTTTTGTGCACAACGATATTACTTACCAAGGACACATAGAGCCCTAGAGCTCTGACTACCCCCAAGAGTTCCCCAAGAGTGGAAGAAAATAATGAGAGACTAAAACCCACATTGGCATTCACGTGGGGAAAAAAAACTAAGCACATATCATCAGGAAAAACTCAACCCTTATTTTGTAGGTAGCTATTCTGAATAATAACTTTCAGAATTACGACTCATGGCAAGAAGGGAGATGAAAGGTGTTTATAATAGATGACATAATCTCCAGAGAGCAATCAGTAAACTGATTGGTTGTGCCTTACTATTAACTGTGGAAAATACAAATCAGCTCCTTGCCCGCACGTAGTTTATAATCTAAAACTAGAGATAAAATGTATTAAAAGATAAAGCTACCAAGCATCATAAAACCAATAACCAAAAACATTACAGAACATGATTGAGTTTAAAAGGCAGCATGTATCATTTCATGTTGAGTGAAGCTCATGAGAGGGGCTGAATTTTTCAGTTAGACCTTAAAGAAAGGGGAGATTTTGCTAAAGGGTCATATTCAAGATCTCAGCATAAGGAGAACTGTGTGAACAAAGGCATGGGGGAGGGGGGGAACAATGTTAAAGGAATTGGATTGGAATGGAAGGTTTGTGTGAGAAACCTAGATTAGCTCCAAAGGTATATAAAGGGTAAACTGTGCAAGCCTTCAGATGCAGTATAAAGAGATTTAGTCCCAAAGGCAAGGGAGATTAACCTTAAAGAAGATTGATATATGCAGGGAGAACTAGACCAGGGAAAGGCTAAAAACGCTGTGAACATAAGCTAATCTTTGCGTGGCCTTTCAGATTCAGTGCAACTGATCTCGGGACGGATGGAGCCTGCGTGGTATCAGTGGGAATGGAAAGGAAAGGATGGATGCAGGAGATACAGCAAAGGAATGTCTGATTAGAGGAAAGGCTATCAGACTTTCTGCGTCTGGGTGACTAGAGAAGCGTGATACAGGAGCAAAAATGTGACATCAAAGGAATGGTTTGGATAGGGGGAAAGAGAATGAGTTTGGTTAAAAAAAAAAATGAGTTTTAGTACTGATGTCCAGTGAGGAATCCAGAGCCAGAGCTAGAGAAAAACATTTGCTGTCTGCCTTCATAACTAAGGACAGCCACAAGCCTAACAACAGCCCCCGAAGGGAGGGAGTACAAGGAAGAAGATGGACCGTCAGGAATAGCCAAGCTTCAGATTCGTAAGTTAGAGGAAGACACAGCAACGAAGAAAAAAACTAGATGGACAAAGATGGACAGAGGGATGAGGAACAAGAAGTGAGCTGCTACAGAACAGAAATCAAGGGCAGACGGGCATGGGCACAGCTTTTAGAAGGGCAGAGCTCCCCTTGGGGTCACACGTCCTTGGGACACAGAGCATCCTCTGCTCTCCACTGTGGACGCTTGCAGGTACAAATGGCCCCGCAGGCTCGTCTATGCCGGCATCCACGTGCATAAGTCATTCGAGGGAGTATTTGAGGCCTCCTGGGATGCCCAGACAAAGCCACCATTTCCCATCATCCTTGTCTACAGCAGCAGCAACATTTTAATCTCAGTAACTGAGAAGGAAAAGAGGAAAGGAAGAGGAAAGGCAAGGAGACAGGGAGAAAGAAGAAAATGTTACATAAAGTAAGATGCTATAGAAAAGTTAAATAGGAGGGTTGTTACCTGCCAAAAAAAAAAAAAAAAAGAACAAATTTTCTGAGAGGGCATCTGAGCAAGAGAAACACTGTATTCCTTAATGTGGTTTTGATAGTCGAGAAGTCTCCCATCTTCACTATAATAGTTCAGAAAAGAAGAACTTGAAAATTTCCTATAGACCAATATATTGATTCTAGTTTTGCAGATTTCACTAACTGTGATGGGGCCCTTAAAATTTATGTCACAAGATACACATCCATAGCCAAAAAGTTACATAGTTTTTGCAGCATTGATTTCGTGTAAGTGGAAATTAAGGGAATATTAATCTGTACTTTACCAGAAGTTTTCTCTTTACTAATTTGGAAGTGCTGCAATGACTAGAGTGGCCAATTTTTTTGCCCAGTGAAAGCAAATAAGCAAACAGCAACAGCTTTCTAATTGAACAGGCACACTGTTGTATTTTTAAATATTCACCTAAAAATTTCTCGGGCTTGGAATTGAGCTACTCAGTGTCTCTTTCTTCCATATGTCCAGTAATAATTAAAACCTCAATTCCATTTTGAGGAACATTTAACACCATCTTTCTTGCTTTCTTCAAATAATAAATGTGGCTGCTAAATCAACCATAGACTCATAAAGCTAAAAGAAATCTCAGGGTCATCAAGTCTTAGAATCAAAAGAAAGAATATTACCTAAGCAGTTTAATCAGAGACCTTTATTTCTATAGTTTTTAAAATAACTTTAGATTTTCAGTATCTATAGGCTTTGCAGTGGTTACCAAGACAGTGATTACACTAGTTTCATTCCTACTGTTTCCCTAATAACACAGTTTCTGTGCTCCCAATAAAGGGACTGACGTTTTTCTAAAATTAAATATTAAGTAAATGCATTCGTACTTAACATAAACCAGCAAGTGTGGCTATGCCAAAATTAGGTTGGGCTCTAACAACTGAATCCTGAAGGAACAGTACCTTAATTAAACAAGCATTTTGTTGTTCTTACCTGAAACTCAAGGGATGAGCAGTACATAGGATTAGGCTTCTCTGCTCCCTACTTCTTTCTGCCCTGCTCCCTTCCTCCAACTTTTGTTTCACTTTATAGGGCCTCCATTTGCAAGATTTCCTCATGTTCCAAAATGCCTGCCTCAAATTACATTTACCCAAATAAATGGTTTCTCATATTATATTCTGTATTAGAAATAACTCTATCATGAATTCATTTAAACATAAACCTTGTTGCTATCTCCCACTTACCCTGAGTGAATTCTTAGAGCCAGAATACTATTCAGAAAGGGTATAACAGATTCTAAGCGTACCAGCAGCCTCTAACAACAGTATCCTCTTTGCCAACACATGCCCTTGACCAAATTGAGGGTGTCATTTCCTCAATTACTTGATAGGTAAAAATGTTTTCTGGTAATTTTAATTTGTATTTCTTTGGTCATAAGTGACCTTGAACAATTTTTGTGAATATTAACTACTCACACTTATTCTCTTGTAAATTGTCCTGATACCACGGTAATTTGTTTGAAGCTGGATTGAGAAGGTTGTATGAAAACACTTTACATATTGGAAGATGCTCTATAAATATGAGATGCTTTTAGAGTCTGATGAATAATAAGAACTTCTTCCCTTTCTTCTTTGGGATTATTGTTCAGATCATGTAAAATATATGTCACAATGCTTAAAATACTTTATACCTAAAGTGTACTTGGATACACTCGGAAATTCTTTGGTTTATGATTAATTGGCACAGATAAAAGATGCAGGAAAGGAGCGTGTGCCGTTTTTCCCATGGTCGTCACTTTACTCATGACCTATCTGCACAGTGATATGGGTCTAGGAGCATGGAAAAAGTATGTTCTTCCAGTAAGTTCCTTCCAAAATCAGCATTAACAGGAGGGAAATCAGACTGGGAGGAGAGGGGGTTGGAAAGGAAACACTAAAATCTGAAAAAGAAATGGGACTACTTTCCAGACTTCTAAGAAGGAATTACCACTATGGGTTTGGAACCGACCTCACCCTTCTTTTAAGAGCAAACAGAACAGGAATGATACAGGAATTACCTTAAAATCCCTCGCTCTAGTTAAGTTACCTAATCTACACCCATCATTGTTTGCTTGCCTTAGGATCAGAGATGTTCCTCTATACATTTTTCCATGCAGGCTCGTTTATGGACAAGGCTGAAACTAATCTGTAGATTTTGGTCTCAAATGATACTTCCAGCTAATTCTCACCACAGGCCAGCTAACCCACACTTCCTTCAAACAAAAACTAAATCCTTCACTATATTTTTGCATTCAGTGTCCCTTAAGCAAACACATTACTAACACTTTGCCAAATTCAAAACCTCTTTTCTGTGCATGACAATAACCTTTTCAAATGCATATAATTTATGTTAATAGGATATGTAGATTTGGGACACAAAGAAAAGCAGTGATGACAATATTATCTTCCTCCACTTTATTTCTAAATTTTTATATGTTCTGATTATGCTGTTTGTTTCAAAGCAGTATATGATTTTAACAGAATTTAAATTAATCTGTTCGACTTACACTACTATTATTATTACACATGTTTTATTTTTCTCTATCCCTCGACTCCTCACGGTTGCTGGTTATTTTGTGAGTTTTGTAAGATATTAATGCAAAAGAAATAAGAGGGAAAAAGACAGTTACTAAACAATCCCAATATTAAGTATGCTTCACAGGAAATAAACAAGTATTTCCAAAAATGAATATTCTCAAATAAATCAATTATTTTTCTGGAGAACAGTCAAACCTAACTAAGCCCTGGCTACTGAAAATTCTATGTCCCTGTCAAGGAGCAATGAAATGTTTCCTGAATGGCAGAGCCCAGTAACTGCAGGAAGAGTGGCTCTTTATGCAGTTGGGAAAAATCAGCACAATGATTCAAGTGCCATCTATAGGAAATGTTTAAGTACGGTAAGAAAGCTTGCAGAGTTGATTGATAAGTAACCTCTAGAGAATGAAGCTCTTATGCAAAATATGTTAAGCCTTTAGGTCTTAATTCTGAAATGATTAAAACTTTCTCATGCAAGGCAAACTGGACTTCAGTTTTGACCTCTCCGGCAATTACTAGTGTTGGCTTTGTCTTAGACGGTCTCCGCTCTGGATCCGTCCCAGTGATTGAGTGTGGCTCGTTGTCTGATGCATCAGGAGCAATCCTCTTCATGCTGAGGATGTGTTCTGAGTGCTGCCACTAACAGCTGTGATGGTTGTTTGTAATTATCTCTATTTTCCTCATAGGGGGTCTCTTGCTGCTGCGACAGCTCCTGAGCAATCATCACCACTGTTGACGTCTCAAAGCTGAGATACTTAGGACAGATCTGCCTCCCCCTTTACCCATCCCCATTAGAAAAAAGCCCAAATGCTTAATGACTACAAATGTCAAATGTGTATTGCTTGAAGCTGCTGTCAGGCGCTATGTAAAATGGAAAATGTTAGTTACTACCTAGATATTGAAATGAAATCAACGTTGGATATTAAACTTATCTTGACTATATCTTGACTGAAACTTCTGATTTTCTTTGACTCTGTAATCTAACCAAAGCAGAAAGCAGTTACTGACTCATTAGCCGTGTCTACCTCAGTGCATGGGTGGCAATTCAAATCCATTCATTTGGGGGGCGCCTGGCTGGCTCAGTGGGTTAATAAGCCTCTGCCTTCGGCTCAGGTCATGATCTCAGGGTCCTGGGATCGAGTCCCGCATCGGGCTCTCTGCTTGTCAGGGAGCCTGCTTTCTCCTCTCTCTCTCCCTCTCTCTCTGTCTGCCTCTCTGCCTACTTGTGATCTCTCTCTGTCAAATAAATAAAATATTAAAAAAAAAAAAAAAATCCATTCATTTGGGTGAAGGCATTCCAGATAAATCTGATGGTCATCAAGAGTTATTTTAGTATCTGTGTAGAAAATGACTTTTAAAATCCATCAGTAAGTAGGTATTGTATGCTGGTATAGATCAGTTTTAACACTCAAGGCAGGGGCATTCAGTTACCGTCTGAAAGAGATTACAGAAGAATCCACACTCAGGAAGTACACTTAAGCACTTCAAGTATTTTATCAAAATCTTTACAAGTTTTGTTGATCACAGAGAAATCTTAGCAGTAAATTTTCATTGCTAAAATGAATGGTTTCTGAAATACATGGTTGGCTAGAGGGGACAAGAGACTTAAGGTAGAGGGCCTCAACATTCAACAAACCCAAACTGGGAAGCACTTGAGACCCAAGACTCTGAAGGCCTTGGCCCATTCCATCTCGGGGACAACTCTCCTTTGACCCCAGTAAGTGCTGGCTGACTTCAAAATAGTCTTGCATTGGCCTCAGGCTAAATCAGGTCAGCTACCTCTCAGAGTGGCTGAGGACAGAGAGAGATGAATGTTCCAGAGGAAACAAGAACTGATTCTATGACTGTTTATTCCAGTTCACTAATAAATGTACATTAGGAACAAAGAGGGTTTAACTAAGACTTGCTTTCATCATAAAACATCACCTGGTAACAGGAAGGCAGCACATCTATTTCTGTGACCTGACATTGTTGACCAGCCAGATTGCCTTAGATTAGTTCACAAAAGTGGTTACGCTCTTGTTGGAGACCGTTATCCCAGCTCTCTACCTTTCTTTGTTCCATTTTTCCCCCTCAAATACATTTTATGTGTAATGTTTTGTTGCAAATTATCTTCTCTTCTACCATCCTTCTCTGTACTTACTCCTTGCTTTTTACCATAGCATTTAATGAGGCATTTTTTAGTAGAAATTTCAAATAGAATAACAAATTCTCTCACAAGTTTAAACTCATAGGACTTACAGTTACCAAACTCTGCGTAAGTGTCTCGATATGTTAAAGGAATACCCGTTCTTTGTTTGCAGGCCATAAGACCAGACATCTATTCGTTGGGTAGCTAAGCCACTTAAGGAAGAACAAAAGACAACATGGGTTCTACAACCAGATTTTTCAAGACCAATTTTGAGCCACTGCCAACTCCAGAACACCATTGGTCACGCAAAGGAAATGGCAGCCTCAGCCTAAGTCAATAGCTTTGCTGGCCGCACAACAAAATTCTAACCATGTTACTTTATCAGTATCATGCAAGACACGTATGAATTCTGCATTTAAATCTTCCACCTTAGCCTATTAAAGAAGACATTATTTGTTGTTGGGTAATGATCTGTGATGTCTTTACGTGCACTCAGCCCTCTCCTTATATTTTTCAAGAGCTTCTGGTCCAACTAAACTTTGGACAAATTATTTACCAACTTTTTGAAAGCAATGGAGAGGGACCAAAACCAGGCAGAAACTGAGGGAAGGAACTGCTCTGTGGGATATCGATCTTTCCATGGCTTTTCCTCTAAAGGTGATTCTCACCAGCTTATGACAGCTAGGAAGAAGCCGAGCGGAAAGAGGTAGGTCTCAGCTGAGGACAAGGGGACATAGGACAGCATTCAGTTAAAGTCACACTATTTTGTGTAGTTATTAAGAAAATTAAAGGCATTTATAAGTTTGTCATATTAACTGGAGATATTTACTATGCAAAAAGTCATCTTTTTTTTTTTTTATTTTGGAGAGGTCTTTCCTTTTGGACAAGTGAAATCTTTAAGAACCATATTGAATATATAGTATTTATTCTTTTAGCCAAGTATATTTGAAGGTATTAATTAACTAAGTGTGAAATGGTGCCAAATACTATTCCCAAAATAGCTTAAAATGATGGTTCCAAAGTGCTAGACTTAAAAATTCTAATAGGGAAATTTGTATGCTCAAGATAGAAACTCACTCTGCAAGTACTAAGTTTTTGAACTTATAACTTTAATAAAAGGAATTCTAATTATTGGAACCAAAATTTAATGCCTAGATAGTGATTCTATGAAACAAAAGAAGAATCCTCAAAAATGCTGAAGACCTTACACAGAGACAGGAGCTTAACTACTGCAGGAAGGTGCCAACAGAGGTTCAAAGTTCAGGCAAATGGGCATGACAGGGGATCTGTGGAGCCAGAGGGAAGAATGCAGGAAGACACCAAATATAGCAACAACAGGAAGGCTCTTGATGCCACCGAGTCACCCTTTGTTTCAGTCAGGAAATGTATGTGTGTATATTAGATACAGATACTCAAAGAAAAAAAAAAAAAAAAACACAAAAAACTGTGCAGTAGTCAGCCCTTTCTTCCTTTTTAGGAAGCCAGAACACGTGGGATACTCCAATCACCCAGCTGTAGGGGAACACTTAGGGCTACAAGGAAAACCTACACCAGGGTAAATTAATGAACCCTACAGATCCATCATTATTTATTCATAGAAATCAACTATTTCTGTTCTCCAGCAGAACGTTAACTGGAGTTTGGACAAAAACATGGAGAGCAAAGTGATAAAGTGAGTTATCCCGTCAAGGAGATCTATGCAAGCTATTCAACTCTATGTCCCTTAAAATACTAAGGCGCCCAAAGCTGACGCCACATGCACTCGTACAGACCATCTTATCTCTGGTGAGCACAACAGCTCCTTTTCCTTTACCATGTGATTTCTCACTTCACTTTTTATCCTTAATGCTCCCACACAGAGGAATATACGTAAGAACCTATCACAGCGAGGTACTTGTTTTAAAACCCACCTTAAGTTATCTTGGGGAGAGTAAGATTTCTTTGCAAAATTAAATAGTACAACAGAGTCCTGCCTGAAAATATTTCCATCTCAACTTTGAAGTTTTCTTCACATTAACATTTTTTTCTCCAAGGTGTATTAGACTATTTTTGCTAAGTATGATGGAAACTCCATGAAAACAGACTCTGATTCACTTTTTTGGATTTACTCATACCTGTCAGTACAGCTGGAGATCCAAAAACATTGTTGTTGAAGCAATTATGTTTGTGCATAGTCTCCTACATGTGTCATCAAGTAAGCAGAACTTACAGGCTAGAGAGTCATTCAGGCCCATCGGTATTAGTTGTAATAAAAAATAAAAAATAAAAAAACTAATGCTATTAACCAGTGGTTCTCAGACATTCTCCTTCCCAGCACTCCAGAAGTATGCAATGCCTCCCCATCAGTAGCAGGGGATCACTATGGCTATACTAAGGGTAGGGGTCAGGAGGGATGAATTCTTAAAAAAGCCTAGATGAATTTTTATTATTACCCTTCACCCCCATCCCCTTGGGAATAACTTGGACAAAGGGTAGCTTCGTGTTAAAAAAAAAACAAAAAACAAAAAACAACAACACAAAAACTTCATGCAATTTAGAAAAATAAAACTTTAAAGAAGCACAAGATGATCCTATTTCACAAATTGTTCTTTTAGCATAATGAGTAAGAGCTTGGGCTCCTGAGTCAGAATGATGGGTTCAAAGATGCCACCACTCACTTTATCCAGGACATTGAGCAAATTCCTCAAACTCCTGCGCCTCCATGTCCTCATTTTGTAACGCAGGATAAACAATAACGTGAGTACCGGCTTAATGGCCCTGTGAGATTAGATGGGTTGATACTAGCAGAGAAACTTAGACTGTGCCTGCCCAAAAAAGATGACGAAGCAACAGGAACAGAATTCTGCAAGTGTAAGCGGTTACTGTTTTGATAGTGGTTAAATAAATAATTGGCCTGTTTTTAATTATTTTATGTGCTTGAAAGTACTAAAATGCATCATTTTATAATATACATACATTAATCTGCTCAGGCTGCCCTAACAAAATTCCTCAAACTGAGTGGCTTAAACAACAATTTATTTTCTCACAGTTCTGGCATGACTAAGATCAAGGCATCGCAAATTGGGTTCTGGTGAGGACATGCTTCTTGGGTCTTTCTTCTGTGGGCGCAGCGGGGAGTGGTCAGGGTGGGGAGGGCAGGAAGAGGGCAAATGGGATAGTGGAGCTATCCTGCCCCCCCCCCGCTTTTTTTTTAAAGATTTTATTTATTTGACAGAGTGAGAGAGAGTGAGAGACAGCGAGAGAGGGAACACAAGCAGAGGGAGTGGGAAAGGGAGAAGCAGGCTTCCCCACCAAGCAGGGGGCCCAGTGCAGGATCTGTCCCAGGACCCTGAGATCATGACCTGAGCTGAAGGCAGACGCTTAATGACTAAGCCTCCCAGGTGCCCCTATCCTGCTCTTCTTTTTTTTATTTATTTATTTATTATTTTTTTTTTTTTTATTTGACAGAGATCACAAGCAGGCAGAGAGGCAGGCAGAGAGAGAGGAGGAAGCAGGCTCCCCGCCGGGCAGAGAGCCCCATGCGGGGCTCGATCCCAGGATCCTGGGATCATGACCTGAGCCGAAGGCAGAGGCTTTAACCCACTGAGCCACTCAGGTGCCCCCTATCCTGCTCTTCTTATAAGGAGACCAGTCTTACCAAGTTAGGGTCCCTCCTTATGACCTCATCTAAGTTTAATTACCACTCTAAAGGCCTTATTCTCAAATACAATCACACATAGGTTTAAGGCTTCAGATTGTGAAGGGGGTAGGGGACACAATTCAGTCCTTAACAACATGTAATTCAGGTATTTCTCATTTTTAACCAGTCTCACCACAATATTCCTCCCCACTAATTAGCCCACATTACTTTAGCTGAATTACTCAGGAGAAAAATTTAATGATGCTTTGTAAAACTAAATTCCTAGTTCCTAACATCCTCTAAAAATAGCATTTTCTGTAGAACTGAATTAATCATAACTCTAATCCAGCATTTACCTATGTCCTACCTACATATTTCATAAGGGAGGGTGGACTGGGCTAAGAAATGGGGAGCAGCCCATAGATGGTGTAATAAGTCAGTCAGAATTATCTTGAGGAACTTCCTCAAAATATACCTTTCTCACTAACCTCTCCAACTCTAAAAGAAATGTATGTGGCTATCTTTAGATACTGTTCTGAGAACTCCCCCAGATTTCTCCCATGCCTTTTTTCTCTTCAGAAAATTATACAACAAATATTTCCCTGCCAGACCCACTGGCTGCCAGAGCACACCAGCCCCCACTTCTCAGTGAATATCCAGCACAGTTATTTAAGAGTTTTCTAGCAATTGAGCCAGATGTACCTCCTTATCCTCCAAGTCTAGGAAACAAATTACTTTTCAGAAGAGAAATTTAAACAAGAATCAGATGGTATCTGACATATTGATGCCACTTAGTTTTAGAAATATTTTTTTAGGGGTGCCTGGGTGGCTCAGTGGGTTAAGCCTCTGCCTTAGGCTCAGATCACGGTCTCCGAGTCCTGGGATCAAGTACTGGGCTCTCTGCTCAGTGGGAAGCCTGTTCCCGCCCCCCTGCCTCTCTTCCTACTCGTGATCTCCCTCTTTCTGTCAAAAAAAAATAAATAAAATCTTAAAAAAAAAAAAAAGAAAAGAAATACTTTTTAAAAAATACCCTTAACTTCATCTAGTACTCATTGTTAGTTTTTCACCACTATTATAAGGTCTCTTTGTTCCTTTTCAAAGTGCACTGAAGATGGAGAATTCCAGAAAAGCAATCTAAATGAAAAGTGTACCGGCCATGTTAGCTTATCAAAATCATAATGATACACAATGAGCAGCAAAAGGGGACAAAAATACATGAATACATGGGAATATGAATGCTGGCAGGGACATGGAGAAGAAACTACGTACTGTCCAATATAATAAGTAAATTACAAAGTCAACTTTGAAATCATAGATATAAATACAGTGGAGCTGGCTGATACTTGTTCATAAGAACTGACTTATTACAATTTCAAGAACTTTGCTAGCGGTTGTTAACTCACTGGTAGCTTAAAACTGATGAACGTGGAAGTACTTATACCACACAAGTCAGCAAATGCTATACAAATCAGGACTTTTTTCCCCCAAAAAGCTAGTGGTTCCACCTTTACCAGCACACCACCCTAATGTTCAGTGCAATTTATCTATGCACATGTATCACTTTTTTTATTTTTATTTTTTTATTTGACAGAGAGAGAGATCACAAGTAGGCAGAAAGAAGGGGAAGCAGGCTCCCCACTGAGCAGGAGCCCCATGCGGGGCTCGATCCCAGAACCCTGAGATCATGACCTGAGCCAAAGGCAGAGGCTTAACCCACTGAGCCTCCCAGGCACCCCTCACATTTATCACTTTAGATATAGGCAGGCCACTATGTAAATATCAGATTTTTTCCCCCTTCTTTCTCCTCTATCTGCTCTTATTTCGAAATAGCAGTGTATCTCTGTAGTCTTTGCCTAAAGAGGTATCTGCTTACCATGGAATATCTGCATGTTAAGTTTATGTCCACAACTCCTTTGTGAAAACAGATCCTAAATATTCTCCTCTCAGCACTATTAAGAGTAGACGATACTCTCTAATCAAGGATTCTGATTACTCGGGGTCATTCTAAGAACAGATTCTTTGGTTTCACCCTCAGAGATACCAATGCTGTACATGCAGGGTAGGACCTCATAAGCAGACATCGCACAGCACCCCAGGCGTGCAGACCACCTTGCCACAAGGGGTCCCCAGCTGGCACCTGTCAAGTGCTATCATAAGGTGGTGTAGACGGTGATGGGAAAGTATCTGCAGGATTTTGGTCACCATGCCAAAAATTACTTTGAACCAGCCCACTCTAAGGAGAAGTATTCATTCGATCTCTCTAGGTCATGCTTCCATGTCAATAACCATCTCTTCCAGGAGACGGGATCAAATTATCTCACCCTCCAATTGTCTGGATAGTTCTACCCCAGCACATTTCTTCTCTGAAATATCTGTTTTACTTGCCAGTTGATTGCTACTGAACAGCTACTACTGGGTTTCTTTTCCTTTTTTTTTTTTTTTTAAACATAAAATGTATTATTAGCCCCAGGGGTACAGGTCTGTAAATCATCAGGCTTACACACTTCACAGCACTAACCGTAGCACATACCCTCCCCAATGTTCATAACCCAACCACTACTGCTGGGTTTCTTGGCTAAGGATCAGACTTTTGTGTCCAACTTTTAAGTAGAAATAAAACTACTGGGTTGGGACTTCCCAAAGATCACACCACTTCTGTTCAAAGTCATGCTTCCCAGTTTGCAACCTTCTCCTTGGAGCTCCTTAGAGATGCCTAGTAAGAAATTTAAAGGCTCAAACTCAGGACCCCGAGATCAAGAGTCGCATGCTCTACTGACTTAGCCGGCCAAGGGCCTCAAAGGCTTTTGAATACTCTTAAAGCTCCTCTGGTCTCCCTCAAGGAGTAGAACAGCAATTTAAACTACTATCAATTCTTCATTATCTATGGGGTTAATATTTGCCTAACCACTTCAAAGATATCCACTGACCAAGCTTATCTCTTTATGATTGGAGTTCTGATATTCTATTGCACACTGTTCATTACCAGTACTACAGACCTATTTCTGAGAGACTGTTTCACTGAATGAAGGGTTCAGATAAAACAAGGAACTATATGGACTGGCCACCATCCTAAGTACTTCTAAAACATTCTTTTGAAAGTGATTTCCAGCATATACACATGTGGCAATATAGTGTTTCCCTATTTTAATCTGTTTTTCCCTATATACACACACCTTCTCCGAACTTACTTCTCTGAACCTTTCCAGTTGTTTCCCCCAGGAACATCTTCCCTCTCCCAAGGCTGCAGAGGGTCAGACAGATGAGAATCAGCCACTGCAGAAACATAAACAAAGCCCAATAACAACGGAAAACAAAGATTTGGAGTATGGCACAGGAAGTTTTGCACGGGTAGTCTCTAGAAGCAACCCAACGGGAGGAAGGCATACACCATGTAGAAAGGAGAAGAAAGTGGGGAGACCTCGAGTCCCTGGAAGCCGACTTTTCTGGAGACTAATTGTACAGCTGTTGCCTTTTGAGAACCACTGCCTTGACTGGTCAACCAGTTGCCTAAGTTTCCTTCAGTTTGTACTGACTTGGATCTAGACCACAGGTAGCCTGGAGTGCAGACCTACCCTCTCCATCCACTTCTCAATCTGCTAGCTCTTGGCCACCTATGGGCAGAAAGTTCAGGATAGTTGGAGGCTTCTAGAAGAGAAAGTAAGGGATAGTAGATGCTTAGAAAATTTGAGTTAGAGATGATATGAAGAGAAGACCTCACCCTCTGATCAATAGTGCAAGGCAAAAGCACAGTAGCATTGTATATATTAATTTATACAAATAGCTTGTATAAATGTATAAGTGCTCCTTCTAAGTGAACAAATACAAAAAGGAACCATTTTCAGTAGAGGGAGGACAGAAAGGTGCCTCCTCTAAGGCAGATGAATTATAAAACAGCCTAAGAGAGCAAGTCAGAACATCACAGGCTGGGAGGCAGCACACAGCCCGCACACCTGCACTCAACATACTGGCCATGGCGGGACTTGAAAAAAAAAAAAAAACAGACTGAAATTGTTCCCTCGTTCCAGGTGCAAGGACCGGCTCTATGACTCGCTTTTATCTTGAAAGATTGAGTTCAAGCATTACCACACCTTACCAGACGGGGTCAATACTCTGTTCCCCAAAATGTTTGTAATGCTTCTGCCTCAATACCAACTTAAAAATTATATGAGATGAACTTCCTGTGGGTCTGTTCCTCTCTCTACACCATAAATTCATCAGAGACAGAAACCACAAAACATTGATCTTGGGCCCTCCGGCACCTACTCTAGGGATCCTTACATAGTGGGATCTTCGTAATGTTTGTTTAATGCTCTATCCCTCGCAAAGTCCTGGCATATTTACAGTAGCATTTGCTTCTCAGTTAAACACTTCTAAACAGAAGGGGAAAGCTAATGGTGCAGAGAGTTTAGTAACATACAGACACTCCACTCCACAGATTCAGTGAAGAGCTTTTTATAATTAGGCAAGTATAAACGGTAGCATTTTGAATTATTAATGCACACGGTCTCTCCTTTAACCCAAGCACATATTCAGGTAGAGTCTTCAAAATAAACTCTAACCTTAACCCATTCTGCAAAGTCATGTGTTTCAGTATAATTTTCGGAAATACTATGAAAGGTACTAACAAGCTAAAAGTGATTTTAATGTCTGTATTTACATTGTACACACAGAGCCTCTGACGATTTTTTTTATTAAGTACCCAAAATACCATCACGACAATGGGTGCGATTGTACTACAATGAGAGGAACAATAATGTGCCTATTAAATTTGTAGGTTTATAATTTATAATACAATATTCGGGAAATGAAATAGTTGAAAGAGTATCACGTACTGTTCCAAAAAGTTAGGGGTTTCGAATTCCTAACAATAGCCTACCTTGAAACCTCACGATCTGCTAGAGTCTATAAAGCCAGGGAGGTGTAGAACCCAGGACGATTCTGAGATTTTCATGGGGTTTTCAGTTTTTCTAAGTAGTCATTTATGTCAAAAAGTCATGAAGCATCAAAGCAAAGCTGTGGGACAAGAGTTTCGCAAACCTGCCTCAACAATGAAATTAGTCAGATACCGCACTGTTTGATAGCGTATCTTTTTCAGTTGTTATCTAACTACAACTTTCAAAACCTCAGGGGAACAAAAGGCAGTTACATTTTAATTTTATGGGTGAACTACGGTAGGTTTAGTATCCATTAATTGAAATTCCTGTATGCTTGGTCAAGCTGATAGCCAATGATTACCCAGGCTTAAATTTTTTTTTTAAACTTTTCTTCGTTTTTCTTTCATCAAGTTAAGGAAGAATGAGAAAAGAATTTATGGAAGCAAAACTATGTAAGAGTAATCATCAGAATATCACTTGTATAAGAAAAATGGAAGATATCCTGCATGTCCTAGAATAGGACATGTGTTACATAAGTAATGGTACAGGTTTGCAATGGAAAATATTATGCGTCCCTACAACAAATGCTGCAAAATATGTTTATTATCTTAAAGGGTGTAGATTTTTTGTTGCTCGGCATAAAAGGCCAGTTTAAGAATGTGTACACTATAAACCCTGAGAACGTAAAAAGTAGTAATATGCCTGACAAAAGTAGTATGAAGTTGTTTGATAAAAGTGGAAAATGTGTGTGCAATTGATTTCCTAATCGTTTACAGCAGGCTTTTAATTGATACCGTCTAAAGTTAACATTTTCTAAATGGCGTTCTTTAAAAGATAACTCATTTTATCTTGGGAGCCGTGGGCAAAAATATGCAGGGACAAACTGCACAAAACTCCTTTTATAAATGCCTCTTTGAAATATTGCCTATTTTTATACTCAAACTTTTTAAAATTGTATTTTCTTCTGATGTTTTTTTAACACTGGACTGATATGCTAATATACAGGCCGCCAAAGCTTTGGTCATAATGCAATCAAACAGACCAAAAGATAAAGTAGTTAAATAAATTGATTGCAATCGTGTGCAAAACAGAGGGAGCTCTGCACATGAAGGAGATTTAAAGGAAATGGCAGAACTTGAAATCCTGAAAAATGTATAGGGTAAGGACAGAGAGAGATTTGAAGGTTATTTAAATAAGGGATGGGAGACCAAGAAAGAGCTCTGCTAACAGGGACCAAATGCTTTTACCTTTCACTCAAGTAAGTAATGTCTTGATTCATTGATTCTGCTCTGGTTTGGGAAGGAGGGGGGAAAAGTCAGCAGGGTGCCAGTGAGAGAGCAGAGATAAAGGAGAAGCAAACCCAGAAAATAAACGTAAATGGTTGAAAAACTCTCCACGTCCTATGCAATCCAAGGACAACTGAATGAAACGGGTTGACTGGCGCCAAACATTAATGCCAGAGTAGAAAAAAGGACTATAAAAGGAGAGGGGAGCTAGGATACAAACAGCAAAGGCAATGACAGATAACAAGTATAAATAATTTTAACAAGTAAGAATAACTTCTGGTGTTTAAGCTAGACTTTGGAAAGATTTTAGTGGTGCAAAATCGACAAGAAGTACAGAAGAGGGAGGGGAGAAACAACCTCCCTTAACAGCCTACTCCAGTTTGGGCATGATGGTCAACAGCTTCTTTTAGTACCTGCAGCAACCCCAGGAGGCTTACTAGAGTTCTCACATTACAGACGAGGAATTAGAGCTCACTGATGTTAAGTAACATGCTTGTTCAAGGTTGGGAAGAAAGGAGGTTCTTTGGATACTGTTTAGGAGACAGGTTTCTGGAATGGTGGGATAAAGATCTCCTCCACAAAAGTAATGGAAACACGAACAAAACCAATTTACCAGAGCTCTACAAATTAATGAATGCTTGCCAGAATCCAGGGGTGTTTACTTAAGAAAAATAGGTAGGTTTTGGTAAGGACAGTGAACTTTGTGGCTAATTACACTAAACATTAAAAAAAAAAAAAAAGTCCACCTATTCTTCTCAAACTATTCCCAAAAAAATAGAAAAGGAAGGGAAACTTTCTAATTCATTCTATGAAGCCAGCAGAGCCTGACACCAAAACCAGATAAAGACACCATTACAAAAGAGAAGGATAAGCCAATATCCCTAATGAATATGGATGCAAAAATCTTGCAAAAATACTAGCAAACCAAATCTAATAGTACATTAAAAAAAGCATTCACCACCAACTGGAATTTATTCCTAGTTTTAAAGGGTGGTTCAATATTTGCAAATCAATCAGCGTGTTTTACCACATTAATAGAAGAAGGGCTAAGAACCATAGGATTCTCTCAATGCACAAAGAGCATCTGACAGAGTCCAACATTCATTCATGATAAAAACCCTCAACAAAGTTGGTTTAGTTTACCTTTTCTATTTTCTGCTTTCTGTCTGTGAAAGGTGAGGTCTTCTCCAGTAGCTATCAGGCAAAAATCAGGAAAAAAGAAAGGACAATAATAGATCAATTCATCTCATAAATATTCAGGCTCCTAAATCATTACAAATTTGAGTCAATTTTCACTTGTTTTCTTAACCCAACTTTTTCTCCACTGAATAAATCGATGACACACCGACAGAGGAGAAGCCAAAGAATGAACCAGCCTTAGTTGGCTATTGACTATTTATACTATTTATACTCAAATCTGAGCATGGCCTCTCGCTAGCAGTTCCCAAACAGGTTAACCTTTGTAAGTAGGTGATGGAGATGAAAGAATGCACGTGTTGTGATGAGCACCAGCTGCTGTATTTAAGTGCTGAATCAATATATCGCACACCTGAAACTAATATGACACTGTGTGTTACTAAATGGAATTTAAATAAAAACTATACCCCAATAATGTAACAGCAGAAAGAGAAATCAAGGAATCAATCCCATTTACAGTTGCGCCCAAAACAGTAAGATACTTAGGAACAAACCTAACCAAAACCTACACAAAGAAATGGAAAAACATTCCATGCTCATGGATTGGAACAACAAATATTGTTACAATGTCAGTACTACCCAAAGCAACCTACGTATTCAATGTAATCCCTATCAAGATACCAACTGCATTTTTCACAGAGCTAGAACAAACAATCCTAAAATTTGTATGGAACCACAAGAGACAGCAAATAACCAAAGCAATCTTGAAAAACAAAGTCAAAAATTTAAAAAGCATCACAATTTCGGATTTCAAGTTATATTACAGAGCTGTAGAATCAAAACAGTATGGTACTGGCACAAAACTAAGACCCATAGGTCAATGTGCATAGAAATGCAACCGATTCCCAGACGTTGATTTTATATCCTGCAACTTTACTGAATTCATGTATCAGTTCTATCAATTTTTTGGTGGAGTCTTTCACGTTTTACTCAAACAAAGAAGTCAGTAAATAGCAAAAACTCAGTTCAGTCTACTGGTGTAAGATTTCTGGTTTCTTTTTTCTCACACTATTGCCAGACTCACACAGAGCACTTCACTTCTAGTCACCCAGTGTGTGAAGGCTTTTCCCATACCAACAAATAGCACTCAATTCCAATAGGTTTGGGGGGCAAGAGTTCCCCCCACCAAGCAAAGCTCAGGAGACCACATGACTGTCCTATAATTCAACTCAATTCTGACATTTTCTACCTGGAGAAAGCATTAGCTCCCACAAGTTTAAGAGTTCAATGTTGGCTCCTCCTTAACCCCCAACTTCAGATAACAGTCTCAAGGGCAGGTTGGTACCTGTGCTCTGACAACTGCCTATAAATCAGAGAGAGGTTCTCCCATCTCCCTCCTTGAGTTTGATTAATTTGCTAGAGCAGTTCACAGAACTGGGAAATATTTTACTTACCCGATCACCTGCTTATTTAAAAAATTTTTAAGTTTTTATTTAAATTCCAACTAACATACAGTGTAATACCAGTTTCTGGTGTGCTATATAGTGGCTCAACACTTCTTTGCAACACCTGGTCCATATCACAGCAAGTGCCCTCCTTAATCCCCAACACCTATTTCACCCAACCTCCCACCACCACCCCTCTGGTAATTACCATTTCATTCTCTACAGTTAAGAGTCTGTTTCTCGGTTTGCCTCCCTCTCTCTCTTTTTTCCCCTTTAATTACCTGTTTATTATAAAATTCAGAAACAGATGACAGAGATGTATAAAGCAAGGTATGAAGGAAGGGTACGGCGTTTCTGTGCCTTCTCAGGGTACACCACGCTCCTGGAGCCTCCATCTGTTCACCAACCTGAAAGCTCGCCAAACCCTCACCTTTTGTCTTTATATAACAAGTTTATTACATAGGCATGATTGACTAAATCATTGGCCATTGGCGATTGAGTCAGCTTCCAGCCCCGCCCCTTTCCCAGGAGTTCTGGGGTGGGACTGAAAGTTCTAACCCTCCAATCATGGCTGGTTCTGGCAACTAGTCCCACTCTTGGGGAAGGGGCAGGAATACAAAAATCACTTCATTAACATAAAAAAGACATCTTTGTTACTCTCATCACTTAAGAAATTCCGAGGGTTTTAGGAGCTCTCTGCAAGCAACAGAGATGAAGATCAAATCTATATTTTTATTATAAATCACAGTATCACAGTTAGCCTTATGGAGAACAAGCAAAATTTGTACCACCCCCAGCCCCAATTCTCCTTCTCTTCCTGGCTTGGGTGAACGGGCAGCTGGTGATTCCCTAAGACAAGGTACCATTGCTATGATGGCCTTTGAGTTGCTAAGCAACTTATCTTCATGGCCCTCATGTCTGTCCCACCCATGGCAGCTCATTAAACTCTGGCCCTATCATCCTACTCATTCCATAAGCCAAATACAGGAATAATAGGCTGAATTTCCACATAACAAAGTTCTTCCATACTTTAGGAATATTCTGGTTGGTTTTGTTGTTGTTGTTGTTTTCCTCAAGTTTTGCACAAATAATCTTTTTTTTTAAGATTTTTTTTTTTTTTTTAGGGGCGCCTGGGTGGCTCAGTGGGTTAAAGCCTCTGCCTTCGGCTCAGGTCATGATCCCAGGGTTCTGGATCGAGCCCCACATCAGGCTCTCTGCTCAGCGGGAAGCCTGCTTCCTCCTCTCTCTGCCTGCCTCTCTGCATACTTGTCATCTCTGTCTGTCAAATAAATAAATAAAATCTTTTTTAAAAAAAAGATTTTTTTTTAATTTTATTTAACAAGTAGGCAGAAAGGCAGGCAGAGAGAAAGGGGGAAGCAGACTCCCCAAAGATCAGAGAGCCTGATGCGGAGCTCCATCCCAGGACCCTGAGATCAGGACCCGAGCCTAAGGCAAGGGCTTTAACCCACTGAGCCACTCAGAAGCCCCAAGTTTCACACAAATAATCTTGCACCTAATATTGTTCAATCTTTTATCCAGTTACCCTTCTTAGAGGAATACCTTCTAAGACTTCCCTGAAGCTTAACAGATATTTTTACAGGCTTTTTTTTTCTTCTTCTTCTTTCTCAAATTTTCAGGTGAAAAATCTCTGGGTATTCAACAAGATGATAGCACATCTGATGTCGTTTTACTGATCAAAAGGCTACCTTTCCTAATTACAAGTCCTACTCCATAAAGAAGGCAGTATGTCCTTCTGTTTTTACAACAGAATAGGTAAGTTTAAAATGGTCCTCCTGGGTGCGCCTGGGTGGTTCAGTGGGTTAAAGCCTCTGCCTTCTGCTCAGGTCATGATCCCAGGGTCCTGGGATCGAGCCCCGCATCGGGCTCTCTGCTTGGCGGGGAGCCTGCTTCCTCCTCTCTCTCTCTGCCTACTTGTGATCTCTGACAAATAAATAAAATATTTTTTTAAAAAAAATGGTCCTCCTGGCTGAACCACCAGAATCAGTGGACTCTGAGAAACAAACTGAGGGGTTTGGAGGGGAGGGGGGAAGGGGTTGTGTGAGCCTGGAGGTGGGTATTAAGGAGGGCACGTATTGGATGGAGCATTGGGTGTGGTGCATAAACAATGAATCCTTGAACACCGAAAAAAAATAAAATTAAGATGTTAAAAAAATTTCTCTTAATAAAGGACAGAATGGAGAATATTTCCATCTGCTATCTTGGAAAAAACGAGAATGAAAATATTTAAAAAAGAAAAAAGAGGGGCACCTGGGTGGCTCAGTGGGTTGAGCCTCTGCCTTGGGCTCAGGTCATGATCTCAGGGTCCTGGGATCGAGCCGCGCATCGGGCTCTCTGCTCAGCAGGGAGCCTGCTTCTCCTTCTCTCTCTGCCTGCCTCTCTGCCTACTTGTGGTCTCTCCCTCTCTCTGTCGAATAAGTAAAATTAAAAAAAAAAAAAGAAAACTAAAATGCTCCTCCTGGAGACACTTTAATGACAACAACACACGCACAACTCCAATGATGGGAATTCCAAATACTGCGGTAGCCAGGTGGGGGTTATTTGTGAACAGACAGACCTCTCTCTCCCTGGCCCTCAAATTATACCACTGACATTGCCTCCCACTCTGTTTATAAGTGGGCTCACCCTAGCTCAAATGAATTCAATACCATTTCCTATTGACGGATTTGGAAAAAAAGATTTGTAAAGGAGAACAAGTAAATTAGTGTAGGAAAATATTTTTCTCTCAACTGTAAATGTCATTCAAAGATTCCATTAAGGACACTGTGGACATGAAATCTAATTTAGTTATGGGGTTTTTGCTCTTTTTTATTTTTATTTTTTACTTTTAAAATAAACTTCATTTTTTAAATATTTGTCAAATATTTGTCAATAATATGCTATATGCTAGTCACTGAAGATAAAGTGGTAAACAAAATGGACTTAGGTGTTGCCCTAGCATAGCTTAAGCTAGGAAAGACAAGTATCAAACAACCCATAAAATTATAATGTAAAAGGGTTTAGGAAGCTACAGAAGTATATGACAAGAAAACTGAAACTATCATTCTGTGTGTGTGTGTGTGTGTGTGTGTGTGCACTTTGTTTCCAAAATTTATTGGTATCCACAGCATCACAGTGTATCACATTCAACTGAAAATTTTCTAAGCCACAATCCCTACAGAAATATTAATAAGCATAATAATTATAGGTAATGAAGGTATAATTCCTTTTTTTTTTTTTTAAGATTTTATGTATTTATTTAACAGGTCACAAGTAGGCAGAGACGCAGGCAGAGAAGGGAAGCAGGCTCCCCACCAGGCAGAGAGCCCGATGCAGGGCTCGATCCCAGGACTCTGGGATCACGACCTGAGCCGAAGGCAGAGGCTTTAACCCACTGAGCCACCCAGGCGCCCCTATAATTCTTTTTTTAAAGACTACATTTATTTATTTGAGAGAGCGAGCACAAGCAGGGAGAGTTGCAGGCAGAGAAAGAGGGAGAAGGTTCCCTGCTGAACAGAAAGCCCAATGTGGGGCTCGATCCCAGGACCCTGGGATCTTGACCTGAGCTGAAGACAGATACTTAACCTGTTGAGCCACCCAGGCACCCCAATAAAGCTATAATTCTTAAGAGGAAAAATATAGATATCAGTTATTTCCAAATCTATTACAGTGTCCACAGTTTATCATTCCTGACATGAAAAATACCATAAGAAAATAAAAGCAAAAGAGGACCTTTTTGAGAACCTGATTGAGGTCCTTTTCAGATTCCTGTTCTTTTAATTTCTAAAAAGGGTTAGAATGTGGTAGGTAGTAATCTTATATAGTCTAACCATGACAATTTAATACAGTTTGAAGTATAATTTTATAGAGATTGAAATTCAAAGACAGCATAGACAGAAGTCTTCCAGTGTTTTGACACATCAAATGGGTGGTTTTCCCCAAAAACTATTCCTCAAGCACAAATAAAAATAGAAGTGATTATAGTTCCTTCTACCAATACACCTGTAAACACTTAGAAAAATCATACAATGTCTCTGAGAAAAACCAACAGAAATTTATCTGGCAAGGCAATTGGGGTTCTAAAATTACTCCCTCTTACAACTTTTCCAAACACCAAATATTCACAGGTATAAACTTCTCCTTGACAGAACATGTGTTCTGTTGAATAGGAGAACACAAAGGCTTCTATAGAGAATGATTTTACCAATATATAAAATAGACGTCCCTCTAAGCATGTGGCCTCAAAATTATATGGAGGTACTGTAATGCTCACTTGTGTAAGATACATAAATATATATATATATATATATATATATATATATATATATATGTATGTATATATATATGTGTGTGTGTGTGTATCTTTTATTCTATGAATTATTACAATTTTTGTTGCATGAATAATCCAAACAGCCTGAACAATTGCTGATGAATATTTTGACACAAGAACACAACCTAGATGACTCAAAGCATAAAGAACAGATTATTGTTACTTTATTTTATTGATCAGTCAGTTAATGTCATTGCTCAATCCAGGGTTTGGGGTAAAATCTGCTTCCATTTCAGAATGAAAACAACAAAAATCTTAACCAACATAGTCATTGATTCAAAACAACAAAGATGGATTGTATCAAATTACCCCCTTCCTAGAGGTCAAGTAAAGAATGGAAATAACAGCCAGGGGTCTATTATTTTTCTTATTATTTGATAATACCAGTATACATAATATCAGAAAGATTACAGGCATTAAAATTAAGCATTTTATTATTTAAGAGTCATCTTTTTTCTCTAAACCCTAAGGAAAAAAAGACACCTTTTGACAACCAGAACTTTGAAGAATCACTGAGACAAAATCTGCTTCAAATTCAATTATTTTTGAAAACAGTAGAAAGAAATCATTTTCACAGTTAACTTTTAAAAGAGTACTCACAAAATGACATACATATTTTACACTGAAATGAAAATAAGGCTATGAACCTCAATTTTACCTTCAAGAATATAGTTGATTAAAAAAAAACTTCATGATTTTTAACAGCAAAATTATAAAACAGAAAATAATACCACCACAAATAGAGTCAAAGGTTAATTATCGAATTAATTATCAGGAGTAGTGAAGGAGACTTCATGACAGCCCACCAGGTAGAAAGAAACTTTACTCTTATTAAAGGGCCAGGAACATACTCGTACTGCACTGATTTTACCTAAAAACTTTTGTTTATCCTCTCCTATATAGAAGCTAGACAATAATAGGAAATATTTTGAAATACATTACATGTTTTCTAACCTCCCAAATGCGTGCTTTATTGTGTTTTCTAAGTAGTTGCGAGGACTATACATTCTCATTCAGGATGGGATCGCATAGGCGCTCACTGCCAGCTTCTTCAATTATCTAGAAGCACCAAAAATGGAAACTCAGTCAGTGACTGCCAGGGGTTAGGTGGAAGGAGAGATGAATAAGTGGACCACAGAGGATTTTCAGGGCAGTGGAAATAGTTTGAGTGATACTATAATAGTAGATACAAATCTTTATACTTTTATCCAAACCCACAGAATGTCCACCACCAAGGGTGACGAAGGACTCTGGAGGACTTTGGTGTCAGTGTCATGGACTCAGCATTTGTAATCAGTGACTCACTCCAGCGCGGTGTTGATAATGGGGGAGACGATGCATGTGTGTGGGAAAGGAGTATTTGGGGCATATCCATACCTTCTTAATTTTGCTGTGAACCTAAAACTGCTCTAAAAAAAAAAAAAATTTTTTTTTTTTAATAGAGTCAAGAAGGCCACATACAGCTTTTTGTGTTTTTTCTTACGGATATTCCAGTTGAGGCTGGTAGCTTCTGAACTCTCTATATATTGTTCTAATAGTGATATTCAAGTAGTAGCTCAAGACTGTAACAGTCACCAGGAAATCCACAAAGGGACCAAACCATAATACAAAATGATCAAGTATACTTAGTGATCTATAAATATTTCTCAATTGTTTTGGGTTTAGACACACAAAAATGGAGCCTAATGACGGTCTATAAAATGGGAGAACAAAATTCCATTCAGCAGTGACCTATTTGTTTCATTTTCATGCATAGTAATTTAGGTAATCAAAAAACATATTTGGAGTTGCCAGAGTTGGATGAACAATTATATCACTCAACTTTATCCAAAGATAGTTTCTACTTCCTCCAAACAACTTAATTAATTCAGAGAGTCAAGAATGCCACACTCAGGCCAAGTATTGTAAAGCAATGTAGATTTTAGCATTTAGGTCACAAAACCAAATGCACATGCCAGATTTTTAGAGCTTAGCTATCCAGCAAGCTTTGTCAAAAAGGTTTTGATGGAGGCAGTGCTATTTTCAGAGCTTTGAGAGAGGGAAATAGTATTACGGGCATGTAGAAATGAACTCCCGAAGAGACCTAAGAGTCAAGGAAGGCAGCCAGGATGCTACTTCAAGAGTAGGGTTCAAATAAAAAAGGGATATTCAAAATGAAAAAGAGGTGGCAGGTGTGAGAAACACCTCAGACTTCCTGCTAGAGGCAACAGGATCCTGACATGGTAATTTCCAACTCATAAGACCGATCAAACATTTGTGCCACAAGACACTCAGATGCCAAAGGGAGAACTTAGGAGGGAAGAGGCCAAAAAATGAGTCAAGTTGAGCCCCAAATCAAATCCTATTGTTACTGTTTTATATAGAAAATAAACCTGATTGGTGCCTGGGTGGCTCGGTGGGTTAAGCCACTGCCTTCAGCTCAGGTCATGATCCCAGGGTCCTAGGATTGAGCCAAAATAAATAAAATCTGTTAAAAAACAAAAACAAAACTTGGCTAGTCTTTTATTTTATTTATTTATTTAAGATTTTATTTATTTATTTGAGAGAGAGATCACAAACAGGGAGAGAGGCAGGCAGAGAGAGGAGGAAGCAGGCTCTCCGCAGAGCAGAGAGCCCGTTGTAGGGCTCTATCCCAGGACGCTGGGATCATGACCTGAGCCGAAGGCAGAGGCTTTAACCCACTGAGCCACCCAGGCACCCCTAGCTAGTCTTTTAAATACTGCCTAGTGCCTGCCTAAAACTTGGATGTAAGGAAAGAATTAATTAATTCTGTATTTCTGGTGATATTAGGAAAAAAGAAGATTTTTACCTTTCAAGTTTAGCACAGACTTGTATATAAAATTTCAAAACAAGCTTAACTCAAAATTTACTAAGAAGCATATTGTCCCAAGTACTTAGGTTAATATTCTCTTCTAGACTTCTGTAGAAATGTCCCTCAGCTTGGCTTTAACTAACCTCTCCTTTTTAAAATTCTTCATAGACTTTGATACAATATAATCCTTTCTCTCCATCTTCCTGACAATTCTAGACCATTTCCTTCACTTTCAAATAATCAAAGCCCTACACTTCAGTCTCGCTCTATGCCAACCTTGGTGCATTTAGCTAATTCACCTAAGAATCAGCCCAGTTAGGGGCACCTGGGTGGCTCAGTGGGTTAAGCCGCTGCCTTTGGCTCAGGTCATGATCTCAGGGTCCTGGGATCGAGCCCCGCATTGGGCTCTCTGCTCAGTGGGAAGCCTGCTTCCCTTCCTCTCTCTCTGCCTGCCTCTCTGCCTACTTGTGATCTCTCTCTGTCAAATAAATAAATAAAATCTTTTAAAAAAAAAATCAGCCCAGTTAGACTTGACATCCTTTTCTTTGAAGGTTAAAGAAAATACAATAAGGGGACGCCTGGGTGGCTCAGTTGGTTAAGCAGCTGCCTTCAGCTCGGGTCATGATCCTGGTATCCTGGGATCGAGTCCCACGTCGGGCTCCTTGCTTGTCAGGGAGCCTGCTTCTCCCTCTGCCTCTGCCTGCCACTCTGTCTGCCTGTGCTCACTCTCGCGCCTCTCTCTCTGACAAATAAATTAATTAAAAAAAAAAAATTTAAAAAAAAAGAAAATACAATAAGGACTACATTTACTGATAGTTATAATTGGCTTAACTTTAAAATAACTATATAAATGCAAGCAAAAAATTAATATTCAAGGGTCTGATACTATAATTCTAAGACAATAAGCTTATTTGTCACTAACCTCAACCTAGTTCTTTAAAAGAGTAAAACAGGGGCACCTGGGTGGCTCAGTGGTTGGGCCGCTGCCTTTGGCTCAGGTCATGATCCCAGGTCCTGGGTTCGAGCCCCGCATTGGGCTTTCTGCTCGGCGGGGAGCCTGCTTCCTCCTCTCTCTCTGCCTGCCTCTCTGCCTACTTGTGATTTCTCTCTGTCAAATAAATAAATAAAATCTTAAAATAAATAAATAAATAAAAGAGTAAAACAGTTTACCTTTGTTTGCTTTCATTTATATAATCACTCATCAGCCAAGCATGGAAGAAAAAATATGTATTATGTTTCTTTTAATTTTGTGAGATCAACAGAAATGATACAAATTATTTTTTGAGATTTATTTATTTATTTGAAAGAGAGAGAGATAGCGAGAGAAAGCACAAGGGCGAAGGGAGGAGGAAGCAGGATTCCTGCTGAGCAAGGATGCCCATGCAGGACTCGATCCCAGAACCCTGGGACCATTACCTGAGCCAAAGGCAGACGCTTAACCAACTGAGTCACAAATTATGAATCAACCTTTGATGATTTACTTTTTATGCCATTGGCTACTAGATACAAAATACCCTGAACTAGCTTGTTCAAGAACTAGCTTTCCTTTTTTGTTTTTACTTTCTCTCCTGAATATAGAGAATCTCCTCATTATCTTCAACAATAGCAATAAACATTTTTCGATCAGCTTCTAACAGCAAGGCTGTGTGCTAGAAACCGAATATGCAAAGATATACTATTGTCTCTCAGAAAGTTTACGATATAGCTCATTTAATAATAACTGTATGAAAATACAAATAAAATGTTAAGGCAGCCTACAAGTAGCCCGTGGGTGATCTTAACAGTAACCGGGGATTGTGAAGGAGGAAGTTTCCTAATATTAGGACCATCAAAGACAACATGACAAAGATCCTGAGATTGAATCTGGGCCTCGCTGCAAAATGAGTAAAGTCTGGTTAATAAAGACATAGACAGCCACTTATTGGAAAAAAAAAAAAAAAAAAGAAGAAGAAGAACAGTTTTGGGCATTCTGGACAAAAGAAACACATTGAGAGAACAATAGGTTACAAGAAAGGTGCTTTGAAACCAAAACCGGTCCAACAGGCAAGGAGGGGAACATGGAGACTCTTACTTCTCAAGATATTTATCACTTGCTATGATACTCATATGGCCTCACTAGTTTCTGGAACAGCTCTGTTCTTAACATCTGAACAATTTATTGCCTAATTATTTCATTTGCCCTTTTGAAGAGTCTCTCTGCAGCACACTTTTTGAGAGTGAGAGCACAAAAAGTGGGCCCTTGGAAAGCTATTCTCCCTCCATTGCATTAAAAGCAAAATAACCTTTTATCAAATGCTTTGTGACCATTTCGAATATTGAATTTGTATTTTAATCATGGAATTCAACAGGAATATAGCCAGTGGGAAGGACTTAATTACAAATGATGTCCTTCTCATGGTTATGCCCGCAATCCCAGGGGTTGCTTTAATGAAGTTCTGAGCCCTCGGACAGGAAAGGTCAAATGGCTTTCCTCCCCCAATGCCTCAAAGTGCACAGAGCTGCACCTTTATCCTCACAGATGTTCAACCAGGTATCATATTAGCCTGAGGCAAAAATTCCAGGAAACATGACTCACAGGGTAGGAGATCTTTGGAATTCAGTGGATAATAGAGCAGCCTCTTTCAGAGTTTGGAGAACAGATGAATTTAGATAATCACCATTTGAATTCAAATCTATATTTCATTAGACGTATAATATGCCAGGAGGAATACCATTCTGCTTGCAAACTTATCACATATTAAAGATTCATGATACTTTAGATTGATATTTTTTAAATGCTGAAAATGTGTCTGCTATGTTTATGCTATGCACATGTTTAAGTCTTATTAGGTTAAGCCAGTTAAAATTGCCTTTTTTGGTAGGTCAACAATGGTTGAATATTCCATTTTACTTGGTTCAACCTGATTACACAGGTTTTCTTACAATTAGCAAAAGAATGGAAAGTCACATTTTATAACACCATCCTGACCTAATTTTCATTTTTAAAAAATATTTTTGCATTATGCTCAGCAAGATCTTTTCAAAATGTGCTGATAGATAGATATCCATTAGCTCTAAATTCGTGTTCAGTTTTCCTTGTACTGGCCTTGATTTTCAACTTCGATTTTTAGGTTTTGAATCTCTAGCACTAGTGAGGGAATTTAAGGTAGAATCTGACGTACATTTTAAGCACATAAGTCATTTTAAGAATTAATATTGAAGAAAATATTTGGTTTTTCTTAAAACTTAAAAAAGCTGGTTACCTTGCCTTCCCCAAAACAAAACTACTGCATATGCCATGAAAGACATGACTGTCCACATGTATTACTGATATTCATAATTAGAGGAATCTTCATATACAGAATACAGATATTTGGGTCTTCGCATTTTTTTCACAACTTACACCTTTATAAAATATTTGGTCAGGAAATATATTTGTATTTATTTAGTTAATTACTTCATTGGGTTTTTTTAACCAAAGCATATTATTATGCATATTATTGTAATAATTGTATAATTATAATGCATTATTGTAACAACTGATCCAAGTAACATCTACCTCTATAAAACATTATTTAGGTGAACATGAATTAATATAACCATTAAAAAAATTTTAAGACTCTTAAAGCTGATTCCACAATGAACTTTAAATAATTACTAAAGCATATGTAACTAAAAATGAGGGGTACCTGGGTGGCTCAGTTGGTCAAGCGTCTGCCTTCTGCTCAGGTAATGATCTCAGGTCCTGAGATCAAGTCATACATCGGGCTCCTTGCTCAACAGGGAGCCTCCTTCTCCTTCTGCCTGCTGCTCCCCATGCTTGTGTCCTCAGTCTCTCTCTCTCTCTCTCTCTCTCTCTCTCTGACAAATAAATAAATAAATAAATAAAATCTTTAAAAAGAAACTGAAAATGAATGGAAACATAAATCAAGTCAATTAAATTAAGGCTGAATAACACTTAAACCACACACTATTGGGGCACCTGGATGGCCCAGTGGCTTAAAGCCTCGGCCTTTGGCTCAGGTCATGATCCCAGGGTCCTGGAATCAAGCCCCACATTGGGCTTTCTGCTCAGCTTGCCTCTCCCCCTACTTGAGATCTCTGTCTGTCAAATAAATAAGTAAAATCTTAAACACACACACACACACACACACACACACACACACACTGTTGGTAGGTTAAGTACTTGACAAAAACTAGTAACTAGGTACCTGGGAAAGGGAGCCAGGAAATAGGGGTAGGAAAGGACTGACGAGATAACTCTTGTTTGGAACATCAATGGTAAGTACCTGTCATTGTTTCTGGAAGCTAATCTCAGTTGATGGGGCTATACCTGAAATTGAAACAAACAAAAATTCTAGAGTAACTCACTGTGGTCTGACAGAATTGTGAGACAGATGTCTTGTGTGGCTAACAATTTCTGAAGAGAAGGCAGTACATTCTCTTAATGCTCCGTTGGAATAAATGTATGGAGCAGACCACAAAATAAAGGGAACAAGTACCATCCATGGGCCAGCTGATCTGATGTGCTCCCCGGGCCACTCTCAGAAATTAGGTTTTTAAGTTGAAAGAACAAGAGTAGTGTTTAACCTGTGTTTATATGACTTTATAACCACATACTACCAGCCTCGCCACCTTCATGAAGCTTCGATAGGAAAATTGTAGGACATTTGTTTTTAACTCTAATTCCTTTATGTTCCTCAAAACACGTATCATTCTGAACATTTACAAGAAATAACATAAACACTCTTCTCATGGCTGAAAAGCTGAGATGTATCTTATTTTTACTGGCAGTTAATGTGGGGGCCTACAGTATAACAGCTGTCTCAATAGCCATTAAATTAACGACAGAACATTGCAAAACCTTCAGCGGCTTGTTTTCTGCGGGGGAGAAACAGAAAAAATGACTAAAGAGGCGCCTTGCCCAGGTTTTGGAATGACTCCACAAGAAAGGTGTTGAACTGACTGCTGGAGGATTCATTCCTGATTCTCCCAGTTTGAGTATAACTGTCTTCATTTAGTCAGGATTTGTGGGTGTTGGCTTTGTTTTCGTTACAAAATCTTTTCCAAGAGGCACGTGTTAATTCACCACACGCCGGAATGGCAGGCACGACGAGTCTGGGGGCAAGAACCAGTGAAATACGGCAAGGCATAGCGGGGGGGAGAATTTTTTGTTTGTTTCTTCATTTATTTGAAGATCTCTTTCCCGCCTCTCTCCAAAGGGGAAACCACCACCGGGGTTGAGGCTCAGGCTTTATCTCTAAGACAATAGCGCCTCTCGCCGCCTCAGGCACAGCTCTGATCTCGCGCCCTGCCCTGCCCGAGCCCCCGTCCTACCTGTCCCCCTGCCCAGCCAGCTCATCTGCCCCACGAGTCACCTGCCCCACGGACGTCCCCGCGTCTCACCTGCGCCTCTGTCCCGCGGGCGCCCCTACTCCACTAGCTCATCTGCGCTCCAGTCCCCCGGCCGCACCAGTCCCTCTGCTCATCAGTCCTCTGGCCCGCCCGACCCCGTGTCCCCCGGTCCCCCGGCCCCAGCAGCGCCCCGGTGAAGCGGAGGCGGCGGTCGCGCGGAGCCTGAGGTCCTGCCTGGGCACACTCCCCCCTGCCCCAACCACCCCGCGCCCTCGGGCGGGCACAGGAGCGTTGCCGCAAGCCGCTGGCCCTCTCCCAGCGCCCCGCGCCGGAAGAGCCCCGCACCCCCGGCTCTCAGACACGCCAGCCCGCCTCTCGCCTCCTCCTTGGTTCGGGGGCCCTCGGGCTTGTTTGCTTGTCCTCATCCCCGGGCCAGCCCCGCTCCCTCCCGGCTGCTTCAACAGCCGTTTGCTTCCTGCGGTGTGTTTCTTTTTTTCCCCTCCTAGGCTCCATCAAAGGTGGCTCTGTTATTGAAATATGAAGCCATTTCCTCTCCAAAACCCTTGGTTACTCAAGGCGGGAATCAATGGACCTATATACTCTCCCAGAAGTTATAAATAAACGTCTATTTGTTCAGGAGGCGTTTTCCCGCGTGTCCCAGCATCTTCCCCAGTGGTTATTTTAGGGTGTGTGTGTGTGTGTGTGTGTGTGTGTGTGTGTGTGTGTGTGTGTGTCTATGTGTGTGTGCGCACCCGCGCGCGCGCCCTGTGCCCATCTGGTTCTAATCCTGGGTATGGATCCATAAGCCAACCCCACCCATCTCGTCTGCCCCTCGCATTCCTCACTCTATAAATAAATCCAGGTTCTTTGAGCTCTGTCACTCCCGGGTACAATAGCAGTTGTTAGCCAAGATTCAAACCCAACATAGAGTCCAGTACACAAGAAAATACACTTCTTGCAATTTGGAAGTGTGGAAGTGGAAGGGCACCTCCAGTTTAGGAAACTTTGCTGTTGTCATAACTGTCTCTCCACCTAGTCACCCTGGATCTACTGGGGAAAGGGAGACCTCTCCCACCTTTGGATTTTCCTCTGAACGGAGGCTAAAAAACAAAGCACGAATGTACTGTCCTCCCGTTTCTACCTCACACTGCTGCCCCATAGAGGATTCTCCTGACCCGTTGCCCCAGCATCTCTGTACAGATCCAGGAGTGGTGAGGGTGCAGGAGGTGTGGTGTGAGTGGGGGTTTGTGGCTGTAGCTGCTGCTTTCCCTGAACCCCTGAGCTGGATGCTCCGGGATCTGAGCAGAGTGGAAAGTCATCTAAGAAGCTGCTGTTTCACAAGATCTGGGCACAGAGCTGCCCCTCCCTTCCTCCCTGAAGTTTGCATGAAGTGCACGTTAGGCTGTAATTAGGGGATCTGGGAGGAGAACTTTCCTGGTGACGCTTTGCTTTTCTTCTGCTCTTGGTGAGAAAGTGCCTCCTTCTTCCCAGGACCAGGACTTCTGCCATCCAGCGCCACAAAGAGACATTCTGCGCACGCACACGCACACACACACACACACCACACACACTCTCTCTCTCTCTCTCTCTCTCTCACACACACACACACACACACACACACACACACTTGCCCAGAGACAAACTTAAGGTGAGGAGAAAGAGCGCTAGCTTCACTTGATCTTCAGGCTCCAACCTCAACAGGACTTGAGAGCATCTGAACTTCTGGATTTCAGGACAAGGTAAAACTTCCATAAATTTTTCACTCTTCCTCTCAAACCTTAGTGCCTTGAAGATTTCAGAGAGCAATACATATTATGATGTATATATACATTAAAACAAATTTTCTTATTTTCTTCCATTTTGAGTTTAACATGACATCTCAACTTTTTTTTTGAAGAGTCATATCGTCAGGTAAAATCCTGGATTGCAATAAAAAAGCTCAGTCTAGATTGGGCTAAGGATTAACTCTAGTATCCTGGCTTTTGCTCCTGGTACTATAAATCTGGCAGGCGCGTGGTTTCCAAGTGGTGGCTTTTCCATCTGTATTTCAACAAGCATTTTTATAGCATCTGAGATGAGAAATAGGATAGTATAGGTTGAAGGAAATGCTGAGGAATGGGAATGTCCATTCCAGATTTTTGAGTTTTGTTTTAGGGAATATATAGGTTTGTGTGGAAAAGAAAGTTACTGTAATCATAGATAATACCAGTTAGATGGATAATCTTTGAGATGTTATGAATTTTGGTCCGCACACCTCCAGTTAATTGTGAAATTAAGATTTTAGAGTTACGATGCCTTTCCTACATTGAATGATGTTGATAATTAATTTTAAGGTACTGAAAAATATTTTAAAGTCATAGTTTTTGAGATTACTCAAAAGTTGCTTAAAGGATTTATGTGTTGAGACTGTTTACCACTCTAAGCAAATCTGAACATTTAGGGCTTAAATGAAGTTGTTTTCTTCCACCGAATTTGACTGTTGTGTTGAAAATGAGATGGTTTATTATTTTGAAAATATGTTACTTTATTTTCATTTATCACTGGAAAAACACACCGAGTGGCCAGTACATTTGGGAATTTTTAGGGTGGAAAGTGTTCCTGTACATGTTCCAATGTGATGTCATAAAATCAAACATACTGGCTGGCATCTTGGAAGCTAACGGTTTTTAAGAAATAAAGCCTGTGTGTTAATTTCTAAGTGAAATGTAATATTTATTCATTACAAATGTAGTTTCTGGTAACATTCTATTTGATTATTTCAGTGTACTGAATTGCAGTAATTTTATACACACTTCTGTGACTTCAATATTTCAATGCAATCATAAAGTGGGAACATTGTTCTATCAAAAATGTATCATAGTAGTTCTCTCTGGTAACTTTTACAGTGATAATTCTTACATCAGTGTTTACCTTCATTTCCATTTATTTCTAATAATAAAGAAGGCTTTTATTCCATTCAGTAAAATAAAACGTATGCCAGAGGTTTATTGAGCATTTATTAGTCTTTAGTCGTTTGGTGGCTATCTGTTCTCAATAATTTAATTGTTTAAGCTGGGAGAATGATGTTACATTTTAGGTAACCTCTTCACAAAATTGGAAACAGCTTTTAAAATGGGAAAACTAGATAAGTAGAAGTAATTTTCCTTAAACTTAATTAAATGAGCAAGAGAAAACCAACAACCTCAAAAGATTGCCGGCCCCCAGGGAGAAGGTACCCAGAGGCCAGTGTTCCAGAGGTGTCCTGGGGGTCTGAGCTTTCTATGAGAAACAAAAAAGAGAAGACCGTCATGTTCTTATAAAGTGAGCCATTTATTTATTGTCAGCAGGCCCTGTCTCTCAGAGGAATGACTGACACTGTAATTTAGAAGTACTGAAGAGACTTTCACAAAGAAGAATCAATTCATTATATCCCTAGTGGTTTCACTTCCTCTTCCTTCCTTTGGGAGCAAGTAACACATCCAGGATAAATACATTTGGCAGAATATGCAGAAAGATACTCTATGAGTAGATAGTTCACCAAAGTCCTGCATTTTAACATCTTGGTTGCAGAACACTGATATTTTCTGAAGAGTCAAAGAAGTTTCTGGAAAAGTGAACACAATCCTTTTTCAGGAAATAACTCCCTCTTCCAGAAAACACTAGTGTTAGTTTTTCTTTTCATTTCCTTTTGCTTGTTTTCCATGCATGTTTTATTTTCCAGATTACTTTTTTTAAGATAATGGTATTCCACCAATTAAAATTCCAACAAAACGCAAAGCAAATTTGAAAATAACTTTTACATCAGAGTCTTCCATTGCCTTTCGTTAATTTTCCAACACCCTGGATTCATTATTAGTAACCATGGTACTTGGTCTGTGTTATTTAAATGTACTTAGTCTGTTATTTAAAGGTGACAAAATATTGTTGGAGGAAAATAGGGAGGGATGAAACCCGAATATACTTGGGATTTTAATCAATAGTGGTTAAGGGGAATTAGAGGAAACAGCTGGTTAAACAAATATTAGGTGTAGAGTGGTCCTGATGGCATAAATTAATAATGCAGCTCTTTATTTACACCATGAAAGGTAGGGTCTGTGAGGGTTCAGTGTGTGAAGCACGGTCCCTGTGTGCCACCTAGTGGTTGAGTCGGAGAAGCCTTTCTCTCCAGCCTCTCGACACTAAAAACTTCTGAGACTTCTACTCTGTTGACATTGAACACTAGCTGCGTGCCAGACGTTGGGGTGGGAGCTCACAGCAGAAAATACAGCAAGTGACTTTTATATAATTTAAAAATCAAGGCACCACTTAACTGTTGATTAAGTTCCCGGTGGTTGCATTTAAAATCAGTTTACTCTTTCCTGGGTAATTTACCATCAACTCTCTACCCCCATGAAGATATAGTTTAATAACTGTAACTCACTTCTAATAGACAATGTGGTTTTTTTTTACAGAGATGTCATGACCTAGTTCAAGAAAGGATGGGGAGACTTTGAATCTTGAATCACTGTTTCTCATATGGAAATACATTTCTGTAAAGTTCAGTGATGCTGGGTTTAAATGGATAAATAATTACTAGCTTAAAAGGCTAGCACACAGATACTCACATATATTATATATTCTCTAGATTTTTTTCTTTCAATGTATAAGGATAATAGTAAAATTTGTTTGAGGTTACTAAAGGCATTGCCCTAAACATCAAAAATTAGCATAGAGAACAACTTTTTCTATACCTGTTGTTTGCATGCAGCTTTGAAGCAGGAACACTGCTTTCATTAAGTTGACATGATAGTAAAAAAAAAAAAAAAAAAAATCCTAGAAAAGAACTATTAGGAAGAAAGCCACTGTTTGAAAGAAGTATCAGGATATCCTAGATTAATCCATCAGAATATTGCACTGAGAATTTTGAAAACCTTTTCTTCAGGAGGTATGTGAATTATTATTCCAAGGGGCTTTTTGCAAGATCTATGACTTAATGCAACAGTGTTCAGCACATCAGCATTAATCAAGACAAGTTCTGAAATTCACATTAGAAGGTAAAATGCCTCCATAAGAAAAAAAAAAATGATTAAATGATTAATGTCTTTCTTGCTGAGTGAGCTCTGGCGGTGTAATCCACAAATCGAGTTGGGCCTGTTGGTGTGGAATGGAAGCGTCCTAGTTAGGGCACTTTGGTTTTGTGTATGGCAGTGAAACCTACATGGGGAAAGAAGGAAACCCTCTCATTAAGTCCTTTTTCATTAATGCCACAAAATTATAGCCTGAGTTGATCAGAGGTGGTGGCTGGAAACACTATCAATCATGTAAAAGAAAGCATATTATCTTAATTCGTATTTCCAACAAGTTGTTATCCACCAGAAACAAACCATCCTGTTGACAATTTCATCAGACCATCCTTGTGATTTAGAATGAATCCCATACTTGTACTTCGAGGACCAAACTGTCAGAGGCCGTGAAAGTAGAACTTGAGACGTGGTTTGGAAATGTGTCATTCATGGTTTCAGATGGCCTAGTGATACTAGACAAGAACAAATTTGTGAATAAGAACCCACCAAGCTCTCCAAAATGGTCGGCTGCTACTGGGCTCTCGGTGATAGAGTAGGCGCACCTGATGGCTTCTCCCAGCAATGGGGACCCGGAGGGGGCTGCTGGTGGTGAAGAGTTCCTAGCCACATGCAGATCCAGCCAGGATTTGTTTAAAATAGCAAATGGCGCTGGACTATTTTGAGCATCTATTCATTGTTTCAGTTTAACAGGGGAGTAAGAGAATGATGCCTGAGATGGGGGATGGGGGGTGGCGAGAAGGCCAGAAGGCTATTTGCAAAACAAGGTAAAGCAAAAACAAACAAAACAAACTCCCCAAATGAAAGTCACGGAACATTGACTACCTTCAGTTCAGGTGTTGGTTCTCAGACTGGTAAGGGCAACAGAAATGTCCCCTTTTGTCCAAACTACCTTAACCCAGAGAGAACACAAATCACTTGATTTGTTACTAAATTCCAATTATGGTACTCCAGTTACATTTACTGTATTAAATACAATCCAGTTAAGTTAAATAACATTCACATTATTTTTGTGGTAAATCTGGATTTTCCTAAACTTTCCATACAGTTTCATGGATAATATCCTGGATCAGTCCCCACCTACACTATGTGATTTTCTCATTTTGACTCTCTTATTTTGAATTGGGGATACCTCATTTGATCATTCATGCACTCATTTGTTCATTCAAGAAAAATTTATGAAATACTTGCTATTTGCCAGGCACTGTACTAGCACTATGTGCCGGGACCCTCACTTTATACCATGAAAATTCATTCTGAAAAATTCAGAACATCAAAATTGATTGTAATAAGGAAACTAAAAGGCTACAAGATCCTGAGGTACACAGAAACAAGCAAAAAGTTCTAGTTTTTGTATTAAGAGAATTTTGAGCATGCACCTTTAAAAGCATTTTCCTTGTTTGTGTCTTGTTGAGTGGATAAGAACTTTGGTTTTTGGTTGTGTGGGCACAGATGGGCCTGGGAGGGCGGCTCTGATGCTGCAGACCTCCAGGAGGACAAAGCTTCCAATAATCTGTCTGCTTGGATGGACAGGAAAAGCAAAACTTCATTTGCACACAGTTGCTGTCTGCCAGTTTGCATCTAAAATTCAGATTGCACACAGAATGATTTAGTGCCTACCATTTGCACCAGGCACCATGCTAGGTGTTGCAGAGTAATTGGCTCAAGGACTTCACAAGCTAGTGGAGAAGACAGATGGATGCCCATCATGAATCACTAGTAAAATTTGCCACGTAGGTGAAGTTTGCCTTCCTAGTCCCCTGGGTCTCTTTTCTTTGCCTTTATCCAAACTTTCCACCCTGCCTCTGTCTCCTAAGTAAGACTCCTGCTCTCCTCCCCCACGCCCAGAGGATCTGATACTTCTCTGGTTTATTGATTTCTTGACTGACTGATTACACTTCAGTGTGAATGAGTTTCACTCATGCATTTACATTTCAAGCCTTTTATGTCTCTAAAGTAAATGTTTTGTTTTCTGTGAAAAGAATTTCAAACATTCAGGGGCCTTCCTATCCTTACACCAAAGGGTGTAATTAAGCTGATTTAGTCCTCCATGGTCTTCAATCTCTCACTTACCCCACTCCGTATGTGAGGTTAGAGGGACTCCCTCAAGGCCCGCTTCTGGAAACTTGAAGGATCTTGAGTCCTGTTAATGACTGGCTCCTTTTTGCCGAGCCTGATCAACCTGTCCTTTCACACTCTCCCCAGAGCTGTGCCCGGACCAGGTTTCCCCTCTCCCACCTGGAAAGCCCATCCGTTTGAACCCTTCCATTTACTTTGCCAAAACCTGCTCTGAAGTCCTCCCAGCCCTTCGTCCCCATGCTTGGGTTTCTGCTCCTGGACAGAGAGAGCACCTAGAGCTTTTTATATTCCACTGACTGAGCCCTTGGGCCACCCTAAGTGTCCAGGTCTGGAGGGAGGGAACAACAGGAAGCCACATATTTGGTCCAAGGGCTCCTCTAAGTGAAGGAGCTGAGGGAGGAAGATGAAATATGCATAGGGTAAGCGTAGGAATTAGATACCGTGTTGAAAAGTCAACATCTTTTGAATAAAAGGGACTTCACTACAATTGGTTAACGAGGAATTTTGACATTGATGTGCATTATAAATGCTGGAAAACTAACTATGGGGAGGGGGGAATGAAGATCTGCTTTGCCTTTATATAAAGAATGCAATCAGAGCCATTTGTGTAATTCCTTCCCATTTTATGTTTGATTAACATATGGCATAACGAAAGCCATATCTTATTAATTGTTTCAGATTTGTGTTCTCATTGATTGTGCCACCATAGTTTGGTACTCCTACAAGGTACTGATCTGTTCTTACATAAAGATATGCTCACTACTTTTTAAAGCCAGGACCGATAACCCAGATTTAGAGACTTTCCTTCCCCTTCTTCCCTGCCGCCTAGAGGAAAGGGATCGTTGGTATGTATTATTCACCTAGCTGGGAGATCTAGATGCTGGAAATTTAATAGGTGCCCTACCAATGCTTACTGTTGTTGTCAGCGCCCAGTACAGGGCAGAACGTGGGGTTTTCGGGGTCTCCTGAGTGCCTATATCCCAGACGTCGGAACACTTCCCAACCTTAGGCCATTCCCCGACTCAGCCTTTGTTTCCTTTTTAGTCTTCTGATTTTTCATTGTTGTTAAATGCATAAAATCGTTCCAGATTCAGATAATAATAATTGGTATAAAATGAATAATGTAAATAGAATTAATTGATAATTTCAAAAAAAATCTCTAAATTTAAGGAAATCAAGACTAGAGGCTGGAAATGAGTTGAGAGAGGCCTTGGACCAGTGTAGGTATGATCTAATAAGGATTCATCTATCGGATGGAAGAGAGAAGTCAAGGATAGTGTGACTGTTTCAAAGGCAGAAAATAACACAGAGAGATGTGACAGACTAAGAGTAAGAATAAAGGAAGAATAAAAGTTTCTGGGAGAATATGGGGACTCTAATTTAGGAAGAACCAGTGGGACAGCCAAGAACTTGTGTGAGTTGAGTGTATATCTTTAGCACAGGGGAAAAGTTGTGGCTGAAAACAGAGCTCTGGAAGTCTTTGGTATTAAAATGGCAGTTGAAAATCATACAGAAGAGGGAAAGAGTTCACTCAGGAAAGAACAAAGGAGAAAACAGATGACCATGAACTGAAACCCAGGAAAAAACTGATAAAAATTAGTTTTGCCATTGTTTGTGCACAGTCTTAACTTGTGTTTTATCAACTATAAATGCCCACTGAGTTGAATAACATCAGTGTTATTAATCTTTATATCTCAGAGTCTTAGTCCTCTGCATATAGAAGATGCCAGACATGTTTGTTGAATTAAATGAAATTAAAATGGCATTTCTGAACCTTGATACTCTAATGACTGATTTTCATAATGATAACTCTGAACCTGGGTAAGACCCCAAAACGCCTGAATTGTAGTTATTTATTCAATTTTGCCCAATACGGAACTGGCTTTAAATATATGTTGTTGCATTTTGTTGTTTAAAAATCAGTAATCAATGTGTGGTGTAGATGGTAATTCACCAGAGTACTGATTAACCTTAGCCCGTGTTGTTTAGTTTAGCATACAAATGAGCTCGCCACAGAATGCAGCCTAGTTCAGGTCCATTTATAATTCTTTTCCTAGTTCCTTGATCTTGAAGACCTCCGAATCTTACAGCAAATTTGGAGCCCAGAAATCTGGATTTCTCTGGTTTTCCCAGCAACTTGCTTTTTTCCCCCAGTTTTCCTTCCTTCCACTCCCCATACTAAAGCTGCCATATAAAATCCAAAGGATAATTGAATAATGTTTAGTATAAATATGTCTCCAGATATTTCATGGTGCATACTTATGCCAATGAAACTATTTGTTGTTCGTCTAAGTTCAAATTTAGCTGGGTGTCCTGTATTTTTTATTGGCTAAATGGGATATAACTCTACCCTACACTTGAAGTTACTATTACAGAATACGGCAAAGAAGAATTTCCCTATGAAACTTCTGAACACTCTCCCAAAAGTCAACAAATGAAGTTATTGAATCTATCTTCACTAGTTAAATGTATTAAAAAGATAATCAAAATAAAATTACCTATGATATACCAATCAATGCAAATGTATCAAACATCTATAACAATAGTGTTTTATATATATAACCTGTATACTAATGACTATATTAAGAATGCCATGAATCTATATTAGTGATCATATATTTTAGTTTATCTAAAATGTTTTAAAATAATATACATATTAGGGGCGCCTGGGTGACTCAGTGGGTTGGGCCTCTGCCCTTAGCTCAGGTCATGATCTCAGGTCCTGGGATCGAGCCCTATAGTGGGCTCTCTGCTCGGCAGAGAGCCTGCTTCCCCCCCCCACCCCCACCTGCCTCTCTGCCTACTTCTGATCTCTGTCAAATAAATAAACAAAAAATCTTTTAAAAAAATAATGCACATATTAAAAAATTAAGCTTTTTAATTTTCACCTTTTCAAGTTGCAATAATAATAAAACAAGCAATTATTTATTTTTTTAAAGATTTTATTTATTTATTAGACAGACAGAATCACAAGTAGTCAGAGAGGCAGGCAGAGAGAGAGGAGGAAGCAGGCTCCCCGAGGAGCAGAGAGCCCAATGCGGGGCTCAATCCCAGGACCCTGGGATCATGACCTGAGCCGAAGGCAGAGGCTTTAACCCACTCAGCCACCCAGGTGCCCCAACAAGCAATTATTTTTAAATGAAAAAAACTTCCATTCATACATACATGTACAATGGGTATAAACTCCCAACTATTCTAACTGCAGAAATATCTGAAAGGGAGCCTTACCCTTGTTAATTATGTCAGACTGTAGTTATACTGCCACCTGGTGATGTGTTGAGGGATAATTCAACCTCACCAGTCCATCAACATGTTTTTGCAGATTGACCAAAGTTAAAATTATTCCTCAGGTGATTAATATTTTTCACTTTACCAAAGAATGCCATACATTTTATACTTAGGACTCTCAAGTATTTAATTCACATATTTCCTAGAAGTTTCATGTATTGTCTGCAAATAAGTAAATGATTTGTAAGATAATAAATTATAAGTCATTTAGTACTGCTTTATGTTTTATGACTGAATTTCGATTGTATCTGCATGTATATTAACTTCACTTGACCTTTCAACCTGAATTTCTCATAAATACTGGAACTTAACATGTCCAAAACTGAACTTATTATAGTCTGTCTACCAAGCCTGGTCTATGGCATCTCTATATAGATACCAAGGCCATATAATTTATTAGCTAAAACAGAACACTTTGAAAATGAAATGGGGCACCTGACTAATTATTCCGGAAAAGTGATAGAGACCAAGACTCTGTCAACCAAACTGGGGGCCTTGTTATATAGGATAAAAATCATCATAGTCCCAGTCATCCAAACTAGAATACTTGGATTTACGGACTACTGGTCCTTCAAAATCACCTGGAACTGCCATCTCTGACTTCTTTTCTTCCTTCTCCCTGTTTACTCCCTTTTACTTTCACTTTCTTCTCCATTGTCCATCAGCTTTCCCACATTCTCACTGTCTTTGTCCTATTGTCTGCAGAGGAACCCACCAGCCCCAAATCCTTTTTCAGGAAAGTCTAATTGCCCCACTTCTTCCACACTTTCTCTAAATTGCTGGGAACTGCTAAGAAAAACCCACATCACCCTGCAGAATGGGGCCACTAGATAACCATGGTATCTGACTTCAGCTGAATCTTTAATGCTGTGTGGCATTTCTACCATATTTCTTAAAAGTTTTGTTTCTTGAACCCCCTGTAGCAGATGTCCAGGCCTCCCTAATTCATCCTGAAAACAGAAGCCACCTAGAAAGAATCCTGTCACTGTCCTGCCACCAAAACAAGTTCTTGACCACCAGCACCCCCATATATTCTTTTTTCCCTTCTATTAGGAGAAAAAATACTCTTTACCTCTAAGAGCCTAAAGCAGATATTACACCCTGAGCTCTAGATCCCATGTCCCCCAGTCTTCTCAGAGATAGTCCCTATTAATTAAGCTTTTTCTCTCTTACATCTTCAACTTCTCCCACTCTGGTTATTTCTTCCTAATGGCATTTAATTATGGTCATATCTTTTTGTCTTAAAAATATGTAATTCTCTGGATGGGTCTGGAGGTGATTATGCTGAGTGAAATAAGTCAAGCAGAGAAAGTCAATTATCATATGGTTTCACTTACTTGTGGAGCATAAGGAAAAACATGTTGATGGACTAGGAAAGGAAAAGTAAATTGGGGGAAATTGGAAGGAGAGATGAACCATGAGAGACTATGGACTCTGAGAAACAAACTGAGGGTTTTGGAGGAAAGGGGGTAGGGGGTTGGGTGAGCCTGGTGGTGGGTATTAAGATGGGCATGTATTATGTGGAGCACTGGGTATGGTACATAAACAATGAATCTTAGAACACTGAAAAAAATTAAATTTAATTAAAAAATATATATATACACACATATATATATAAAATTCTCCCTAATCTCATATACCTTCTACCAATCTTTCTCCTTCCCATCAGAGCCACACTTCATGAATTACCTCTGGTCATTCTGTACCTCTTCACCCCATCCACCCCTCAATTCACAGCAATGTGCTCTCTCCCGCAATGATTCCAATGGAATGCTCCATCATTGGGATCACCGATGATTTGTTTTCAATGTTTTCTTCCTCTTAAATGTGAACTTCTCCCGGTTTTATCTACTGTAGTAAATGACACCATTTTCTCTCCACTCTGTTTCCAAAACCACAAAGAAGGGCGTCACTGTGTTGATTTTTTCTCATCGATATCTCTTGAATACATACATCCTTTTCTAACTCTATTAGTGTAAACCTTACCCTCTGTGACCATCCTCTCTTGCCCGAATTCCTGCAAACCTTACAGATTGGTTTCTGCCTCTCCTATCTTCTTGCTTTCTGATGCATTCCTCCACACTGAAGCTAGAGTAATGTTTCTCAAGATCAGGGAGAATTATATATTTTTAAGACAAAAAGATATGAAACCTGAAAATTGTTGCCTGCTTACTCCCTTCAACACCTATCTACTGCTGTGAAAATTAACTTCAAACTATTTAATATCATTTGCAAGGTTCTCAGTGACCAGTAGCTTACATTTCCAGTTTCACCTCCCCTCACCTAAAATTACCCAGCACACCAGGTGACAGGACCAAGAGGACCAAATAAACACACAAACAAACAAAAAATCAAGATACTAAATAGAAAATAGAGACAGATCAATAGGAGATCTAAATATCAAAGTTACCAGATACAGATTTTGTGTGAGTAATATGTTTAAGAAATTAGACTCTAAGAGGGGCTCCTGGGTGGCTCAGTGGGTCAAAACCTCTGCCTTCGGCTCAGGTCATGATCACAAGGTCCTGGGATGGAGCCCCCACATCGGGCTCTCTGCTCAGCAGGGAGCCTGCTTCCTCCTCTCTCTGATTGCCTCTCTGCCTACTTGTAATCTCTGTCTGTCAAATAAATAAATAAAATCTTAAAAAAAAAAAAAAAGAAAGAAACCAGACTCTAAGAGAATCTTACCAATTAATAGGAAACTACAAAAAAAGGACTTAAATGGAAATTCTAAAACTAAGAAATTGTAATAACTAAAATGAAGAACTCAATACATGAGTTTATAAAAAGTTAAGATACACTGAAGAGATAATTAGTAAATAGAAAATAGGTCTGAAAAACAATAACAACAACAGTAACAACAGCAACAAAAAGCAGACTGAAACCTAAGAGGGGAAGGGAGGAAGGTACTGGGGTGTGGGGTGCACGGAGAGAGGGGAGTAAAAGATCTATGGGGTACAGACATTGCGATCTCAGATGGAGAAACAGTAAATGGGGCAGAAACAATTTTTTAAGAAATAACAGCTTGTGACTGTCCATGTCACAGATTCAAGCACCACAAAGCCACAACAGCATAGATACCAGAATAAAAATAAAGCACCTACACCCAGGTATGGCACGGAGAATCTGCTGACAAAAACAAAGAGAGACTATCAATAGCTTCTAGCAACAAAAGACTTCAGGTAGATGAACAGGTAGCAAAATTAGCCAGTTGGAAATCTGGCTTTTCTTTCCCCATTAGAAAATGCCCAAAGTCAGTAGGTGGGCTTGCCTGGATTCTGGATAGCTCTTATCCTCCTGGCCTACTTTCTCTGAGAGAGTAGAGTCTTCGAGCCCACAGGGCTCTCAGTATCCCTTGTTCCCTGAAGCAGCTGGACTGATCCATTGTCCTGGTGACTCAGCTCCTGCAATCTATTTCCAGATGTTGTACAGTCCTACTGCTGTCTAGGAAAAATTCTGGACAAGAGTTTGGGAAGTTTGTAGCCATCTGTAATCACTGTCTCATGGTATCTATGCATTTATTTTGATTATCTGGAATATCCCATTGTTGAAGAAGTGGAAAGTGCAGACACCAGTTACCCAGAAAAAATTCTGAAGAGAATAACTGAAGGATGGAACTCAGTAGAGAGTCACGCGAAACACAAACTGTCACCTGCATTTTACAGTCACTTGCACTGAATCATGGACACAATGGATCTTGTGAGCAAACCCAAACTAAGTATATGACTTAAAACATCATTTCTTTTTTTTTCCCCCCCTTGTGAGGGAAGAAGCTTCCTAACTTTGTAACTTTATCACTATGGAAAGTTACTTTAAACTGTGGAGAGGAAATCAATGTAATGATCACAAACTTACGATTTCTACAGGATATTTTACAATGTTATAACTATTTGCTTAACGCAGGAAAGGCAGGTCTTCGTAAATGCAAATGCATTTACCAAATTTACTAAAGCAAATGCAAATTTATCACAAAGATGATGATAATTAAAGTCTCCAGATTACCTATCCTCTCTTTCCAAACTTTCTTTTTCTTTCTTTCTTTTTATTTTTAAACCCACTTCATACTTGTGTTCAAAGCTGGAAGCTAGTTGAGTCTGGCATTTTTTTTTTAAGATTTTATTTATTTATTTATCTGACAGAGAGAGAGAGAGACACAGTGAGAGAAGGAACACACAGGGGGAGAGGGAGAAGCAGGCTTCCCGATGAGCAAGGAGCTGGATGGGGGGCTCTATCCCAGGAAACCCGGATCATGACCTGAGCAGAAGGCAGACGCCCAACAACTGAGCCACCCAGGCGCCCCTCTTTCCAATCTTCCTCTCAGTTTTGCTCTATTTCTTTGTGCATTCACTTCTCTCTGGAGGAATCCCTCATACTTGAACCCTCCCACCTAAACTATGGCTCCTCCCAGGATCATTAATAGAAAACACTTCCTCCGGGCAACCTTACATTGTACTGCTGACTGAAATAAGTCACTTTTTTCTCAGTTACCTCCTAATATTTTATTTGCACCACCATTACTCTACTTGGCACACTTTTCTATTAAATAAATTATAATTAACCATTGATGCGCCTTTCACGAATTTAGAGCCTCCTTCTTACTAGATCATTTTATCCATCTGACTCCTTAAGAGTTTTGACCTCAAAATGCTAGATTTGAATCAGATTCAAAGGACCCGATCTGTTCCAGCGTTCCACCCGCTCCAGGAATCCCTAGTGTGACAGAAAGTATTGATCTGCTTCAACACCTGCAGTGGCAAGAGCACTAGGTCTTCCTCAGGGCAACTCTTTCCACTTCTAGAGGACTTCCCAAAAAGTTCTTCCTGATATTGTGCAAAATGGAGTCCCTTAACTCTCATCCATTTGTTCTAGTCTGGTCCAGTGAAGCTACCCTGGATAAGTTTATGATCTTCCTAGTTCGTATCTGGGCAATTCACTTCTAAATGCAAACCAGTATGTTTTGTTCTATAAAAGTTTATTTTGGGGGGCACATCACTTCAAACTCTGCAGATCACTTCATTTCCCCTAGCCTCCAAATCACATTGCAATTATTCTTGGTATTATCTTTACAGGAGTCTTGAAACTCTATGACTAAAAGGAGAAACCTAATTTATGTTAACCGGACTTGAAAGCAAACCTCCTGACTGGTAGTTCTCACAGAATTATAAAAATGAAAAAGATAATGTTCTTGTCACTGGAAAGGTCTCCTTTTATTAAACAAACAGCTGGTGCATCAGAGAAATGGAAAATAAATGTCAATGCAGAGTTGAAAAACTTTATTTTCGAAATAGAAGGCATTGATCTTCTACACTCCCTTATTGTGACTTCCTCATTACGTGTTGGTTACTATTTCAAATTAATCTTCAGATAGCAGAAGGAGAAGAGCAATGTATCATCATTTAAATATCTGCATCCATGAAATGTTAGGTCATATCAAAAGTTGACATGTAGCATGGTCTAATAGTTACCATTAATGGTAGCGCATGAATTCCCCAAAGGTAAACCAAAATGGTACAAGGAGTTTGAGATCTAAATGTTAAAGGAAAATACCGATTTACTATAATTGGTAAAAAGCAAAATGTGTTCTTAATTTGCATTACTATATGTTCTCTGGAAAAAAAAAAAATGCACTGTCTCCCCTCATCCCTCTTTGCCTGCACCAGCATGAAAATAGCCATGCTAAGGATAAAAAGTAAATAATCTATGACTCCTAGATAACAATTATTCTATGGCTTTTCTCTGGGCCAGTAACTGCCACCTCAAATGGATAGGAGGAGAAAAGTTCCCTCAAGGATGAGACAACTGCAGTACCTGGAATACCAGAGTCCCCACTTTTTAAAAATCCTGGTTTCTATTCAGCAGAGTAGATCAGTGTAGTTATATTTTATTCATTCATTCATTCATTCATTTGGGGAGGCAGAGGGAGATGGAGAAAGAGAATCTTAGGTAGGCTCCACCCCCAGTTTGGAGCCCTACACGGGGCTTGATTTTAAGACACTGAGATCATGACCTAAGCCGAGTCAGGAGTCAGATGCTAACAAATGAGCCACCCAGGCACCCCAATAAATGTAGTTTTAAATAGAGCATGTGTTGTTGCCTACCAGCAGAGGGAATTCTTGGGTTCTGCTCCTAATGGTAAAGTAGAAGTGTAGCTTGAACTATGCTCCTGTTATCAACATTTTAATCAGTTGCTGATTAAGCCTATTATCCTAAACTATGGAACAGGATTGATTTACTATTAAATATAAGAAGAATCTGTTCTTTTTCTGTTTATACATTTCATTTACGTATCAGAATGTTCTCATGAATTGCAAATCCAAATTTTTAGTGCATGGGTGAACACTACAGGAAATTCAAGTTTGAATGGACTACGTAAAAACATTTTCCTTTATCTGTGCCCTGATATACAATTGAAAATTATTTAAGCATACACAAAATGTCTTACAGTGTACTGACTGCCTGTGAAGTTGAGATTTTTATATAATTGCATTAGTGCTCTGTGTAATGCTGACAATCCTTTGATTAAGGAATAAAGTTCTGGAGCAGAGCAACTTTCTACACAGCCCATAGCATCACTCTTGAGGTAAAACAAGGGCAACCTGGACCTTGGTAATTTACAGTTTGAACTATAGATTTGTTCCTTAAGGACAACCGTAGGGTATCATTCAGCATAAACAGGCTCTATATAAGTTACCCTAACAATAGTGGTCATCGTATAAATTCACCTAAAATATCTTGGACACATTTGACAAAAATAATAATAATAATAATAAACTCCTTCAAGATTCTCTGCTCTTGGCAAACTACTAACTGGTTAAACAGCAAATTGAAAAGGGAAGGGAGATGAAAACAGACTGGATCTTTATTTATAAGGCCAGGTCTTCACGTTTGAATGCTGCAAAGCCTTTGCGTATGGACTGAGATACAAAGTGCAACAAGGACCGGAAGCTTCTTTCAAGGGACAGTATGGAAGGAGATGGAGAACAGAAGGAATAAATTTTACCAAAAAAACCCCAAACCAAAAAATAAACAAACAAAAAAACCCTTCAGTAGTTTACTGATGGTAAGCTACACCACACTGAATATTTTACATGGGTTTGGTTACTTCATGGTTCTTTCTGCATCGCCCATAGGATTTCTCTTTGAGGTAAACCAACGGCATCCTGGGCCTTGACAATTTGCAACTTGAACTGTGTATTTGAAAACCTCAACTCTATTTTATATATTCTGACAAAGTTTACATTTTACTGACTTAGCATTCTATTTTTTAATCATTTATTGATAATTTACACGCAACAGTGAATTTGATTTTTCTTATCCAACATATTACATGGGAATTTATTTAACCTGTTTTTAAAGATTAAAATAGCATATTCTGTACTACAATATAATACTTTCACTTAATCGAAAGATTCTGATCCTTAAATAAAACTGAAGATCACGGATTAGAAAAGTTAGAATAGTTTGGGGGAAACTTTTATATCCACGTTGACAAAGCTCCAATTTAAGGTATCTTAGTTATTTTGGAACTTGTCCTATTGATTCAGGTAGACCTGCATTAAATTCCAACTCAGATTTTACCATGTACTTGCTGCTGCATGCCTTGTGCAAATCATTCAAGCCTTGAGTTTCATTATCCACTTTAAAATAGAATGATTGATAGCATTTTTCTCATAGTGTTTGTAGTTATGAGAATCTACCAAAAAAGTACATGTTAAGTACCACATAAAATAATAAAAAGTTGATAGCTATTTATAGTATTTTCATAAACTACTACTGGAGGGACATATAAGTGAATATTTGGCCAAGAGTGGCAGAACAAATCATTTGGGAAAATACTAATATATTTAGTTAACATAAATGGTTATAATTCTATTCATAAAAAACACTATAGATCCAAATGAAGGGAAAAGGCTTTCAATATGCATTGAAGACAAAAGGAGCAGTACCTTAATAGGCAAAAAGTTTTTAAAAATCAATAGCACAGTTTCAACAAGACTGTCAAGACAATTCAATGGAGAAAGTATATTCTTTTCCACAAATGATGCAGAGACAACTAAATAGCCACATAAAAAGAATTAAGTTGGACCTCTACCTCATACCATACACAAAACTAATTTAATATAGATCAAACACCTAAATGTCAGAGATAAAACTATAAAACTCATAGAAGAAAACAAAGGAATGGATATTCATGATCTTGGGTTAGGCAATGGTTTCTGAGATATGACAGTAAAAGCATAAGCAACCAAAGAAAAAATAGAAAAATTTTGCTTCATCAAAATTGAAAATATTTGTGCTCTAAAGGACAATGTTAAGAAAATGAAAAGAGGAAGGTATGTACTATGGTGAGTGCTGTGAAGTGTGTAAACCTGGCAATTAACAGACCTGTACCCCTGGGGCTAATAATATATTATATGTTAATAAAAAAGAAAAAAATGAAAAAATGAAAAGACAATGCATAGATTGGAAGAAATATTTTCAAATCATGTATCTATTAAATGGTATCTAAAATATATGAAGAACACTTACAACTCAACAACAAAAAGACAACTTAATTTAAAAATGGGCAAAGAATTTTTTTTTAAGATTTTATTTATTTATTTGACAGAGAGAGATCACAAGCAGGCAGAGAGGCAGGCAGAGAGAGAGGAGGAAGCAGGCTCCCCGCTGAGCAGAGAGCCTGATGCGGGGCTCGATCCCAGGACCCCGAGATCATGACCTGAGCCGAAGGCAGCGGCTTAACCCACTGAGCCACCCAGGCGCCCCAAATGGGCAAAGAATTTAAATAGACATTTCTTCCAAGAAGCTATACAACTGAGCAATAAACACATGAAAAGTTGCTCAACATCATGAATCACTGGGAAAATGCAAAAAAAAAAAAAAAAAAATGAGGGGTGCCTGAAGGTTCAGTCAGTTGGGTGGCAGACTCTTGGTTTCAGCTCAGGTCATGATCTCAGGATCAAACCCATGTTGAGAGGGATCAGTGTGGCATCTGCCTCTTCCTCTCCCCCCCACCACCCTACTCCTCCCCCGTGCACACAGGTGCTCTCTCTCTCTCTCAAATAAAAAAATAAAATCTTAAAAAATAAATAAATAAATGAGATCCTACTCATATGAGACACATAATAATTTGTTTAATTAAAACATGTCCTAGTGAGGACATGGAGAAATTGGAACCCTTGTGCATTGTTTGTGGGAATGTTAAATGGGTGAAGAACAATTCCATTACTAGTTCATATCAGCATTATTCATCAGAGGCAAAAAGTGAAAAAATAACCCTAATATCCACCAACTTCTAAATGGATAAGCAAAATGTTACATATTCATACAAAGGACTATGAAAAAGAATGAAGTACTTACATATGTTACAGAATGGATGAACCTTGATGGATGAATCATGAACCATGATGCTAAATGAAGGAAGCCAGTCATAAAAGGACCACATACTGTATTATTCCACTTATATGAAAAGGCTAGAATAGATAATTCATACAGACAGAAAATAGATTTGTGGTTGTAGAAGAACGGAGAATGACCATCATGGGTATAAAATTTCTTTTAGAAGTAACAAAATGTTCCAGAAGTAGGTAGCTGTAATGGTTGTATATCTTTTGTGGATGTATATCTTTAACTTAGTAATTTCACATTGTAGAATTGAGAAAATAAATTGACTTCTAAAAACTTACCTATAGTTATCACAATGTCTTATGAAAAACAATAAAAATATATTTAAATATCCAAAAATAGGTAATTGCTTAAAATATCTTTGGCATATATATTTTATACACATAAAGTTTTGGCATCCATGTAAAAGAAGATTCAATGAAATGGAAAGGTGCCCATCATATATTCAATTTTTAAAAATCACTTTTTTAAAATTCATTTTTATTAACATATAAGGTATTATTTGTTTCAGGGATACAGGTCTGTGAATCATCAGTCTTACACAATTCACAGCACTCACCATAGCACATACCCTCCCCAGTGTCCATTACCCAGCCACCCTATCCCTCCTCACCCCCCATCCTGCCCATTCCCCTGGAAACCCTCAGATTGTTTCCTGAAATTAAGATAATGTCTCTTATGGTTTGTCTCCCTCCCTGGTCCCATTTTGTTTCATATTTCCCTCCCTACTTCCCACGACCCCCTGCCTCTCAAATTCCTCATATCAGAGAGATCATATGATAATTGTCTTTCTGTGGCTGACTTATTTCACTTAGCATAATACCCTCTAGTTCCATCCACATTGTTGCAAATGGCAAGATTACATCTTTTTGATGGTTGCATAGTATACCATTTGTGTGTGTGTGTGTGTGTGTGTGTGTGTGTGTGTGTGT
>NW_019154103.1:9264030-9320124 GCF_002288905.1 Enhydra lutris kenyoni | reverse complement strand
ATATATATATATATATATATATATATATATATATATATATCTGCTTATGTCCATCAGCAGATGAATGGATAAAGAAGTTGTGGTGTATATACCATACACCATACCATACACCACAACTTCTTTATCCATTCATCTGCTGATGGACATCTAGGCTCTTTCCATAGTTTGGCTATTGTGGACATTGCTGCTATAAACATTTGGTGTGGGACGCCTGGGTGGCTCAGTTGGTTGGACAACTGCCTTCGGCTCAGATCATGATCCTGGAGTCCCAGGATCGAGTCCCGCATCAGGCTCCCAGCTCCACGGGGAGTCTGCTTCTCTCTCTGACCTTCTCCTCGCTCATGCTCTCTCTCACTCTCTCTCAAATAAATAAATAAAATCTTAAAAAAAATAAAAAAATAAAAACATTTGGTGCATGTGCTCCTTTAGATCACTACCTTTGTATTTTTAGGGTAAATACTCAGTAGTGCAATTGCTGGATAGTAGGGTACCTCTATTTTCAACTTTTTGAGGAACCTCCATACTGTTTTCCAGAGTGGCTGCACCAGCTTGCATTCCCACGAACAATGTAGGAGGGCTCCCCTTTCTCCACATCCTTGCCAACACCTGTCATCTCCTAACTGGTTTATTTTAGCCATTCTGACTGGTGTGAGGTGGTATCTCACTGTGGTTTTGATTTGTATTTCTAAAAATCACTCTTTGAAATACCATACAATTTGGTTTTATTTCAGTAAAAATAAAAGGAGCATTTGTATTTGGCTAAAACATTTGGATAGGAATCCAATAAATATCCTGGTTATTGTAAATAATGCCTCAATATGTGGTGGTATTCATTTTGGGTTAGTATTTTTGTTTTCTTTGGGTAAACACTGACTAGTGGAATTACTGGATTATAGAGTAGTTTTATTTTTAATTTTTGGAGGAGTGTCCATACTGTTTTCCACAGTGGATGCAATAATTTACATTACCACCAACAGCACACAAGTGTTCCCTTTTCTCCACATCCTTATGAAAACTTTTATTTCTGGTCTTTTTGATACTAGCCATTCTGACCAGTATGAGATGGTATCTCATTGTTGTTCTGATTTACATTTTCCTGATGATTAGTGATGTTGAGCATCTGTATGTCTTCTTTGGAAAACGGTCTATTCCAGATCATCTGCCCACTTTTAATCAGGTTATTTGGGGTTTTTTGGTGTTATGCTGTATAAGTTCTTCATCTATTTTGGATATCAGCCCCTCATCAGATATATCATTTGCAAATCTCTCTGCGTATTCAGTAGGTTGCATTTTCATTTTATTGATAGTTTCTTTTGCTTTGCAAAAGCTTTTAACTTTGATGTAGTCCCAATCAATTTTTTTTTCTATTGTTTCCCTTCACTGGGGAGATATACCCATAAATATGTTGCTAAGGGTAATGTCCAAGAGCTTACTGCCCATACTTTCTTTTAGAAATTTTATGTTTTCAGGTCTAACATTTAGGTCATTAATTCATTTTGAATGAATTCATACATATTTTATAAGAAAGTGATCCAGTTTCTTTCCTTCTTTCTTCCTTCTTCCTGCCTTCCTTTCTTCACATGTAGATGTCCAGGTTTCCCTATACATTTAATTGAAAAGACTGTCTTTTCTCCATTATATATTCTTACATCATTTGTTATAAATTAATTAACCATATAAGTTTGGGTTTATTTCTGGACTCTCTATCCTGTTCCATTGATCTATGTATCCATCTCTCCTTTTGCTATTGATTTCTAACTTAATTCTACTATGGTCAGGAGTATATTTTGCATGAGTTGGATCCTTCTACATTTATGGAGAATTATTTTATGGCCTAGAATGTAATATCTTGTAGAATCCTGGTACATGCCTGATATACACTTGAAAGGAATGTATATTCTGCTGTTATTGAAAGAATGTTGTACACTATCAATGAGATCAAGTTGGTTTATAGTTTCCAAGTCTTTTACATGTTTACTGATTTTTCTGACTACTTATTCTACAAATTATTGATAAAGAGATATTCTAATCTCTCCTTACAGTTGTATCAGGTTAAAATCTTCATGTTATTAGGGATATACATTTTTAAGACTATAATGCTTTACTAAAGATTTTATCACTTTATCATTATGAAATGATGCTCTTTTCCTTGCTGATATTTTTTTCTGTAATCTACTTTGTTTGGTTTTCATATAGTCTCCCCACCTTCCTTTTTATTAACATTAGCATGTTATATGGTTTTGTATCTTCTTATTTTTAATGCATTTTTGTCCTTTAAAATGAATATCTTTTAGGAAATACACAGTTAAATCTTTCTTTTAAAGTCAATTGACAATCTCTGCCTTTCAATAGTTTTTCTTGGATCATTTACATTTAACATAAATATCGATATGGTTGGTTCTGAATCTGTCAGCTTGCTAATTTTTCTATTTGCCTCTTCTAGTTTTCATTCCCTCCCCCCTCTTTTCTTTTCCTTTTTGGATTAATTTTAGCATTAAAAATGTTTTCAGTGTGCCTGGTTGACTTAGCCTGTAGAGCATGTGACTCTTCTTTTTTTTTTTTTTTTTTTTAGATTTTATTTATTTATTTGACAGACAGAGAAGCAGGCAGAGAGAGGAGGAAGCAGGCTCCCTGCTGAGCAGAGAGCCCATTGTGGGGCTTGACCCCAGGACCCTGGGATCATGACCTGAGCCGAAGGCAGAGGCTTTAACTCACTGAACTACCCAGGTGCCCCCAGAAACAGCAGTTCTTTTTTTTTTTTTTTTTTAAAGATTTTATTTATTTATTTGACAGAGAGAGATCACAAGTAGACAGAGAGGCAGGCAGAGAGAGAGAGAGAGAGAGAGGGAAGCAGGCTCCCTGCTGAGCAGAGAGCCCGATGCGGGACTCGATCCCAGGACCCTGAGATCATGACCTGAGCCGAAGGCAGCGGCTTAACCCACTGAGCCACCCAGGCGCCCCCAGAAACAGAAGTTCTATATGGTTTTATTTTCATATTTTTGCTCTTCCTCATTTTTGTAGTTTTCTAAAATAATACAAACATATGTAGGAACTTGTAATAAGAAAAATATGTGACTTATTTTCATAAAGGTAACAGGATAGTATTAAAGGATTTATTTGGTAATTAATCATTTTAACATGTTTGAATATATAACAAATAATTATATAGTTTTCAACTTTTTTTACCAACATCTGAATTATATCGGATAGCTTTTCCCTGAGAGGAGAAAATTAAAGGCACACAAATATCATAATTTAAGAAAGAAAAATTGGGGAAAAAAACTATAAAAAAAGACTTGTGGCTCTTTAGATATGTAAAACTCATATGTAAAAACCCTAAAATGCTACAATGGTACTTAAAAAAATAGCATTAACTTGGTTCTAAATATAAATTACCCAACATTTTTCTTATTCTAGGTTTCAATGTGTTCCCTCAATATTTTTTCATAAAGCCTTTTAGTCCTCATTTACAGATGTTTCTCTCATGACCAAACAGCTAATGAGAATTCCATGGCCTAAATACTCTACTTTGAATAACATCTTGCACTTTCCCCCAAACTCAGATTCATCACACTACTAAAAACCTGTTTCTACATCTGTGACTTTGGCTTTTATGATCTCCTTGGGTGGCTCGTTTATTCCTGGCATTTCTAAACCTCAAATTATGAAACAATTTCTCTGAAAAAAGCATCCGAGATTCTTAACTAAGGGTGCTTTGGGGTTTTAAGGGCAAAAAGAAAAGACCAAGGTATTTTCAAAATGATTATCCTTTGCATTATATCCAAATAGATATGAGAGAGGACTAGTGCCAGGAATGTGTCCCATGCAATCTTTCCTCTTAAGTAAGCTGAAGATTGCTTCCTCAATTAGTTCAAACTTCTGGGTGGTCTTTTTAAAAAAAATAGCTCTTTGAAGAAAATAGTGAATTAATAATACTATAAATATAAAATTGTATTAGTTCTTTAACTTTGAAGCAAACAAAGAATGAATTGTAATTTAGTGGGTTTTTTTGTTTATTAATACAGAATTTCCTATCTCTATCTTTTAAAAGGGGAAAATTCTACACAAATCCAATGGAACAAAAAAATACTTTCTTAAAGATGTGTATATATTTGGGCTTAGAATTAGCTGAGTTTAATTGTGTGTGTGTGTTTGTGTAAAGTACTTGTGACAATTCAAGAAAACTTTGTCTTTTTAATTGAGAGAAAGCAGACTAAAATACCTTTCCAAAGATTTCCCTTCACAAACCTTCTACAACTTTCCTTCGTACCAAGCCATTTTTCTCCAAACAACCAGTCTCATTTAGGACAAAATTTACTTTCTTTTACTTTCATCAAAAATATATTCCCATTCCTTAGATCTTTCTTACACATACAGACTTGCTTCCCTTATTTCCATTGGACTTAATTACATTTAGCAGAATTTTGCACTCTTAGAAACCTTAGTCTCCAGTGAAAATAAGTAGTAACCAATTGTGAACTGTTACACCAGAATTCTTTAGACAGCAAATTTATGAACAAGTTAAGCACAAACATTTTTACCAATAGACCCAAATATCCTTAGTTTCTTTGCAATAGGAAGTCAAAAGCCCAAACCTATATCCACTAATCAATGCTTTAGCACTTTATCCTATTTTGGAAAGACCTAGATGTCCAATGAATTTTATCCCATTTATCACCCAAGCAAACTTAACAGTTTCAGTTTACCAAAGACTGAAAGCTTTCTTAACAATTACCCATGAAAACTCCAACACCGATGAGATTAATCATCATTTTAAGTCATCTTTTTGCTAACAAATTGCAAGAGATAACACAAGCTTATCTTTCAACAAAACTAGATAGAATGTTTGATGTTTAAAGCCGGTAACTCCAAAGATATACCCATTTCAATTACCAACAAACTTCATTTAAATACTGAATTATGTTCTACCTGAGACCACTTAAAAGTCAGTCAATTGGGGGTTGCCTGGGTGGCTCAGTCAGTTACGTGTCTGCCTTTGGCTCAGGTCATGATCCGGTCCTGGGGTCCTGGGATCAAGCCCCACAAAGGGCTCCTTGCTCAGCAGGGAGTCTGTTTCTTCTCCCTCTGCCTCTCCCCCAATCATGCTCTCTCTCTTGCTTGCTTTCTCTCAAATAAATAAATAAAATCTTAGGGTAAAAAAAAACAAAACCCAATCAATATGATCATGACCTGAGCCCGAAGCAGCCACTTAACAGACTGAGCCACCAGGCACCCAGGGATAGAGTAAATTTCTAAGGAATTTTGGAAGCAAGTTTTCCAGGAACTTGAGGGGGCCAGCTATAAAAGTTCATTTATTACTATCTAATAAAACCTTAGGCATGAAACCCAGCTGTATATCAGTGGGCCCTATGCCTAGGGGATGATTGCCAACATATACCTTGCGTGGTAGAGATACAAGAAATTTCCAAAGGAATTTTTACATGTTAAAGTAGACTTATGGGATCCTGGGGGTCAGACTAAGGTTCCTTTTTAGCCTTAGCAAAGTATTAAGGGTTTTTTGCCCTTAGCAAATTATCCTAAAGGAATGTCACACTGCCTATTTCAAGGACTTGTCATTGGGCTGTAGATAGTAAGGAAATTTAATGTTTCTGTTTCCCACATCACTTGGTTCACTTTTATATGTAAATAGATGCCTACACACACATTGCTTTCTATATGAAAGTCAATGTATAATAAATCAAAATATTAAGGATATGTAGTAAATAGAGAACTCCTTCCACTTCTGAGAAAATTGTCCATTACTTGGTCTACGTCTGCATATTTGATTCCAATTTCAAGACTGAAATCAGCCAGATATTAACCACCCTCACACCTTGCCAGTTATAGCCTTCCAGAGGCAAAATGCTAAATTAGTTAAAGTTGCTTTGGTCAGCACTCCATTCCTCCAAAGAGTCCTTTTTCCTTTTTACACTTCTTGGCTGGTCGGTGAAAAACAATTGTATTTCAGTTGCAAGGCCATTTATTGCCCGGAAAAAATAACCATTTAGGCAGCTATCCCCTCCAGAGAAACATAGGACAAGCTGACATTATTAGTTATCCTCACGACTCAAATACCCGTAACTGTGGTTGTCGTTACTATACTGGCTGTGTCTACCAAAGAGCTGGACAGTGAAACAGTCACCATTTAGGCTCAGAATGTTCAGTTTGGGTCTTGGCTAACTCCAGTGACTCCAAACCCTCCCTGCCATCCACCCCAAACAGGAAGGATGGTTAAGTTAATTTCATCAGGAAAAAAGAAAATCTACAAACAGGGACAGAATAGTTGGGATGATTGGCTAATGGACTGAGCAAATTTAAATAAAGTAGACCACGTACCCATTGTAGATTTTGCAAATCCTCCAGGCAAGCTCATTCTAAATGGCAGTTTGGACTGTACTAATGCAACGTCTGTACTAAGAATTGTACATAAGCCTGAATAAGTTCCCCACGGTGCTGCTAAGCTTCAACAGCTATTGACCAAATGGACATTGGTTGGCAAATGAATATTGCTGTGACCTTCAGCTTAGTTTTCTTGGTTTATGGCTTTATTGGTGGAATTACTAGTCCCTACTTCTCACTGTAGATAAGTAGAAAGTGATAGAAGTTTTCTGCCTCTATCCATCATTGTCCTGAATGCATCATTTTCCAGTGTTATTGTCTCCCCAGTCTATATGAATGTTTCCATTTAAATAAGCTTTCCTCAAATACTCATTAGCCAAAGTTAAAAGGAAAAAAAAAAGACTCAAAGCTACCTGCATTTGGCAAATACTATCCCAGGAAATTATCCACAATCGTGGGTGCCCACTAAAGAGGTCAACAACCATTTGTTTTTCATTTGCATTTAGTAATTGGAGAGAATTTGCTTTGCCAAATTACGGTAGTATTTTGAAGCAACTTCATTTTACAGTTGAGAGTGAGGGCTGCCTCAAGTGGGGATTCTGCCAGTGATTTCATGCCAGATCCACTGTGGATATGGAAAAGTTTAACTTGTGAAGAGAACCAAATAAAGAATGGCAGGAACTACTCTGTTACACGGGCATAAACATAGCCTGTGCCTCAGAACAGGCAGCCAAGGTGGACAATGTGACTGAGTGGTCACTGGGATGACTTCTTGAGGGAAATGTTTGTCCCATTGCCTAAAACCTTCACTATGGAAGATAAAAATCAAAGGCATTGTTAGAGAAGCAAGAGACCAACAGAAGACGAAAGATGAAACACTGGTTTCAGGGCAGAGGGGGTCAGAAAGGAGCTTTCCCCTGGGTAGGGACAGCACATCTGAAGAGAAAGCCTGGAAGGGTAGATCCATGAGTAGCTAAAATGTCCCAGACATCAGGGTATTCTAATGAGAGAAAGAAGAAAGAATGGAAACAAAAGAAGGAATAGAAGAATACAAGAGCGAAATCTTTTTTCATCCCATTTGACCTATTTTGGGATTTAGAAATTCTTGTCTCTCCAGTATTTGTACCTTAATGAAAACCAATGGGGTAAAACCAGCCTTTTGATGTGTCAGTTGAAGAGCAGGAACTGGAAATGTTCTCATAAATGCATTTCCATAATTTAGATATTGGAACACCAAAGAACACAAAGAAAAAGTTAATCAATTCTCCTGATACTTTCTTTTTTATTCCATTATCCAGATTAATGAATGAGATGTTCTAAAACATTAAAATTGACAGATAAGTTGAAAAATAGTATGAGGGCATTCTTCCAGCCTTCATGCTGGAGATTCGAGGACAGATACCCACTCTGGGCAAGGCAGTTGCATTCTAATGGGGGAGGGGAGGGATGATAATCTAATCACATTACTATGACATCAAATGCAATCCAATGGGATTTAAAGAGGTCATTCCTGTTTTGGATTCCATAATCCTGAGAGATATTTGGAGATAGGGATTGCACTTTACATACTTGCCTCTGAAATATCGTTGAATAAAAGCTTTGAATATGATGCCAGTAAGTGGAGACTTATACAGTCTATGCAGATGACTAAACAAAATTTATGCTTTTGCTGAATGTGTTATTTTGCAAAGACCTGCCTAAACTATCACTAAAAATGCAAATTTGCAGTCAAAAGTTCCTTAACTGAGGACCATGCTATTCCTCTCCCTGGGAGAAATAGCAGATGGCTCCTCAGGCCATTCACTACATACTGACAGAAGATTTGCCAATTTTACAGTTTTTAAAAATTGATTTTGACTTGACAAGATCATTGAGGTTAATGATTCAGTGAGATCATTGTCTTTGTCTCTTTTCCTGTGTTTTTTAAAAAATTCTTTTTAATAACCAGTTGCCCTTTCTATACCAGTTATGTTGTAGGCCTTTCATTGTTTTTAAGTACATTTCCTCTTTTGTATATATTTTAAAATACCTTTTACCTTAACTACCTTAACTTACAAACAACCTACTTAAGCTATTAACTTTTCCCTCCCAATGGCATTTTTACAGAATGAAATTTTTCCCTTGAAATTCAGGAATGAAAAAAAAAAACACACATACACAAAATAAAACAAACAACACACCCTTCCAGATGTGGAGAAAATAAGCCTTATCCTGCTTTGAATTTCTTGAAATGTAATGACCTTCTTTTGTTTTGTGTCGCTTTGCATCCCACCTGCTTTACTTTCTTCTCTCACCCTTTGGCCCCGGCAACATGGATTCAAAGCCTCTCCTAAGTTCATTTGCTGAGTCTCTAAAATGGCCGGGTGCGGTGGGGGATGAGGCATGTGTCTGTGTTGGCATCGGATTTGCGCTATCCCATTTTCAGTCAGCATTAGGAGAATGAAGAGGTGACATGGTGGCCTCATAATTCATTGCTAGAAATTACCATCTGAAGTCCAATGATACTGAGCCTTTTCATGTGCTTGCTGCTCTTGATCTTACCAACTCAGTTAAGAATTCAAATCTGAGGATTTCACTGTCTTTGCCTCTCATTCGAGCCAAGGGAGGTTTCTAGAAGCTGTGTAGGAAGAGACAAGCCGAGTTCAGAAAGCCTCACTGAGGTGATTATATTAGACAGACTTGTCTTGTTCCCTCTTCTACCTTTTCACCACAAGTAGCAACTGCGTCTCTGGCCTGTCACTGCCTTTCCCTTTTTAAGACAGAGGTTGGATCATCATGCAAGGAGTGGATCAAAGGGCACGATCCTTAAGTAAATATTAAATTAGCAGCTAGGAGGAAATGAGATAGATAATTTGGTCACAAATTCTTGTTCTTTCCTTCCCTTCCCCCACCCAATATTTGACTACATTTTACATCCCTAATCTTTGCTTGACACTGCCATTGGTGGTAGTACAACTTCAGACACTCCAGAGTACCAGGGTGAAGGCATACAATGGTATATACTGATGAAGTGTCAACCCACTCACGCTAAGCCTTCAGTGGCTTATGCTACACTTCTTTTCCATCAGCATGAGAATATTCTCTCAATAAGATGGGCTAGAGATTGGCTCTGGAGGTAGAGGTCATGGACAGTTAGCAACGAGAGCCCCTATTAATGCCTTAATCACCTTTATGCTTTATGTTCTCCCACAAACGGACTACAAAAACATGTGCGGACATATTTATGGGAAAGTATAGGCAGATGTATGCCCTTGGCCAAAAGCGTCTTTTTATGTTAGAGGAGATAAGGCATTTCAGATGAGCAGCAAATGTGCAAAATTTGTTCATGGCAGGCTAGGTTGGGGCAGGCTGGAAAGGATCAGATCAATCTAGTTAATTCTGGCTCTCCCTTGTATCAGCTATGCTTAGAATGGCAGAGATGCCAATCTCCTTTATTCCTTCATTGTACACTCACTGAAAACTCACTAGATACTAGGAGTATCTTTATAAAATATCATAACTCATAAAAGATGGTTTTCATCCTCAGTCAGGTGTAAACTTTTATAACATTACCATGGAATCACTTTGAGGTGTTTCATTAATCATTTGAAAATTATATGAGTGTTTCCTTCATTCGTGTGAAATGTGATGATTTGTTCAAGAGGTAAGTTTTGTGTCATATGTCAAATATGTAGAGGGCTACAGCATAGGGTTGCACAGATTGCATACTGTACAACACCGGGGGTTACCGTTCACTCTGCAGTGCACAGCACAAAACCAATTTCCTGAGCTCCTAGTGGGTCCCAGAGGATATCATGGTACATAGATTCTACCCTTTTGGAGCCTGTATTCCAGTAGTTATGCACCCACGTCAGGGCTTGGTTTCTGCTCTTGAATCCCATACAATATTCCTAGAACTACTTTAAACTAGTTGGCAGTCTTTTCATAGAGCCCAATATGAAAATGTACTCAATTTTTGGTGTGTTCTGTGATTACACTGATGCTGAACATACAGCAATATCTATTTAATCTGGCATTTCTGAAGAGTAACTGAAAATCCAAAATTAAAAGTGAGCCTGATATATTTTGAAATTTTTACATTTTACTTTTGTAAAACATTGGCTGTCTTCCTTACTAAATAGAGTATACATGACACGATTAAGACAATCCTTCTTTGTAATGGGTTCTCACAGTTATATTTTTAGGGTATTATTTTGAGATACGTGAAGATAAGGTAAACAACTGATGGTGGTGGTGATGAAGCGTTGTTTAAAAGACGGGCTAGCATCAGAAAAAGTGCAAACGAACGTGACGCGCAAGGCCTTCTGGTCCCTGGACTGGCTGCCTGTCTAACCCGGCCCCAGCTTTTCACGTCATCATCGTGAGTCTCCTCCTCCTTGGCAGTCACGTGGAGCTGTGTGCAGCCACACAGCCGCCCAGGGCCTCCGAAGCTCATTTCCTTGGCACATACTGTCCTGATAGACAGCAGTATCTCTTGCCCTCTTCTCTATCTCCTTGTCTTGCCCATCCAGCTGAGCCATCATCTCTTTTGTAAAACCATTCCTGTCTCCTCCCAGGCTGGTTGAGGTGCCTGCCAAGGCTGCTGCAATGCACAACCTCGGAGGGTACCATTCGCATGGCCTACTGGGGAGGCCCTCCCCCTTCTCCAGTGGTCTCCAGAGTATGTCTCCATGCACTTAGCATTCCACTCTGTTCTACTCCTTCGCAGCCACCCTGAAGGGTGACTGCTTTGGGATCTGAAGCCTTATTTCTACTTGCGTAAGTGGTGCTCAGTGGATAATTACTTGAGTTGTGGCTAAATGTGGTACAGGACGTAATTCGGGGGCCCTTAAGCTGCATAAGGCTGGGTTTTCCCTCCCCGAAGCCGCTCAGACTGTTCACTTAGCCTATCTGGGGTGGGTTTTTCTTTGTTGTGATTTCTGTCGTTCAAGTCATTTCTCCCATTTCCAGGGACTGTTGCTGCCGGCTGCCTTTTTAGGTGTCCATTAGCACAAAGGGACACTCCTTCTGCTCTTCCCAGCTGCCGTGTTTTCCTTCCCCCTTCTCCTCCCATCCTCCCCCCTCCTCCTACCCCTCTCTTTCCTCTTTTTCTCTCTCTCTCACCCAGTTCCCCATGCCTCTCTTGCTCCTCCTGGGCTTTGTTCTCTCCTTTTCTCTTCTGAGTGCTTCTCAGCGGTAGGGGCTTTTGCCCTTTAAACAACTGCTTACAGAAAGCACGCATGTTTTTTTAGAAGCCAGTCTCTGAATCAGCCAGTGACATTTTATTTCCCATGACGTTCGTATCTTTAGTGGCTCTCTTGGTATATGCTACAAATTATTTTCACTACAAATTATTTTTAGGTGTGCAGTTACTACCAATGTCTGACTGCAGTGTCTGAGAGCTGTGTGTGAGAGGTGTATGTGCGGTTTTTGGATAGCAGTTTCTTTTTTGAAGAGTCGTGCAATGCAACCATTTCTCTTGCTTTCTAGGTACTATACTCTCAGGATTACATTTCATCCCTAGGTATAAAAACATCTGCGTACCTGCTAAAGTTCATAAGGTGAAAGAGAATATTCAAAGGTCATTACTACACAAATCATCCTCAACTCTACCTTGCTCAGCAGTGATGAAAATTTGGATCTTTTATGTTCATGGAATAATCACTGCTTTCTATGAAAATTATGGAAGAAAAGGTAGTTTTTATTGTTGCTCCTTTCCTTTGAACTTTGACAGAACCCAACCAGGAGCAATGGTACCTCTACACTGCTCTCACTGGTATGGACTTGAGACTCTCTTGAAAATTTACAAAGCCATGGTCACATTTGAATGGAAAAGACTTTGGTGGACTTAGTGTTGGTAACTCTAGTGGTGGGAAATTGGAGCCTGGTTGAAAGGAAGGGTTTTTGGGAAGGGTGGGGGTGGTAACTTATGGTGTTCAAGGATTGGAAAACCTTTGAGATTTAGGTGTACATACTTTCTCTACTTCTTGTAAGAATACTGCCCATATTTTTAGGTTTTGTACATGTAGATGGTTATTTGGTTTTGAGTGAAAGACAAACCTAACACTTATATATCTCAAAAGTATTAAATGGCATTATTATTTATAAAAGAAAGTTACAAATTATGTAGATATCTTTGGATCTAGAGTAGTCATTTCTAAGTGATTAAGTAAATCAGAGGTTCAGTGCCTATAAAGAAGGTTGATTAAATGGTATTAGTTGTTTTCAGAATAAACAAATAGCTTAGCTAAAGAAGATGTAAATGAGGATTATTTCATTTTAAAAGCTTATAAAACACTTTCAAAGATCACTGTAACTTAAAAACCTACCAAGGTGAATTCTTGGGCTGTATCTCACTTCATAAAACCAATTTTGAAACTTAATTTAATGAGCTTAGCTGTTGATATCTGCCAAGTTAATTGGAGAGTATTATATTTTCCTTCTTTGTGCTGTGTAGACACAGCCTTTTGGACTAGAACAGGCTTTGTTACTCATAAGCCAAGGAACTGAATTCTGATGAGGATCATGCTTTGACGTAGGATGTGAACCAATCGTAAATTTGCTTCAGGGTCTTGGAAGAGACCTTAAAAGTGACAGCCAAAAGAGGTGGAGATTGCACCAAGCCCAGAAGAGACAGAAGTTTCTGCTGCTAACAAACATTAATGGATTTTTTTGTTTTTATCATGACTTAGTAGAACCAAATACCTCAGTAAATCATCGATCATAAAACTGTTCCTTGCATTTCGTTAAAAAAAAATCAGAATTGACATATGTTTAAAATCTTTCTACACCTTCTCAAGAGTCTGATCACCGTATAAAATGTATGTGAGTTGCCTGATTCTTATTGTTTGTCAACTGGTTTAGAATTACATGGCGGGGGGGGGGTCCAGTGGTGAGTTTAGAGTTGGATTTTGTGTTATGTAGAAAACTTGTTACTGTTGCATCTGTGATGCCACCAAAGCTGTCTTGTAGATGATTTGCAGTGGTATTTTTAGATCCAGTGTTAATATAATGTTTACCTGGGAGCTGTTGGAATTTTGAACTTTTTTTTATTTTTTTAAAGATTTTTTTTTTTAATTTATTTGACAGAGATCACAAGTAGACAGAGAGGCAGGCAGAGAGAGAGAGAGAGAGGGAAGCAGGCTCCCTGCTGAGCAGAGAGCCCGATGCGGGACTCGATCCCAGGACCCTGAGATCATGACCTGAGCCGAAGGCAGCGGCTTAACCCACTGAGCCACCCAGGCGCCCGGAATTTTGAACTTTTAAAGAAATGCTAAAATTGTGAATTAAAGTCTTAAAATATTGTTTTGCTAGCTCAATTAGAAATACTTTCAAAAACAGTTTAAAGTGATGTTATGAAGTTTTTTACTCAAACCCTACTTCTAAATATTTTATTTAAAAACCTTTATTTCAAATTATAATGCCTGTAGAGCTTTGCATTCGTTTAGTTGAAGGCATGTGCCCTCAACTCTAAACTCATTTTTACATAACCCACATTTAAAAGCAGTCCTCTCACTTGTCAATTTTGTTCGTATTTGCACATTAAAATATAAAGAAGAGAGTTATTTTCCATTTTATTTTATTTTTTTTTTATTCTTTTAAAGATTTTTTTTATTTAATTATTTGTCAGAGAGAGATTGGGAGAGAGAGCAAGCACAGGCAGACAGAATGGAAGGCAGAGGCAAAGGGAGAAGCAGGCTCCCTGATGAGCAAGGAGCCCGATGTGGGACTCGATCCCAGGACACTGGGATCATGACCTGAGCCGAAGGCAGCTGCTTAACCAACTGAGCCACCCAGGCGTCCCAAGAGTTATTTTCCATTTTAGAATGATGTCAATGAGTAATTTTAAAAAAATAGAAGTTTTATTTTATTTGCTGTAGTCTGTTTTGGGATTTGTTATTTGTTAGGGAAAGAATGAGTTAACAACCTAAGCTCTTAATATTCTTTTCTATGTATATATTCATTCTGTTATAGTGTTCAGAAAAACCTGTTTACTATACATTTTTGGTTGAAGGGGGCCTTTCAGTCTCTTTTAAATACATGTGCTTGGGATGCCTGGGTGGCTCAGTTGGTTAAGCAGCTGCCTTCGGCTCAGGTCATGATCCCAGCGTCCTGGGATCGAGTCCCACATTGGGCTCCTTGCTCATCAGGGAGCCTGCTTCTCCCTCTGCCTCTGCCTTCCATTCTGTCTGCCTGTGCTTGCTCTCTCTCCCTCTCTCTCTCTGACAAATAAATAAATAAAATCTTTAAAAAATAAATAAATAAATAAATAAATACATGTGCTTAAGTTCTATTTGAATTGCCATTCACTAGGGAATTCGTCTACCTTTGCAGAGTTCTTAATTTAGTACCAAATTCCTTGTTAAGTGTTCAGAAATCATTTATTATTACTGATAATGACAATAAGTCATTTGATTTTATACGTTAAGAAAAAATATTTTGAAGTTTAATTTTGTATTACTCAATATAATGCTTTGTTGTTGACACTACTGAGATTTTTGATCATGGAATCAAAGAATAAATTATAAAATAAGGAAATAAGGTCTTTCTTACACAAGTAGGCCAAGCAAGAATAGTCTTTAGAGCACGCTTATTCACTTTTAGAGGAAACTTTCTTCCCCCAGAATGATGCTAGTATACACACACACACAAACACACACACACACACATACACACACACGCTTTATTGCTGGTTTGGGAGGAAATTACTCTAGGCCAGAAGAAATGAAGAAAATTTTAGTGAAACTTTTATTTTAGTCAAAATTACTTCTACCATATGGACTTATTAGTCCCACAATCCGGTTGGTCATTGTTATAACGCCAACACACTGTGGCAGCACTGAGCATGTTAAAATATAAAGAAACTTGAGAGCCACTGAAGAAACTGAAGTGGCCACATTGATAATTTCTATTCTGACTGATTTAATTATCTTTTAAGAATTTTTCATGATGTGGTTTGATTTTTTTTAACCATTTTCTTTATGTGTAATGATAGAAAATGAATATTTTCTTCTGTATTCCATGAAGGATGCACTTAAAAGAGCATAGCAATATAATATTCATGTTGATGATAGTATAATTTTTAATGTTCTAGGGTAAAACTATGGTTTTCAGGGCAGCAAAAAGTAGGATACATTCTCCAAAGATAAATAGAAGGGAAGAAGTTGATTTTCTCTTAATATTACTGTCATCATCAAAATGCATTTATTGCTGATACATTAACAACGTATTTATCGACTTCCCCTACTAACAACTATCCGGTTAAGAAATACCCTGTTAATTGTAACACCCTGTTAATTGTAGAAGCTAGGTTCCTGCCCAACCCTGAAAACGTAGAATTCTCACGTAACTGAAAAGCTTTTTGAGTAGATGGTAAGAAGCCCTGCAGATAGTGTCTAGACAGAGCTGGTAGAAATACACCAAACTACTGGAGCGATTTCTACTATGCTTAAGAACTTTGAACATATATCTTCTCATCCACCTATTGTACCAGTTTCTGTCTCCAGTATATTGTGAATTATCCACTAGAGTTCGCATGAGAATACTGGAATATACTGAGAGCAAGTCAGTGATATCCTGAGTGACCAGAGAGGAGAGTCTTACTGACCGCCCAGGTAAATGCACAGGGAAAGAGACATTTTTGGTATGTAATGTCAGAATGTAATGTCTGCGTACACCCGCCATCCCACCTGTATGATGTGGCTACACACAAAAGTCACTAAGAACACACAATGACAAGAAAGCCCTCTTTTACTAGAATTACAACTTACATTCATTCCTTCCTGTCATAGGAGTGAATTTTGACAACTACCCGTCCAGTGGTATTATCCCCTTTTAAGAGATTCCTGGCTGAAGAGGACACACCACAAAATTGGAGAGGCCTAGTTTACTCTGCTTACTGTTTTCATAGTAGAAAAATGAGTCAAATAAGATAGAAAATAAGTATATAATACTATCTTCCTTATACCTAGAAATGCATCCCCCACCTCAGCGTGAGCTGGGGTAGAGAACACAATTCTAAGTGAAGGTATTGCAAACAAATAAATTTTGAGTGACATGTTCGCAACTTCTAAGCATCACTTTAAGGTTAGGGTTTTAGACAGTTTGCAGCCTAGAAGGGTCAGAATCCTGCTGTATGTACTCCATTCATTATTCATCCAGCAATGCTAGACTGTTCCTTGGAAACAAGGAAAGGCCCTATGCTTGTTAATATGTGTACGCACTGCTTCCCCCCCGCACACCCCAGGTGTTCAACAAAAGTTTGCAGAATTGAACACTATATGGAACACCAAACACAAGTCGTACTTTTGTTCATGTACACCTTTTTTCAATTTGTTTTGGAAAACTTATAAACTAAACCACTGCATAATCCTTTCATAAAACTGGTTTGGGGGAATTCTAACTCTCATCTCTGGAATTATTTAAAGCAGGTGCGGTTGGGTTAATGAACAAACACACTGTAATTAAATGAAGGGATGTTGAGTTTCTCCCTAACTCCATTAATATTCTCTGAGAGAGAGAAAAAGAGAGAGCTGGCAAAGAATAGCCAGCCAAAAACAGTAAGTGAATTGAATTACTATTTCAACAAACATTACTGAATATTATCCCTTTAAAATCCATGAATTTATTTGCCTAGAAGGACAGTCCTAAAATGCAATATGAGTAGAATAGAGGGTCTGAACATTTTGGTAAGAAAAAAATCACATGGGTGCCTGGGTGGCTCAGTGGGTTAAGCCTCTGCCTTCCGCTTAGGTCATGATCTCAGGGTCCTGGGATCGAGTCCCCACATCAGGCTCTCTGCTCCGCAGGGAGCCTGCTTCCTCCTCTCTCTCTCTGCCTGCCTCTCTGCCTACTTGTGATCTCTGTCTGTCAAATAAATAAATAAAATCTTTAAAAATAAATAAATTTAAAAAAAAAGAAAAAATCACATAATAACAATAGTAACTAATGAACTAATGTGTATGAGACATTGACATTTGTCATTGACTATTCCAATTGATAGCTAAAAACACATGACCCAAAAGCAGCCGAATGACTTCTGTCAGGATGACACAACTAGAAAAAAGCGAGCCAGGACTGAAATGAAATTCTCTCCTTCCTCCCTTACGCAAACACCTTATCTCCCCATCTGCCTAGGAGAGCTCCAATGCACATGCTACTGGTTTTCCATCTAGCTAGAAATAGTTCTCCTGTTCCCTCTCTGCCCTGGTTTAGATGATAAATCATAGGATTGTGTCAGATATCAAATAATGTGATAAATATTATAAAACATAGGAAGAAGAGAAAAGTGGAGAGAAAAATGGAGAGGTTGGGTAAGATTCTTATGCAATGAATGGAGAAATGGCGAGAAGCAAGAAAAGATAAAACGATGGAAAATTCAGAGGGAAAATGGAAAGAAAGTGGGTGATTCCAAAACACGGAAGAAGAAAAGAAAAAGAAATAACTCATAATTTTTAAGATGCAGATTATTCTGAGAGTCATGAGGATCCTAGAAAACAAAAGGTTGACCACGACCAGATTAGAAAGGGCCTATGGCTGGCCATCTCCTGCAGGGCATCATAAATGCTCTTCAGCTTCTTCAGTAGCTCGTGCTTTCATAGAACAACGCGAGATAACAGGGGGAAATGCTGTGTTCACCTGAAGTTTGCATAGACTCACTCCCTCCTGAGGGGCGTCCTATCACTGAACAAAGATTTTTTTTTTTCCAGTTATGGCTTCTCTCTGGAGCGCTGGGTATGTTCCAAGTAGTTCTGCATTACCTCCCTGTGCTTAGGTAAAGAACCAACTGTCCCTCCACACCCTGAACAATTCAAATGCATCGTCAGTCTGAATTCTTTAGCTATCATTTGGGTCAGAGGTGTGACCTCCAGGTTGATTGGAGACTCAAAGCAGAAAACAAAGCCAACAACAGCAGAGCCCCTGAGGAGCCAGCACAAGGCTGTCTCTTTAAAAAAAAAAATATATATATATATATATATACAGTCTGAGCAGCCTATAATTTTTAATTCCATCAAATAAAGGCCATTCTAACTGGAAAAAAGGTTAAAAAAAAGTTACTTCACAAATTCCCCAATTTTTTTAATGAATTAATGTAACGTAGTAAAGAAATGCACTTTGGCAGTCACTTCTCTTCTTTCTTTTGTATTTTTGTTTTCACTGCACCGCACCACTGACCAGTTTTTAAGAAACACTGATCATGAACCCTCTTCCACCTCTAACTAGATCAGACTTAAAAGATACCAAGGAGGAAAAGATTCAGTCTATTTCAAAGTAATTCTGTTAACTGAGATTCTTACTCAATCTTGGGCAACCTGTGCATTGATTCTTATAATTTTTAAACTACATTTCAAGTGCTAAGTTGAAACATGGTTTCGTTCATTATGTCCTCAGTGGAGGAAAAAAGTAAGTCTCACCATCCTCCATATAATAATAGGGGTAACTCTTGAAACAGTGTTAAACTCTCCTCAGTCTTGGCTGCTTTAGTCCTTACATCTGTTTCTCTCCCAGGTCCAGATTTCCATTCATTCTTCCTATTGGCCCAGGGAGGTCCTGGGTCCTGGGCACACAGTGAGGAAAGCATTGACACTTTGAATTCAAACATGTCTCGTGCAAACGGCGCTGTAATAAGTGCTACTACTTATAACCCAGTGAGAGAGGCATGAGGGACAGCATTCTGACGTGGGTGAACTGTAAGAGATCTGACAGAATCAGCTAGGACAGCCGAAGGCGATCCTCAGGGCACACGGGACACCCCATGAATGGTGCTGGGGAGCGCAAGCTCTGGGGTCAGACTGCCCAGATCCCCAGGACCTCGCTTTACATCCTTGGAATGCCACCATACTGACTCTATTTCTGGAATTATAAAATGTGTATAATAACATACTTCTTCGGGGCACCTGGGTGGCTCGGTCAGCTGGGCATCTGCCTTCAGCTCCAGTCATGACACCGGGGTCCAGGGATGGAGTCCCACATCTGGTTCCCTGCTCAGTGGGGAGTCTGCTTCTCCCTCTGCCCCTCCCCCTGCTTGTGCTCTCCCCCCTTAAAAAAATAAATAAAATCTTTTAAAAAATAATATACTTCTTGGGGCACCTGGGTGGCTCAGTGGGTTAATGCCTCTGCCTTCAGCTCAGGTCATGATCCCAGGGTCCTGGGATGGAGCCCCGCATCAGGCTCTCTGCTCAGCTTCCCCCCCAACCTCTGCCTGCCTCTCTGCGTGCCTCTCTGCTTACTTGTGATCTGTCTGTCAAATAAATAAAATCTTTAAAAAAAAAAAAAAATACTTCTTCAATTGGGTTGTTTTGAGAAATAGTAATTAAATGGGTGAAGCTCCCAGGGCAGTGCCTAGCCATGTAGAAGCTGTTCAGGAAATATATGGCATAGCTCTCACGGTACAGAAAATAGCACACATGCCTTCTGCTTGGCTTAGTTCCCCATTACCTAAAACCGTAATGTTATTATTCTTATTTTTTAGTTGAAGTATAGTTGACACACGCTACATTAGTTTCGGGTGTACAATATGATTTGACAAGTCTACATGTTACCTTGTGCTCACAAGTGTTGCTGCCATCTTAACACTAATTATAACACAGTAGGTGTTTAAGGAATAGCAATTGGCCACTTTGCCATTAGACTGTTGGTATGAGCATATCTTTGTTTCTATCAAACTATTAGACTTCTATGTTGGCCCCAGTATCTTGCTTCTGAATAGTGGTTTCATTATGGCCAAAGCAGAAATGTAATATTACAGTCCTATCATAGGTCTTTGACCAAGAACACGGCCATTTCCACGTGAACTGCTCATGACCCTGGCTGTGGCCTCAGGCGGCAAGGCTCGGGAGGCTGGCAAAAGGGACCATCTGCGTCTGAGTTGCAGTTCAACTGAGCACTAGTTCAAGGCTGATAGTAACTGGTAATATGAAAGTCCCCCAAATTCCCCAGATTTTTACTCATATCAAAAACTAAAAAATTTTTACCTAACGTAGATGGATACACAGAGAAAACGTTACAAAATGCAAATAAACAGGACTCCATTCATTCGCTCCCATGACCACCCGCAAAGCCTGAGGCATCCCTCACTGAGGCCCAGCGCGCAGACCGCGGGCACAGCCCTTGTCCTCGAACCTCCATCCAAGTGCAATACCTCCATTGTCCTGCTGTTTGCTTAAACAATGAAGATTGTGTCCCCAGGGTTTGTTTGTCTAGTTTTACCTCTTTTGGTAAGACAGTCGTTCCACTGCCAGGGTAGCAAAGATAACTCCCAGTCTTGCGTATCATGGGATATGATATCCCACACCACCTGGGATATTTGCAATTAAAAACTGAGTCCTTGGACAGTTAATACATTAATTCAATGGGATGAACCCTTGGTGATATCACTTTTCATACTACATATGGCATGGGGGCGCCTAGGTGGCTCAGTGTGTTAAAGCCTCTGCCTTCGGCTCAGGTCATGATCTCAGGGTCCTGGGATCGAGTCCCACATTGGGCTCTCTGCTCAGTGGGGAGCCTGCTTCCCCCCCACCAACTCCCACCCCTGCCTGCCTCTCTGCCTACTTGTGATCTTTGTCTATCAAATAAATAAAATCTTAAAAAAAAATACTACATATGGTATGGAATTAAAGGAGATATATAAATTTGTGAATAATATATTTTGAGTAAAAGTGAATAAAAATCAGGATGACTGTAGTGGTAGAATGCACAAGTCTAAAAGTGGGCGTGTGTGTGTGTATGGGTGTATATGTAAATTATGTGTATGTAAATTATGCTGTAAATGACCATACAAATAGTAAAATTAACATAGCAACTTCTCCACCTCTGTTCTTCAGATCCCTCACTTAGAATTTCTCCTTTAACTGCTGAAATCGTATGCTCTCCTCACACTCTCTTCCACATTTCCCTTTCCTTTGATTCCTGCGACAAGCAGAGAGCGCCATACCCAACCTCTTGCTCCGGTTTGCCCATTGCTTTCTGTTTGTGTATATAATTGCCCCCAATTACACCCCAAATTCCAGAAGATCACCTTTATTATGTTTATTCACCCAAAGTGCAATTCTGGGCTAAAAACTGGTAATATTTATAAGTAATATTTCTATGGACAAACATCTATAACTTCAAAAAAAATCATTTCCCAAAAGCCCTCGAAGGAACAAGCAAGTGAACTTCACAACATAAGATTAGCCAGTCAGGTAGGACTTTGAAGGTGACACTCTCAGTTTCCCAGAAAAGTGAGTTTCTTAATTTGCAAAGAAACATGTTCTTTCTGTGACACAAGGAAGAGAAAAAAAGGAGTAATGCTAACATGAATGACTGAAGCCATAGGCATCCCAACAATGCCAAATTTTAGTGGGGTGAATGCAGGGAGGTGCCTCTGTCCCCCAAGAGACAGGGGACGCCCGTGACTCGTGTTATCATCGGGCTCCCGAGTCTAGGCGGGCCTGCAAGGACCTCCAGGAACAGACTCAGAGCTCTTTAATAAGTATTCCAGAGAGTCAGGCTTTCCTGGAAAAAACAAATTAGTGTGAGAAGCCAGTACTGTGCAATTTCAGTTTTAAAAATAGCCAAGTGTTGTTAAGGCTGCTATGTGCATGAGAGAAAAAGAAAACCCTTGTTAATATTTGCCTCAGCTTTCACGGTAAAACAGAGGAGCGACCCTGAGATTCTTGCCTGATAAATACGGCCAAGGTCATGGGGTTCCCATCACTTGGAGTCCTTCAGATGACAAAATTTGGGGGGACCAGGTCTCCTTTTCTCAAATTGGTCTTGCGATAAAGGACAGCCAAACGAGGGCTCTGCCTCTTTGACTCAGGACTGGAGCTGTGCTTTGCTGTCCGGTTCTGGTCTTCATCTGCCTCATTCCCCCGGAGTCTGGCAGGGACGTGCCCTGCAGCCAGCCGTGCCTCCGCCGGCTGCAGAGACCCTACCTGGCACTCGAAGTTGGTGCGTCAGCATTTTAGGTAGAAATGAATGAAAAATCAATCAGGATGACTGCAGTGGTAGCATGCACAACTCTAACCTAGTTGGTCCCTCATTTTCAACACTTCACCATCGACCCAAGTCAGGTTTAAGATGGTAAGTGAATCTCGAATAAATGTGCTGCTTTTGCTTCACACGAGGGATTTCTTTTTTTGTCTTCTTTTTTTTTTTTTTTATTCAGAACGAGCAAATCTAACCTGCTTAGGAAGCCACATGTAAAATGAATGAGGATGTCAACTTCCAAGCAAATATTATTTGCCCCAGTTTAAGATTCAGTTCCTAATTAGACTGGGGATTACTCCTATATACATATATCAAATGGTTGTTTTGTTAAGTAATACTTCCAATTCAGAGATTTAAATATTTTCAAAGTCCTTCTGTATCATTGCCATATCTTTTTGTAACCAACTATAATTCTTCATACCAGAACAATACTGATGTAAATTTCTAGATTTAGAATTCTGCAAAGATAGAGTTAAACATGATTTGGACTCTGGCTACATAAGGGAAACTGGAATTGTTCAAAGCTGCAGTCTTCAGCTCCCAAAGACAGCTACAGTAACTTTCTGAACAGATTGGGTTAAATATTTTTACAGACCCATTCTCTGATGATAAGGCGGTAATAAGAAGTGCAGTGCAACACTCCCAAGGGTTCCAAATCTCACAAGCCTCTTTGTATGTGATGCTCTCGCAGTGAAGAAGATTCCCTGGGTTATAAAGATGAAGAGGCTACTTCTTCTGGTGCTGATTTCAATCTGCTGGGCTGATCATCATTCAGACAACTACACTCTAGATCATGACAGAGTGATTCACATCCAAGGTAAGAAAACACACGTTCTCTTATGAAAGTCAAATTAATTGCAAGTTCCTTGGAGTTGGGATGCTTGGTTGGTGCTTCTGAATTTTAGTTCTGCTGCATTGACTTTTTCTTTTCCTTTCTGTTAATTGGTGAACACGCTCTCCGCGGGCGTTTGACTGCCGTTTCATTTCAGTAGGGCTAAGAATTGAGGACGATCAAAGTGGAATGGCTTAAGAATGTCCAGCTGCAGGGGGTCGATGCCATTGTTCAAGGCTTTTTAGTACAGTGGCTGTCTTCGAAGTAGAATGCAGGGCATAAAGTTTATTTAAATGTAAGCAAGAGCGGGGAGAAAGAGGAAGTGAAACTTAGGATGTAGGGTCATTTCTGTGAGAGTAAGCATTAAGAAACACAGTGTGAAAATGAAAGACAGACAAGCTAAGGTTCAGGAGAGTAACTCACCTTGTGACCATCTCCTCTGGTAAAGCTTCCGTTTCCCACGGACCAATATATTGCTCCTGCATATTTCTATCCAGCTCAGCTGAATCCTAAGGCTGAGAGCTGTAGCAAGATTGGAGACTGCATGCAGTATAATGCAGCTGTTTCCTCAGTCCCAGCTTCAGATGAGGGACATCCTGCATTAGGAAAGCTGAGAGACTTATGCAATAAGAAGAGAGTTTTAAAGGAGCTGCAGCATCTCTCTTTGCCCTTGGAGGCTGAATAATTAAAATAAGAATTATTTTAGACCTGAACAGCTTAAACATATGATGATATTCATTTTAGATGAACTCAGTTTGGGGACAAGAGGCATTATAAGTTTGCCAAGAGGCAGAAAACATGAAGTTGCATCTTCAAGGTCAAAAGCATAGTCTCAGAAAACTGCCATCCTCTGTTGGAAAGTATGGTTAGTGAAGGTCAAATGATAGTCTAAGTCTTGCTAGAAGTATTTCCCTGCATATATTACGACTACACAAATAGGATTCTGAATTTGACAGTGTCTAGCTATTTTAGACATCTCTCTTTCAGTTCTCTTTGCTTCCCACAGATTTAATGTTTTCCAATGTTGGACCGTGAAAAGGAATTATATAATCATAAATTTTACTATGCAAGCTGCTGACTCAGCTATTTCTTTAACGTGTATAGTAGAATCAAAGCTGTCTCCCAAAGGCTGTACGGCATTTATACACAGAGATTTCTCGAGGAAGGAGAACATCCTTGAACATCTAATCACAGAATTCAATTCAGCCAAAATAGTAATAACTCGTCATTAACAGTAGCAGTTTTAAATCCTATGTAAAATAAATTTTGGCTGTGGTTTCACGTAATTATTAAATTTGTTACATTATTAACTATGTACAAAACATTTAGTCCAAATTGCACCCAGAGTATGAAAATATTATTTTTAAAATACTCCTGAGGAGTCTATAAGTCAGACTCAAGTTTTTGTTTTTTTTTTTTTTTTTTTTTTAGACTCAAGTTTTTTTAGCGAGGAAAACTTTTGTTGCTCCAGCCTTTCCAACCCCAAATACTCTGCTGAGATTTAGTGCAAAGGAATTTTTGACACAAGTGATCAGAATTATCCAGATCATTTGCATACAATACCCATTTTTTTTTTAAAGTGACTGGATACTCCACTTCATTTTAATTGTAAATTCATATTCTTAGAAAGTTACTCACAGCTTTCAAGTAATAAAACTACAAAGCCTATACTTTGTTTGGGGAAGTTGATACTGAAATGTGACTTGAGACATGATCCTAAGTCCGGAATTTATTTTAAAATTGCTCTAAATACCCATCATTGTTATTTTTATTTAATAAAAAGTTTTCTTTTTCCTTTATGATTGCACTCAGATTGAACTTTCTTTTTCTTCAGTCCTTCAGAGAAACGCCTCCAAGTGGTCTTGCCATAATTTCAGTTTTCTTTTACAACACAAAAGTAAACCATAGAGCACAGTAGATAATCATTGAAGCAGACGACCTTTACTACTTGCGGAAATCCTATATTATTTTCTCACATTTAAAACTGTTATTTTTCAAACTTGGCCCAGAAGGAATTTAAGGGAGCTGAAATCCTCCTAAAATTTGATATGAATTTTACAGTCAGAAGATTAAATTAGTAATCTAAATCTCAAATTCCTGAATTGGACTGATAAGCAGTATTAGCTTCTCTCAGTGATAGAAAATTATTCAAAATTCATGTTACTACAGAAACACCTTTTCTATCTCCCATTTTTCGTTAAATTTCTATTTTTGTACTCTAAGTTCTCCAGGCCTAAATAATAGTGGAGGAATAATGCACATCAACCGTGAATTCTCCTTGGCCGCCATGGTAGAGATGTTCAACGCTTTAATACATTCTTGAGTCTCATGCATAAGAGTCACCTAATTACTTTTCTGAAGACTTCCTCCCAATTTTGTCATGGAAGTTTCCATAGAGATATAGGCACAAAAAAACACTCTGGGTTAAAAAAAAAAAAAAAAAAAAGTCAGGTTACCTGGGGGAAAAAAAACAGCAAGTGTAGGCCCCTGTGCAAAGCGTTTCTAGTAAAAAGTATTTTCTTGTGATGAAAACTCTTCCAACTTCCTATGGGAAAAAACACAGCTTTAAATAAAATTGTATGAGTACCAATTCATTCCCATTATTTTTGTTGTTGTTGTTGTTTAACCAGTTTGTTTACACAAGAAAGAAATTTCTCTTGTCCATGAAGTCTGCTGAAAATGCACAGTCAGAATATTCGCTTGTATAGCATATACTGTCCTCAATGTAGGGAAGGGTAATTTCCTCAGTTACTTCTATCAGAAGAGATAGCTTTTGTTAATGTCTTTTCCATAACACTCTCAACTAATGAATTATACTCCTTATTTCATAAAGTGCCTCATCAAACAACTTACAAATCCTTTGAAACTTGAGGTCATTAAGAATTTGGGGGCGCCTGGGTGGCTCAGTCAGTTAGGCATCTGCCTTCAGCTTGGGTCGTGATCTCAGCTTGGGTCGTGATCTCAGCTTGGGTGGTCCTGGGATTGAGGCTCTCATTGGCTCCCTGCTCAGTGGGGAGCCTGCTTCTCCCTCTCCCTCTGCCTGCTGCTCTGCCTACTCGTGCTCTCTCTCTACCTCTCTCAAATAGTCTTAAAAAAAATTTTCTTTTAAAGAAGAATAATTTTGTATGGTGTACCAAATCACACTGAAGCACAATTTTTAAAATATTTAGATCGGGTCCAAAAACACTCTGTGTAGACTTTCAATTTCTAGAAGAAATTCAGAGATGATGAATATACTTTATAAAATACAAGTCTTAAGACAGCAGAGAAATGTTTTGACCATTTGCCCATTAACCAATGTGAAAAGCAATTATAGTTACACTGAATATTTAAGTGCTTGACCTTACACAGGTCAGAGAGTCAGCATTTTCTGCCTCTGGTGTTCAAGAAAGGGTCTTCTAATGGCAAGTTCAAGAATGTTAGACTTACTGCTACTTACTGGTTTTAGACCTTGGACAACTAACTTCATCTTTTCAGGGCTCAGTTACCACATCTAGAAAACTGGGGATGATCACAGATTCCATAGAGCTTTGTGAGAATTAAATTAGATAATACATGGAAAACTGCCTAGTACTGAGCCTGGCACACAATAAGCTTCCAATAGATAACAGTTATTATTGTCATGGTTATTGCTTCCTAACCATCATAGAAAACTGACTTTTATGGGCTTGGGGGGGATGGGTTAAATGGGTGATGGGGATTAAGGATGGCATTTGTGATGAGTACTGGGTGTTATGTGGAAGTGTTGACTCACTAAATTTCACACCTGAAACTAATGTTGCACTATATTTTAACTAACTAGAATTTAAATAAAAACATGGGAAAATATCAATAAAAGTAATGACAGCAACAAAAAAAATGACTTTTAAATATAAAGGGGAGCACAAATACTGGTGGGAAAAGGTCAACATTTCAAATTCATTTGTTAACAGAACCACGTCATTACCTTAGTTCTACGGAAGTAAATATTTTCTAAGTTGCCTACTTTGTCCTCTTTAATTTCACAATTTAAGATTTCCCCAATAGTATTAAATGTCATCTGATCATTTTTACTTTCCTTGTGGGAACTGAAGCTTTCCAAACTTAAGTAATATTTAAGGTGAACACATAAAAGCTATTTTAAATTTTTTGAAATAATATTAAAAGGAGGGGCGCCTGGGTGGCTCAGTGGGTTAAAGCCTCTGCCTTCAGCTCAGGTCATGGTCTCAAGGTCCTGGGATCGAGCCCCACATCGGGCTCTCTGCTCAGCAGGGAGCCTCCTTCCTCCCTCTCTCTCTACCTGCCTCTCTGCCTCCTTGTGATCTCTCTGTCAAATAAATAAATAAAATCTTTAAAAAATAATAATAATATTAAGAGGAAAAAATAATGTATATCTGGAACCCTCACTGAAAGTGGATACTCCCACTCTGTGTGGTTGGCCCCTCCATCTTGTGTGTGCCCCATCTTGTGTATACCCTTCTGTTCCAGTATAACATGTGTTCCTTTGTGCTAATATGCCTCCCTGGCCTCATCACACTGTGAGCTTTGGAATACCTCAACTATTCAGTACTGCTTGGCACATAGTAGGTGCTTAACATGTTTGTTGAATAATGAATGAGTGTAATGAGATATTTCCAAATGACTACTCTCATAGTGAGAACTTCTGAAATCCTGTGGCAGTCACAGCATTTAGCGACACAGGACACACGGTGTGGGCAAGATGAACATTATTTGACTGCTTCCATTCTGTAATGGTTGGCATAAGTTAAATCATCACGTATGGGATTTAAGAACTTAAAAGAACAAGCATAGATCATCTAGATCAATATCCCATCATAGCAATGAAGAAATAAAGACCCACAGCTTTTGCGTTGCTTGTCCCAGGTGACACGGCTTTGAGGGGAAGTTTCTCTCCGCTAATCTCTTCTCCTTCTTCAAATCTGGGATCATTTCCCACTTTCTTAATGAATTCTCCCTGCCAACTACATTCTGCCCCTCCTCTGGCACCCCAGTCTCTCTCGCCTTCCTTTACTTTTCTCTATAACACTGGTTACCTAGTCTACTTATTTTATGTAATTGTATCCATTTCTGCCATCTGTGCCCTTCAGCTCCACAAGGGTAGGTAGGGAATCTTGGTCTGATGTATCTCAGTCACCTAAACCATGACTTGGCACATAGTAGGTGATCAATTCACATTTGTGGAATAAATCCAGGACCCAAATCCAGGCACTTTTCCTAATCAAGTCCCAGTCGGTCTTTCCAGAGCTCAGAGATGTCTTTCTAGTTCATGGAACAAGGAATGGCAGATGAGGAAGATGATTATGAATTTGGGAGCAAATTCGGTCATATGCATGGCTCCCAAACTGCACACAGCACCTTACACGCCACAAGAGTGCACCCAGAGCAGGGGGCAGCAATCTGCCTGATGTGTACGTGAAGCTTTGAAGAGTATTCAGATTACAAATGGCCACTGCAATGCTATCCTGCTCCTTATGTAATATCTGCAGAGTCGGGATCTGGTGGTGCAGAGTGGATCAAGGGGAGGGGGAGTGAATTTAATAATGTATGATCACAAACCATCCACAGAGCCAAAATTTCATGTGAGAACTAGATAAGTGTTCCTCCAGCTTAATTTCCTCTCTTCCACTTAAAACTTATCTGTACTCTGAGTCTGTTTTCAAAGTTAAATTAATTCATTTTTGTATTTCTGAGGCAGGGTAATGCTATCTGCCACAATTGCAAAATCCACAACTATCAAGCATATTTTCCAAATTGCATTTAGATAAACATATACACTATTAATAATTAATAATTCTATCTAGAAAGTATTGGTTATAAAATATCGGCTAGCTTAATCATGACATTATAAAAATTAGCAACATCATGAGTATTGGATGACCTTTCTAAAATCTACTAGTTTTTGACAGGACATAAAGCCAAATATGATAATAAGAACCAATTACATTAAACACAGGCTTATCATTTGATCAAACTAAGACTGCCACCATATGAATATAATAGATGAGTCCCCCCATGAAGGAAATGTGTATAAAGGCACACACATACATACATAAAAATACTCATGTACTCCATACATACATATGTACACTTATTTGGGCTGCTGTAAGACAATACCATAGACGGGGTGGCTTATAAACATCAGGAACTTATTTCTCACAGTTCTGGAGGCTGATAAGTCTAAATCATAGCAGTGACAGATTTGGTGTCTGATGAGAGCTAGCTTCCTGGTTCATAGATGACTGTCTTTTCTCTGAGAACTCACAGGATGAAAAAGAACACGGGACCCCTCCTGGGTCTTTTTTTTATAAGGGCATTAATCCCATTCATGAGGGTTCTACCCTCGTGACTTTATTACATACCAAAGGCTCTACCTCTAAAATCCATTACATGGGGATCACTGTTTAACATATGAATTTTGATTCATATTAACCTTCAGGCTATAGCGAGCTCCTATTCCATTGGGCACTGGGGATAAAATGATGAACAAAACACAGGGTCTTTGTCTTCATGCAATTTTAATCTAGTGAGAGACAGACATTGCTAGGAATATGGAACTACTACTGCCTATGGTAACTGATGTAAAGTTATGGCGTACTACAGACAGAAGACAGCATTATCTGTTATTGATTTTATTTAAACAGAAACATACCCAAAAAAGCAGTTGCTTTGAACTACAGATCTTAGTCAAACATGGCAATCCTTTTCTTCAACTACATGGTTGCTATCCATGTAGAGTTACATGCATGTATAGTACATGCACACCCATGTATAGTGAAACATATATATGCATACATAGGGGTTATAAATAGAAAAGGCAAGGACTGAAATGACTATACATTAATATGTAATTTCTATAAATTCCTTCATCCGGGTTCAGAAATATATATGTTTTCATACCAACTTTACATCTGATAGCCCTGCCCTAGTCTTCTCAGCATTTGTGTGTCCTTTTGAGAAAATCTTCGGTCACTTAATAAACACTGGCCTCTTTCATGCAAAGAATTGGGTTATTCTCTGAGGAAGGACAGACCATCTCCTCAGTGAGCTTGCTGACAAGAGTACTGGGCAAGAAAAAGGTGACAAAAAAAATAATAAAATAAGTATTAAACAAAGGAGGAAATATGGAGAAAAGAGTAATAAGCTATTTTAAAAAAAAAAAAAACTCTTACTATTTAGAACTTTGTATCCATACTCATTGAACTTATTATCACATAGTAGATTTAAATCCATAAAATACATCTTAAGAATATTTCTAAACTAATAACACCTAGAATGCTGATTCTATGTTATGCTATAAGGCATAAAAAGCAATACATTTTAGACTGTTTCCAGGTATAAAAATCTACATATAATAATCTCTTTAGGTAACAACAAATTCACACTACCAGCTACGGCTTTCTCTGAAATGGGCAAATCATGCCGGAAGCCAATAATTATTTGGAAACTTTCCCAAGTATCCAGAAAATCCATTAAATAAAGAAGCCTTTCCCTTTGGTTGCAACTTTGCAAGAACCAATGTTGACTCAGCTAAAGCACTGACTTATAACTTAATGGCTTAATGTTAAAGTAATTTTAACATGCTGTTTCTCTGGCTTTACTAGATATCAAGAAAAAATAGATTTAGATTTCTTTATTGCCTTGGCTTTTTATTTTAAACATAAAGTGGAAAATTCCTGTTTCAGGAAAGTCTTCTGGCAGAGAAAAATCTACCAAAATGCTAAGAAGTTAATATATTCAATTAAGAGGTTATCAAAGTGATAATACCCAGGGGAGATAAATCTTTGTTATAGAAATATTTTTATTTCAAAATGAGGACATTAAAAGCATAAGAAATCTAAAAGTTCTATGAAATTTCTTCAAACATATTTTGTGTATGTTATAGCAATAACCATGTGTGCCCCCCAAATGACTATCAAGTAGTTAATACAAATAGTAGCCATTTTAATCTTGTTTTCATTATACATGTTGTTACTTGACTTCAGCGTTTACTCAGTGACTAGTTACCACATGTGTAAGTTCTGAGCAGATGTTTCCAGCCACTTTTGGATTACTCTGTGAAGTATATTGAACAACTTAAGTTAAACAAGAGTTCTCCCTACCTTTTCCAAACACTGTCCACTCAAAAGGGACAGGGACATTACAGGTAAAAACCCAGAAAGTCCATAGTTCATCACGCATGAAATTAACAAGGCATGTTAGAACAGGGAGCATTCACTACAGTCAAGTGTGTCAATTAGGTGAAGAAAGTGGGAAAAAGGAGTATCTTACCTTGTTTCTGAAAGAGATTATAAATTTAAAATAAGAACACCATTGAAAACATATCTTTGAAGCGAGGAGACTCCCATCTCTAGATGATTCTATTTGTAATGGTGCTCGCTTTGCCTCCTTGCTTTGCCTTGTTCCTAGAAAGCACTGGGAATGATGTTTGTGTATTTTGCTCAGAGTTACTGAATGGTAGTGAAGGCACAGGTGAACGAGAGGTGGGGCAGTTAAAGTTAGGTAGGTTTCCTTATAAGTCGCAATAGGCATTACATAAATTTCTTATGTTCTTAGTTATATGACTATATTTTTTCACTATGGGTTTATGATTATCTGTGGCTAATAATTTTACTAGGAAAAAATAATATTTCACACAAGGATCTTTTTTTTTGTTTGTTTGGTTTTTGTTTTTTAGAGTAGAGGGGTAAATTTCAAAATTTGGTTCCCTAGTGTAATGTGGGTTATGAGTAATTCTTACTTTCTCTTGAAAGGTGTCATAAATTATGCTGATAGGCTTTAAATCTCCAAAACCTGCACAGGATTATTTTGAATTCTCACTTTGCTTTGTCTTTTATGGCACAATAATTAACAAATGGTCTTAAGGCTTAAAGTACTGAAAAGCTGATTAGAGGGTTAGTACTGTACTTCTCTGAGATCATTTTCAGGTAAAAAGAATACTAAAAGATGAATAAAGTTACAAGTTTTTATAGACTGCCCACAACATATTAAGATCAACATCGCCTCAAGACCAGGCTTTTTGAACTTTAGCTCCTGCATATGTAGTTAAATCAGTGAAACAAATGAACTCACAAACAATAAATATAAGGTGTTTTTAAGGGAAAAAATGTTATGAGGGGGCCCCCACAGGGTCATGGGATGAATCGCTTTAGAGGGGAGTCAGAGTCAGGAGGGGTTCTATGAGCTGAGATCTGAATAGTAAGCAGGAACGTGTCACATCAAAAGTCGGGGATGGAGCTCTCCAGGTGAGTGAGTAACGAGAATTCTCTAAGAGGGCAGTAAACACAGCGCTTTCAAGCTCGAAAGAAGCTGGGGGGACTGCAGCCTCACCGTGAAGAGAGTAGGGTTTTAGATGAGGTGGACAGAATAAGCAGGAGTGAGGCCATAATGCTTTATATTTGGTCTAGAGTACAGAGTTCAGATTTTATTCTGAAAACATTGAAAAATGGCTAAAGATTTTGAGCAAGAGAGTGATGTAATATGACTTACAAATACAAAAGACCCATGAGTACTGGATTATGGTGTTGCAAGAAGAAAGGTGAGATCCTTGGGGGGGTCTTGGGGTAGCTTAGGTGAGAAATCTTAGTGGTGTGGATGCTAGGTGCTAGGACACAGTGGAAATGGGTGGTAGAGAGATATCAACCAATTAGGGGAAAAAGTAAAAAGAAGATAGAGATGGCAACACTTGCTGATAGACTGGATATAGAGATTAAGGGAAAAGAGTATATCAAACACACCTTCTAGATTGTGACTTGAACAAACAAATGGATGGTGAGGCATAAAGAAATTGAGGAAGATGGTGGAAAGGACAGGTGTGGGCAGGGGAAGAGGGACTCAAATTGTCCCTTGGCATCCAGTATATGCCCAGCAGGTAGATGGATTTATTCATTTGGTACTCAGGGAAAAGTACACTGCTAGAAAGTTTTGGAATCATCAGTACATAGTGCTGTTTTTAGCCACGGGCCTGCTGAGAACATCTGGAGAAGGGGGAAATGCAGGTAGAGATGAGGAGCTAGCCTGGTCTGGGCTTTGGAGATGTTCAGCTCCAATAGGTAAGGTGAAAAGAGGATGCAGAGGTCACATATTTATTTTTTTTTCTCATGTAATTTTTAAAAAATCTAAATTAATTGCAAGGATTTAAAAATAGGAGACATTTGCATGAAAATCCACATTTCTGGCATCTGTTGAAAAGTCCAAATAACCTGCTATTTTTCAACCGGCATTTGCATTGGGCATCATCAGCGGGAACCAGTACCCTGCTCCCGTTCAGAATGGAGCATGCGTACACAGCAGTGGCACGGTCCATTCCACTCCCTGGTGTTCTCAGCACCATGGTGCTCCCATCAGTTCCCTCAGCCCTGCCCACCTGGGTATTTGCGTTCGACTTAGCTTTCATTTATTTCGGCACTCATTACGTTATAGGTTATCAGTTTGATTGTTCATTAAGAAGCAAAAGATTTCTTTTGCCTCCAGGATTGACTCTGTGATAGTATTATCTTGAGGTCTTGCATACTAAGTGAAGACATTAACCATACCAGTGTATAAAACCAACAATGTCTTTTCTGCAAATTATGGATAACTGGACCTTACATCTCACCACAAAGTGGAAGTGGTCTGAGCAGAGTCAAGTAGATTTGAGCTCTAGCCCTTTACCACATAAAGACACATTTCCAATAATTAAAGAGTGTGTGGTTAATTACAGCCAAATGAAGAAGAATGACTCATGCTAATGTTTTGGTTTCCCCGTACCCTTTGAAAGAAACCTGTATTACAAGTAAAATCTTGGAAAGTGTGTTTATATTAAGAATGTCATTGACCATATTAGTGAAATATTCAAATGTTATTTTTCATTTTTTCCTTAATCTATCACTGTGATAACCCAATTTGGTTTTTTAGTCTAAAATTATAGGAATCAATTACTATTTTTGTGCATAAGTCTTTGATATCATAGATAAATTTAAACTCTGAAAATTATTAACCAGAGCAGATAACCCTAAAATGACAACAATATTAAGATTGTCTCTATTTCTGGGGCAAGTTATATTGGACTTAGCAATGGCAATAATATTAATTAGTGAATATTTACATTTAAAACCACTATGTGTGATGCACAAGAGAAAATGGACTACCTAGGTCATCTCATATAGCACTGTATGAAGGTGGTTATCCCCACTGAAGCTAAGAGAGGTTCAAAGCTTGTCCCTACTCATATGGTTATTAAGTGAAAGCTGAGATTCAAACTCAGGCAGGCTGATTCTCATGCTCCTAATACAGCTTCTATCTAAAGCTTTTCTTAGAGATTGTTGAGTCTGTCAGTGTGTAAAGATTGGCTGTCATCTTCTATTCAATTGCTATAACTATGTCTCAGAAGAAATCAAATCACTATGAAAAAAAGTTTGATCATGGACCTTGAAGAAACTATTCTTACGAGTATTCCTATTTTTTTTTAAGACTTTATTTATTTGAGAGGGAGAGAGAGAGCAAGAGTGAGTACACAAGCAGTGGGGAGAGGCAGAGGGAGAAGCAGACTCAGTGCTGAGCAGGGAGCCTGACACAGGACTTAATACCAGGACCCTGGGATCATGACCTTAGTCAAAGGCAGATGCTTAACCAGCTGAACCACCCAGGCGCCCCCAAATTCTGTTGTCTCTTAGTGTTCCATACAGTACCTTCCTTCCACTACTTTGTAAGTAGTCTGTCTTACAATTCAAGTGAGTCAGTTAGCCTGGATTTTGTGTCATGTGTGAAGATACATGGCCGGAGGCAGACCCTTAACTGACTGAGCCAGCCAGGTGATCCAAGAATTGTTCCTGTTTCCTGGAGAAACCTGGCAACCGTGGGGATTCTTACAAGAAGGTAGAAGAGCTAGGTGGGCCAGCAGCTGTAAATGAATATAGGCCGTCCCTATCCCCAAATGAAGACCGTCCGGAATCATCAGGGAAATGGAGGAGACAGGAAGAAGTTGGATTATATAGATACAGATTTGGGTTTTTTCGAAAAGGCTTCAAGGTGGTGCTCCTGAATGAGCTCCTGTCCTGGTAGATTAAAAGAATCATCCAAAGTTGATGAGATACGGATTTCTCAGAAACCAAAGCCTTCCAGAAACTGTCTTCAGAAAGAGCACAGGAGAGAAGTCAATGTCAAAGATAAAAGGCAGTTTGCATACCTAGTACACTCTGGACCTCAGTAAGTGTTGGGCAGTAAAAGCCACTGGGCACTCACCATATGCCAGGCATAAAGTTAAGTTCTCAGTGAATCACCTCATTTAACTCTCATAAGAAACCTAGGAAAATGGTGGCTTAACTCCATTTTACTCATGAGGAAAATGAGTCACAGAAAGGTTAAATGACACAGTGCAGGAGTCCATAAGCTTAACCAGTAAATTATGACTAACAAAAAAACAAACAAACAAAAAAACCCCCCACCAGACCAAAAGGATAAGGAAAAACAAAGCCCACAAAGAACTTAGTCATCGGACAGAATTAAACACCCTCCTCACACCTTACTTCTTCCTGCTAGAAAAAAAGATGAAGACAGACTATTTTTCAGGATACTAACACAGCTTTCAGGTTTACCTCCGAGAAAAGAGATTTTTAAAGAGCATTCAGTGGATTGCCTACAGCTGCTTGGAGGCTCCAGATGCCTGTTTCAAGCAAAGAAGCTCACCTTTGATCAGATTTATGTGGCAGACTTTTGTCTAAGACATCCTGTAGGAAGAAAAAGTTCCACCGTCCCAGAAAACAAAAACAAAACAAGCAAACACCAAAAAACCCACCTTAAAAAAAAAAACAGTGTCATAGATCAACCTGTAGGCTCTAAAACGATGATAACATTTATTCTTATTTTTTACTATGAATTATGGATAAGAGAACAACACGGTACCCATTCATGATAAACATCACTGAGAACAATACTGTATGCTGGTGTTGGGCAGTTTTCTGTTACAGAAGCAAGTTAGCTCTAAGGCAAGGAAGGCAGACGGATACTGTCAATCCCCGAGAGCACGCACCACAGCACATCACATGCTTGACAGGAAGGACACTTGCCATTTAAGGACATTGTGAAAGCCCATTTTTTCCCCAAGATTTTATTTATTTATTTGACAGATCACAAGTAGGCAGAGAGGCAGGCAGAGAGAGAGGGGAGGACGCAGGCTCCCTGCTGGGCAGAGAGCCCGATGCGGGGCTTGATCCCAGGACCCTGGGATCATGACCTGAGCTGAAGGCAGAGGCTTAACCCACTGAGCCACCCAGGCGCCCCGAAAGCCCGTTTCTAAGCACTTGGGTTCAGCTGCAGATTGATAGCAGCGAGCGGGGCACAGATGATACCATAGTCAGAAGGTAAGCCCCAGCAGGGGGCGGGAGCAGTGTGGGGAGGGGTGTGTCCTTAGAGCCTCGGAGTCCAAAAGGCAAGGTCACCGATGGTGAGAAAGAGCAGTGACTTTACAACAAAGGCAGCCTTCACTTACTCATTTTTAGCGCAGGACTTTTCTTTTACAGTCAAAGCTAGACAGCAATCAGTTCCTTGGTCAATGGTTTCTTAAAAGAGGGAAAATGAAGCGAAATTGGCATGTTTGAAGACATGTTAAAAGAAGCTTTTTATTAGCAGAGCCATAGGTGATTGTGATCCTGAAATCACAACAGTATACTGGGTTGTGGCTACTGGTTTCTTGTGTATCTCTCCCGAGACACTTTCGTCAAGGCTTTGTGTTTACTTGTCAGTTAAAGTCCCTCAACTATTTCATTTATTGTGAGCGTAGGTGATATATTTGCATAGTTCACATTTTTTCTAAATATCTAAGTATACACAGTGAAAATCTCCAGGAGTCCTCTGCCAGATACCCACCTCACCTTCCCACAGGCTACCAAAGTCATTAGTTTCTTGTCAATCCTTTCTCATACAGTTTAAGTAAATGTAACTGTTTCTTTTGAATTGATACAAACAGTAAGCAGCACACACACACCCTTATGCGTCTTCAGGTCAGACTTTAAACTCCAGATGAGAGCAAAGGTGGTCTGAAATCCAAGCTGATCTGTACACCAGATCAATAGGTCTTGACAGAAAGGACATGTGGGAAAGGGGCAAGAGGACAGGGGGCAAGAAGGGATTCTCGCTAGAGCTCAGGTCCACTCTTCCCGAGCTACTGAGTCCCAGAGAAGAGGCTCAGGGTCCTCCGCAGCTCAGGAACAGCTGGGAAAGGAACAGCAGCAGCTCAGTCTCTGACAGACTAAAAGCAACCAGCCCTCCGAAAGGACACTAAAGGCTGTGTGGGGAGAAAGGGCGATAGCCAGGGACAGCGGAAAGGGCCCTCATAAAAGTGTCTGATGCACAGCTGACTAGACCCAGCAGAATCATGGCCAAACAATGGGACCTTTGGACAACTGTTGAACAGCTTCAGGAAAAAACTAGATTCATTCCTGTCTGAAGGAAACAAAATCATGATTCAGAGTTAAAGGTTAATGAGTAAGATGCTCCTTAATTTTTTCCTGAAGTATGTATTCTAGTCTAGTGTAACAAGTTACAGTTAGAAACACATGTCTATGTTTCATTGTTCCTTTAAAACGTTTTCGTCTTTGAGCTACAGTATGATATAAAGTAAATGCAGCCACACCCACATCTGGTGCCGTAGGTAGCTCAGGCTCCAGGCAGCCTGACCCTGTGTCACACACAGAGACCTTGCATGCCAAGCACTACCCTGGAGTGGGAGGAACGGTGTTAACAAGGCATGGCCCAGAGACACAGGGATCATTTTCAGAAGATTAGGGTAAGCAAAGCCATAAGGATATAAACCCATCTTGGTTGCTCATCCTCCAGCAGGTTTGGCTCCTATCTGATATTTTTGCCGTGTCTTTGCCACAAGCATTTTTGCCGCATTTTCATGGTATGATTAGTGGTAAGGCAATTGTGCCAAAGAAGATAAAATTATAGGGCACCTGGGTGGCTCAGTGGGTTAAAGCCTCTAACTTTGGCTCAGGTCATGATCTCAGGGTCCTGGGATCAAGCCCCGCATCGGGTCCTCTGCTCAGCAGGGAGCCTGCTTCCCCCTCTCTCTGCCTGCCTCTCTGCCTGCTTGTGATCTCTGTCAAATAAACAAAATCTTAAAAAAAAAAAAAAGAAGATAAAATTATAAAAAAAAATTTTAGAAAGGGGCATTCATGGGGCACCTGGGTCACTCAGTCAGCTAAGCATCAGCCTTCGGCTCAGTTCATGATCCCAGAGTCCTGGGATGGAGCCCCACATAGTGCTCCATGCTCAGTGGGGAGTCTGCTTCTCCCTCTACCCCCACCTGTGCGCAATCTCTACCCCCCCCCCCCCCCCCATCAAGTAAATAAATAAAATGCTTTTAAAAAAGGACATTCATTTTAAAAGATATAATGAAACATGAAATATGAGTAACAAAATTAAAAATATTTTATTATGAAATACAAAATATTTGAATATGTTTAAAATGTGTGTAAAGTCATGGCAAATCTGAGCAAAGAACTAATTTTATTTTGTGGATTATACCTAAGTACTTGTCTTCAAAGTCTTTCATTCATGATATTATGCCTTTGTGTGTGTGTGGATTTTATTTATGTATTTATTTATTTTGGCCTTGGTTCATTTCCTTGTTCAGCAGCTTATTTTTTCTTTCTTTGATAAAATTTCCTCCTTCATTGAGAGACTTACCAGTTTCCAAATACTTGGATGCATATTTATAATTAAGCTTTTTTAAAAAGTCTTATTTATCTTTTATATATATAGGTAGAGTACATGAGTAGACTCCCTGCTGAACAGAGTGCCCCACAAGGGGCTCCATCCCAGGACCCTGGGATAATGACCCGAGCCAAAATCAAGAGTCAGCTGCTTAGCCAACTGAGCCACCCAGGCACACTTGTAACTGAGCTTTGTGTTGCATTGTCGAAGACTGCTACATTGTTGTTTGTTCTTGGTTTACCGTGGATAGACATTCCAAAGTTCTATGGAAAACATGGGTTCAAACTCTGTGTCACTGTATGAAGGCTAAGATTTACACAACAGAAACTGGGAGTATTGCATCAATGGAGAAATGAAACCAAACTGTCACCACCAATTGATGAAAGCAACAAACTGTCAAACCAAATGGGCAACCAGTTGTTTTGTTGTGTTCTGTCTTATCTTTTACGGCAAAATTGTGTACGGCCAATGACTTATGCAGCTGAAGGTTTGCAGCAAAAATGCCTGCCAGAAGCAGGCCTCCGCTGTAACTACCTAGCACCAGTCTGTTTACCTGCAGGAAACTAACACCTTCCACACTGTGAGTCTTACACATCCAAACCCACCAAGTGACAACAAATACCACAAAAATAAGGAACCAATTTTAAACCTTGTACAGTTTTCTCAAATGACTCATCATGGAGCTGACAACTGAGCCAACCAGGTTGGAGTGTCAGGAAGGAATTAGCTTTTTCTTCAGAGTGATAAAAATTCTGGTAGTTGCACAACACTGTGAAGGCAATTAATACCACTGAATTCTACACTTAAAATTGGTTAAAATGGCAAATTTTACATTACATACATTTTCACCACAATAAAAAGAATTCAAATGATGTTGGTAGAGTTTTTTTTTCTTGGGAGAGTAATATTTTTTAATGTCCTTGTTTAGTCATCTTAAATATATTGCCCACTTTTGTCTTGTTTTGTGTTTTACATTTTATTAGTCTAGGAAATCCAAAGTCATGACCCTACTTCATCTATACCCCAATGAGAAAGTAACCAATGCTAAGACTGGTTATTTTGCACAATCCACAATTCACTGTAAAAAGACAAACTTCAATCTGTAACACCTCTTTTTTTCTGTCATATGTATTCCTTCAGCAATGAACTGCCATAAAAAAAATGATTATACTTTTAAAAGAACTAAGAAAAATAGGTAATAATCCAATCCATGGGGTGCCTGGGTGGTTCAGTCGGTTAAGCCGCTGCCTTTGGCTCAGGTCATGATCCCAGAGTCCAGGGATCAAGTCCTGCATTGGGCTCCTTGCTTGGCAGGGAGCCTGCTTCTCCGCCTCTGCCTGCTGCTCTGCCTGCTTGTGTGTGCGCTCACTCACGCTCTCCCTCTCTCTCTCTCTCTCTGACTAATAAATAAATAAATAAAATCTTTGGAAAAAATAAAATCCAATACCATATTTCTACATTGTATTTCTGCAACTAATTAATTGCTTGTGATCTCTTGTTTGCAAGAGATCATCTAAATGACACAGCAATAAGAAGATGAGTTGTTTGGTCATGGAGTTGCTTTCATAATTTGGTGAAATTGAATGATGTCCCCTGGATTTCACAGCAGAATTCGTAAAATAATAATGAGGCCCTGCTGTTTCCCCTGGAGACAACTGTGGTCTTTGAAGGGCATCAAATCTTTCAAGTCACTGTCATTGATACTCACTAGTAGAAATATGACATTTCAAAAAAAAAAAAAAAGAAATATGAAATTTCTGTGACTTACAAATTAAACTTTCCCAGTCCTTCCGAAATAAGCATATGTATGCTGCCTAGTTTTATGTATTCTTTCATATTTTTTATTAAAATTTTAAAAAACATAAGAGTGCTTATTCTGATGATCAAGGTTTATTTTTAGCTCTTGCATTTTATTTGCTTTGCAACTGCCTGTTGATCAAACAGTTTGATTTAAATGTTAATTTCAAACCACTTAGGTTTTTGCAGTCAAGGATGAAATTCAAGACTTACTAGGCAAGCCAGGTGCAAAGTTGGACAATTGGGTGCAAAGTTGGTCGGTCGAGCACTCATGCTCCATCCCCTTTCCTGCTCTTTGTCCCTGCCCTCTCACCTCTTCAGCTGATGTGTTTCCTGGCTCACCCCCATCATGACTACTTGCCATGATGAGCCTGACAAAAGTCCCAAAGTCAATATTTTCATGAGGCAGACCAGTCAGTGAAACACCCTGACTCACAGGCCAGTGCTTCCTCCTATATCTTTTTTGTTCTGCAACAGGTCACTCTCACCAAAATGCTCAGTGATTTATGATCTGAAGCGCTGATCTTCTAAAAACAAGCAAACTAACAAAAAGCATTGTTCTCAATGCCATGCTGGTGGTTTAGATTAATGAACACTGATGACCCTCAATCACCCGATGTGTTACACATTACACGTCTTTCTTAACCTTCCAGCCATGGACTTCTGGCATTGATTACCTCCATGCCCAGCCTCCCCACACCCCGCCGCCCCCAAAAAATAAGAATTACAGAATTTTAGACATTCTGGCAGGCTTGTTAGAAAAATTATTTTGTGGGAGATCAGTAGATTTTTGTATCTGCTCTATTCTCAGTATTATACCACATAAGTCATCATCTACTCACAATGTTGGATTATAAGCAAATAGTACCTAAAAAAATTAGAAGCTTACACTTCTAAAATACTACAAGATGATGTGTAGTTAACCACAGGGGAAAAAAAAATTAGAAGTCTCAGTCCCTTGTACAAGAGTTTTGATCTTTGCTTTGACTCTTTAATTTATGAAGCACTCAGACCTTGTATTCATTCTAGAACACCTGATGATTATGTGAAACCACAGAATAATTTCTACGTCTCCTTTATCATACAGTTGGCATTTTATGTATTTTTTCAACCCACATGGTTCAAAGTTTTATAAGTAAGTGGAGTTAATGAGGGCCAAAATTATGCTCAGTGTCAGGTAGTACCATATTTGAGAAAAACTGGGAGATCTACGCAGTAGGAACAGTTAACGGTGAGTGCACACTTACTTTTGATCAGACCTCCACATGTCTAAGAGGTCAGCTAGACAAGCTAGATATTACTATTCCTAATTCACAGGTAAAGAAATGAGAGCTTAGGGGGCGCCTGGGTGGTTCAGTGGGTTAAAGCCTCTGCCTTCGGCTCAGGTCATGACCCCAGGGTCCTGGGATGGAGCCCTCCATTGGGCTCTCTGCTCAGCAGGGAGCCTTCCCCCACCCCTGCCTGCCTCTCTGCCTACCTGTGATCTCTGTCAAATAAATAAATAAATAAAATCTTTAAAAAAAAAAAAAAAGAAAGAAAGAAATGGTAGCTTAGAGCTTACACAGCTTGCTCAAGGCTACAGAGCTATTAATCGAGGAGGTGAGGTTATAACAAGGTATAACATTGCAACCCTTGTTCCTAACTACTGTAATATCCTTGTCCCTGTGGATTTGGACATTAGCTTTGACTTGAAAGTAAAAATCTTGTGAGAGTCATGAAACTGCAGCCTCCTATAGCCCTGTGTCAGGTTTTAGCTCAAGCCTTGGCAGGGGAAGCTCACCGCCCAAGTGTCCTTCCAGGCACCCGGGTAGGAGATGTTCCCTACAACCCTCAGGCATTACTGAGCAGTCTACAGCACTTTCCTCGCCCCTGGAAAGAGGACACGTGCGGATGCAACAGTTGGGATATTGTAGGGGGAAGATAACAGGTAGGGGAGCTACCTATGTCTCTACCAATATAGAACTAATCTATATTGGAGAGATTTACCTTTCATCCCTTATGATTCTATGATCCTAAATAAAAAGATAATAAAATCTAAAGGAAATGCTTAATGAACTGGATTTAGGATTCATTTTAATTAAGCCATTATCCTCTTATTTATTATCTATTCCAAGACGGGGTATTAATGGCTTTGTTAAACTTTTCAGTTTCTGTGGATTGGGGCTGACTTATAAATGAAATATGGTCATTTTAAAATAATCATTCTGGGGCACCTGGGTGGCTCAGTTGGTTAAGCGACTGTCTTCAGCTCGGGTTGTGATCCGGCGTCCCGGGATCCAGTCCCGCATCGGGCTCCCTGCTCAGTGGGGAATCTGCTTCTCCCCCTAACCCTCCTACGTCTTGTGCCCTCTCTCTCTCTCTCTCTCGCTCGCTCTCTCATAAATAAATAAATAAATATTTAAATACGATCATTCTGATCGTATATGTTAAAAATATAACCACTGTGTCTCTCTTTGGGCACTTTTTATTTTGAAATCTGAATTCTGTGTATGCCATTAAATAAGTAAGTTATGGGATCTGTCTGGAGGTGAGTGGGTGCTCTTCCTGACCTGTGCATCCTAAATGATTCACAGCTGAGATTTACGCAGTCCCTACTTGCCTCAGGCAGGAAAGGCAGCAGAGGTTCATGCAAAGCAGTTTTTGGCAAGCTCCAAAAGCTGTGTGTAGATGAGAAGGTATGTCCGTGTCCAAGAGTTTTTATATTGCTTTCTCATTTTCCAATCTTGCATGCCCTCAAGAGACCTTGTCAAGGTCAAAGGCACAATAAGCTCACCGGGTGGTGGGGGGAACCCCAGAGAAAGCCAAGATGTGAAAAGCACAGCTGGCTCCCTGGGGAAGGGCAGCCCCAAAGACTTGGCAGGCAGGGACGATTGCAGTGCTCTCCGGAAGGCTACCTCGGTCTTGGAGTCGGGAGGAGGGAAACCAAAGGGCAAGGAAAAGAAAGGTGGGAATGAGATTTACTAGAAAACAAGGTGTATCGGAAAGCAAAGACAGGGGGTAGAAGGAGATTTAAGGGAACAAAGAAACAATTATTTGGTTAATCAGGAAATAAATACAACTTTGGATATACTTTCAGCATATCAGTTTTGAGGACTATATTTCAAAACCTGGAGGGATTCTTTGGTTTTTTGTGTTTTGTTTTGTTTTGTTTTTTTAAGCATTGGCTAAAAATACCTTTCTGATGTCTAGTCTTTGTGTGAAAGTAAAATACATACATCGTGTGTGAAATCCTTGAGAATAGCATATCACAAGTGTATATTTGAATAGAAACCACAATGTGAGTATATTTTCTTTGGCCAGAATAGTATAGTGAAAATTGATCACATTGCTTTATAATTTTGCTACAATTAAAATAAATATTTATTGTATTAGAAAGCTCAGGTGGGAAGAGAAATTTGCCTACCTTGAAAATTTTCATTTGTATTGATAAAATTCATCATAAGATTATATCATTTCACTTGGTCTTATTTCTGTATTTTTGATATTTAAATAGAGGAAAAAATAGAATTTGTTGTTAAATTATCAAACTTTGGTGACTGTGGAGTTTTATATTCAGTAATTTTCAACTATTATAACTAACATCCTTCTTTTTTTCAGTGGTTTAAAAGACATGACTACCTTGTAAGTGCCCTCTAGGTATTGAAGATATCTTTCTATGTGGTTCAAAAAATATTACTGTTCAAGAATGCAAAGAAGCTTGTCACCCAATGCTAATCGTTGTCAGATACTCTGTGTAGATAGCATATTTTATTTTAAAAAGAAAGCCTAAAAGCATATTTATGTTTCTTCTTTTTTAATTTTTTAATTTTTATTTTTTTTTTATTTTAGCAGAAAATGGCCCCCATCTACTCGTGGAAGCAGAACAAGCCAGGGTGTTCTCACATCGAGGTGGCAATGTTACACTGCCATGTAAATTTTATCGAGACCCTACAGCATTTGGCTCAGGAACCCACAAGATCCGAATTAAGTGGACCAAGCTAACTTCAGATTACCTCAAGGAAGTGGACGTTTTTGTTTCCATGGGATATCACAAGAAAGCCTATGGAGGCTACCAGGGTAGAGTGTTTCTGAAGGGAGGCAGTGATAATGATGCTTCTCTGGTGATCGCAGACCTCACCCTGGAGGATTATGGGAAATATAAGTGTGAGGTGATTGAAGGATTGGAAGATGATACTGCTGTGGTAGCATTAGATTTACAAGGTAGGTATCTATAAATCATTTTAAACTTGGAAATGATAATTAATCATTTTCTGTGACGAGTAATGTCTAGTGGTAACCATAGCGATTAACGTGAGAAATCAGAAGTCCATGCATAGCAGGCTTCTTTTCTTTTGTATTTTGCAGTCTGTCACTGATTCCAGCTTTCGTATTTGAAATGTACACAAAATAGTTATACACAAAATTGAAGCTATTTGCAAGTAGGAGAGACGTGCAGTGGAATTGAATTAATAATATTTGGAAACTGCCTTATGCTATTCAAAATTGAAATCTTATGACATGGTTATTGAGAAATCAGATTGGATGCATTTTTATTATGCTTCTAACATTATCTCAGTTTCAAAATAATGGCAACTTTTGTGAAGGACATCTGCTAACTAAAATACCTGTTATTGTATTCTATAAAGTAACTGCGAAATCTTAATTTAACAAAAAAGCGCCCTCCAGGTTTATTTAAATAAATAAGTAAAGAAGTAAACTTTCTTTAATGATCCAGAGTCTTTTAAACACCAAATACCAAACAATATAGGCATTCTGGGGGAATTTTTTCCCCTGAAATATGTAATCTACCCAGTAGGTTCAAAAACCAAAATGTAGAGAAATAAACAATAAAAAGTGTCCTCGCTGCCCAAAGTCCACCCTCTATAGACCCCACCAGTGGGGAAACTCCTCTGTTTCTCATGCATCTCAGAACATCTTATATTCATGAATTTCAGTGTTTCTTTACACTGAAGGATGAATTTTTGGCTGCTTTGGTAGAATACTTTCCTTCCTTCTGCGCGTAAACTAGAGGTGTGTGTTTGTTAGAAGTCCCTTTTATAACCTAGGACAGATTTGTGCTTTTGGAAAAGCATCTGTTTGCCCCACTAGCGTATCCCTGAAGAGGTGACCTCCTGAATCCCACAGAATCCCATCACACACATGGAGACTTCTCAGCTTTAGGTATCTAATAAATTGCATGATATCATAAAGTACATTTTTGGGATCTTCTCTTGTCTCTCCTTTTTCCTCTTGTCTCTCTTAGTCATAGTTCTTGGCTCCTGATTCCATATCACCTTGTACTTTCAGTTTTTATTGAGTCACATGAATATCCATAAACATTGGCATTATTCAAGATGAAAGAAGTGATTGGTTTAGGGAAAACAGTTAATCATCAAATATGAACGACAACCAATTTTCTTTATCGAAGGGGCAGCAGGCAGTGGACAGACCCTCGAGCTAGTAGTACCAACCAAAACTTTCAGGTTAGTCCCAGTTCTACCAGTATGAGTTTTGAAACTGGGGCAAATTATTTAATTCTTGTACCTGGCTTCCTCATCTATGAAAAACAGGTTGAACTACATTATCTGTTCAGTTACTTTTTCTTCTAAAATTCTGTTTCTATACCATGCCATATTTACTATCTCCCTACATTTATTTTAAAATGAAATTTTAAGTGACTAGAAAGCAGTAGAACTTGCCAGAAAGAGAAGGAAACCATAAAAATAAATACAATGAATATAAGATATCCATATTCCACCTGGATCCCTGCTTGCTAAGAGCTTTGAGCATGGAGCCTGCTATACTTTTGTTTAAAAAGGAACTTTACAATGTGTCAGAGGATGATGCACTCCAAGGTCAAACTGAGACTGTATTCAAGACATACTTAGAGGTGTTGAAAAGGAAATGTAAAAAGAGTAATTTTTCCTGCCCAGGCCCTTCCCCATCCCAAATCACCACATTTTCCATGCTATTGGAACACTTCTCTACCATATAACCCATTAACATATGAGCCAAGTAAATGTGTCCAAGAAACCAATTTAACTGATAAATATTTTTGTAAGTGCTATTTCGGTGCCAGGAGATGTGAAGATTTCCAAATCTTGGTTCTTTTCATTCAACGGTCTGACAGGCTATTAAAGATTCTAATACACTTTCAAAAGTAAGTATTTTAAAATAAGCAGAAATTATTACATTGTAGGTCAACTACCCTTCAAATATAATAAATAAATAAAGGAAATAAGGTAGACTTGGGTTATAGAGTAAGCAAGTACAAAGCCATTGCTCTACTCCCGTGCACCCTGTTTGGTTCACCTCAGTAATCCCCCTTGACAGAGGAGACTTAGGGAGAACTCCTTTTCTATGGTAACATGGCCAGTAGTAAGAGCTAGAACTGGAATTTGCCAGCAAGAACACTGGAAGAAGCCTCTGCTTTTATCCACTCTGATCCAAGGAGGAGAAATTCTCTGTTGGAGAGAAGACCAGAGACTTCCAAAAGGCAGCAGTCTTTGGCAGTTTCTGGCTGCAGAGGATTCTTAAAGCGCCCAGAGTGACTCGGGTGATTATCTACCGGCTGTCTTTGGTCACAGTGCATTAATTGGTGTGCTCATGGTGGCTCATGGTGGTTCCGTTCCCCTCCCTGCAGGTAGCGTTTTTCTGCCTTTCTTGTGTGCTGCAGAAAGGGTAGAAGCAGTCATTAACCAGAGCACCTGCCTTGAAACAGCTAACATTTTAACCTTTGGCATTATACACATGAATCCATTTCTGAACAACTGAAGAACATACACATCTCCCAAGAGTAAGATTCGAGTTTCACCCTGTCCCCTCCGCTCCATAGCTGCGAAGCTCTCGCACCTTACAGAGGGTTCCATTATAACTCTCATCACACTTTGTTTTGCAAAGTTTGCCGACTTGCCTTCTCCACCCAATACGTACAATCTAGTTGACGGCATCAGGTACCAAGAACAAAGTTGTTCTTGTAAACTACTTGTTTACAAGTAGTTCGTACTTATAAACTCCAGTTTGCAAGTGACTGAATGTTGGATACAGTGGGTTTAAGCTTTCAAAGACATAAACAAAACATGCACACCATGGACGGACGCCATGGAAAGTACTGCAAAGCAAGGAACGCTTGATTGGGACCGCAGAAGGCGAACCTGGTCCTTCCAAAGGCAGAGAGCGTAAAAAAGCAAGGGAGAGGACATCACGGGTGTGAGAGAGAAATTCCTCAAGGGGAAAAATGTGAGCAGCAGGTGCTATAGACAGTCTGCCTCCACATGGGTTGGTTTAAGGTTCTCAGCTTGGCAATAGGATAAGATAAAAAAAAATTTTTATCACAGCCAATTTCAAACATTTAGAAAAATGGAAAGACTCGTATACTGAATCCCTGTATACCATTGTCCAGCTTCAAAAATTACCATGATAAAGACACCTTATTTATTTTTTTAAATTTATTTAACAGACAGAGATCACAAGTAGGCAGAAAGGCAGGCAGAGAGAGGAGGGGGGAAAGCAGGCTTCCCGCCAAGCAGAGAGCCCTATGCGGGGCTCGATCCCAGGACCCTGAGATCATGGACCTGAGCTGAAGGCAGAGGCTTTAACCCACTGAGCCACCCAGACACCCTAAAGACACCTTATTTTATCTCGCTTTGGATAATCCCATTTGCACTGAATAATTTTCAAGAACAACTCAGATAGCATATTATTCTATTTATGTATGCTGCAATATGAGGCAAGGACTCGTATTTTAAAATGAAATTACAAAAATAAATTTAAGATGGTTACTGTAGAATAACATTTGAAGAAGCTTGGTTGCTAACCTGAAGGTAGACATTGAGAGTGACTTGGTAATTTCCACATAGTCTGGGACAGATGAGCAAGGTGCCATGATTATATACTTAAGAGTTTAAGGACTATGTGGCAAAGAGATTTTGTGGTTAGCCCATAATAGCTCCAACCCAGTTTTTGACTTTTTTTCATTATCAGTTACATTCTTACATGTGACCATCAGGCAAGTTTCAGTCAAAGTCCTCATCAATCTGCTAATGTATGTAAATAAGGCCAAGGAAGCATATCATTTTAAATGTCATGATGATGCTTTTTCAGCTGTACTTGTACAATGTTTTAAATTACATTGGTCCTTTAATACATGCTAAATGCTATGTTCTCCAAAGAATTTCTCCAATTAGGACAAAAATCATTCTTCTTTAAGATGTCCAAATTATATGGTTTGTATTTATAGTACAAGATTTTATTCTGTCTTGGATTCAAACTAAACTAAACTAAACTAAAAATGTGGCACTTTTTTTTTTTTTCCAATCTCCCATTGTATTGGTTTTCTGGTAGTGACAATGGGGCTAGCTACAAAAAAATATAGTCTGAGAACTTTTAGAAATAGAAAAAAATAATTCAGATATGTGTATAGCACTGAGAGGCACTAGAAAGGGCACTGAGGAAGGGAAAATTATACTCATGGTGTCTATTACTCAAGTTACTGGAATTGACGTTAGCTTTCATATGGGCTATGGAATGAACATCCTTCAGATGTCTGACAAATTGATATTTGCCAACAACTAGGATGAACTGGACTGTGCAATTATAAATATTAAAGAGTATGTTTTCAAAATGTATTTCTACTGACTAAACCACTCACATTCTTCTCCATACGTAGATCATCTTTATTAATTACCTTTGTCATGATGCATACCAGCCGTTCATGGGAAAAGAGACAACTTCTGATTACATTTTGACATATGAGGATAAAATAATCATACTTGGAAAATAATCACACGCCCTTCATTTTCACTGATGGAAGTTTACTTTGTATTTTTGTAATGCTGGATGAAAGCAATATCCATTCCCTCTATAATTCAGCTACAGGAAGTGCACATTTTTTCCACAGAGAAAGATTTCTGCAATTACAGTCTTGGATGTTGAAATCTTAATTTGGGGGAAGTAAAACAAGTAAATAAATAAAACACTAACAAACATGCAGTTTCAGAAATGTCCCTGCTTGTAAGAAACATCTGATTATTGAAATGTGTACACCAAATGAGCACAGTATGGTGAAACTTTTACAACTTTGGCTGAGACACAGAAATAGACCTTGATTTACTTGGGATGCATTCTTTTCCATAATCATAAACATTAATTAAAATTCAACTAAATGTTTTGAATTAATATAACAATAAGTTGGCCATTCATTCCTACAGTTGCAAAATAATGAAGTTTCAGTATTGGGTTTCATTATGACTTTTTTTTTTTTTAAGATTTTATTTATTTATTTGACAGACAGAGATCACAAGTAGGCAGAGAGCAGGCAGGGAGAGGGGGGAAGCAGGCTCCCCACTGAGTGGAGAGCCCGATGATACAGGGCTCGATCCCAGAACCCTGGGATTATGACCTGAGCTGAAGGTAGAGGTTTAACCCACTGAGCCACTCAGGAGCCCCTCATTATGACTTTTTTTTTTTTTTTCATCATGACTTTAAGAAATGTTTGCATGAAGTTATGTTAAATTTGAAAGGAACTTAAATAAAAATACATTACACTGAATTTGGAACTGAATCAATCATGGTAACATTCAACGGTTAATCAAGAACCAACTACTCAAGAAAATTTTTTCCTAATTCCCACGAGAGTCCACCAAATACCACCACAGTGAATTTAAAACCAGAAAGGCTCTCTAAGTCTTAAAAATCATTGTAAATTAAAATATCCTATAGTCTCCACTATTCCCTTCTTGAGACATTTGGGAAACGGACTCCAATCCAAATGGTTTCTCCCTCCAGACTGAAACACTTTGAGATTTTTCTCTCACTTGGGGTCTAGCTGCCAAGGAAATCTTTCTTGGATAAATTAAAATTTTTTCTTTTCGTTGGCATTGCTGGGGTTCTGAGGAAAGAGGATGAAAGGCATGAGGGGACAGGGAGAGCTATAGCAGTTCCTTCCCAGCCCTAACTGGGTTCTTAGCTGGATGCCTGGAAATAGCTCTTCTTCGATAGAACCATCTCAGGCTCCCCCCCAACCCCCATCACTGCAGGGGGCAGTGGCAACTGAGAGAGTCTTTTCCTCCTTCCTTTTGGCTCTGATTCAACTTACAGATCCCTCAGCCAAGAACCTGAGAAGGCAGGATGAGATCAGGAAGCCTTCCTGGATCGCTGCCTCTAGGGAACATTGCCAGCTGGACCATCCTAGAGGGACAAACGTGTCCTGCAGAGGCCTTGGGTGGACACGACTGGATTTAGGCTATTGAAATTTCTTCTTGTAGAGTCTTCCAGGACAATTTATAAAAGAAAACACTTCCTGTGTCCTGGTTACATCATTAGTGAATCGTACATTCATCTTGAACAGGGTCTGCGGTCTCATAAAACAGCACTTGTGATATAACTCACCAATTACTGTGTCAGTGGGACAATTTATTATATTCCACAAGCTAAAGCATTAATTATTTCTAATTATAACCAAAAATCCAAGGCAAGGCCTTAAATAACCACTCTGAATTAATTGTCTTTTATGGGGAGACATTTTGAGGCAGGGGTCCTTCTGAAAGTCCAGCAAATGATACAAGTTTGCTTTCTGATGCTGTAATTCTTATCTTTGAAAGAAAATGCGCAGAAAGTTAGGAGATGGTTCAATCACCTCCAGTGATTATCTGACCCAAAAGAAGGCTTTGGGGAAGCCATTGTATCTTCCCAGGCAAAGTCAAGTCACACTGTTCATATTTGTTAAGGGTTTTGCCCTCTCAAATATTTAACTTAATTCTTTGGCATTAACTCAACTGATATTTATTCTGTATCTGCCTTGTACAGGACAAGCTTTGAGAAGGGTTTGTGGTTGTTTTTTTTTTCCCCTATTTGCAAGAAAAATGTTTTTAAAAGCTCATTTCAATTTACAACATATGAATATGGACACTGAAGAATTATTTTAAACAAAAGTTCTCATTTTTGTTGTGCATACAAGAACAGAAAAAAAAATAAGATCAAGGGCTACAATTTAAAGTTGAAATGGATAACCAAGCCAGGATACCCTCAATGGAGTATGGAGTGAGGTATGCTCCACTGTAAAGAATTGGCTTATTAATATGAAATAAGGCTGCTTAATTAGGTTTTTCTTAAATATGTGTAAAATGATTTTTGAGTTTCTCCAAGTAAGAAACCCCCTAAGTGAAAGTTACTTAGGTAAGTAAGTTTCTAGGAGCAGATATAAAATAATGTATCTAATTTGAATCACTTGTTACCATGTTTGTTTACACATTTAAAAGGCTGTCCTGGGCACCCGCGTGCCTTAGTTCTTAAGTGGCTGCCTTCCCTCAGGTCATGATCCCCAGGGTCCTCTCTCTGCTCAGCAGGAAGCCTGCTTCTCCCTCTCCTCCCTGCTTGTGTTCCCTCTCTCGCTGTGACTCTCTCTGTCAAATAAATAAATAAAATCTTAAAAAAATAAAAGAAAATGAAGAATGAATCTATCATAAATAAATAAAAATAAAAGGCTGTTTAAGTGGGGCACCTGGGTGGCTCATTTGGTTAAGCATCCAACTCTTGATTTCAGCTCAGGTCATGATCTCAGGGTCTGGGATCAAGCCCTGAGTCTGCTCTACACTCTGTGCCATGGAATCTGCTTGAGATTCCCTCTCTCCCTCTCCTTTTGCTCCCCCTCACTCCAAGGCGCTCTCTCCCCGAATAAATAAATAAATGAAATCTTTTTAAAAATAAGTAAAAAAATAAAAGACTATCCTAAGCTAATTACTAATTATATAACTACTAACAAAAAACATGCAAATTCTGATAAATTCCTTCTCTCTGAGCACTATTTCTATTCCTTCCCCATTATTAGTATTCAATATTGACTTTTTCCTAGCTGAAAAGGACTCAGTAGTAATCCATTTTAAAGTTATTAACAGAAGCAGCAGAAGGTAAATTCTCAAGGAGGCTATTTGAAAAATATAACCCATGGATGAATCATTCCAAAAAGGTGAATGTTAAAGCTTAAATTGAACTCTTAGTGAAAGGGTAATTCACTGAAGTCATCAAACCGCATATCTTAACTGTGAAATGCTCAGAGCTGAGAGGCTGTTTGTAGGGGAAAGGGACCACGAGAAACCCCTGCAAGCTGACCAAAAACCGTAACTTCATCTGATGGAGACTGTATTCTGTTTTCACCATTCAAGCGACATTTGCTCACGGTTGTTACTTTCTGTCCCACTAATCCCTTGGTCTCTTCTTTGGACAGGTGTGGTATTCCCTTACTTCCCACGACTCGGGCGCTACAATCTCAATTTCCACGAGGCACAGCAGGCGTGTCTGGACCAGGATGCTGTGATTGCCTCCTTCGACCAGCTGTACGATGCCTGGCGGGGCGGGCTAGACTGGTGCAACGCCGGCTGGCTCAGTGACGGGTCTGTGCAGTACCCCATCACGAAGCCCAGAGAGCCTTGCGGGGGCCAGAACACGGTGCCCGGTGTCAGGAACTACGGGTTTTGGGATAAAGACAAAAGCAGATATGATGTTTTCTGTTTTACATCTAACTTCAATGGTAAGCTATTAAGCTCTTCGGTAATAGTAAGATATTACTGCCTTCTTTCCTGTCCTGGGGACCAATGTGTACTATAACACCACACTCAATTTTTAATCTTACATGCTTTGATGTATTGCCCTGAGTTAGAAAAGATGAAAAGTTCTTTAACATCATAATTTAAAAAAATATTCACAGGAGCAAAAATGTCCATTTCCACTATTCCTAGGTATTATTGCATCTGATTGTAATTATAAAATGGTTTAAGTTGAGATATTCTACAGGGTCTGTTTGTTATTGACATAGATGATGCTGTCACTGTGTGTCATAGAGATGTGTGCCATGGGATACAGGTCTCTAATTGAAGGGAGAGTAGCCTCTATGTCATACTCTAAATTACAAAGGCAATTATGTTCATAGTTGATCAGTAAAACTCATAATAATGAGACAGCTCAGAGTAAAGAGGACTTTGCAAAACAAAAACAAAAACAAAAGCCCGACAACAACAAGAAACAAAAAAGTAGCAATGACACTGGAGACGAAAGCAGAAGAAAAGAGATATAGGTTGTCTCCGTGTTGATGGTAGGTCTGTTGTCTTCAACTCCCAACCCAGTCTTCCCCATCCAGAACCAGCTACACAATTTGTGGGACCTAGTGCAGAATGAAAATGTGGGTTCAAAATTTATGTTCAAAATTCATGTTCATAATTATTTTCAAAATTTATGGTCACAATTATGTTCAAAAATTATGCATTTTAAGATGGTGACAGAAGTACATTCAACACACATGGAGCCCTGTGTAACTGCACAGGTCACACGCCCATAAAGCAAACCCTGGCCCCATCATTTTCTATGTTAGTTCCCTGGCAACATGCTTTGGGAAAAACAGGAAGGGATCAGGGATGAACCAACTTTCTGTAAAGGGCCAGATGATAAATATTTTTGGCTTTTGTGGGCCGCACAGTCTCTGTTGTAGCTACTCAGTGTAGTTTTATACGTTGTAATACAAAACAGCCACAGAGAGTATGAAAAGGATGGGTATGCCTGTGTTTCAACACAACTTCTGGCGACCCGTGTGCAGTAGTGTGCGGACCTCTGGTATGGATGACAGAGCCAACCTTCTAACTCATGCTCTGGTGGCCTCCACCTTTCCTCCAAATCACACTGTCTTAGTCTCACCCGAAAGAATAGGCAAGCATTCATTTATACTGCAGGAAGCTATATGTAATGGAGGGCAAGGAGACGTCCCACTACAATGTGTAATCAGGTAATAGAGTCTGATTATATTCCACTGAGACTCAAAGTCTGAGAAAATCTTCCACGTAGCATTTCAGCCAGTTGATGTCCTACTTTATACATTGTATGCATATTTAATATACACTGAAGGTATTTCAGTAATTAACTTTATTCAATGAGTGGCTAAGATTAATCCACTCTTTCTTGTGCAATCAAGAAATGGTTAGGTGTCAGAGCTCCCACTGAATACATAAATTTATCCTCTTTGCTAGTAACTGAACAGACTCGGTTCACATTCTGAGTCCGCATTATTTATGGCAAGTGACTTCCTGTATTTTTTGCATTTTCATACTGTAGTCTTTGAATCAGAATAATGTCTTATTGATACCTGTAATGAAAAGGACTTGAGGGCTTTTGATTTTTTTTTAAATGGACTTTTATGCCAGGAATGTTTTTTGATCTTTTCACATTCAAATTTTGCCTCTCCAGAAACTTGTGCTAGGGTTCAGTCTTGTACAGCTAGAATTTAAATAGCTCTTCCTTTTAACATGGAATTCTGTCTTCTGTGGTGCTACAGAAGGGCCCTTTTAGTCACTAATTAGCTAACAGAAAGTGCATCTGTCATTTCCCTTCTCGGTTTCAAAGCTCTAAAAGGGCACGTCTGAACTTATATTAAGGGACAAGGAAAAAACTAATTTAATGGCGAATGACCGGGGGGGGGGGCGCTACGTTTAACCCACAACCCTGCATTGCTCTATCTCCCCCTTCCATGGGGAACACTTCCGTTTGGGCTGCTTCCATCTCTGGGCGGCTCAGCAGCAGACGGGCGCATAACTCTCTCCCCTTCTCTCCGCAGGCCGGTTTTACTACCTGATCCACCCCACCAAGCTGACCTACGACGAAGCGGTGCAAGCTTGTCTCAACGATGGTGCTCAGATCGCAAAAGTGGGCCAGATCTTCGCAGCCTGGAAACTTCTGGGATATGACCGCTGCGATGCGGGCTGGCTGGCGGATGGCAGCGTCCGCTACCCCATCTCTCGGCCGAGGAGGCGCTGCAGTCCCACGGAGGCTGCCGTGCGCTTCGTGGGGTTCCCAGATAAAAAGCATAAGCTGTATGGTGTCTACTGCTTCAGACCATACAACTGAGCGTGCCCCTAGAGCACATCAGTTTTAAAGTCATTAAGAACATGTGAAAGGTTTTTTGTTTTTTTTTGTTTTGTTTTGGGGTTTTTTTGTTTGTTTGTTTGTTTTTTTCAATACGAACTCGTGCAAGTTACCAAAACTGTGATAACCCTTTTTTACTTACTGGAAAGAGTCATTTTCATAAAGATCAATTCATGAATTTGTTTTTGTAAAGCTATCATTCAATATATATTATAAATTAATATAATTTTAAGGGAAGCGCTAGATAAGGAGGCTTTAGAGCCAAATTGTTTAGGCTACATCATCCCAGTGAAGTATCCTTTCATGAACGGGGCATGCAATAGCTTGAGGGTTGCGAGGGTGACATTAAGGAAAGTGTGGCTACTCAGAGCAGCAGCTTCCACAAGCACAAATTTTACACATTTGTACAATTTTAAAATGCACTGCAATTAGAGCAACGGATTTGAAATACAGGCTTCTTTACATAAACTGAGATTCCGAGAGGTTGCACAAAACAGTTTCACAAGGGAACAATCTACACTTTTCTAAAATATATTATTTCAAGTCTCCAATAAACAGAACATTTTAGTCTTTAAAATCCTGCCTTTTTGACCAAA
>NW_019154103.1:9006543-9264020 GCF_002288905.1 Enhydra lutris kenyoni | reverse complement strand
AAAGAAAGAAAGAAAGAAAGAAAGAAAGAAAGAAAGAAAGAAAGAAAGAAATTCATATGGACTCCAATGCATAGTGACAAGCACAGTTAAAACTCCTTAATAACCCCATTTATATGAAGTATGAAACATAAATGAGCAGATAATATTTAACCAATGAGAGACTCCTATCTTCTTTTAATTGAAATGACAGGTACCTGAGAAAATCATTAAATCTTTTGAGTAGCTTTACTGAGTTATATTTAAATTCTAAGGGCCGTCTGCTAAGCAGCATTAGCATCTACTCAGGGCAGTTATATAGATAAACTGCTGGACAGAAAAATTGTAAAATTTAGCAGCTTGATTTTATGTTAGCCTATGAAATATATTGTCCTATAAAAATAACTTTAAACTATTTAATATTTCCTTCTTATTTACCTTACATGAAAAAAATTTAAACCACAAAAGAAATGAGTAACTCAACACTTGCCTAACCAATGACAAGACAACCAAATACAGACCCAACTTTCAAAATTCCCCTTATTCTTCTTTGTATATACTAGAAAGCCCAAACGGTGCCTGTGTGTGGGGAAACAAGAGAACAAAGTCGTTCTAAACCTTCCTCCAAATAGAAAACGTGGTCAGTGATGTCACTTTCCTTGCTGGTCATCATTCGGCTTAAATGAAATACAGAACCTCCCATCAAAGAGTTTACACTAAAATCTTCAGGGCTTTAAATGAAAGGGTAAGGCCAGCTTAGAAAAACAACTTTAGACATTAGCAGCTCCAATATTAAATACAGCTCTGTTTTCCTATATTTTTATGACTGTTGAGACCCCGCAGGGACCAATATTTGTATTCAAATTACATTTCATGGTTTCCCATTGTTTCACAATGAGTTCTAATAAATGGGATTTAGTATAATAATCCAAGTATGACATAGCTGGTATGCTTTCATGAATGTTTTTATGTAGATTTTCCTCCCATGAACATGAGTAAATAAATCTGTTTCCTGAATTGATTGTGGTTGCATTTAAAGCTCTGTAATAATTCTAATAAATTTACTCTATAGAGTTACATGTGTGGAAGGTATAGAACAATTGGAAGTCCATGAAACCATAATTATACCCATACATTATCTAGAGAAAATATTGTAAATAAAAGTAGATCATTTCTTTTATTGAAGCATATCTGGGAAATTTCAGATGCTTCAATATTAAAAGAGGATAGTGTATGCATGCACATTTTTACATTAGGTTGGATACACAAATTGTACAAAAATATAAATCTAAAGAGGTTGTAAAGTTTAACTCAAACATGGCTGATACAACTAGCAAACTTCTAAATTAAAAATACCTGAATGGTCTAGGGTAAGATGAATACATCATTTAAAGAGGGGATCATCTCCAAAACAGCAACTTTAACACCTCAAATATGGGGGGTAGCATAACGGAGGGAGCCCATGTGTGAATGATTATGACCCACATTTCAAGAATGTTATTAGAAATACAAGTGGGAACACATTTCTATTGAAGCAGGTATATAATTTTCAGTTATTGCTGCAGAACTCTATCTTTATAATATTAAGCATAGTAGGGTTTCTTAACTTTTGAATACTTACTAGTATTGGAATTGGTGCTGTTCAAAATCTCTGGAGTGACTGTTAGCTAATTAAAATCTATACTGATTGCACACCATTTTTCCATGCTTATTAAAAAAATCTTAATGGAATGAATACTGCTGGGCAGAATTTTTATCTTCTGACTTCCCCCAAAGGATCAGAGTCCCCTAACTCCTTTGGACTCCTTCCTGAAGGAGGGTTTTTAAAATGTTCTTATTTTACAGTTTTTCCATCAATGTCTCTTTTCCTACTTCATTCCCCAAGATAGCTCACTGAGGATTTCTAAAAAAGAAAAGCTATCTTAATACATATAATTCCTAGAAGAAAGTCAGTGTAGCACTGACGAATTCAGAAATTACTCCTCAGACTTGGGTTCCAAGAGTACCAGAGGCATGAGGTGGGAGTCTCAATTAGGAAATTTTGTTTTGACCATTTTGTCCATAATTAACAATTGTGGCCCATACAAGGAACAAAGTTGACTTGCAAATTTCAATGAGATACCTACATTTGAGAACACCAACCAAAAGAAATGATTCACATGGAAAGAGGGAATAGGAATGAAAATAAGTCATATTAACACTGGAAACCATCTTTAAATGACTGCTGCCATATTTTATCATGGTAATCTTTAGTCAAATATGGTATTTGTAAATTTGAACCTTCTGTCATAGAAAGGGGGCCGGTACCTATGTTTAAGCTTTATTTTATGCAATAATGTAGTTGCTTATTATTTTGGCAATTAGAAGTAGACTCAAAGGAGATTCCAATTTGGTTGCTGGCAGCCATAATGGGTTTCTTCAGATCAGTGCTCCAAAGAATATGGTGGTCCCATAGAGTAGCTGACCACTAAGGAGGGGAGAAACTGATAAACCTATCAGTTTTCAACAAAGAACGCATCAAGAATGATCAATGGAAAACGGACAGTTTTGTTGAGAAGTGAACTGTATCATAGCTCACTACTGCCAGAGCAGCAATGATGTACAACAAAAGAAATGAGAAATTCAAGTCATTAAACCACCTGATTAAAAGAAAAACCAGTATTTAAAGGCATTTAATACCTACTGAGTACAAATCTGAGGAGAAGAACCAATCTGTATTACCCCCCGCAAAATGTTTTCATTTTCTGTAAGATACAATGAACTGATAAACAAACATTAAAAGTCAATTTTGTGTTACCCCAGTATCTTTTGATTCGTCTGAGTTGTAGAATCTTAGCTATTAATCTTTGGTCAAACTCTATAAATATACATTATTTCAAGAAAAGACATTTAACCCATCCTTGTTTTGATACATTTCAGTTCAAATTGTAAACAACATAACAAAATTTCCATTTCTTATTATTTTTGCAAGGTTGGGGGGAAAGTGCCTATCTATGGTAATGCTAAATCACCCATAGTATATCCCAAAATCTTTTGGCTTTTTTTTCCTTTTTATATGATTCAAATCTTCATTTATTTTGCTCACCATGTTAGCAATCCCAGAAATCTGTGGTGTTAATTAAATTAATATGCTTGACATGCTTTATGACCTCAATTATTAGCACTGAATTAAAAGAAAGATCCTTATTTTCATAGTAAAGTCCTTATACCCCAATAACAAGGAATATACCTTTCCTGAATTTTCAACTGGGAGAATACTTTCTGGAGATCGCTGGCATACAGAAACCACTTCTTGAGTATAAGAGTCTATAGCCAGTACAATGACTTGAATGCAAACACACCCAAAACAGTTTGAGCCAATGACATTCAAGCACTAAACTACACTTTAAAAATTTTCCCATACTTATTTGGAATACAACAAACAGCCTTGGAGAAGAAAGAACAAGAGTAAATATGAAGTTAAATAATATTTAAGTGCTTAAGTTCTGACAGAGATGAAAGATACCATCTTTGACTTTGCCAGCAAATTTCATGTTTGACTAATGCCCGGTCAAATACAAAGCCCACTTGGTACCAGTATCAAAGAGTTGTATGGAATTTCAAAGTGCTTAAATAAGTGAAACTTTTCACATGTGATGCCCTTAGTTCCCTACCAAGTGATAACCCTTAATCCTGAGACTATTCTTGACTAGAACAGTCCCTGTCCGGGATGGTCAGATACATAAGGAGACTAAAAACAGTAAAGGATTATGGGTAGGATGAGGAAGAGAAGGAAGCACTAAGAAGAAACTGATACAAAAGTGTAAGAAAAGAATTTTTCTTTTCATGTCTCGATTTCTTGGGCTCTCTATTTAGAATTACTTAGAGGCACAGCTTAAGATGGCTCTACAGTCTTTACTTCTCTGTAGATGATGTATTTAGGACACTGTCAGCAGGCTACACACCCCAATCTGATGGAGGAAATTCACTACACACATATTTTTTTTCACTAAGAAGCAAACAAAGCTTATTTATTTTCTCTATATTTCTTTCCAGCCAATAAAGTTTGTCACCTCCATAGCCACTCGTCATCTGAATCAACTTGGGTCAGCCCAGAGGGTGATTCCATGTCTTTCTTGAAATCAACCAATTTTCCTTCTCAGCTTCTCTCGGTCCACTGGGGCTGTTCAGCATTAGCGGCTTCAGCTATTAAAAGATGGCTCTTTATTTAGCTGGTGTCTGACTACAGGCTGAGCACTGTTTATTTAGGGGGATACTCCCATAGTGGAGAGAAAGCTCAGATTCTCCAGTACCTAACAGTGAAAATCTACTGGCTTTAACAACAAATACAAGATTCTTGGATGGCAAAAGAATTCCAGGAGGATTTAATTCCCATCTTTTTTCTTTCTAAGAAAGAGCCCCAATCATCAGCTCCCCATCCTGCTTAAAATATCTGGGTTTTAAAAATTTGTGGGTTGTAAAATATTTCTCCTTTTGATTTTGATCAATGAAAATTCTGCCTACCCAAACTCATACATGTGTAGAGAGCAGAAAAAGATAAAAAGCGATTGAGTTTGAGGTTTTAGAGTGTTTAAAAGGCTCTTCTTTGAAGATGCTGAGAATCTTGTGTGTGAATCTAAAATGGAGCTTGCAGAACCACTCATTCATTATTCTGATAAATAAACAGATTCAAGTGTAGTGATTGCCATGAGCCCAGAGAAAAGATAAATAAAGTCCTTTGCGGTTCTTCCTGTGTTTGAGTTCTGCCAAACTGAATACCCTTATTCCATGGGAAGATGCTTAATCCTGTGATGAGAGCCAAATTTCAAATGGCTGAGAAGAAAATACTGTTGTTCTGACAGAAATAATGTTTTTAGGGGCGCCTAGTGGCTCAGTCAGTTAAGTGTCTTACTCTGGCTCAGGTCATGTTCCTGGGGCCCTGGGGTTGATTTCTGCATCCGGCTCTGTGCTCAGTGGGGAGTCTTCTTTTTTTTTCAAAGATTTAATTTATTTATTTGACAGAGACAGAGATCACAAGTAGTCAGAGAGGCAGGTGGAGAGAGAGAGGGAAGCAGGCTCCCTGCTGAGCAGAGAGCCTGATGCGGGGCTCGATCCCAGGACCCTGAGATCATGACCTGAGCCATAAGGCAGAGGCTTAACCCACTGAGCTACCCAGGCGCCCCAAGTCTTCTTGTCCCTCTGCCTCTCCCCCTGCTTGTGCTCTCTCTCTCTCTCAAATAAATTAATAAAATCTATTTTAAAAAGAAGAAACAATGTTTTTAAAAGCCAACCTTTCAGTTCGATATACATGAAAATTCAGTAATCTATTAAAGCTGTTGTATTCAGTGCATTGCAATCACCTCGGGAACTTTAGAAAGACACAGAGATACACAGGTTTCCCTAGATCATGCTGAAGGATGCAATCTGGACTTTGGAAATTTTTAAACCACTCTCCCAACCCCAGTCAATTCTAACAGGTAGCCAGGGTTGAGAACCACCTGCCCTTTTTTTTTCCTCTTATCTTAGTTAAAGATTTATTTATTTATTTGAGAGAGAGAGAGAAAGCAAGTGGGGGGAGGGGCAGGGGGAAGGGGAGAGAGAGTCCCAAGCAGAGCCTGCACTAAGCACAGAGCCAGATGTTGGCTGATGCCACGACCTGAGCTGAAACCAACAGATGGCTCCCCAACCAATGGGGACACTCAGGTGCCCCTGAGAAGCACCAGTCTTAACAGATTTAAGATGAAACACCAAAGCCATTCAATTGATACATGATTCAACTGATTATTTATAGCTCACAATTAAAAATGATTTTTAAACCAGTATAATTCGTTTGAATTTATTGAACTTAGAATATTCTTCAAATATAAATATTTAATTCATTCGCCGTGCTTTTCCTTCTAGTGATGGTTCCCATCGTGTCAGCAAATGTGTATCTAACAAGTTATTTTTCTGTCTGCCTGCCCTATTATCGTCACTCCTTCTAAAAAAGGACTTGAAACCACTTATATGTTATCCTGAAATCAAACTCTATCCTATCTACAGTACTGCTGGTCAAAGACTAGAACAATAACGATGGAGAACATTCTGAAGACAAGAAACTCCATGCTGAAGTCAATGGCTTCTGAGATTCCAGTTCTAACTCAGAAAAAAAGACCCATGTTCACCATGAACTTTACAAACATGGACACTCAGACAAAAAAAAAAAAAAAAAAAGGAAAGAAAGCCAACACAATGCCAGTGAGGGAGAAAAGAGGCTGGGGGTACAGGGATGGAAGGGCACAAAAATTAAGAGAGATACAGGAAATTAAGGAGAGAAGAGAAAGAATTCTCTGCAACTGTGCCCTGAGTAAGGACATATGGTTCAATAAAAATAGCTTATCAAGTACCAGAGACAACTTTCTACTAAAACTCTTAAGAGTACACATTAAAATATAGAAATACAGCCATTTTCCAAAAACATGCTTATTCCATGGCAGGCATTCCTTAGTACTGTATCACTAATTCACTCACCAAATGAAAGATATCGGGCTATTAATAATCTGAAGGAAGAGTTCTACACAGGAGTTAAAGGTACAGATGCCAGAGCGAGGGTGCTGCTGTTTGAATCTAGCTCTGCCGCTGACTGATTCTGGGAAAATCATACACTATCCCCATCTAAAAGTGGAGATATTAGTATTAATGATCTCATGCACTCCTGCCCTATAGGGTTATAAAATTTGATTGGGTTAGCACATTTTGGTAATAGCGAACATAATATGCCACACTATATTAAAAGCACTTTATGTACACAGTTTATTTAATCCACTTAGCCTATAATATATGTATCATCACCTACATTTTTATAAGGAGAAAATAAAGGCCCAGAGAGGTTAAATGACTCACCCAAATCCCAGGGCTTCTTAGAAGTAGCAAAATAAAGATTTAAAGAAAGCAGATGGTTCAAAGAGTTGGCTTCCTAACCATCGCACCATAATTAACCTCATGGCAAATGACAAAAACAGCTCCTGGCCCAGCGCTCAGTAGGTATTAGCTCTTCTCATGTTAGAGTCTATACATAGATTCACAAGTCAAATAGAGAAACAGGCCTCAGTTTCCTCATCTGAAAAAAGGTACCAACATTACAACTTCTTTTTTCTCATAATGAAATGAGATTTGAAGGTATTAAGTTCATCATCACTCATCATTACATATTATCTTGGAGTATCTTTGGTTTGTTCATTTTGTTACTATATAACTCTTGAATATATAATTATTTAAATTTTTATTTGCATAATCTCTTGGTCAATATGCTAAATTTTAAGTTTCCAAAAGCACAGACAATATAATATTACTTTAATAAGACTTCACGGCAAAGGCTAGCATAGTGCTATACATGTAAATTGAAAATTAATGTTTTTGTCACAAAATAATACATATTTATAGTAAAAATACCAGAAAATACAGACAAGCACCCACGAAAATGATGATCATTCATAATCCATATACCTGGGATGGGGAAATCACTGTTAAATTTTGTTTTATTGTATCATATTTTCCCTTACGCATGTGAGTAGGTCATAATTTCTAATAAAAGTTATAATTCATTATAATTTTTATATTTTATTTCATAATTTTATTTAAATACTAAATAAATTAATTGATTAATCAATTCTACAAATTATAAAATGTGTACACTATGCCATTAATAATAAAACCATAGGTGATTTCCTAATTGGCTTACGGGTCTGGTATAGCTACTTGAGTCTGCTACAACCCTCTGAGGCAAATGAAAGCCATGAACAACGTAGTTCGATGATAATTTAGCGTTGACAAGTCCGTTAGCCATCCTTCAGCTTCCTTAATTCCATGGTTTATACAGAGCTTAGAGGCCAATGGACTGGCATTGGCAGAGGGGAAAAGGCCTAGCCCTTCCGTCCCTAGCTTCCGACAAAACAAAGGAAAGATTAGGGGCTAAAGACAAGAAGACTTCCTATCAGAATAATTCCTGTTCAAAAGAAAGAATAAAGTTCTATTTTGTATGCTCCCTAGTGGCAAGACTAAATCTACATTTTAAAGAAAAGAATGATAACCAATTACCTGGCTGGATTAAAGAGAACAAACTTTAATTAGAAAGGCACACTAACCTTGTAACAGTTAGTTCCTACCAAAAGATAAAGGAAGTCACCAAAATCTGACAAATTCACTGAGAGCCGACTCCATAGTAAAGCTTCCATGGAGGGAAGTGGAGGCATCAGGAGGGTTGGAGGGTTTGGTGGGAGAACACTCCTTAGGATGTATTTTGGAAACAGAAATACCAAACCGGGGCACCTGGGTGGCTCAGTGGGTTAAGCCTCTGCCTTTCGCTCAGGTCATGATCCCAGAGTCCTGGGATCAAGCCCCTGCTCAGCAGGGAGCCTGCTTCCCCTCCTCTCTCTCTGCCTGCCTCTCTGCCTACTTGTTGATCTCTGTCAAATAAATAAATAAAGTCTTTTAAAAAAAAGAAGAAGAAGAAATACCAAACCAGTAAACAGCTTAACAGTGTCTAGAGACAGCGGCCTATGCTTTCAAGAATCCGTGGAAGAAAGCTAATCAGGAGCAACAGGTCTGGAGAAATGCCTGCCTCTTACTGGCTCAAGCTTGACTGTACAAGTCCATTTTGACACGTAATGAGAATAAACTCCCTCCAATCTTGTTTGAAATAATACAAGGATACATAAAACACTGCAAATATAATTAAAGCTTACTCCTCTCTGAAATGTAAACATTTAATGACTCTTCCCATATAGAAGCCTTCAAAAAACATTTACAAGTATACAGTACCGACTTGAGTTTATGAAAGTTCTTCATGTCTACACAAATAATCAAAAATATCAATTTTACAAAGTCTGTTGTCTTTATGATCTCAACTATCTGTAATCATCCAATCACATGCCTAGGAAACTACTTCATGGAGTTTCCACAACCAAGTTCTATTATACAAAAATTATTTAACAAAGTAACGTGCTACAATGTTAGTGCATTGGAGCCCAACCATTTCTGAAGAGAATTGGAAAAAACGTTTCATATTTAATTCCATAGACTCCTCCCCGCTGCATCATCCTCTATATCAGTTCTGAGATCTCTTGATGATGGCCTGAATGACCTCCAGTGCTTCTCAAGAAATGTCACGGGCATTTCAGATACAGTAATTCTCTACTGGGTGGGATTATCTCACTTCTCAGGACAATTAACATTCCTTCCAATCATTATAACAACTCCAAACGTCACACATTTCCCTATATCCCCAAGATAGGCAGTAGTGCCTGAGAACTGCCTAGCTTTTTTATTACTGATCTGAGATCTGAGTAGAAGGGGAACTAAAGCAACAGTCATGCTCCCCAGTGGACCTTCGTGACATCTGCTAGATGGCCACAACCAAACTCCTGCCTTAACGTCGACCAGAGTTGGTGGGGGTGCTCCTCCCTTAACCAGCCACCGCTCTGGGGCTCAGTCAAGGTGAACCGTCTTGGAGAAGCCCTGGGATATTTTACCCAACCCTAATCTTTTATCTGCTGCCATCCTTTTAGGAGTGCCCCCAGTTATGAAAGAAAGAAATTCATCACAGTATCCCACTGGTTAAGATTATTTGTTAATGAAATCAGCTAATGTGTGTAAGCACTTCTAGGTGTTCAGCAAATGTTATATTCTGGCATTACTAAGTGATTCATAAATGCTTTATTTGTCATCAGTATCATCATCATCTCATCATCATCATCATCATCTGTGATTCCCTTTTCAAGCTCATTATACAAAACAGCAATTTTGTCCAAAGACCCAAGCCCAGATGTAGACCATGTGTATCTTTTAATCTCCTATATGCCATGTTCTGTACAAAGCAGGTTATCTCCAATCTGGCCATGATCAGCTTAAGACCTCAACAGTTCTTGCCCAATAGTCAAAATTTGAGCCCTGTAAATTGTACCCATATTTCTAATAGACACAATGATTTCATCCTTGACAATGTATTTTTTTTAAGATTTTATTTATTTATTTGATAGACAGAGATCACAAGTAGGCAGAGAGACAGGCAGAGAGGGGGAGGCAGGCTCCCCGCAGAGCAGAGAGCCAGATGTGGGGCTCAATGCCAGGACCCTGGGATCATGACCTGAGCTGAAGGCAGAGGCTTTAACCCACTGAGTCACCTAGGCACCCCAACAACATATTTTTCAAAAAAGATTACCAAGCTTTCTAACAAATATGTTTTTACAGTTAGAGTTGTAAAATCAAGTAAAATGTAACATTTAAGCATCCATGTGTTCTAACAGTTTTCTCATGGGCTGAACAGGTGGAAGTTTCTTAAAATATAAGATATATGACCTGTGAACTGAAAATATTTTTCCCCAACTTAGCAACTCCTCCTGAAGCTCTCTTTCATTGACCTAAGATCCTCCCTCTGGGATTTAAAATTAGAGTCAACTGTCTTGAAATTGTTCGCTGTCAACTACATGTATGGAAGGTTTGAGATATCATTAAATGATAATCCTGAGACACCTAAGGTCTGGGTCTATGGTGGTAAAGGCTGAGGCCTCTCAGCGGAGGTAAATGCAGTTTGGGTAGTTAATGGATTAATTTAAAATCTATTTTGCAGGCATGGTTTAATTTTAGGGAAAGAGTCTTTAAATCAATATTCACAAGTGTTTGCATCCTTTCAGTTCTCTCTGAAGGAAAAACAACATGGTGGAGCATAAGGCTCAAAATAGTTGTATTCATTAGTTCTTGCTAAGGATCTGTGCATAGTCTGGGTTGCCACATTTTACGTCCCAATTTAAAAGTCATTCAAGTTCAAATTTTTTTCAGTTGTAAATATGTTCAGGATCCCTGGGGTGTTTGAGACTGAACCAGATGGCTGGCAAATATGCAGAGTTCCACCTAATCTAACTTTTTATCTCAAAGTAATTGAGCTTCTCCTCTTCCTGTAGCTTTTAATGAAAAGCAGATTGTGTCAGGGGGCAAACTTATTGATGCCTGTTCGGGTTTCCTTGGGTGATTAATGTGAGTTAGTCTTGGTAAATATGGGAAGATATTAGGGTCCTAAGATAAATTTGCTAGTTTGCAGGTGCTCCTCAGCTTGGTAAATAAATGAGTGGAAATGTACGCAACTTGTCCGAGTGGAACTTAACGAGAGTCCACAAATTTTCAAAGCAGACCCATTTTCCAAGTTGACGGGAAATATTCCTGACTGGTCTAGTCAATGTCACACATTTCAGCAGCTCTCCCAACTATTTTTCTCTCACCTCACACACCACAAACAATAGAGTTTTGTGATATGGCACAATAATATTTTGAAGTAAAACGTTTGTGTCTTTCCTCCCAAATACAGAATGTGCTCACTTACACCCCCAGTGTTTCCTTTCTCCCCCAAGTGCTGGGAGACAGACACAAGTCACCCATGCAGAGCCTAAAAAGAAAGCAAGATACTCAATTCTTCAACAACACTCTGGCCCGATAGGAGTCGAGAGCTTCAGACGAATGCTTACAGGCAGGTGTACTGCTCACAGGATCAGAAACACGATGCAGGAGAGCATCAAGAAAGCCAGGAAGACTCTGGTCTGGGCCCGAGCCTGTGCAGAACCGAAGCCACCCATCTCCCGGACTCAGCCGCATATCCATCCACCCACCACCCCTGACGGTTTGCACCTGGAGACTGCCCAGCCCCCTACCAGACCCGGCCACCACCCAGGAGACGGGCACACCTTGCGACAGAGGGAAAGCCCCTTCCCCGAGCAAGGAGGGCTATGCAGAATGGGACCCAGCCCCCATCCCACTCTCTTTCTCAGGACACACATGTGGTGAAAAACCAACCAAAAACAACCTATTAACCATATACTAATAAGGACAGCTCAGAATGTGACAGGTCGGGTCACTGAGGGTAGATGACATGTACTCCGGCATTCACAGAACACAGCACAAGTTTTGTTTTCCTTCACGAGTTCAATCAGGCGGGTGTTTTCTGCTCTTACGTGACCTAGCCGCCGAGGACACTCACCTCAAGCCCGGGTCTCGTCTTTTTCCACCATTGGTCTCAGCTGTTCTCACATTTCTGCTTCATGCGGTGTGGGCCGTTACCTTTCTCAAGCTCCGGAGAGCTGTCTTGAGAAGGCGTTGGCGCCGTCTCCCAGGTCCCAGTCAGGGTGTTCACTCCCGTGTCACAGAGTGAAAAACTACCCCTTCCTCAAATTTACGCTCTATTCCTCGGCCTAGCATCCTCAGAATCTGGTCCAGTCCATGGTCTCCCAGCTCCTGCCGGTATGGGTGGGCTAAGTCCCATGGTTTCTTGAAAGTACACTGGCTTTCCTCCCTGAGTAGTTCTGGCATTCTCTGGCCAGGTTAGGTCGTGACTCGACTCGAGCGCTTGATCTGGTTGCCAATAGCAGAGGTGGGGTTACATCCTGAGTGGGCTGCTTGTGATCCCCCAAGGCAGAGGCCTGCGTGTCATCGTCAGAACAAGAGCGGAGCTCGGGCCTCTCACAGGGAGTGGGTCCCTCCTGCAGACTCAGGTGGTTCAGAGACGTAAGGTGCTTCAGTGCACCAAAGACCCGTCTCTGGGCCCCATGCTGCCCTGTGGCAGCCCCGACCTTAAGAGGCACACTTGTTGGGGGTGGGCGTCTCTTGCGTCTCTACAGCTTTGCTACCCTTGCAATGACGTCCTGAGCCGGATCCTTAGCTTTCCCTGCCTCACGGTAACAGAAGGCTGAGTTGCTTCACAGGCTTCCATGAACACCTGCTGACTCACACTTTGCCTTTAGGGGGTGATTAATCACTCTCAGCTGTTCTTTGTCTTTCGCTAATGTATCCAAGGCCACTAGCCACCGCCATCGCATTCCACAGCTTTTATGATGATTATTTTTCTTGGAGTGCATTTCGGTAACAATTTGTTGCCACTGAGTCTTCACAATTGCAATACCTTAACCAGCCAGGGGCTCACCAACCTCTCCTGTGAGAGGAGGTTGGGTTTTTCCCGCCAGCCAGCAGCCCAGGACTCAGGTCCAATATTTCACCGTAGAGTCCGTTTCTGTGGATCAGTCCCGGCCACAGCTGTCTCAGGTCTGCTTCTAGAACCATTCAGATTCTAAGCTGCAGATTTGTACACAGGAAGCTTCTAGAGCGGTGCTCTCAGAATAACACTGAGGGAGCAACAGAAGCAGAATGGAGCTGAGGGAAACACTGAACTGTAAGGCAGGGGCCGCAGAAGCCTTGGCCAATGCCACCGGCACTTAAGAGCAAGGCTGGGCTTTTCTGCATTAATGCCTGCAGCGAATTAAGAAAGGGGCAAGGTCTACGTGTCCCTGAGCTGACCAGTCCTTGGATGCAGGCTGCTCCAAGAAGTCCCTTCGGCAGAGACAACTCCAAGGGAAGGACTCAGATGTGAGTTTTCCACAGCCAAGGTGCCCAGCTTGGGGGAGAATGAGTGCCTCCCCAAACCAGGTCCGCTCCTCTCTGTCTATGACCATTAGTATCAATCCCCACACCCCCCCTTACCTCTTGGGTTTCTGATTACAGGACTTGCCAAAGTCTTGCCAATTTTTTTATGCCGGCTCTCTCCTCTCAAGTCACGCTCTGGATTTGTTCCCCTAGGGCATGCTGGGACCTAACTGTAAATTTGGAAAAACAAGAAAGTGTCGGAAGTTGGCCAGGAGTGGGAGGCAGCTTCACCTTTGCAGGCTTCCAGGTGAGGCAGAACCAGCTTCCCAGACAAGGGAAGGGCTACTGTGCTGGCAAAGGAGGCCCCGTAGGGACCGACCGCCACGCTCAGCACCATCCACACTGATACAAATGCCCCCTGCCCAGTCCCCGTCATGGTCTTCTTCTTTCCCAACCACAGACTAGTGATCCAGGGAAGCTTTAAGGTCAACTTCCTTAATCATTGGGAAGCCTCCGGTCTTATTTTAGCTATGACAACCTGGTGGTAATAAAAGATAAATTATTCTAAAATAATCCTGATCCTCTGACCATGCCTTGAGCCAAAACTTTAAAATTCTAGCTCATATCTTTTTTTCTCTTTGTAGCTTTGCAGAGCTCTTAGAAGCAGCCAGCCAATATCGTCACTCCTGCTAGAAGGGATTCTCTGGAAGGACTGCGTTGTCATCAGGGGCAAGTCTGCACCATCACTGTTTCCCAGAAATGATCTGTCCAAAAGATGTTTTCCCTGACTTCCATAGTTAATTGACCTTCGTATTTCATCTGATAGGTCAAATGACTGTTTTTCAAGATTCTGATGTACCTTAGCCATGGCAATAAAATATTAACGTTTTTAAGAGCTCTTTTTTATGCATTCTGTTCCAACAAAAATCGAAAGGTATGGAATTGCACAAATAGCATCATAGAATGATAATTCAAGAAATAAGCATTTTAAGTAAATAATTTCCCTATAAGCACTGAAGACGAACTTAATTTTTTTTCACATATATACATTTTCTTTCAGCGTTGAGAGCAGGGAAACTTTGTGAATTCAAAGTGAATGCGAAATTGGTATTGGTGACAACCTCATGATAATAGAGGACTGCTGAACAGAATGCTGGAGAAATGGGACTAAGGTTGGCAGAGATACAAGACAAACATGCCCAAGGAATTCGAGATTGGAGTAAGAAGAGAGAAATAAAAGTGTGTGTGTGTGTGTGTACGCTCACATCAAGATGCCCTGATTTGATTGCATTTTAAAAAATGACTATTTGGATTAATTTTATTTGTTAGACTCACATTTAAAATGTGTTCAGGCATCAGATGCCATACACCAACTGCTTAACATCCTTTTGAACTAGCATTGACAGCATCTTAGCCTTTAGAGAAAAATTTTTTCTTAACTAGCAACTAGGGTTCTTCTAATATACAGGGCAATAATGCTGCTGATACTAAGTTTGATCAAAAAAGGTGGTAATATTTTGATCTATGTCATATCCTATAATTTTATATGACTAGGTTTCTCCACAATTTAAATAACTGTTTTTAGATAAGTAGTCCCTAGATAAAAGCTGAAGTTGTGATTTCACATTTAAATAAGAGAAACCTTTGAAAAGAGTTAAATTTCTAACTGGTAAGATTTCTGGTCAAAATGTTTTTAGCTAACAACATATACGCAAAAGATACGTAAGGCTCTAGAAATCACAGTAGAGTGCCAGTATCCAAAGTTAGTTGGTTATAACAATTCGTCAAATTAGAATAATAAATTGCCTTTTAAATAATAACAATCATAACTTGCCATATAAGAGGTAGGACGAAGATACTTTAAACCCCCAGGTAAAATTACTTTTTAAATAGTCTAGACAAAATTTCAAATGAGTTATCAAAAAATGAAAATAAATAGAAAAGCACAGTTGCAAACAGTGTCTAACTATTGTTTAATTCTGCTAAGGCCCTAGACACGATATGTATATTAACATTTTGATTAACATTTTAACATCTTAAAACGCTGCTTAAAGGGGTGAAGAACAGATGTCAGACACTTGCACATATTTTTATTCTTCTATTATTTGCATATGGCTCCGCTGGCCAAAAAGAAAGCTGTCTTAGCAACTGCACCAAGCCTTGGGGTACCCAGCTGACTGCATCGACCGTCTTCCTGAGCCAGGATGAGATGTGTCGTGAAAATTTCAAATCGAGCATTAGAGTATCTATTCTGAAGTGTTGTTTGGCATGTGTCCCCTTCAACCATGTCTCTGTTTCTCCTCTTCTTTTGTCTCCCTTCTCTCCAGACCCCGGTGCATTCCTAATGCCCAACCACTCCCCATCTCTTCATTTGCCTCCATGCTCTCATCTCTAACCCCTAGCCACTGCACAAATGATTTCCCTAAAGAAGACACTTCTCTTTACCAGAAATTCCACTGTGGGTGGCTAAGATCTTTTCTTCAACCCACTACCCAAGCAAATATCTATAGCTTATAGAGAAATCTACCTAAGCGAGTTTCAAACAAGTGCACACGCAGGATGTTCCTGGTCCGCAAAGAGAAAGGCTTGGAGGAAGGTTCTGCCCAGGGCTTCATCTGTCCTGACCTTATGATCTTTATTTTCTGCTTCTCTTCTTCTGTGTCCCGAACTGGACTTCCCTGAGTATATCACATCGTCGTGTTAGGGATAATATACCAACTATGAAGAAATACTTTTCAGCTATTATTAACACAGTTCAGTTTTTCTGGAAAAAGTCTGTATCCGGTATGTCCAGAGTCCTACAGGGCTAGACTCTGAGAAGCTCTCTGTCTGCTTATTCCCATCTGCAAATGCACCCTCTGGGGAGGTCTCCAACAGGGGCTCTTCTATCTGTGGCTATGTTGGTCATGATTACCACAGACTGCTCTAGGTGTTGGTAAGAGGAGTGCAGTTTTCAGGTGGATGCTTCTTCAAAAACCTCCCCTCACTTCTAGCAAATCCTATGCTCTGTGATTATACCTGTAATACATTATGTATCCTCCTGCCTACAAATCCCTGGCGTTTCTTGATTTAAACTTTTATATTAGCAGCACACTTAGACAAAATCATCAAGGGTAATAATGGGAAGAAACAAGGCCTGTGTCATCAAGAAAGGTAGCTAGTAGATAGGACTTGGCAGAGAAAACAAAACAAAACAACAGCCTTCCCTTCCCCCCCACACCCCATGGAAAAAGGGCCAAAGCCCTTTTATCTGAATAGAAGCCATTTTCAGACCAAAACTCTTTTCCCTAGTTAACTCTACTCCCCATAATTAAATCAAATATATTATCCCAGCACCTCCTTAAAAATACTTAAGTTCTGCAAACTAAAACAATGAATCAAATATGGCCTCTTTAATGTGAAAGCCGTCAAATTTAGCTTCTTCCACAAGCCAGTTCTCAGATATTTGCAACATTATCCTCAGGTTGTGATACATACAGTAAATTAAAAGCCCATTTAGTAACTTTATTTGACAGCTGAACGGTCTCCAAGCAGCCTAAGGCAAAGGATACAAATGCATGGTTCTTTCCCAGAGAGCCATAACTTACAAATAGCTTTACAATGTTTAGTCTTGCCTTCTTTGGTCTATAGGCTCTGCCATCAGTAATGCGTTTATCAGTGAAAATACTACGTAGGCCTGTTTGCCAAGGCACTAAAGATGTCCTCAGAATAAAGTGTCCATGAACATGCTGTGAAAATGCAAAAGAATTATGTGAAAGTCACCTTTTGAAAAATAGTCATTTTACCTCTGACCCGTACAAGCGAGTAATAGAGTTTCATTTAGAACATAATTGCATGACCTAAACCGTGTGCGCTCTGCGCAATTGTCTTCACAAAACCCAAGATACTTCTTGATAAAAGAAGCCAAAAGTTCCCAGTTTAAATAAGCAAACTGAGAAGTGTTTAAGGCTCTACATTCATTGATGCCTTTTAAAGTGTTCATAGCATTTAACGGTGTTTATAGCAGCTTTGTCTTCTTTCCCTTGACAGACTTGAGTCCTTTTTTATGGCTCAGGGAACTGTCCCCCTAGCTCTCCATTGGACCTGAGGCTTTCTAGGGCTCAGATGCTGGATCACTCAGTTTCCAAATGGTTTCTGTCTGCTCACCCTCTACCTCCTCATATCTCACACCCTGGAAGTTCTTGGCAACTGAGCAGAAGTACATTTTCTTTAGATTTGCATATATATATATATATATATATATATATATATATATATACACACACACACACATACACACACACACACACACACACTCAAACACACACACAGATACGCACATATGATTCTACCTGGAATCCCAAGTCATTCACCTGGGATGGTTCACCTACTTCCAACATTTCCTACCAGTCACAGACCCCCTCACACTTGTTCATTTACCTCGGGTCCCACATATACCCAAACTAACCATTGCTCTCATTCCTGCCAAAAATGCTCATTCCCACTTGATCTACCTATAAAAATTCCCCAAGGTCTTTCAAGATACATTTTTTTTAAAGATTTTTCTTTTAAGTCATCTCTACACCCAACATGGGACTTAAACTTACAACCCCAAGATCAAGAGCCGTCCACTGGGGGTGCCTGGGTGGCTCAATGGGTTAAAGCCTCTGCCTTTGGCTCAGGTCATGATCCCAGGGTCCTGGGATCGAGCCCCACATCGGGCTCTCTGCTCATCAGGGAGCCTGATTCCTCCGCTCTCTCTCTCTGCCTGCCTCTCTGCCTATTTGTGATCTCTGTCAAGTAAATAAATAAAATCTTAAAAAAAAAAAAAAGAGCTGTCCACTGTATGGAGCCAGCCATGCACCCCTCAAGATACATTTGAACATCACCTATTTCAACAGGTCTATCCTAACTCTCCCAAAAAGATTTAAAAACTTATCAGTTTTTCCCCCCTAATGCCCCATATATATGTTTCTGGATTTCTGTGATGGTGGTGTTGAGGAGCTTTTTTTTTTTTTTTTTTTTTTTTTAAATATGTCTATCTTCCTGTTATAAGTTTCTGGACAGCAAGAGCCAAATGAATTATCTTTTGTGTCACCATGCATCCTCACTGTTTGAAGCCATCATTTTAATTGAAATGTCTATTACCTAGGCCCAAACTGGGAGGTAATCTTCTCAAATGATAGTGAATAAAGGAGAAATAGTTTTTTGAGATCTGTAATGCCTGGAAAGACTTGTTAGTGTATAAAGAAAAAAAGTGCAATGAGAGAAGCAGAAACAAAACAAAACAAAAGGAATTAAGTGTTTAAATAAACCACTGAAGTCCTACAAATTTTTAGTAATTTTGGAGGGGTCTTTGGGATTTTACAAATATGATCCTTTTCCTAGAAAATGCATCTGCTTGTGCACATGAACACATGAACCCACACACACACAGATACACACAACCCTATAAGATACTTTTTAAAAAAATATTTAATTTTTATTTATTTTAGAGAGAGTATGTGGTATGTGCATGTGTGTGCACACTAGGGAAGGGCAGAGGAGGAGGGAAAGGAGGAGAGAACGGGCAAGCAGCTCCGCGCTGAGCACAGAGCCCAAGTAGGTGCTCGGTCTCATGACGCTGAGATCATGACCTGAGTTGGATGCTTAACCAACAGCACCACGCAGACGCGGCCAAGAGAGTCTTAAAGGGTCTTTTCCCCTTGAAATCATCTGTGGATTCCAGCAGTGAGCTTTTGCCCTAGTAACCTCAGCCCACAGATTAAGAACACTGAGACTCTGAAAATGGTATGAGAGGGCAGAACCCCATAAGACAACAAAGAGTGAGCATTAGGAGAAAGTAGAAGAAAACCACGAGAAAGGATGCAGTATCCCTTTGTACCACTCTGGCTCAAAGAGCTTTCGCTTCAGTGTTTGTCTGAATTACAAGTTGTATTGGTCTTATGATTACACCTAGCTGTTGACAGAGTGTGGTTTTGATGTTACTGTTTTTGATTCCACGTGAAACAAAAAGATACCATTGATTAAAGGGCTCTATCCTTTCCCCTCTGGAGGTGAGAGCTGAGATCTTGAGGAGCAAGTCATTCTTGGGAGAAATGCAGGAGGCAGGGGGTTAGGCCGCAGGAAGGGCGACGGTTCTGAGAGAAAGGGATGGGATGGTAAGCTTATTTTCACCACTTAAATTCAAGTTCAGAGAAGCTCTGCAATCCTCAACTCTTCTTCGAAATAGGATTGAGTGGAAACAAGCAAACAAGATAGAATATGGGAGAGAAAAGGAAAACAAACAAACTTAGCAAATGAGATACAGAAAAATGTTAAAATTATATGAAAGGCTTACCATAAGAAACTACTACTTGGGAGTGGGGGCGGGCTCCTGAGTGGCTCAGTTGATTAAGTGTCTGCCTTCGGCCCAGGTTATGATCCAAGGGTCCTGAGATCGAGCCCCACGTCAGGCTCCTCTCTCAGCGGGGAGTCTGTTTCCTCCCCCACCCCTCCCTCTGCCTGCTGCTCTCCCTGCTTGTGCTCTCTCTCTCTGTCAGATAAATGAGTAAATAAAATCTTAAAAAAAGAAAGAAAGAAAGAAAGAAAGAAACTACTACTTAGAGAAAGTATGACATGTTAGTAGTTAGAAATAGAAAGATGCTGTGTCTACAGACTACAAGAACCACTGCGGGAGTAGAATGATTGGATTCTCATTGCTCTAAGTCAGCAAGCCCCAGGATCTCTTCTTGGTCCCATCCAGCTTGCCAGGAGACCTCATTGCTTCCTAGAAGAAAAGAGGATTCTGTTTTATCTTTCCCATCGAACAACATAAACAATAATGGGATGGGATCATTCATTTAGTACTCACACTAGGCGGAATACTGAGCAAACAGCTTTCGGTAAACATGATTTCACTTCATCCTAATGTCTGTTCCGTGAGGCAGGTGCTATTACTACCCTAGTTTGCTGATGGGAAAAAAATGGAAGTTCAGAAAAGTGTTATCTCTCTCAAGGTCAAATGGCTGATAAATGCAAGGATGAAAGGATTTCCTCTTCCAACACTCATTTTCCTGGAAGGCAGTTGCAGACCTTAATTAACTGGTTAGCTAGTTAGACTGAGACAGGGAGTCTGGAGTGTAAAATGATTTTTCTAACACTATGGCAGACAAAGAAAGCATAGTCCAGCAACCAAAAGAAATTTCAAATTAACTCAGATTCTTTATTTGAGCAATGCTTCTTAAAATCTCATTTCTTCCCTTTTTCCTTACTGACCACAACTTACCTGGTCCTTTCTCCCTCTAACCACCCTAAAATCCTCTTTCCCCACTCTAGCCATTCTTGCTCTGTCCCCTTTCCTTCTGTCCTCTTGCCCAGACTTTTTATGTTCTCCCAATTTTAAATCACAAAAGCCAACTATGCAGGACTTCTGTGTGAGTAAAACAAACTTGCCATACACGATAAAGCTCAGGTCCACTCCCCACTGTCCCTGGTGCCTTTGGGCAGTCGCCGCACTGTATCACCAGCCAGCGGCTATGCACAAAACACCAAAGAACCTTCCTCAAGAGGAAAAGGGGAAGAAAACCCCAAACAGGTCAAAGCCAGATCACTCTTCAGATGGCAGGGAGAAGAAAAAATTCGTGAGTTCCCTATATTAGTCATTTGGGTTCGGGGACATTTATTTGTATTTTTTTTTTTTTCTCAAGTAACCTTGAATGTCATGAGATTTGGGAACCTATCCATATACATACAAGGTAGTCTGGCTGAAAGCTAAAGGATAGATTGAAGAAATGAAGGGTTACACAGATGGCAAAAGAGACTTTTCTCTCCCTTTTGTCCTCTTCTAGTAATCCCAAGAAGGAGTCTTTGCAAAGACTCATATACATCAGAGACTTGCTATGAAATAATGCATTAAAGTTGCATTGTGGGGGCGCCTCGGTGGTTCAGTGGGTAAAGCCTCTGCCTTCGGCTCGGGTCATGATCCCAGGGTCCTGGGATTGAGCCCTGCATCAGGCTCTCTGCTCGGTGGGGAGCCTGCTTCCTCCTCTCTCTCTCTCTCTGCCTAACTGTGGTCTCTGTCTGTCAAATAAATAAATAAATCTTAAAAAAAAAATAAAGTTGCATTGTGGAAGGAAGTCACTCTTAGCAAGAGAAATGTGTGTTTTGCATCTACTGTGTTTGCAGTCATGGCTAAGACACTCACTTGGAGCTATTACACATACCTGGATGAGATTTCAGGGGTGCTAGCCCAGTGCCTGGCACACGGTCATCAATAATTATTCACTGTGTGAACAATTACCCATTGCAGGAGAGCATGCATGAATGCGTGGGGTTGGCAGTCCTGAGTAGGCAGGTAGGGACATGGACACGGACATTTAATTTACTACTGTTACCTGACTTCACCCGTTCCAATAAGTTGGTGGTTCCAGGAAAAGTGCAGTTTTGATTTAATCATTGAAAAAGGAAAAGTGTGGTTTGATTTAATCATTAAAAAAAAGTAAAAGAAAATCAGGTTTGAGAGGATGGTATTGATATTGATTCAGGACGTTGGTTGAGCGTTAGGGCTAGAAGACTTATATCTTTGTTATTATCTGCAACTTCCACATGTAGATGAAGAACTGAACTACTATCTTTTACTTAGTCAACTAAATATTATTGGTGATGACTTTGGTCAGGACCTAGAGTAGGGATCATACAGAGATGACAAAGAAGGAGCGAAATCATAAAGAACCCACGGTCTGGGGTGAACAGTGTAATACAAGGTGACAGGTGCCATCATTGATGTAGAGACGGCGTCAGAGTAGGCCAAGGTGGGAAGGAGTGTAAGAGATATGGCAGAGCACTTCTCAGGGAAGGAAGGAATATTTTATTACTGACATTGTTTAGAGTTTCCAGTGCATGGTGATAATAAAAAGCCATTGACCCCTAGTCAGTTTTATTATTGTTTTTCAATTCTCCACAGACAACGTATCCCCTTTTTTGCTTGCTCCCAGGGCAGACGGCTGTCCCCCTCCCCCTTCTCCCAACATTAGTATGGATGACACTGATTCTCACTGCTGTGTGAGCAAAGTGAAAGAAGAGATTGACTTTTTCTAGGGAAGCTACAGAAAGAATAACAAGGCTGGTGACATTTAAACTGAATTTTGAAAAGAACTAGGAGTTCACCTAGTTACCTAGAATTAAATATTATGAAATATTAATTCCCTGCTGGGTTTTGGAACCCATTGTTCTGTGTTGTGTATTACTATTCATTTACCAGTATTACCTTCAGCCATAGTCAGCTAAGAAGGTAGTACCATTGCTGGGGTGCCTGGGTCGACTCTTGGTTTAAGAGTCCAACTCTTGGTTTCAGCTGAAGGCATGATCTCAGAGCCGTGGGATCAAGCCCTGTGTCTGGCTCTGCACTCAGCATGGAGTCTGCTTGAGACTCTCTTTTCCTCTGCCCTTCTCCCCATGCTCTTTCTCTCTATCTCTCTCAAATGGGTAAATCTTTAAAAAGAAAAAAAAAAGTACCACTGCTATTCTTTAACAAGTTAATTATTTGGCTCACTCGGTTTTCTCTCTCTTGGGAGAGGGAGGGAAAAGAACCCTGTTTTCCATGTGCATGGATGCGGCTTAGTTTCTCTACGAAGCGGACTCTGAGGCAGAGGCTCCCGTGTGGTAAGGATATGAGGAAGTGCCTGCCGAAAGGGGGAGAGAGGAGCAGGGTTAGTTGAGGGAGAACACAAGCTGTGACATGGGCCTAAGAAACAGCTCCAGCTGACCCTGTAGGAAATTCTGGAGTTAAAATGGTCTTTCACTCCAAATGACTGAGCTTTTATATACCACCAGATGGGAGTTGGATGGGAACCACCTCAGGGAAGTACGCCCTTGGGCAAGCAGCAACACTTACCTATAGCCAGCCCCAGCCCTGAAATGCTCTGTCCTTTCCCACCTTCTGCCCCATCATTCTAGCAAAAAGGGCCATTTGCCCTCATTTAACCAATTCTTGGCTTCTTCAGCATTTGTTCCCTGTGAGAACCACACTAGATAAAGAGCCAGGCTGCCTATCCCCCACTGCCTGGGGCTCCTTTGTTCTAGAGATCTTACTTGGTTTAGATAGCTGACCATTTGGACTGCTTGTTTGTTTTTGTTTGCTTTTCCCTTCCTGTGATTTAAATTTCCTCTCTAACGGTTTAAAAATCACAAATATTAAAAAAAAGTGAGCTCTCAAAACCCTAAGTTTCAATCCTCTACCCTCCAATAAGCAGACCTCTTTCCCTCTCTATCCACAGTGACCTCACGGTATGCTCTCAGTGTGCTGTATAATTTCCAGAAGTTAAAAGTAATAAGCATTTTTTTAAAAGTTCCTGATGTGGGGCCCCTGGGGGCTCTGTTGATTAAGCATCTGACTCTTGATTTCAGCTTAAGTCCTGATCTCAGGTTCGTGAGATGGAGCCCCACCTTGGTCTCCACACTGGGCGTGGGGCCTGCTTAAGATTCTCTCTTTCCATCTCCCTCTAAACCCTCACCCCCATGTGTGTGCACTTTCTCACTCTTTACAAAAACAAACAAACAAACAAGTTTCCTGATGATTATTGCTGAGGGTGTCTTGCAATTGTAATGAGAACAGCAAGGGTGGGTCCAGCCACAATACTACTTATGGACAGGCTGAACCTGGCACAAAACACAAGAGGTCAGTTCTTCCCGAGTTGACCTAGAGATTCAGTGCAATCCCAGTCAAAATCCCAATAGGTTATCTTATGGATATAAACAAACTGATTCTAAAGTTTATATGGAGGGTGAAAGAGACAGAACAGCCAACCCAATATTGAAGGAGAATATTGATGTTGCCCAACTTCAAGACTTAACTCTCCAGCTACAGTAATCGAGACAGCGTGGTACTGCCAAGAGAATGGGAAGACAGACCACCTCTACATACATACCTGTGATAAAACTTAACTTATAAATTAGGCAAAAGTAAGAAAAAAAGTAACAATAATGATATAATACAATAATGAATACAATACAATAATGGATAATAAAACAGAGTAAATATCATCATATACTGTAATAAAAGTTATGTGAATGTGGTCTCTCTCTCTCTCTCTCTAAATATCATGCCATACTTATTCATCTTCTTCCGGTGATAATGTAGATGATAAAATGCCTTTGTGATGAGATGAAGTGAGGTGAATGACATAAGCATTGTGATGTAGCATTAAGCTTCCAATGACCTTCTGACATCAGAAGAAAGATCATCTGTGTCCAGACTGTGTTTGACAGGTTGACTAGAACCACAGACTGTGAAACCATGGATACGGGGGAGAGGATTGATGTATAGTATAGCAAAGGTAGTTTCTCCAACAAATGGTGCTGGAACCACTGAACATGCAAAAAATGAATTAGACATAGACATTACAGCCCTTACGAAAATTCACCCAAAATGGATCACAGTCCTAAATGTAAAATGCAAATCTATACAGCTCCTAGTAGATCATATAGGAGAAAACCCAGATGACCTTTGGGATAGTGATGCCCTTTTAGATGCAACAGCAAAGACGTGATCTGTGAAAGAAATAATTGCTAAGCTGGACTTCATTACAGGTTAAAACTTTAGTCTGTGAAAGACAATGGCAAGAGAATGAGAACACAAGCCACAGAATGGAAAAATATTTACAAAGGATACATCTGATAAAGGACTTTTATTCAAAATATACAAGAACACTTACAACTCAATAAGAAACCAAACAACCTGACTTAAAAGTGGACCAAATTCCTTAACAGACTCCTCACCAAAGAAGATATACGGATGGCAAATAAGCATAATGATGGAAATATGTCACTACATATTTCTTCAAATCCATAGAATATACAACAACAAGAGTAAACCCTAAAGTAAACAATGGACTTTTGGTGATAATCATGTGTCAATGTGGGTTCAACCCTGGCAAAAAATGTACCATTCTGGTGAGTGATGTTAATGCTGGGAGAGGCCACATGTGTGTGGGCCTGGGGATATTTGGGAAATTCTGTACCTTCCTCTCAATTTTTTTTATAAACTTAGAAGTGGTCTACAAAATTAAGTCTGTTTAAAATGTTTTGTTTTGACTTGTTTTATTTCTTCAAGAAGGATTATAGTACGTCACCAACCCTCCTTGCAGGAGAAACACAGGGAACAGGGCAGAACATCTAGTGTTTGTGACATCTAGTGGCTCTGCATCTGAATGACAACCTCTTAGAGAAGGAAAATCTGGCAAAGTCAACAGTGGCTCTGCCTGGGTTTTACCAGTTCCTGAAAAAAGCACGAAAGCACTCCTAATTCCCCAGAAAAGTTCAGCGGTGCTCTAGTTTCACAGCCAAGTAGATGGAAATAGAAGGTGTTTGTCTGTCTGCCGAGTATTATTATTATTGGATTTAAGAAAGTACAAAAGCCGAGGTGCACCAAAGGTAGGAAATAATAAGGGCAGGGAAGGGTGGGAAAGCCAGTTCCCATCCTCAGGCTACTCCTTAGCACAAGAAAGGCCATGAAAGAGCCCGCAATCCTCCACAGCAGCATCTTGCCTCGTAGTGGAAGGAAAGACGCAGAATGCAACTTCTGGCTAAATGGCTGAGGTCTTCCTGGAGGCTGGCTTCCTGGGAGAGAATGGGGAAACTGACCCAGTCTTCAGTCATTTCTGTGACCATGTTGACTTGGCTAGTTGATATCCTCTTTGTGCTTTTGCATAGGTGATCTCCCTAAATTTAGACCCCACAACAACTCTAGAAGGCAGGTGTTTTACTTCCTTGTTTTGGTAAGTGAGAACACAAAAATCTCAGAGAGTCTGTAACTTGCCCTAGTTACAGCTAGAAAGGAGCATTTTGTCGACAACTGATTCCATGTCTCTTTGGCTTCAGGAAGCCATTTTTCTTCTAAAATGCATTCATCCAGATTATAGCTTTCATAAACTAGTATTCTTTGTTTTTCCACCAGTATTTCCCACTTTTCTAACCCACCTCCCTTGTAAAAAATAATCTGGGTTTATTGGCTCAGGGGAGGGATGTGGGGAAACAGAAAGCTGTGAACATCAGCAAATATTTGGGAGCAAAAGTCTAAGTTAGGAAGTTAGAGGATTCAGGGCATACAGGAAGAGCGTAGGAAGAGTACCCAGAATTGAGGTGGAGGGACCTGGGTCTACTTCTTTTCTGGAAGAGGTGGGATAAATTTGAGAGAAGACAGGTATGCATTGGAAAGAGAGGCCCTGAGGCTTCTTCCCTGGCAGAGCCATCATGGTAGAAGCATTCATTGTGGAAATGTCCAGAACACCTCAACTGGTGCATGTGACTATAAATCACCTGTCTGAGAGTCTCACGTCCTGTGGTAGGTTGGAAGCTGCTAGAACCATCGGATTTGGAGAGACCAAGGTTGCAGAGACAAGGCACGTCCCCGACAGCTGGGTTAGCATGGAGCGCAGTTAACACACAGCCCTGGGAGGTGTGGGGAATCTCACTGGACTGGGTTTTAAGGGTTTACCCCATGGAAGAACTGAAAGACTAAATAAATTTCATGTTGGATTACAGAGAAATAAAGGCATATTTAATAGCCACCTTGTATTAGCTCCCTAGGACTGCTGTAATGAATTACCATAACGTGGGTGGCTTGAGAGGACAGAAATGTATTCTCTCAGTTCTGGAGGCTAGAAACACAAAATGACGGGGGCAGCAGGGCTATGCTCCCTTTAAAAACTATAGAGAAAGCTCCCTTTTGGACTCCTCTTGGCTTCTGGTGGTTACCAGTGTATGGGGGGAAAATAATTTCCCCAGACCCTTCTAGGTCTTAGCTGAGAGCCAAGGGTAACATGAGAGAATCACACGGAAGTTTAATAACATATGCACATGGGAGATACCTCAGGAAAATTGAATAACTTCCCCAAATGGCCCAAGCCACCCCCTTAAATACCATGTTCAGCTCAAAACGGAAGAAGATGTTGGGGGAGGGCAGTTATGAGAGGCGACCAGACAAAGCCCGGTAAGTGAAAGGAGTGAGTGTGGCTAAGTGGATTTGCGTCCTTGCTTTCTCCACTGGTAAGAGTTCTAGAGATTTGGTTATCCTCCTCTTCCTGGTACAGACAGGAAGACACTAGAAACAGAGATTGCCCTTATAAATGTAAATGTCTCACAAAAGGGTAACTTTGACTCAGGCTTCAGAGCATTCCTGTGGCTGCTATTGCTTAAAATTAATCAGCCTAAAATAATCCTTATGCTAAAGAAGCCTATTTCAGGGCTGTGTGTCCGGAGCGTCTTCACCAACAATCCCCAGCAGTCTCCTTCACACTGCCCCTTTCCCTCTGTGTGTGACCATCTGTGTCCTCCCTTCTTCTCATAAGGATGCCAGTCATCAGATCTAGGGTTCCCCTAAACCAGTATGACCTTATCTTAATTCGATCATATCCAAAAAGACCCTATTTCTGAATAAATTCCTATCCACAGATTGCAAGAGGTAAGGCTCGAACATCTTTTTGCGGGGCTCACTGCAATGCTCCACACACCTGAGTCTGTGGTCTGGGGTTCCTACCTGCTACACATGTGAGTTTGGTGTGAAGGAGGTGACACTGTGCAGGGTTCAGAGCCTTGAAGTTCAGGGGGCTGGTCTAGCCAAGTTGATGTAACATAGGACCTTGAGCAAGGCAATTAGCCTCTAGTGGTCTTGATAACCTCAACTCTATGGTCGAGATTCTTTCTAGCACTGACGGTTGATTCTACTGGCCCAGAGTGGAGAAGTAGATGAGTCCTCCCCTTGGCCCAGATACAGTGTGGTTTAAGAGGTTGTCACAAGACTCTGCTGGTCCGAACACTACCCTCCACCTTATGATGCTTCCTTCCTGGCCTGCTTTTCTCATCATTAGGATCACAAAGGTAGTGAATGACAAATAAAGAAATACTTTGTGGATTTAGGGCCACTGCAAGGATTATCTAGATTCTGGAAAACCAACAGTTCTATTGACAACAGGATTCAGTCTTGAAATGCTGAAACTACAGGGAGACCTGCTTTGTGGGGGGGGTCAAGCTACATGGTTGCCAAGAGAAACGAGGACCTGACTTAGAGAAAACTCTGGGCTTAGGGTCTGCACGGTTCCTTTGTTATCATTGCAAATGCATTCTCAAAAGAAAGCAAAGACTGAGGAGAACCAGAAGCCAAGCGGGAAGGCAGGCCAGCCCAGATTGCACTACTCCACATCTCTGGGGAGAGCTGGTGAGCCGCTCAGGTGGGCTGGCCCTGAGCCTGCACCAAGAGGAGGCAATGGAGATGTCTCACTCTGTCCTAAGGAGACAGTCTCAAGGATTTCCACAGCCAAAGCCACAGGTGTTTTCAGAGGCAGAGGCCTGGCTGAAATCTGGGCTGCTTTTTAATGCCTAAAAGCTCTGTAAGTAAGAAGCAAGGAGCACTGAGAAAGGAGGAGGCATCTGAGTGCTGTGGCCAGGAGCTTTGAGTTCTGCCATCAGAAAGGCTGCCTGGGGGGCCATGTTTACTAGCTGTGTGACTTCAGGCAAGTTATCGTCTTCTCTAAGCCTCAGATAAAATAAAGATTATTATCCTACAGCCTATCTAGGTGTGCAGTTGTGACACGATGTAGGTCAAGTGCTTCATAGAAGCATAAAGGAAGTAGCCAGTTAGTGTTATTATATTCCAGACACAGAACAGGATACTAAAAATTAAGTGTACTAAGGCCACAAGGCTAAACATATACTTCCAAGGTGAGAATCCAGGGCTGCCGACTCCTTAGTTCTTCCACAAAATAATACAGAAATGAAAAAGGAAAAGCCAGGCACACTTTATGTACTAGTTATCATCATGTTTACCCTGTGCCAGGTGCTATTCTAGGCACTTTATAAATACTAAGTCACTTAAGCCTCATAACAATCAATGTAGGCACGATTATTGCCAAGTTATAAATGAGGACAATAAAAACAGAGAAGGTGAGTGACTTGCCCAAGGTCACCCAGGGTCAGTGGGTACTGTGTTGTATCTCAGGGATCTGAGGCAAATTAAAAAAAAAATAAATAAGAGTATCATTATATTTAGATCATCTCTCTAGAAACTCATTAACTAAAACATACTCTTCTTTTTTTAAAAAGTATTTTAATTTTTTTGAGACATTTAGTAAACTCGATGGCGTGCATAAATCTGAAACTCCCAGTTATCCATGAGTAAAAATAAGCCTAAAATTTCAGCCTGTGGCGCATAAATTGATAGTCTACCCAGCTGGTAGAAGTTCCACAAATTGCAAATGCATTTCTGTAAGACAGCTTGTCTTCCGTAAAACAAGCCTTACAGAATTTACCTTATAAACCATATTGCTAGGCTCCAAATTTCTAAGTTCCTTAGAAGTTATTTAAAAATTAATCTCAAATGTTCTAAACATCTAACACAAATCATAGCACACATAAATTAATCTATATTTGATGACTTTGGTCTTGCCTATGATTTTCTGTATCTGTCCTACAGTGTGATTTCAAGGTTCACAGCACCTGAAACCTCAAACACCCTAACAAAAAAGACCCTGATGGGCTCCAGAACTGTGCACTTGGCTCAGGACAGAGCAAAGTAAGGTCGTCATCCAGCAAAGAGATGGACTCTCGTAAAGTTGAAAAACTAAGCAAAAGGTGAGCTATGGTACCCTGGTGTAATGTGACGGAAGAATTCAGGTTATTCCCAAGTGCCTGGCAGAGCCAGGCAGAGCAAGGAGGCTGGGGAGAACCATGTCCTTTACTGAGACAAAGAACCCGGGAAGAGGTGGAGGTCAGCACACAGCACAGAAATAATTCAACTTTAGACATACTAAATTTGGAAACCCTGTGAGTCATCCAAGTGGAGATTTTTAGTAGACTGTTTGATCTAAGTTGTGAAGCTTAGAAATGGGGCCTGGCCTGAGAATATAGACTGAAAGTTTCCAGGATATTGTGGCAGTCATTGGATTTCAATGAGACCACCTACAAAGGGGTGATGGAGTGAGGAGAAGAGAGCACCTATCGGAGGGTGTGAGGAGCCCCAACATGAAAACATTGGATAAGGAAAATTAAGTCAACATATAAGACAAAGAAAAAACGGTCACAGAGGTAGCAGGAATTCCAAGAGTGTGTGGCAAGAAAGCCAAAGACAGGAATCAGTCAACTGTGTCAAATGTTACTAAGAGAGAGAGTCGAATAAGGACTGAGAGTACCCAGAGGAGAAACACCATGGAAGCCATGGGTGATTCCAGCAGGAAGCTTCACAGGAGGAGTGGAATGGAAATTACATGACAGTGAGTTGAAGAGTAATGGGGAGCTTGTTCCAGCCATGGCAGTGTCTCTCGTATGGGATTCTATGACTGGAGCAGTCATAAGAACTGGATAAAAGGTACAAAACAACGGCTCGGGGGAGCCGGCAATATAGGTACTGTAAGCCTTGAGAAGAAAGCATAATATGTGAGCTCCACATTCCCCCCTGCCTTTTTCTCTGAGGTAGTTTTCCACATTCAAGCATGGGGAAATAGGGCCCACGTAGAAAGTGGCTGTCTTGCAGGGGTGAGGCTGCCAGAAGCAATTTCTGGACAGTGAGAGAAATTCAGAAAAGGGGCCCAGAAACTGATGTACGTATTTCCCACAAGTTGTTGGGCTGTGTCTAAGCTGTGCAGGAGTCCAGCGAGATTCTGCCAAACCAGATGAAAACAGCGGCTGGAAAGATAAAAATCTGATCACAGATTTCAGCAACGTGCTGTACAGAGAAAACAGAGGTTAGAATTTAAGCCTTACCAAGGAGGACATGCATTAGTAAACATTATAAAATTTTAGTCAAGGCTTCAGAAGGGGCATGCCTTAGTAGCAAAGGGAACCCGCAAGAAATAAGGTCAAATAAGGTAAAAAAAAATTTAACAGTCTAGCCCCATGAAAGCCTAAAATCACACCTCAGCAGGATCTGTCTGCCTGCCAAAAACAAACAAAAAACCAGCTCTTTTTGAAAGAAATCACAGAGCCTCGACAGTTCTTTTTTTAATCCACGATATCCAAACTTATGAGGCATGCTAATACATGGGACACATTAGGTTTGCTAAAAACCAAGAGAGGGCAAAGAAGATCCACAGGTAATTCATATACTAGAGGAAAAAGTTGGTCAAAGAATAGAAAAGACTGAGCATTAAGCAAAAAAATTGGAATGCATAAAAAAATCAAATGGACATTTTAGAATCTGAAATTGGGAAAACGCTGGGTAGGTTTTACAGCAGACAGAACACAATATGAGCCAGGGCTGGAGAACTGGAAGACAGGTAGATAAGAGTATGCAAAACAGAGGCATAAAAAGAAAAAAGAAACAAGACAGAACGTAAGAGATATGTACGGCACAGGCAAAAGGGATAAATCTGTGTAACTGGTGTACTGGGAAGAGGGGAGTAAGGGAAGTGGACAAAGGCAAAATTCAGAGGGAATAGTCTATCCTACCATCTTTGCTGCCTTATTTCCGAAGTCATCATTGTATCCTGAAGTGACAAGTTTTGCTTGAAGCCTGATATCTGGTAAATATTCTCTTGTATTTTTGAACACCTGCTCTCTTAGTCAGCATGGGTTGCTCTAAAAAAAAAATGTCATGATTGAGAGGCTTAAACAACACTCATTTATTTCTTACAGTTCTGGAGGCTGGAAAGTGCAAAATCAAGGTGCTGGCAGATTCAGTTCCTATTAATTAATGATCCTTTCGCTGGTTTGTAAAGGCTGTCCTCTTACTGTGCGCTCATATGGTAAAGAGGAAAAAAGAAAGCGCTGGGTTCTCTTTCTCTTCTTATAAGCACACTAACCCCATCCTGGGGCCCCATCGTCATGACCTCATCTAAACCTAATTACCTCCCAAGGGCCCCAACTTTATATACTATTGCACTGAGGGTTAGGCTTCAACATATGAATTTGAGGTGGGGCGGGGGGAGGGCACAAACATTCAGCCCATAACTCCTGCTGTGTGCACTGTGCACACAGAATTGAGCCTGAAGGACAGGTCCATCTGATGCCAAAGTTTAATGATTGCTCCTTGCCAGGACCATGCAGCACCCCTCCTCACCCATTTGTCCCTACTCCAAAGCTAATATAGCCTCCATATTCTGTCAAAAGGCAAGCAAACTAGAGCCTGTGGCCCAAATCTAGCCTGCCACTGGGTTTTGTAAATAAATTTTTACTGGAGCCCAGCGGTGCCTCTGTATTTCCACTCTATCTCTTGCTGCTCTCATACCACCACAGTGGTGCTGAGTATTTCCAAGAGACCGCCTATGGCCAGAGAGGCTAACGGTATTTACTCCCTGCTCCTTCGCAGACGAAATGCTTGCTGACTCATGCCCTAGCTCACTGTAAAAAGGAATTTGACTGTGGCAACGTATGAAACTATTACTGCTATTAATTTCTTCATTAACTAAGCACCATAAACTTATCACTCCTTAATATAAAGTGAGTGATGCTGCTGATTCTCTGGGAGAGAAGAAAGTGGTCGGTGCTCAGGATAGGAAGTGGTACAACGTCGGCCATAATGACCAACGCACATAATTAATTTTCGACTGAGAGGGCAAAAAAGGTCTCCGAGGATAGAACCCTTTAAGAATGGGGAGGTGATTCGACAGACATCACCATGTCTCCACATTGTGGATCCACTATCTCTCTCAGGTCTACCTCTGTATAATCTCTATCTTTTTCCTCTTTCCCTTCTCTCTCCCACTGCTGTGCACATGGCCTTGCTGTTGTCCACCCGCAAGTAATCACTCGTCTTAGAGCCTTTGTGCTGACCACTCCCTCAGCATGGAACACTATTTCTTCTGATATCACTGGAGTTGAATGCCTTTAAGTTTTTGATCAAACCATTCTTTTTCCATGTGATCTACCCAGATCCATTGACATGGTTGGCAGCTTGCCTGCTCCCACCACACTTCCTATTATTTTCCCCCAAAGTATTATCAGTTTCTCTACCTTGTCATATACTCATTTATTATGTTTATTTGTATTGTGTTTACCCCCTAATAGGACCTAAGCTCTATCAAGGCAGGAATTATAGGCATTTTTGGTTTTGTCTACTGATGCTTCCAAAAATCACCTAGAACAATTATTGAAACATTGTTCCTGCTTATCGTATATTTACATATATTTTGAATGAATGAGTGTACATTCACATTTTGTTCTGGGGTCCCAGAAAAACTTTTAAGTCGATTTTTAAAAATAAGTTCATTTATTAATTAATTTATTTTTTGAGTGGGAGGGAGAGTGAGAGAGAGAGAGGAGGGAAAAAGGGAGAGAGAGAATCTTAAGTAGGCTCCATCCCCAACACAGAGCCCAATGTGGGGCTCGATCTCAGGACCTGCTGAAAGCAAGAGATGCTGAACCAACTGAACCATCCAGGTACCCCTAAGTGAATCTAGAACCAATAATTTAGGACTGGCCCATGTAAGCTTGACTGAGAAAATGATTTTTTCCTTTCCTTTCTTGTCATAATTCTCCCTTTGTTTCCTGCCCAATAATAGCAAGTATCTCCCAGAGATTTCTGATGAATGAGATTTTCACAAGTCCAGACTTCTAAGCAGCTTATTAACCAAAATGCTTTAATGAAGCTTTTAATCCAATTTAGTACCTAAATGCTGGATGCCAATGCCAGGCCATTGTGGTTAACCTAGTAGTATGGAAGAGTACATTTTGTATTCTGTTAACATTTTTTTAAATAAAGATTTTTATTTTCATATATTTGAGAGAGAGAGAGAGAGACAGAGATAGCAAGAAAGAGCACCAGCTGGGAGAAGAAGCAGAGAAGAGATATGGGGCTCTTTCCCAGGACCCTGGGATCATAACCTGACCCAAAGGCAGATGTTTAACTGACTGAGCCACCCAGGCACCCTGATATTCTGTTTACATCTAAAATTCAAATTATGTTATAAAAAAATCATTAGTTGATATCCTCCACTTATATTAGAACTAGTTGTTCAGTCTAAATTAGATTTTTCCCCCTCCTTCCAGGGTATCATTATGTTCTTTATGCTTTACAAATATAATATTATAAATATAATAAAAAATACATTAAAAGTATCTAACACAACTTCTTGGAGCCAGATTAGGTCTGAATGCAGAAACTGGCATCACATACTAGAACGATTACCAACAACAAGTTCTTTTTGTTCTTTATTTTGATGACACAAAGGATTAAATAACAAATAATTTTCTAGGCTATAATAATATTATCCATTTTCAGCCTTTTAACTGATAGAGAGAATTTTTTTGTTCTAAATGAAAATAGAAAGTATAATGGCTAGTGGATGACTTCATATCTAATTATCCACATCTTAGTTTGTAGAAAGGCAATTCCAGGTTATTTAAGTTGAAATATTTTGCCTAGAAATCAATGTAATAGAAGCCTGATTTTTCTATTAAAACAATACCTTCTTTTTTGTTTGTTTTGAACCATATTCAACACTCTAAGTATAGATCTAAGTATAGATTGGATAAATTTCCACATCTATTCAATTTTAGCATTTAAATATATTTCCAGGGTGGGAGGTAGGGGCACTCTTTTTACAAGAAAAACTTTAGTATCGACTGTCAGAACAATTAAATTCTTACTGAGATTACCTTAGCGTGTTTCATTTCTAGCACTGTCTGGTTTAGGGAAAGATTAACAAGAATTGTTCAAAGCACCACATAGGGTCTAGACACATGTTGGATTTGGGGTCTCCCAGAAGAATCTACTCTGGGATCTGCCCTAATTCTCCAACCAACTAGATCTGAAATAACAAAGATGAGTGCAAGGAAAAGAGCAAGGAAATGCTAAATAGACCCTTCTAAGTTTGCATCCGTACAACATCATGCATGGTATCCCAAAATGGGAGCATATTGACTTGGGTATCAAGGATCTGGGGTACAAACGGAGAGAAAACAAAATAAACTGAATGAATTGCCTTTATCGAGATGCTCTCCATTTGTTAAAGTCCATATAGAGAACAGTCATTTGGAGCCATAAGTGTCACATATGTGGAATTATTTCATTTCCCCCAAGACAGAGAAATGAGACCAGATTTACTCTACAGTTTTAAACAACAACAAAACAGAGAAAATCTATAAAACAAGGGTTTCCAGATACTGAATGACAGGCAGCACCTGACAAGAGCCCCTGAGAGAAGAGAGACAAATGAAACAACTAAAATGATACCTTTCCACCTGTACAGCTGAAAGTGGAAATAATTCACAACCTCTGGGAAAACATCTTCAATCATTCTTCTTTCATTTTTCAGAATACGTAAAAGAATCCATTTATTCTACAATAGGCATTGAGTCCCTTATAATCCTTATAGGCTGTCACAGCCAGTAAAGAAGACAAACAAGAAACAAGTAAACAATGAAATAAGTAACACAATTTCAGCTGAGAAAGAGCCTAAAGCAAACAATAAAACAGTAAATGATTCGTTGGGACTGAGGACAGAGTATGTGCCTGTTTAGGCATGATAATCCTAAAAGTCATTTTTTTAAAAAAAGATTTTATTTATTTATTTGACAGAGACATAGAGAGCACAAGTAAGCAGAGTGGCAGGCAGAAGGAGAGAGAGAAGCAGGCCCTCCGCCGAGCAGGGAGCCCAACGCGGGGCTCAATTCTAAGACCCTGGAATCATGACCTGAGATGAAGGCAGCAACCAAGACCTGAGCTGCCTAACTGACTGAGCTACCCAGGTGCCCCCTAAAAGTCATTTTTAAGAGGGCATTTGAGCTGAGAGACCTGAGAAGTGATGAGCAGAGAGCTATAGAACAAACATTTTGGATATGAAAAACATGACATCAAAAGACCATGAGATGAGAATGAGACTGAGACAGAAGAGCATAGTAATGACGGGAACCTGGTAGAAAATGATTCCAGAATGGCAGGCAAAAGCCAGATCATGGAGGACCTTAAGGACCATGGAAAAAGCTTGGTATTTTATTCTAAGTGGATTTACTTTAAATCTAAGAACGTTTCAAGCAAGTGAATGACATGATTAAATTTCAACAAAAAATAATTTCATTACATTTCAACAAAAAATAATTCATCCTGACTTCTAGGTGGAGAATGGATTATACTGGGTTTGGAGTGAATACTAAGAGCCAACATAGAAGGCAATTTGAGGAACAGGGCAAGAAAAAATGGTGGACCCGAGTGGCAGCTGTAGACGTGGTGAGAAGCAATTAAATTTGGAATACACATTCAAATTTATATTAAAATATTTCCTACACTGCAGATATTGTTCTAAGTACTTTCATGCAATAGCTCATTTGATACTACAACGACCATATGATGTGGGCACTATAAATATCCCAATTTTAAAGATGAGCAAACTAAGGCACAGAGTAGTTAAGTAACTTGTCAAATATTGCAGGTTAAGTAAGAGGTGAAGCCTCTTACAGGGCTCTGGCTCTAGAATTCCAATTTCTTTACCATTACAAAATTTTGTAGAACCCACAGGAACTGCCAATCTCTCACCTAAATCACATTATCTTTCTTTTGGTTTCTATAAGATGTCATAGTCTTTTTATTCCCCTGGGGACTTCATATGGGTTTGTTTTCTTTTCCTGAAGTGTACCCCCACCAGACTTTATGTCCTGTTTTATTCATTCCTTCTCATCCTTCACACCTTCCCTCCACTTCAGTGTCACCTCCCTACGGTGGACTTTTCATCCTGTCTAGAGTTCCCTCCCTACACTGTTTTCCTTTTTATTACACTACTCTGTTTCTGCCCTTGTAATCTTTTAGTACAATCTATGGTTTACATATATTTGTGTCCTTTTTCTTCCAATGTCTTTCTCCAACAACCATATGATAGACTCTATGACACCAGGGATAGTGTGTGTTTCATTACAGTATTTTTCGGCACCCAACACAGTGTTGGAAACATAGCCATCACTCAGTAAGCAATGAATGAGAAAACCTGAAAATGGAAGCCTAGTTTTTGATAAAGATAACAGACAGATAACGAGGAATAGGGAGAAACAGCATATTAAGAAACAGTTCTGTAAACCACGTCACACATTGCTCAAAAGTTCAGAAGAACTGCATATAAGAAGACAGTCATTCTTTCATTCAACAGGTATTACTGGCTAGTTCATAAAGGCCCGGTGTACTTGGGTCACTGCAGTAGTAAAAAAAACAGACAAAAATACCTGCCCTCGTGGACCATACAATCTAGAGGGAGGTAATAAACAAAATCGATAAACAAATGATAGGCTAAAAATGAAAAATAAATCAAAGAAGGGAGCCAAGGAGTGTTGAACAAGGGAGTTGGGATTTTCAGTAGGTGTTCAGTGAAGTCTCCACTGAAAAGGTGATATTTTAATACAGATCTGAAGGAGATGAAAGAACAAGCCAAGCAGGTATCTGGAGGCACAGAGGTCCAGACAAACAGAACAGCAAGTGTTGAGTGCTAAGGTGGGAGTGGACTCAGTATGCTTTAAGGAACAGCAAGAAGACCAGTATGGCTGGAGCTGACTGAACATGAGGGAGAGCAGTAGAAAAAGGAATTAGAGAGGTATTATTGAGGCAGGTGTACAAAGACCCTCCACAAATTTGGCCCATTTGTGGCCTCCTTTCCAAGAGATATGGGGAGCCACTGGAGGATATTCAACAGTGGAAGAACATACTCTGACTTAGGTTTTAGCAGTTTAGCTGCTCTGATAAGATTAAACCAAAGTGGAGTCAGGATGGACCCAGGAATCCAGATAGTAAGCTATTGCTTAATCCTGACAAGAGATAACAGTGGCTTGGACCAGTATGTAGCAATGGAGGTGCTGAGATAGGAAAGACGGCGGAGAGACGAGACAGAAGGGAAGGGAAGGAGTTTGTATTGGAACATGCTACATTTGAGATGCCTAGTAACATTCAAGTGGAGATGTAAGATGGGCAACAGTCTTTGCGAGTCAGGAGTTCAAGGAAGACATCGGGGCTGAATCATAAGTATAAACCTGACATTTACAGTCACAAGAGTCTGTATGAGATTAACAAAAGAAAGTATATAAGCAGGAAAGATGTAGATGAACCAACAGGGAAGGAAGATACCCAAAGAGTAGAAGAAAAAAGAGGAGAATGTGATTCCTGGAAGTGAAATGCAGACAGTGTCTACAGGTGAAGTTTCAATGAAAAATCAACTGGGTCAAATGTTACTGGCATAAAACACAACCATTATGTCCTCCTTGGCTGGGGTTCCTTTGGAAAGCCTTGTCTTTGTCAATTTTTTTGTTTGTTTGTTTTTAAGTACTAGAATTATTATCTATCTATCTATCTACCTACCTATCTATCTAGGATAGCCAACAAGAAGGTCTGGGGGCAGAACGATACATTGCTTCTTTTAAAAAAAGATACATTGTTTCTGTGTATAATTATAGCTACAAATCTTTACAACTCTGGTAGGTTTATTTTCATTACAATTATAACTAGCCTTATAGACTGTTGCTCTTAGAGGAAAGGAAATACCAGAGGTTAGGGTTCTAAAGCCTCCATAAGGATGTTAATGGTCTAGAATTGGATTTTGCTACCAATCCCCCAATGCAGATAGATGTCAAAGGAAGTTAGAGCTGTTATTTTCACTGCAGCATGGTGAATTTTACTGGAGAAGTGCACACTACAGAATCTGGAATCTTTTCTGTAATTCATAGACATATGTTTAGCAATAGTGATTACTTGGACTATACTTTTAGAAATTTGCACATTTTTTCTGCTCTTCTACAAGATGCATCATATAAATGATGCCATGCAGGGTCTAAGTTTTCAGATGGACAATTTCAGAAGCAAAAATCCAGGATGAAAATTTATGGATACAGATATAGACATAGATAAATAATTTATATGATATGCAAATATTTATTGTACAGTATCTATTTTTATAGTTATATTTTTATTATATTTACTTTAGTGTATACATCTCACTGTTCTAATTAGACATTTTTGCATTTAGAAAACAATCAAGTGTGGAGCACCTGGGTGGCTCAGTCAGTTAAGCATCTGACTCTTGATTTCAGCTCAGGTCATGACCTCAGAGTTGTGAGATCCAGCCCCGTGTTGGGCTTCTCACTGGGTGTGGAGCCTGCTTAAGATTCTCTCTCCCTCTGCTGCTTCCCCCTGCCCCAAATTTTAGAAAACAATCAAGTGATCACATTTTGTAAGATAATAACATCCCATTTGAAACTAAAATGCAATTTCATATTCTTTTGAAAGAGTCACCATTTCCACTGAGGTTTGCATTGGCAACATCAGAGTATTAATTCAGTAAAGAAAATTAAATATTAATAAAAGTGTGCGATAGATCATGTTCTTTATTTCTTGGATTCAGAGCTTTGTTCTGCTTTTTATTCCAAGTACATGAGGTGAGTGCACATAAAATAAAATGAAACATAATTTTAAATAAAATTAATTTAAAATAAATGAAAATAGATATATGAGCATGCTCTAATTAATGCCAAATGACAAAAAATAATTTTTGCAGGCTAACTTGAAATGAGTTTTTTTGGACGCATGTAATTATCTATAGTCTCAATTTTATTTTTAACCACTAACTGCTGGGGCTGACTTCAATTGGCTTCATTTGTGTTTTAAATAATTAGTATTTAATAATGTATTATGCATTACAGGGATAGTCACAGAGAACCCAAGTTTCAATTACCTGCCACTTCAAATTATAGACTCTCAGTAATTAGCTTCTGCCACATAACCCATAATGGAACAGACCAAAGTTAATAGAAAGCAGGAACAAAACTACATAGCCAGTTTGGCATGAGTAGATTTCAAAATAAACCAATTTGTGTGCCTTTTAATGTACTTCTCTGCAGGAATTAAAAGGCTGTCCGGCTAACCTTCCCGAGTCTCCCTAATTTATAATAAAAGAGATAATAATGAAGTTAGCGTCTGCCTCGTAGGGATGACTTATTCACCATGAGAAAGGCATATAGTTTAGATGTCAGGATTTCATCAACTCCAGTACACAGTATTATATTTAGAATAAAGTCTGAAGTCCTCACATGACCTAGGAGGCCTTTTATCCAGGGTTCTCACAGCCAACTGGACAACAGGATCAGTGGGGCTGGGGGAGGGGATCAGATCAGATTCTGTGAGAGCAGGGTATGGGGAGGTGGGAAGGCTGGAGAGGGCTGGAGGTGCCTAGCCTCAGTATGCTTTGTAAGTGTACCCAATGAGCAGGTTTGAGAACCCTTGTCCTACAAGATCATGTCCAGAGTTACACTGCCTGCCAGCTTATAAGAAATGCAAGTCATCAGGCCCCACACTAGACCGAGTGAATCAGAAGCTGAGAGCAGGACACAATGCTTTAATAAACACTCTGGCAGACTTTGATATGCCCTAAAGGATGAAAACCAGCGCTCTAAGCTCTTGCTGTTCCAAGTGTGCTTTACCTTCCTTCCAGCAACATCAGCACCACCTGGGGGCTTGTTGGACATGCAGAATCTCAGACCTATCCCAAGACCTCCTGAAGCAGAGTCTGCATTAGAACAAAATCCCCAGGTGACAGGTAGGCACATTAAAGTTTGAGAAGCACTACTCTGACATAATGGTTCTCAATCTTGGCTACAAATCAGAAGCATTTGGAGGAGCTATAAAAATTACAGATGCCTGGTAGGCTGAGCAGGGAGCTCCTGGTTCTCCTATTTCAACGCACAAAGCTCTACCATTTTGCAATAAGCTCTCATTGTAAGAAGGGCTCTACTACAACTAAATGCTTTGGGCTTCATCTACCCCATTTTCACTAGAACAGCCTCACGATGGCTGAAATAACTAAATTAGTACAACTCTTGCTTCTATCTATGATCAGAGGGCCTCGCTGTATCCCTAGTTCCCAAAGCAGCCTCTAGTTCTTTCTGGGAGTCTCGACACTCCCACGGACACTGTGGTATGTTCCCTAAAGCCCACACTCTGCCAGAGCCACCAGATTTGCTTTGCTCTTCTCCCACTAGCTATGGGTCACACGTCATCCCTTTTAGCCCAAAGCCACAGCACTGCAAAAGCCTTGGTTTCAGAGTCTCTTAAAAAAAAAAAAAAAAAAAAAAGGTCCCTCCCACTTCCTCACCAGGAACAGAAAAGAAAAACCTTTCCCTTTAGTTTTCAATGAAATGAGAATTCCCCATAGCAAGGTACATGATTTCCCAGAACTATCTCTTTAGATGTATCAGACACCACCAGATCCTAAACACCAGCCTAGGTCGTGGTAGGAGCAGTTATATTTTGGGAGCAAACTGAGTCCTATCGGAACCAAGGCTCAAGAAGCCCCTTCCAGAATCGATGGAGATGCTGGAGCCCACCATACCACAGGTGCTGATCTCAGGCAGATCTGCTTCCTGCCACACCTCACCTGCCACTATTTCCTGTGGTCTGACAATCACTCCTCCCCCGCACCCTTTGGGGAGTTAACTTAGGATCTTTCTGTGGTGTTCCAGACACAAAGGGGCCTTTGCCATCCATTTGGAGCGTTGAGTACACAGTTTCCAACTCCCAAGCAAGGAACTGGCAGATGTAAATACATGAAGTTGGGCCAAAACATTGTTTGGCACCATGTCAGTATACTGTAAATCAACTTACAAGATGGCAGAAGACATGACTTTAAGAGAAATATTTGAGACAGTGTTTTCAAAAAGATTCTTATTTACTGCAGAATTATCACAAACTACATGCTGCTTGAAAACAAATCTTCCTTTCCACACTCAAACATTTATTTTCGTTCTGAACTCCCAGGCTATTTCTAGTTTCCAGCAAAGTCTGTTTTGTTCCAAAATGTCTTTAATCCTGAAGGAGATAATATATATTTTCAGTGTGTCACTGTAGATGTAGGATGTTCTCAAATTGTTTCTAGAATACTGAAAACTTTCAAACTTTTCAGGAGCAACTACTGCAAAGCCAGAGGTACCTTGTTATGTTGTCATAATCTTGTAATAAAGTCAGAAATGAATCAAAGAAAGTTAATAGAATCATTCCTGGGTTATAGTTCCAGCTCAAAAAATATTTGTTGAATGAATGAAAAAACTGGTGTACAAATGAATCAATTTCTGCTTTTATGTTGGTAGCCTAAACCTAAAGAGATTTCTAAGGTTATGAAAACTTGGAGCACATTACTTCCCTAATTATTTTCGTTATCTTTTCTTTGAAAGTAAAAAGTTGGATATTTTATTTGACCTCTATTTTCACTTCAAAAATTCGCATATTCACATACTTAAATAAACATTCTCAGGACACGTGGTAAAAGTGTATCAGGACTTCACTATTGTGCCTGCTATGATGTGGGCTATACTTGCAAATTTCCTCCAATACTTTCTTGATCTCTGGGATCAAGTTAAATGGCTATATGGAGATTTGCCCACATCTTTCTGGAAAGCAAATTCTGGTTCGGTTCTAATGACAAATATTTCCTTCGGTTAAACAGGCAAGAGTGAAAGTCACAACGTGACTCCAGCAAGAAAGGACACTGATATTTACTCTGACAACGTAGGCTTATTGAGACATGAATTGCACCTGTATTTTTCAAAACATTCATTTCTATGATAGTCTACAAATCCCAATAGTCCATATATCCTCATCTGCTAAACCATTCAGCCACTTACCTTAGGTGGCTGACAACCGTGGATGGCATATTCCTGGAGCAGAATGGTCAGAGACAGAGAGACAAACAGCTTCACATTTTTCTTCTTTTGTCCTCAGCTTCTGAAGCCACTGGTTAGTAGAACTGCTCAGTGAATAAAACATAAGTTCTTGATGGCACCTGTGGTGAAGAGGTAAAAAGTTTCTGCCTTAGTTTCATTGCGGTGTTATTAACATCATCCCACTGACCTTAATTTCAACAGGCTCCCCCCTTTGCCCCCACACCTAAGGAGTAACAACCAAAAGTATTAATGAGCTCCAGAGTCCAACTTCCTGGGTATACATCCTATCTTATGCACCAAGTGACTTGGGGCTGTCTTGTAACCTCCCTGCTCCTGTTCCTCTGTCAGTAAATAGGAATGATAGTAACATCAATGTGAATCTTAAGGAAGGTGGTTCAGTCATCCATTGAACAGATGTTTATCAAGTGCCCACTGCGTGCCAGGCACTATGCAGGTGTTTGGAACACAGTGATGATCAAGACAGAAAAGAAAGTCCCTGTGCTCATGGAGCTCACGTTCTTGTGAGAAGAAACAGTTGGAAATACACTTAGGAGAGTGACTGGTTCCCAATTAATAGTCCTTCTGCACTTAGTTACTGAGCGCTCTTTGGAGCCATGGGGGTTAAAAATAGTGATCTCAAGCAAATACGCTCTTGAACATTTTCTTTCCTAGTCATGCTTTTCTGTATTTTCCAACACGTTTACAATGAGCGCTGGTTACTTAGGTAGTAAATTAACAACAACAACAACAAAAAGAGCAATGACATAATCTAACAAATACCTCATGGGTGTCTACTGGAGAGAGATATGGTTCTGGTAATGATTCCATGAATATCCACTGCCCAGGCTCTTTGCAGCCCTGTGAGCTTTTCTGTTATTTCAGCATCTCTCATCCTTTGGTCTAGTCTCTATCCTGAACCTCTTCCTTTGTGGATGGACAAGAGTGCTATTTTTGTGTTTTCGATCCTGCATTTAATTAAAAAAAAATCACTCCAAATTTTTTTTGTCCTTATACAACGAGAAAATCCCAGGCAACTATCTGCCCTATTCTAGTGAGCTTCAGCTATTTCTTGCCTTTTCAGAGGAACTGTCTTGTATCTTTAGCATGAATGCTTTGTAGTATTTATTTTCCTTAACTTGGATGCTAAATGTTATAATTAATATTTTTCTTCTTTCAGCCTTTCATTAGAGCCTCACCAAACCACAATACCTTCTTTTTAATGACATGTTTTGGCTCTACCTAAAGTAGCACAACCTCTAACAATCCCAGCAAATGATCTTCCTTTCCTAAATCCTTTTCCAAAACCATGACATTGTTGTGTTACTCTCATTCTGCAGAAATTACTTGGCTTTTTATTTTCCTGGGTTACCTTTCTGCTTTGCTCATGACGTTCCTTTTTCAATTCCCAAAGTACTCTTTTGTTCTACACAACCTTGTACAAAATAAAAGTATCTGTTAATTTGTTAATTTCCACAACACTCTCAGGAGAAAAGACTCAAAGTTAAAAAAATCAAAAGTATTGCCACGTAGTAAGCATTGAAGATATTACTTATAAGAAAGCCTATGTCATACAGATGTTTTTAAATATAGGTTTAAAAAAATTGCACCTCCTTTTAGCGCTAAAACAATATTCCTAAGACCACATGGTACTTGAAAAAAATACAGAAAAATTTTAGCAGTCTCCTTTCCCCCAACATTCATGGCACACCGGTATGTTTCATAAATCCACCTTGCATGTCACTCTGACCCTAGCAAGTCTGATACCATGCATATGATGGCAAAGCACATCACACCATCCCTAGGTGGCGAACTGGGACTGGAGCTGATTTCTCCCTATTCCTCCCCAGTGAGGGAATGGCCCAACCTTTACTTCTGAGAAGGTCGGTTAAGCCTTAACAAAATTATGCTGAGGACTTGAGGGAACATAAAGATTTCTGACCCAGTCAGGCAACACTTAAAACTGCGTATTTTACTGGACTACTTCCAGAGTTTATAGGCTGTTCCACTGAACTCCACTAGAGGTTTCTCTTCCTTTCAGCACATCTATCACCTCTGTTGAAGAGGGAAGCCCTTCTACCAATAATTTTCCACTCCTTGGAATCAAGACCCCAGAGAAAATGAACAGAATATTTCTTGGGGTTCCCGGGTGGCTCAGTTAGTTAAGTGGCTGCCTTCAGCTCAGATCATGATCCCGAGGTCCTGGGATGGAGCCCCGGATTGGGCTCCCTCCTCAGTGGGATATCTGCTTCTCCTTCTCCCTCCGCCTGCCACACCCCATGCTTGTGCTCACTCACTCTCTCTTTGACAAGTAAAGGAACAAAATCTTAAAAAAAAAAAAAAAAAAAAAAAGAATATTTCTTAAAGTAAAAATTTACTCTAAAAATATAACATTTTGTAGAAGAAAGTAACATCACCTTCTTAATGGAGACCAGCTCAGCTTTTCTTTTTTACTAATTCATTCCAAAGTAGGTGCTTATCCTTCAACTTGTAGAACTCAAAGACTTACTGAAATGGGTGTTCCAACAACAAAGGGGAAAAAGTCTTCCCTGAAGGATAAAGGCATGCCTCTATCCAGAGAACCAAGATGGGCTGGCAGCTGTAAAATAACCTCCCTTCCCTACTCCTCACACTTTCCCCATATATGGCCATAATGCTTTCAAAAATATTGGGGTTTAGCCTCAGAGAAAGTTGTGACGCACATGTGTAACTTGACTCCTACTCTTTTCTTCACTCCTAATTGTAAGACAAGCATTGAAAACCAAACCTGCTTATGATTTCAAGCTAAGGAGTGTCATACTTTATTTTGGAAATTTAAGGCAGAGAATACAACCTCAGGACCAATCAGTTGCCGTGTGGCTATGTTTATGCACAGCTGGGGCACAACTGAGAAGACTGGCAGTTGCGACAATTACGTGGTTAGTGTTTAGTGGTTGTAAGGAAGGAACTAAAGATAACTAAAGATAAAAGCACACAATAGGAAGAAACCAAGAGGAACTGACACATAGTGTTCCAGACTGTAATGTAGCATGCCCATCCTATGATTGATACGAAATGGGTTACTGCCATAATTTCTCTAAAGAAATGCATCTAAAACATTCTGCCAGTCAGGAATCCAATAGGAAACAGATGGCATAATCAAATTGGATAAGTTAAAGATAGTTTAATAAAGGAACTATTTATAATGGTGGGCAGCTTAAGGAACCCACAATTGGTAGTGCAGTACTAGTGGGCCAATAGTGGTGAGGTCTTACTGCCTCAGTCCTGAAGGGTCAAGAAGAGAGAACAGTTGGGAACCAGGAGGCAGAGAAGGCTATCTGGAGATGGGTGCCTTGTAGAAGCTAATGACATTATTGTAGGGATAGGGCAGCCTATGAAAATCCCACAGTGTCAGGAAGAAGCCAAGAAGAAACACACGCTGATGTCAGCCTTCTCTCCCTATGATCACCCACCATTGGTTCCCATGGCTGAACCTGATAGGAACAGTCTCACAGAGTCTCACAGGGCACAAAGCAGGAGGAAAAGGGTATAGAGCATATCTGGAGGGGCAAAACATATGTCTCCCTAAGTCAGATAGTTTTTCTGGTCTTCCATTTCTGCCTTGTACACAACTGGTACAAAGGGAGTCTGACTTTTGATCAGAGAATGAACAGGAAGCCATGCTGATCTAATAGAAAGAAAAAAAATAAATTTAATGATTGATTTACTTACGATTTTTTAAAAATTAATTCCTCCATTCTTCTTAGGCCTAGAACAGGGTTTTTGGTTTTGTTTCTTCTAAAGCATTTTGATATACATATGAAATTAGATTTTATTTTGTAGGTCATAGGTTCTGAAGAATTTTGAGCTGGAGAATGCCAAGCTCTATTTGCATATTTTAAAGAATGCCTATAGTATTTAAAAGCTGATTTTGAAAGTGATGCATCTAGAGATAGTAATACTCTCTGAAAGTTGGGAGAAAGAGAAGGCGAGGGATATGAGAAATTTGCAGAGGTAACATTAATAGGATTCCATCTTAATTGAATATGAGCATTAAATTATGAGTGCAGAGTGACTCTTAGACTCCTACTTTGAAAAACAACAAACGTGTAGATGGTTATTGGGAGAGGTGGATACTGATTCAATTAGGGACATACGCAGCTAATGTGCCTACAAAATCCAACCAACTGGATACTTACCCATCACACATAAGAAAGAGATATGGAAGTTATCATAGTGTAGGAAGTCGTTAAGGCAATGATGATGGTAGAATCAGGTAAAGATGGAGGGGAGCACAAAGAGATGGCCAAGAATGGAGGCTTTGGCCAATAACATTTTGAGAAATCAGACCTCTTCCTGTTTTAGTGCCATTGCAAATCCTTCCCATGACTGTAAGCCCCATCCGGGACAGAGACTGGCCTGTTTTGTTTCTCCTCAAGATCTAGCACAGTGCCTGGTATATGGTTAAGCCCTTGCTACATATTATTGAACAACTGGTGAGTTCAGTTTGGCTAATGGGCACAGGAGAGGGTGATCTGATTTGGAACTGGAGTTATTCCGAGATTAATTCACTCCCAAGGATTCTCCCACTTCTGCCTTTTTTGGGGCTCCGCACTGAATCTGAATTTCTTTTCCTCAACTCAGTTGCTGGGAATTTACAATATATCTTCTTTGCTTCTATTTTTCTATTTTTAACTTTGTCATCAGAATGATTCATTGAATAACGTCGTTTTTAATTCCTGCATTTCAGACTTCGTTTCAGGCTTATCCTTTAAGAAATAAATATTTTTAATCATGCTGCTTTATTCAGTTCTTTTTGTTTTTGTTTTTTTGTTTTCTGTAGAAAAAGATGATCTCACTTTTTTCTTGTAAAACCAGAGGTCCATTCAAAGTTTGGATAGTAATCATCACCAGACTGATAGGACACATGCTCATAAATATGGAGAGATCATGTACCAAAAATCACAAGTACTTTAAGGACTGTGTATCTTAAAGCAGTGGTCTCCAAACCAGGGTTGCCTACCCTGGGAGTACCCCAAGACACCCCCGCCCCGCCAAAGGGTACATGGGCACAAGAGGGAAGCAATTTCCAAAACTTCCAGTCTTACTTGGCCTCTTGCCTAAGACTCATCTGCCTAAGAAGGTGTCTGTGGTGTCTGCCTAAGAAGGTGTTTGTTCTCTTTTTGCATCTTCTTTATCAGTTCTCATAAACTTCAGTATGGATCCAAATCATCTGGAATTCTTGGGGAAACCCGGTTGCTCTCCCATTACCAGAATTTCTCTCATTACCAAAAAGTAGGGTAGGGTAGGGTCTTGCATTTCTTTTAAGTTTCTAGGTGGTGCTAAAGGAGTTTTTTCAGGAACAAACTTTGAGAGTCAAAGGCTTCAGACAATCAGCCTTTTCCCACTTTACAAAAAACAACCACCACATCAAACACAGTTCTAATCCATCCTGGATCTTAGGATGCATTTCCATGGAACGTGGAAAAACTGTGAGCAAACAGGACAAACCAAAATTAATTATCCCGATGATAGTGTACAAATCAAATCGTTTTTTAAGGCAGGTGTTTGCAAAAATATTAAGAATGACTTCATTGAGTGGTCAGCTGAAAGATAATTGAAAACAACTTTCAGTAGAATGCTATGGGATTTTTGGCACATAATTCAGAAAGAGGTGAAAAAGTTGAGTAACATTGCACAATAAAACTATGATTTCCATCATTTCTTTGTATGTGAATAAGTTGTCTCAGTGTTTAAATCCGTAAAAACAAAATAGGAACAGAACTGAAGCTAAGCTGTGATATATTTCTAGTTCTTAACTAATATTTACTCACAGAAATCTGAATTGGGAAGAACAGTTCCAATTACCTCACTGAGATGTATTTCTCTATTTTAAAGATTTTATGTATTTATTTGAGAGAGAGTGAGAGCAGGAGAACATGAGCAGGGGGAGGGGTAAGGGGAGAGGTAGAGGGAGAGGGAGAAGCAGAATCCCTCCTGAGCAGGGAGCCAGAAACAGCTCCATCACAGGACCCTGAGCCAAAGGCAGACGCTTAACCCATTGAGCCACACAAGCACTCCTGAGATACATTTCTAATAAAATTTTACAATTTGTATAATTATCTTTCAAGTTCTGTAATAGCGTAATATTGTTTTGATCAATTATATAATCAGTAAATTACAATGATAATTCAGTATGAGAGAAGATTTTAAATTTTTGCACAAGAAAAATTAATTTTCAACTTTTAAATCTAAGTTTTGATCTATATATGTTTGATAACTAAATCAGTAGAAGACTTTCAGGCATATTAATGTATAATATTTGTATAAAATTCCATGGGGAAAACTGAAATTAAAAAACAAGTCTAGGGGCCCTTGGGTGGCTCAGTGGGTTAAGCCCCTGCCTTCGGCTCAGGTCATGATCTCAGGGTCCTGGGATCAAGCCCTGCTTCGGGCTCTCTGCTCAGCGGGGAGCCTGCTTCCCCCTCTCTCTCTGCCTGCCTCTCTGCCTACTTGTGATCTCTCTGTCAAATAAATAAATAAAATCTTTAAAAAAAAAAGTCTAAAAATAAGGAAAAGAAAAATATAAAATGTCTGACTGTTAAAAGTCTTTTCTTCAAGCATTTTAAAAATGGATAATAGTAGGTATGAAACCACTATGGTATTTAGATTCCACTGAATATATTTAAGAGTAATGTTACTTGTTTATTTTAGAATGGCAATATTTAAAATATGCCAGACATACCATCCTTTACAACTGTTTGACTTTATGATGAAAAATGTTTTTGTTGACAACTTAAAATGTGATGGGCATATAAGCTTTAAATTTTTATTTTAGAAGCAACACTACCAAAAATCATTTCAGACTTCCTGCTTTGAGGCAGTAAACTTTTAATCTTTGGCAGGGATCATTTGATAGGCTCAGACAGAACTCTGAATTAAGTTTTAATTAAAACCCAAGCTTTGCTTATTCTATAAACACCTCAACAAAAACCATTTCTGTTCTTGTTTGGCATTCGCTCTTTCTTGTCCAGCTGGGATCCAAACATACAGAAATGAGTAATAATGGGAAAAGATTATACAATCTTGAATGACTCACTCAAAGACTTTTATAAACTTTCTATTTAGACTTGTTTTAGAAAAGAATCATTTTCCCGAAGTTTGGTTTGTTTAGCAAATGTAAACTGTGCAAAAAAAAAAAAAAAAAAAAAGCCCAGATATCAGTACAAAAACATTGCTGTGGGCATTTTTCTTCAAAAACCATTTCATTGCATTTGTAATATTAGGAAACACAAAGAGAAACGCATTAGAACACATTGACATCATCAAGTCTGTAGCCACTTGATAATAACATATTTCTTTTTCTAATATATATGTTCTTTGCAGATTATTTTCTTAGGAGACATTCATGCTCAGGTTAGGCACAAAATCTACTCTGGACTTTTTGCAAGCTATTACATCTTTTCTGTCCATTTCCAAACTCCCTAACTTTATTGTACATGATATACGACTTCTGGACAATTATTAGCTCAAGGCTAACCCAGTTCCTATTTCCTGTACTGTACTGAAAATTCACTTAAGATTAGCAAAGGTCTATTGTCTATCACATTAAAATGATATATCCCTCCCTGTACAATCTCTTACCTCTTTTTCATTTTAGCTACTCTGGAAGATTACCTCTTCTCAATAGCCCTCACTGGTAGGGACACATTCTTCTTCCTGATATGCAGTCTAGCCTTTAGAAACAGAAAACTACCTCTGGCTGACTTTGAGTGCTAAAAGCCTCCTTAAACTTCTCACTCTGTCCCATATTCTGGGTACTAGAACATCCCACAGATTGCATTATTTGCACCTAGATCAATAAAAACTTATGTGATGTGCTTATAAACATCTACTAAGAGTGTATATGCACAAGAAATGAAAATTCTTGTCCATTCCCTTGGGTAATTTCTGTTTAAAGTTCTGGGTAAAAGGTATGACAGACTGGATTGCACATTATAAGGACAAGCTCAGCAAGGAAAAGAATCTCTTCTGCATCTATTCATGCCCAACTTCCCAGATATTTTTGACATTCCAAGAAAAAAACCTCAAAATAATTTTCAACTCACCTGTGTCCCTTCTGATATCTTCTATAAAACCTTAGAACATATCATGGATGTGTTCTTCCAAATTATTGGTAAACATATTGAAAAGAATGGGCTGTAAAATAATCCCCATGGGATGCATGCAGTATAAAAACTTCCTGTGGGCAGAGACCTGTCTAACTCATTTGTTGCTGGATCTCCAGGGCCTAGGACAGTGCCTGACGTAGCCAGTACTCAATAAGTAGTGAAAGAATCCAACATGAAGGAATGGACGGAAATCTGGGTGGACAGAAACTTGATATTTTTGACATCTTCTGATCACTTTTTAGATAGAACCTCCTAGCCAGTAAATCAATCTCTTAAATGTATAACAATTGGAACATAAAATTTTGTATTTTTCTTGAGGATATCATGCAGGCTCTGGAGATTACCTACATTGACTACAAACTAATTATGTGACTTTAGACCAAGCACTTGAGTTTTCTACAGCTGGTCTCTCATTAATCAGACAGTAACAACACCTGTCTCATAGGCCTGTCAGGAGATGATACACATAAAGCACTTGGCCCGGTTCACAGGAAACACTCTGTAAGTCGAGGTATCACTTCTCCTACTGCATGTTTCTTTCACATTTGAGATTAATGCCTAACCATGCAGATGTAAACACTATCGGAATTACTCTCTCAGTTTTCGCAGGTATGTATATAATCACTTCTCTGTTAGCCACAAAAGTCATTTCATCCAAGCCATCAGCTTGAACTTTGTGATGGAACTAGAACGTAAAAATGTCGGTGCACATTAGCATTTACAGTTGTAAATAACCAGACCAGTCACAGTATAGTAAAAGAAGGACTTTAGGTTTCTTTGGTGAAACAAAAGCAGGTATAAAAAGTTACAAAGGTTTTAGATTTTCATTCACAAAGAAAAAAAAAAACAGTCATTCACATTTTACACTATACATGTTATAATATAAATACAGGAACGTATTATGTGCATTGTAATGAAGGAGAAACATTGAAACCTAAGAGGTCAACACAGTACTGTTCTGTGCTCTGGAACACTCAGGGGTGGATTATACTTGGGGCAGCAACCAAGGGAAGTTGCTCAAAGACGCTGAGGATGAGGGGAGCCACTGTTGCTCCTTCCAAGCCAAAGGAGGTTTCATGAAAACGAATCCGTGTTGGGTCTGCTCTTTTTGCATTTTATTTGTTGTCTGCTCTTCTCAAGGTTGTTCTAACTGAAACTGGGGAAAGACTCCTAAATGCCTTCTTTCCATTACAGGTTTTTCCTCAAATGTTAAGTGGATAATGATTCGAAGTCATCTTCAGCAGTCACTTTATTCAAATAAAGGGGAGAAAACACAGTAGGAAGAGATAGGGAGAAATGTCAACATGTACACTCCACCTAACAGGAAGAAATACCCACACTTCATGCGTAGCTCCTTGCTCAGAAGGGGCAAACACCATTTGCAGAAAGCTATACATTTTCCACTCTTCTCAGAATAAACACTGGATGCGTTCTATCCATCACATTATTTAATCAAGGACAAAATACCTAGATTATATGGTCCCAAACGGTGTGGGGGAAGCAAAAAGGATAACACTGAAAAATAACTAGCATACTAGGTCAATTTTCAGGTTTGGGGGAAAATAACATCCAATAAATTAAATCAGTATGGCTTACTTCATTTATTTATGTATGCTTCACAGCTGCAGCATTCATACATGAACATTCAAAACTTTATAAAAGATTAAAATGGTTATATATACAAAATTTCTTTCTTTGAATGTGTGTGGTTGTTTTAACAATCCCCCACCCTCCAGAATCCTTAGGTCTATATCCACTTGAAATGTGTTGATCTGTAACCTTGCAAGTTAGTGTTATGAAAGCCATTAAAAAGGAGACCTGGTTGAGTTAATAATTAGCACTTTGACCCCTAAAAAAATGCTCCTGGTCCTAGAAAAGTCCTCCATTCAGGCCTTTCTTGTAAGTGAAGAAAAAGGAATGCAGCAAAGAAGAGTTCCACGGTGCAGTCCCTAGTTCTGTGGGGATCCTATCAGCCAGGCTTCGGCATCACATGGAAGCAAATTGCCCTTATGGCTGACATGGCGCAGTGACCTACGAGACCTTGCGTTTTTGTTAGCTGTCCAGAAAAAGCCGTCCTCGGTCTTGCTGACAAAGGGCAAGTGAAACCGTTTCCAGCCTAAACAAACTACAAAAAGCAGCCGAACCAATGATTAAAGACCTCTGAGGCTCCATAATCATCATTAAATACGCCCAAACTCTGTGTGACTTTTTATTTTATATACAGGATTAAAATCAACATTAAATCATCTTATTTACATTGCCATTGGTGCTGAAATGGAGCTTTTTAAATAGTACAGTAGGCTGGTATACATTATAAAATGCTCTGCACTGGAGGCAAATAGAAAACTAAAGAAATTAGGTAGGCTGGAAACGGTTACTTTCTGCCCTCATTTTCTTTCATTTTGTTAGCTTTCCTTCTGAATGCCAATACTTTCATTAAACGTTTTGGGAGCACAGCAACCCCAAATGACTGGACGGTGGTCCAAAAATCCAAACCAACTGATAATACTTCTCGAGGTGATAGGAAAGGCACAGGAAGTTAGGACTTTGGCTGAAATGATGAAAACACGTGTTCGCCATTTTAGGGATCAACGCCTGGACTCCTGCCACCTCCGGCTCCAACGGTGATCATGTTTTGATGTATTTATTGAATTGTCCTTTGCTGATGAGGAATTTTTAAAGTATTTCTTAGAGTAAGTCCTTTGGTATGCAGATGCTACATGGAAGGAAAGAAAGAAAGAAAGAAAACACAACAATATTACTTGCTCCATACCCTAAACTACCAATACCGTAGTCGTAAAATGAGGGTGTCTAGTGGTTGTTATAGCACGGTTGTCCATTCTTTCTAAAGGACCACTTACGGTTCATGCAGGTAATTTTAGGCATAGCCCATCTTCCATTTCCTAGGCAACGGATAGTTGGAAGGTGGCGTTGAATGAAACCATCTTTGCAGTGATATCTAATCAGGGAGTTGATTTCATAACGAGGTTTCATCTTTCCAAAGGTCTTGGCGTTTTCTACAACAGGGGGCTGGCCGCAAGCAACTAAAGAAAAGTAAATTGGGTTATTGCCAAATAATCTAAATATTTCTATTAGTATGAATCTTTATTTTTTCCTCTTTCCCTTTTTCTGCTACCCAGCCAAGTACCCTCATCAAAGGCAATTGTTTAGAATTAAAAAACTGAAAATTTTCAAGAGAAATACTAAATACTGAGGCTCTGGGCCTAGTTTAAATCTCAGATTATATCACCTTCAGTTGTGTTTTATTAAAGAACCTTTGGGCTAAATGATCATATATGCATCTATTCATCTGGAAGGGTTACTTTTCTGAAAAATTCCAAATTAAAAATCACCTGTCTCATGCCAACATGTGGCTTTTTGGTATTGTCTCCACAGCATCCTAAAGTTTGTATTTACTACCCATCTGCAATTGGAAAAATAATGGATTTGTGACAATTAACTATCACAGTCACCTCCCAAACTTATAATCTATAATAACACGTAGTTTTATAATATGGATAAATATGGACAAAACATGGATTCCTAAGCAGAAAGAAAAAATCTTTGTTTCCCTTTATGCTTATTTTCTGTCTGTCTTCTGCCTGGAAATAGGGGGAAAGTCAGGACACAGCATTCATGTTTCAGTTTTATAACTCACTTATAAATTTCAACTCTTCAGAAGGGTAAAATAAAGGTAAATCTTAGAATATATAACCATCATTCTAAATTTACAATGAAAAATTCTGAATATCAACAAATGTATCAAAGCAGAAATAACAAAAAAGAAACAGCAGTAAAAGAAACCTTGCAATTTTGAAATTCAAAAAGCTGGGAAAATTAATTCAACTGAATTTGTATTAAACTTACAGTTTTATTCAATATTAGTGCATTTGTTTTAAATGATATACTTCAATAATTAACCTTTATTAAGTTACTGTGTTTTGCTATATGTCTCTAATAAAAAATATAACTTAACTTCAATATAATTTCCCTAAATAGCACTTCCTTTCCAGTTTACTTTGAGAATTCTGATATCACAAAGCCCATGTCATACGCTCTCACGAAATAATGCAAGTCTTCTAAGGGAGAATGATTACCGGAAACCTTCATACCAAGATGTTTGGATGTCAACATCCTAATATCAAAAAGTTTACAAACATTAAATTTATTTACATATTCAGAAGGCTATTTACAACTATATTCTTTTGTAATGACAAATGTGGTTTCACTTAAATATTTTGTTCCTCTGATTTACTTCTCCCTGGCAGAACAGCTTGGGACATATTGACCTTATGACAAAGTTATCTTTAAAGAAACACAATCCAAGTGTATCTTTTTATTCACATAAGATACTGTCACTCAGATAGAATCTAAAAATAGATTATGATGTCATACTATCTATAACTAAGAAATTAAAAATATTTGTGTATGTGAATATTTGATCTTCACAAATTCCTACAGGATAAACTGCAATGTCTATAAAAATATGTTATTTTCAATTAGTAAACTACACTGTATATGGATCAATGATAACTCCAATCTGGAATATCTATAGCCTATAACTGGTCAAGATACTAGCAAGCATCAGATAGAATGAAACCAAAGAGATACAAAAGGTTAAAAACTACCAATTAGATAACTCATTTATACTTGATTCTGTGCTATGCCAACAAATTAAAAGTTGTCCTTATCAATGGATAGATTTCTTCGAAAACTATATATGAAGACTTATGATGAAGCTAAAATAATTCAGTGAGTGTGGTATTGGGAAGGACAGGCAAATAGACCAGAAATAGATCCACATATATATGCTTGATACTTGACAGAAGCAACATGGCAGAAAAGTGGGGGAAAGGTAGTTTTTTCACTTGGACAACTGGGTATTATTATGCGTAAAAATGTACTTGGTTTCCTACCTCAAAGTATATATGGGAAATGAATTCTAGATGATTTAAATATAAGAATAAAGAAGGCAAAAACTATAAAACATTTATAAAACAACATAGAAGATCTTTCTGACTTTAGGGTAGGTAAAAATTTGTTAAGACACAAAAAGATTTGAACCATAAAGGAAATTGCAACAAAATGGAGAATCTGTTCATCAATAAATACCACAGGGTAAAAGTAAAAACAATGTACAAATTGTAAGAAGATATATACAACACATATAATTGTCAAAGGATTACTAACTAGGATATAAAAAGGATGATATATGATATGTGATAAATCATCATATAAAAGAGAAGCAATCAATTTTTAAAAATAAGGAATGCACATGAACAGAAACTTCACAAAAGAGCTATAAATGAAAGACATGTAAGTATATTAAATGATATTCAGGGAAAAGCATCCAAGAAAATGCAAAATAAATCACAAGAGATAACATTTTATACCCACTAGATTGGCAAAAATCTCCAAGTCCAATAATACCAAATGTTAGAGAAGATGTGGAGTAACAGGACCTCTCACATACGCTGGTGGGACTGCAAATTGGTACAACTACTTTGGAAAACAATCTGGCATTTTCTAGTAAATTTGATGGTACATATATCCCATGACTCAGCAACGCCACTCCTGGAAAAATACCCTACGAAAGCTCACAAAGGGCTCCTGGGATCAAGTTCAAGAATGTGGATAGAAATAGTGTTCAGGGGTGCCTGGGTGGCTCAGTGGGTTAAAGCCTCTGCCTTCGGTTCAGGTCATGATCCCAGGGTCCTGGGATTGAGCCCCACGTCAGGCTCTCTGCTCAGTGGGGAGCCTGCTTCCCCCCTCTCTCTCTGCCTGCCTCCCTGCCTACTTGTGATCTCCTTCTGTCAAATAAATAAATAAAATCTTAAGAAAAAAAAATAGTGTTTATAGTAGCAAAAACACTCAAAATAACCCAGTGTCTACTGACAGGAGAACTGGTAAATGAAGCATTATATAGTTAGTTATACATAAAATACTGTAAGCAGCAAAATGAAGAAATATAGCTAAATATATCAATATGGGTAAATCTCACAAATGATGCTGGAAAAAAAAAGCAAGTCACAAAATACATATAGGATGATTCTGCTTGAAATTCAAAAGTGTGCAAAACAAAACAATTTGTTGTTTACAAATGCAAGTATGTGTGATAATACTAAAGAGAAAAGTGAGGGAATTAAGTCATTATCTATGGTTGGAATTGGAATGGGATTGTAAGGGACCTGCAGGATGCTCCAAAGATGTGTGGACAGCATGCACCGTGTTCTTTAAAAAATACACTTGGGGCGCCTGGGTGGCTCAGTGGGTTAAGCCTCTGCCTTTGGCTCAGGTATGATCTCAGGGTCCTGGGATCGAGCCCTGCATCAGGCTCTCTGCTCAGCAGGGAGCCTGCTTCCTCCTCTCTCTCTCTGCCTGCCTCTCTGCCTACTTGTGATCTCTGTCTGTCAAATAAATAAGTAAAATCTTTAAAATAAATAAATAAACAAATAAATAAATAAAATAAAAAAATACACACACACACACACGCACGCGCACTTTGAGGGTGATGTTACCAAGAACAACTAGCATCTATTCAAGAACAAGACACCACTGAGAGATTCCTAGTACCGGGAGGTGAGGCTGAAACCCCTGCACCACAGAGACCAAGACAGACTACATTAGCAAATAACAGATGGGTTAAACGTTGACCACTCTGCTCTTCCCCCAGGACTGCGCAGCACCATGTACAGAGGTCTTCCCTGAGCCGCTGGTTCCCACAGTTGCAAAAAAGAACCCGTGGAAGATAATCAGCCTGCCCCAGCACTACGGGATGCTTTGTGGGAGCTCTACTCTGCTCTTGCACTGCAGGGCTTACAGGGGGATTTTTGGGGTCCAGCCACTGGGAATCCGACTGTGACTATGAAGGGGGAGGGGCTTGAAACAACCAGCACTTATTCAACTTTGGCAGACTAAATTCATACCTGTACTGCCTAAGTAGTAGCCCCCAGACAGCAGTTTTGGTTACCTGCTGAGGCCAGGCAGAGGCATACTCTGATCATGGACCTTGGCCGGATACAGATCTGCCTCATTCAGATCCTCAAATGAGTTTTGCCAGGCTAGAGGCTGGCTTGCCCACATCCAGGCAAGGTGCTGAGTCGCAGCCCCATCTGCTATGGAGAGTGTCTTCCAACTCCTCTGACCAGGAGGGCTGATGACAACTCCAAACAACCGAGTTTAAAAAAATGGACAAAGGGCCTGAAGAGACATTTCTCTAAAGATCTATGAAAGGCCAAGAGGTCTGTGAAAAGATGCTCAACAGACTAGTCATGAGGGAAATGCAAATTAAAACCATAATGACATCACCTCACGCCTATTTGAATGGCTATCATCAAAAAGACCAGAGATAACATACTGGACAGGATACGGAGAAAAGGGAACCCTTGTGAGATTGTAAATTGGTACAGGTATTAGGAAAGTAGGGAGGAGGTTTGGGGGATCCTCAAAAACTTAAAATAGAATTACCATATATCCAGCAATTCTGCTTCTGGGAATATACACAAAAGTTACAAAAACACTAACACTAAAAGATATCTGCACCCTCCATGTCTACTGCAGCATTATTTACACTAGTCAAGATGTGGAAACAACCTAAATGTCCATCAATGGATGATGGGATAAAGAAGCTGTGGTAGATGTACATACATGTACCATAGAATATTATTCAGCCATAAAGACTGGGGAAATCATGCTATTTAGAACAACATGAATGGGCCTTGAGGGCATTACACTAAGCGAAGTATGTCAGACAGAGAAAGACAAATACTGTATGATCTCCCTTACATGTGGAAGCTAAAGCAAATCTAAAATCTAATTCTAAATATGTGGTTACCAGAGTTGGGGGTAGGAGGTGGGGGAATTGGAGGAAAGTGTCGAAAGGTACAAACTCCCACTTGTAAGATAAATAAATAGTAAGGATTTAATGTAACATGATGACTTCAGTTAACACTGCTGTATGATACATAGGAAAGTAGATGAGAGTAAAGCCTGAGTTCTCATCACAAGTAGAAAAAATTTTCCCCCTTTATTCTTCTTTCTTTTCTTTTTATTTTATCCAAGAGAGAGGACAGATGTCAGCCGAACTGTGGTAATCATTTCATAATATATGTAAATCAAACCGTCACACAGTACGCCTTGAACTTATACAGTGATGTCTGTCAATTACCTCTTAGTAAAACTAGGAAATATAATCTTCTTTACAGGTATTTAATTCAAGTAAAATTACTTGGTTCTCTATGTTTAAAGATGTCTAAGATTATCTGAAAGGAGAAATGAGTCTTTTATTAAGTCTATAGACATTAATAAAATTCCCCAGAGTATTGATTAATAAAGAGTTAAGTCTCTATGACTAAAATGATAGTAGGATGATAAAATACAAGAATCATTTTTCTTTTGTTTTGTTTTCCCTTTAATGAAACGGAGTCCCTATTTTACAAATCTCTTTCCCCCTCAGAAAATGCAAACCATAGTGCTGTTTTTGTGAAACATTTGTAGCTATAGGGCTGTGGTGGTCAACCTGGGGCAGTTCTTTTCCTCTCCCTCCCTCCCCAAAAATAGGTGGTAAAGTTTAGAGACACTGATGGTTATTACACAGCAAAGGAGGAGGAGGGTCTGGAGGAGAGGAGACTGCTACTGGCATTCAGTGCACTGAGGGCAAAAATGCTGCAAAACCTTCTACAATGCACAGGACTGCCCCCACAACTAAGCATTAACTGGACCAAAAGTTGAACAGTGATGCTGTTGAGAAATCCTGCTTTAGGAAAAAAAACCAGGGGAAATAGACGAATGCTCTCAGATCACAAAGGGAAAAGCATGACTCCAGGGAACATCTAGATATGGAAGAAGACAAACATGACATTTAGATTAAGGCAAACAGTTCATCAAAGACTTCTTAGACTAGGAACAGGGAAAACAGCAAACACTTGGTTTGCTATTTTCATGAGTCCCATGGCAAAAGTGCGGAAGTAATGCACGTAGCCGAGGAAGCTGCTCATACAGAAAGGATATTCAGAGTCAGTTCTGCTTTAGGTAAGAGAAGAGCAGAGAGAGTGACAAGCCGGTAGCTGAGTTTCATCCGAGCTCTGTGTATCTCAGTGTTTTCTTTTTTCTGATAGAACTTCTTACTATTAGAGTTGAAGTCTTTCCTAAAATATCTACAGAGTGTATATTTTTAGTTGATTATTTTTTATCCAAAGACAAAAAAATCAATTGGATTTCATTTTTTGCATTTGTATTCTCACTCAATGAAAAAGTCTAGGTAAAGTTATAGGCAAAATTTCATGTTCAAAGACCATTATCAATTGTAAGCAGGTTAAAAAAAATGTGATGGAATTCCCATTTTTTAAATGAAGAAGTCTGGACAGTGTACCTTAGAAATTCAAACATATTGGTCAATAATAAAGACTTTTTAAAATCAGCATTTGTAATTTTATCTATTTAATGTCAACTGAGTAATTCTTATTACAGAACTTACATTTCAAGTGTTATTATTTTATCATATGTTGAAGGTATTCAGCCAGAGAGAGAGCAATGCTGTTTTGGGCTATTGTTTACACCTAAGGAACTCCTAAGGCAATGATGAAAAAATTCAAATGCCTGCCTACAAAGACCAGGCACTTAACCACAGTGAGGGAAGGAGCAAAGAGCTGGAGACTGTAGTCCCCATGGAAGGAGGATGGTGGTTCTGAGCACTCGTAAATTTGCACATGGACCAAATGGTACCAGTTCTTATTTTTTTACAAAAGTAAAAAATCCAGATTATTTTATAATATATCCCAATTTTTTTTTTTGTTCTTTGTTTTTATTTAACAGAGAGAGAGATCACAAGTAGGCAGAGAGGCGGGCAGAGAGGGGGGCAGGAAGCAGACTCCCTGCTGAGCAGAGCGATCCCAGGACCCTGAGATCATGACCTGAGCCGAAGGCAGAGGTTTAACCCACTGAGCCACCGAAGTGCCCCAATATATCCCAATTTTTAAATGTTGACAACTAATTTTTCTTAATGTTCTCCTCATCAGAATAAGCAGGTGGATAGTCTCTTGGACAGCAATTTGTTTTTCTGAAAGATATTGCCAGGTAGGGGTTTTTTTTGTTTTTTTTGTTTTTTTTAAATATAAATGCTACATTGTTATCTTAGCATCTCACATCTAAAGTAAAGACATTACTGAAAATAAACTTTTCAAATGTACTGGAAGAGTGGAATATTCCAGAGGCAGCAAGAGATGCCGTGCATGACATCCAGCTCGTGTCTTGAAGTGATGAAGGTTATTCTTCCTGAATTCACTTGATAACTAAAATGCAGATCAAGTTCTTTATTAATTAATCATTACCTGTTCCTTTTTTGCAGGTATAGGTGAGATGATAATTGCAGGGAACATCATTCCACTGGCCGTTCTCATGCCAAATGATTACGACACAATCTTCTCCAGCAGAGAAGAAGCTGTCTGGTTGGTTGGGCCTCCAGTTCTCATATTGCTGTGAAAATGGAGGAAGAATAGAACTAACTACTTGATAGTTAAAAAGTAGCAAATGATAAGACTGACAGAGACATGACATCACAACGGAATTAGAAATACTCAATTTTGATTGCATGGAGCACTGGGTATGGTGCAAAAACAATGAATACTGTTACGCTGAAAAGAAATTAAAAAAAAAAAAAGAGAAAAGAAATACTCAACTTTTAAACTACCTAACTGAAATTATTTTAATGGTAAAGAAAAAGACTTCTATGCTTCAAGTGAAAAACATCTGTATCTCAGTCTCTCTTCAACAAATATGTAATTTTTTTTCCTTTGACAATAAAATAGGTCTAAGAAATTCTGTTCTAGTTATTTTAGATGTTTAAATATATAATCAATGCTCGACTTTAGAAATGTAATCATGTTATTATTATTAGATGTAACAATATTAATGGAAGTGGAAATAGAAAAAAATCCATCACTCGTCACTCTCTCATGCTTTCTCTCGGGCCTTATGTATAATTTTATGTAGTTGTGATTATAGTGTAATAGGATTTTTATTCTTCCTTTTACATCTTTATCACTATAAAATATGTTTTCTTGCCTTATTTAATGTTATTGTTTTTATCTAAGAATGAATTACAAGAATATATTTGGAAAGATAAAGTCAGAGAAGAAAGAACTGTATGTAAGGGTAAGGCAATTGTTTCCAATTCAGGGCATGTCAAAAAACCAAACAAACAAACAAACAAACAAACAAAAAAGCACAATGGCTACTTTTATGTCTTTTAAAAACGTATAATAAATAGATTAGAGAATATCTATATTTTTTTCTTTCTTCTCAGAAAAACAAATAGCTTTTAAGACCATTAAGTATGGTAAAAACCTTGATCTTTGATAAAATAATTTGTGAGAAGATGTAAAGTTTGAAAGCTTCCAGATTAAGAGACCTTCTACTTTTTCTTCAATTTCTTTGCCTCCCTTTGCTTTAAAATCCTCAATCATGCCAAAATTAAGATAGGAGATAAGAGATTCCTGCTATGTAAAAAAGAATCTTTGGAAAGTAATAAAATTGGAAAGAACCAAGATAAGCTTAATAAAGTTACTGTGGTGTTTTAATTTTTGTTTTGTATTTTTGTGGGTCTTTTGGTTTGTTTTTACCAAAACACAGAATGAAGGGTGTTTTTATTTTTCTGGTGAAAATCCACGAATTTTATGGACTGAAATCCAATTTAGTAGCCTGAATGGTACCACACTGAGTTGGCCTTGGAAAGGTTGCTCACAGGACCATACTCACCAAAGCGTCTTTGACTGGCAGGTCGCCCTGCAACCAGGAACTGACATTTGCTCTAAAATGGGTTTCCAATTATTTCTCCATTTCCTTCTCTTTGCTAACTGACCTCCCTTATCATCCCTCACCCTCCACCTATGTTTGTTTTTGTTTGTTTGTTTGCTACTCTTTTAAAATAGATAATAAACAAGAAAATGGGAAAAGAAAGCAGAGATATAAGTCATATTCAGCCTATTGCTGGTCTATATAACTAAGTGGCCTTTAGCAGATAAATTAAAGCAGGATCAAAATAAAAATTCTTACACTAAATGAAATTAATAAATAAAGGAATAGGAATGCCTTGAAACTAACAAAAATCTGTATTTCATACTTTCTAATGGCCAAAGGTTCCAGAGTTCCTGAGATACTTACGGATTTTGGAGCTCAATAATTTCTAGATAACTTTCTAACTAACCTCTTACATGAAACAAGCAAAAGTCCTCAGAGGTGGTACATTTTTGAAGATCTCAATAGAATGTGCAAACTATGCAATGCTCCCTGCTTCTTTGTCCCTACCCACACTGCTCATGTCTCTTCCTTGCTTTGTCTTCATAATGACTATTAACTTCTCATGTCCCATATAATTTATGCATTGTATTGTTTTCTCCTTAGTAGAATGTAAACTCATTGAAGACATGAATTTGGGGGGTGCCTGGGTGGCTCAGTGGGTTAAAGCCTCTGCCTTCGGCTCAGGTCATGATCTCAGGGTCCTGGGATCGAGCCCCGCATAGGGCTCTCTGTTCGCCAGGGAGCCTGCTTCCTCCTCTCTCTCTCTCTGCCTCTCTCTCTGCCTACTTGTGATCTCTGTCTGTCAAATAAATACATAAAAATCTTAAAAAAAAAAAAAAGACATGAATTTGTCTTTTTTGGCTCTTCTGTTTACTACTGTATCCTTAGTGCTGGGAATTATGCCTGCACACACTGGTACTGTTTAATAAATAATTTGATATTTAGTAATAATGAACAACAGCATGTGTTGCCTTCTTCCTTATTCATATCAACTTCTTTTTTTTTTTTTTTTTAATTTATTTATTTGACAGACAGAGATCACAAGTAGGCAGAGAGGCAGGCAGAGAGAGGAGGAAGCAGGCTCCCCGCTGAGCAGAGAGCCCAATGCGGGGCTGGATCCCAGGACCCGGGGATCATGACCCAAGCCGAAGGCAGAGGTTTTAACCCACTGAGCCACCCAGGCGCCCCTTCATATTAACTTTTTTTTTTTTTTAAAGATTTTATTTATTTATTTGTCAGAGAGAGAGGGAGAGAGAGCGAGCACAGGCAGACAGAATGGCAGGCAGAGGCAGAGGGAGAAGCAGGCTCCCTGATGAGCAAGGAGCCTGATGTGGGACTCAATCCCAGGACGCTGGGATCATGACCTGAGCCGAAGGCATCTGCTTAACCAACTGAGCCACCCAGGCGTCCCTTCATATTAACTTCTAATTGAAGATGTTGCTTGCGGCTACCAAATGCTGGGCAAGACAGGCAGTACCATTCAGGAAAACCATTGGTAATACATATCAAGAGCCTCAAAAAGTTCCAACCCTTAGACCCCCTAATTCCACTTCTAAAATTCTATCCTAAAAAGTAATCAGAGGTGTGAACAATAGTTTATCCAAAATATTATTTATACTAGTAGTAAATGGGTAAAAATCTATGGAGTGAATATGTATTCAATAAATTATGGTCAGACAAATAATATGTTATATAACCATTAAATTATTTGTCTGTGAAAAATATATAAGGAGACAGAAAATATTAAAAGATGTGTTACATTAAAATTAAAAAGCAAAATACTAAAAATACACAATGATCCAAATTTTACACGTACTCTCAGATATAGCTGTGTGTGTATATGTGTGTGTGCACGCATGCGCCCATGTGCATGTCTGTGAAAGACCAAAAGGAAATGCAGCAAAATGTGACAAAGTTTATATCTGAGTTATATGAGACAGAGATAATATTTTATTCCATATATTCTTATACATTTTTCACTTCCCTAGAGTGAGCATAAATTATTTTTCTCTCTTTTTTTTTTTAAAGATTTTATTTATTTATTTGACAGATAGAGATCACAAGTAGGCAGAGAGGCAGGCAGAGAGAGAGAGGAAGGGAAGCAGGTTCCCTGCTGAGCAGAGAGCCCGACGCAGGGCTCGATCCCAGGACCCTGGGATCATGACCTGAACCGAAGGCAGAGGGTTTAACCCATTGAGCCACCCAGGTGCCCCAAGCATAAATTATTTTTCGAATCGGTAAAAATGAACATTGTAAAATGATCTATACAGCAATCAGAAATAACTTATAAAATTCTTAGCTAAACTTTTTCTGATCTAACCTCAACAAATATCACTTCGTTACCAGTTACTTGACTGCCATGGATTTTGCAGCTGACATTTCCTCCTGATCTGAACAATGATCGTCTCATTTCCACACTGAAATGAGATTCAGATTCCATGCCACTGAAGTGATTCTCAGGGCTTACACTGCCCAGACACAGGCCTCTGGTAAAAGATTTAATTGTTTTTGGTAGGAATTACATTCGGCTTGCAACAGTGATTTAAAACCTGTGTTCTGTGTCATTGCTTGGGCAGAACTGTGGCTTAATGGTGCAGGACCAAACTTTGGGTCTGTGGTTTTTACAAGAATGTCTGATACCCACAGGCATGTCACACTATTACCTCATATCTGATAGCTCCATTGTGCAGATTTATTTTGGCTAGGATGCTTTGATTTTGCTCCATGTTATTGCCTAACTAACTTAGCAAAGGAAACTTCACTTTTCTGAATAACTTTCTTTGTTTCTCCTGGAATTCTTTATAGCTTTATTTTTAATATCACTTGCAGGGGAAAGAGTATAAAAAATAAATCGTTGACTTCAGGTTTAATAATGTATTTTTTCCACCAAAGTTAAATGTTAGATAGAGATCTCTGCTCAGGAAATCAATTCTGAGTTATAAGAATGTAATAGAGCCTCTCTCATATAGGCAGTGTCTTATACATACGGAAACGTAGATTCCTGGAATGAGCAGAGAAAAATACCCCAACTCCCATCTTGATATTTTTTCTCTTCATTTGGAATTCTAAGCAGACATCCTGGGTGATCTCCCCTAAATCAACCCTATTCTAGGGCTGGATGGGCAAACTAAGAATTATTCCAAAAAAGCCAGCATGGTTTGCAGAGAATTCATTTTAACACCATCAACAAAAACAAACGCTGATCAGACCTCTGAATGTCTGTCTGTGTCTCAGAGACTCATGTGCTCCAACCCAAACCCCACACTCTCATTGCTTCGCCAAGAAAGCAGAATTAGATGAAGACTATATCTGAAAAGAGAACCCTAAATTACTTTGCATTTTCATTCTCTTCTACAGCAAAGAAAATCACGACATAAAACTCAAGTAGCTGACACAGAAGAAGCCTCCTCAAGGTAGAAAATTTTCTACCTCATCTATAACAAACTTGTATATTATTTTGTATCAGTATGAAATTGCTTCATGTTGTCTATTGTATGACAAAGAGTTCCAGTTAAATGACTCTTCTCTGTATCTGTAGAAAACAAGTGCCAAAAAAGACAACTATTTCAATTAAATTGGATTTAATAACTTTTCAGTTATTGCTTTCTCTTTCTTTTTTCCCCAAATGGGTTCAAACAAGTCAACTGCCAAAAGCATAAAATGATTCAAAAAATCCTGGCCACAATCCAACAGCAAAGCATGGTTCTCTCACATGAAAACTGTCTCCACAAACCAGAGAACTCATTTTGAATCAGTCCTGATATCAAAAAGAAAAACTCAGAAGAGACCGAAGTTATTCACCAAAATCTATCAAACTTTATAGATGTTTAGCTTATGTTGTTCCAAATAATCTGTATTTTATTGTAAAAAATTTGTTTCTGTCTAACCTTAACATAAAACCAAAGAATTAACCTGCAGGTCCTCTGGAGCACACAAGAATTCTCTGTCTGCCAAAACTCTTCACTCTCAACAAGTGACCTCAATTTCACAGACCTACAAGGGACCTGACTCATTCTTCTCAAGCAGTATGGCTGAAGAGATATTTTCTCTTCCCAGAGCTTTGCAAGTCTCCAACTTGATTCCATAAACACACTGAGAAGGATAAAGTGTGTGTGTGTGTGTGTGTGTGTGTGTGTGTGTGTGTTTGGGGGTAGAGGTGGGGTCTCTGCTTTGGAAAGTTATTAGCAATCTACTCAAGTTAGATAGGGTTGACATCCTTTCAAGGTGAATCTCTGGTTATATAGTGTCTAGGAGTCCCAACTATCACTCAGAGATACCGGACACACTTTTTATCTTTAAAATACACACCACGGGGCCATGATCAATGGCCCTAAAATCTCAGCAGATAACTGGTATCACAGGCATGAACAAAACAAATTGATGATAAAAATGTAATGAGACTAAATTGACCTTTTCCTTATGTGGAGATGGATAACTGCCTTTTTTTCTGAGGTTAAAAAAACATTATTTCAGAAATATACAAGATTTAGAAATAAACTAGTTCCTTTGCTTAGCTTTTAGAAAAGGAGTTTCTTGGGTTCAGCTTTGAGCATGGCTCTCAGTTAAAGAAAAGAAACAAGATATCCAGTATTAATCAGTTACTGCTGGGACAGTCACAACCCAGCTGGTCCTTTACTTGATACGTATATAAGCAAATCCATTTAGGAGGAAAAATGCTAACAGCTAGGTGGTGAAAAGGAAAGACCGGAGCAAGGGAGGTTCTTGAAACACAGACTGACTTAGCCTTATCCCTCCATGCAACTTTCCCAATAGTATGTTTGGAAAAAACAAGTTTTTTAAAAACACATCTTTCCAAGAGAGTGTCAATTCAAAAACCAAAACTTTGAAGGTACAAGGTCATTTTCAACCTCTAGTGGAGAAAGAATCCCAGAAACCTTGAACTTTTTATTTTTTTTTTGAACTCTTTATTTTTAATTTTAAATCCTTTCTATCAGCATCTTAAAACAAAGAAGTGTTCAAAGCAACTGGTCCCATCAAAACTTCATTGATAATTAACTCTTCTCCATATTTGACCCATTTCAAATTCTTTTCACTGAGTTTTATGATTTCTTAACTTGGACAAATAACTATAAAGAATAATGAGTGGCACTATGTATTTCTCCTAAAAAGTTAGATACTCTAGAATTTTTTGATTTCTCTTCCTCTTTACTTAAAAGAAAGCAGAATTTTCACAGATACTAAATAAAATTGAAGTTCAGCTTTTTGTGAAAAAAAAAAATGTGAGATTTACCACTATCAGTCACAAACACAGAAATACAGACACACACAGATACACACACCCCTACAAATACAGTACTTCTTGGCACTAGAGAAGAATTATCTAGGATAATTAGAAATGTCTCCTATTTCCCCAGAACTGTGTGGCAGATAGGTTCCACCATAAATACAATACAGAAGATCCAACATGTTTAAACTGACAGAGGAATAAATAGCAATAGACCTCTTGAGGTGCTAAAATCAAGCTATCTACTAGAAACACATGAGAGGTAATTGAAGAATTCTTACACACTAGTAAACAACTGAGTATGGTTCAAATTTGAACCTGAGAAAGAAGTACAAATTATTTCATATTGTAGATCTTTAGGGTCTCTTGTTATAACTGAAACTGCAAATCTTGAATATGCAGCCACCAAGGACCCACTCTATTTGCCTATCTATCTATATATCAACCTATCATCTATTTATTTATCATCCACCTATCCACATATTTAGCTATACTTCTTCAGCTTAGACAGAGTCACTTTTTATTCTTTAAAATTTACTATAATTTAGATTATCTTAAATGGCCAATTAAAGCCTCTATGTTTTAGAACTATTATGGATTTTGCCAAGTACATTTAATAAATCATACACATTCCATTGATAAAAACCATTCTTGACATTTGTCCAGTGAAGCTGTCCTGTGACATAATATATTATTGTACTTGTTGGGAAAACTTCCTAAGTCTTCCAGCTATAATTTAGAATCTTTCCATGAAGGGTCTAGTCACTGCTTTCTACTTACTCTCCCTCCCCCAAACACTGCTAATTTAATTCACTGTAAAAAGTTTCATAAGAAAACCAAAAAAGTCCTCTAGGTTCACATACCAGTGAAACTGGCCAAGGAAAACTTTCCACTGTGTTCTCTTACAGTGTATAAAGTGAAGATATGGGAAAGACTGGATCCAATATTTGCCTCAGTTGTTGGGAACTTACTAAGCATGTGGCTCCGTGTGTTAGCCTCACAGTGCATTTGAAAAATCATCTAATTTCACATTTAACTTTTAAGTTCACAGTATAATGCAGACCACACTAGAATTTTTACACTCAAAACTACAGGAACTTAATTCACGGGGAATGCTATTCTTACTAGATCTAAGTGGAGTTCTGGGTATGTGGTTTGAAACACAAAATACAATATGGCCACTAGGTGGTGATCTCTATCCATTATTATATTATGAATTACCAACCAAGCTACTTAACAGAATTTAAAATATCCCCCTCCATCATGATTATTTCCTTCATGTGGCAAGATTAAAGAGTTATCTGTGGTATGTCCTCTCAGTTTTGTGAGGGAAAGCATAAAGAGAATATTTTGCTCGAAGACGGACCTCAGCTAAACAGGATTTACCCGTGAGATTGCATTCTCTTTTGTTATAGGTCATGGCAGCTATAATCTGAATTTTCTATCTGATTGGAAAGTTCATCTACAATAGTTGATTTTTCTCCATTTTGCCTTTTAAAATTATCAGTTATTTATGTTTACATCAGTGGTGAAACTGCATCGGAAGCAATGCCGAATATATACTCTCCACCCCAAATCCTTACGACAGGGCGGATCATAGACAAATACCTATCTGTGCACGCAAATTGATGTCTGCAGTGTGATTCACATGTTGTTTGTTTTTTGGCAAAAACTTACCCAGACTAGCCACAAAAAGTGGCACCTGGACTCAGAGCTGATTTCTCTGTGCAAAGCCCTGTCATCACCTGGGACTGAGGGTGCCATGGCTGTGCTCTCACAGCTCCAAGTTAACACCCAAACACAGGCGATACCAAGGGGAAACAGATAACCACCAAGTATAAAAGCAAACTCCACAAATAGAAAACGCTTTCCCAAGAGGACTGCTTCCCCATTTGAAACATACGCTGATAAGAAACCACCTTTTCACAAAATACAGAACTCAGAATAATCACTCTGGGTTACCCCCAGCCTTTCAGAAAAGAGGTCAAACGGTTATCTGCAAGGAAGTTAGGAGGACTACTCATTACAGAAATCAAAACATTTGGTAACTTTAAAATGCCTTTGTCCCCCCTAGATGGCTGTGGTACACAATAGGCGTTTGTTTCCAGTCTGTGGAGGGTATATTTCACTTTGTTTTATTTAACTCCTTGGGGCAAATGACCTGCCTTCCAGGAGAGATACACCTCTTCTGATCCTGATACTTGCTTAAGGTTACTCTGGCCGGGGCCTGCTGTATTTATGTTTTAAGGGAGGTTACGGTTTTCCTGTTGTCTTTCACACCAAAAGGAAAAGAGTAGCTTTGTTTTTAATGGAGAAAGAGACATTTGTTTTGGTGTCATTGCCCTGGGCTGGCAGGCTGGAGTTGGAGCCTACAAACTTAAATATGCTGAAGGGAAGAAAAACTAACTTGGGGTCTCCTGATAGTTGTTAAAGTGCCAATATGCCCATTATTTTGCTAGCTGGCAAGTGTCTGTGCCGGAGAGACAATAATCTTGTGTAATAGCGTGAGCTCACTGGACTGCAAAGCTGTAATTATCAACAGCATTTTCCAAAGGATGTGAGTTCCTCCCACTGTGAGAGCACTTGGGTTGGGGGTGGGGGGGCAGACAGAGCCCCAAGGAGCCCTTTGCATTTAACCCCAATCTCAAATGGTGCTGGTGGGTTCCTTCACCCCAAGCTTGTTTGCAGAGGTCTTCAGTCAGGAAGTGCTAAGGATCCCATCCGCATGCAGTGGGAAACTGCCAAAACCCATTCTACATTTTTGTTTGCCTTTTCCGTGAATTGCGCTAAAACAATTAGCAATTAAATGTAAATTTCTGTACGGGATTTTAGAGGTTCACAGAGCACTGCTGGAAAAGCCTCCACGAGAAGGAACTACTGCATTGATAATTTTCTGAAGGGTAATCTTGTCAATGATGAAATGATTTTCCAGTGATGGGTAAGTGTTCTTCCAGCTACCTGACCTATCATTAGCTATCTGCACTCAAGGAAAGGCAAGGCAGAGATGAGGGTTTTGTGTTCCGGAACCACTCTGTGACTTGTTTTATTTCACATGCAGAATCACAAGAACCAGTTCTTGGTTTCCAATCAAGCTGAACTGCAACACAAGTACGAGTTTTTATTAAGAGCTCAGTGGTCTTTTGCAGAACAGAAACTGAGAATTCTTTCCTCATGAGTAATGTGTTAAAGGATGAGGAAACAGCATATGTTTTCCTTGGCTTTTAGGTTAATATAAGAAGACTGTGAGGTTTAACATAATTAAATTAATGTTGATATGCAGTGTGACTTGTTCACAGAGAAGTAGCATTGGACTCGGAGCTCAAACCACACCACAGCAGACACACCTCCATCTGCAAATAATTTTCCGAAAGTCTTCTAACATTTTCAGGTAGAAAAAGTAAAACTTAAATTTTTGGTTTGGGGCTTTTGTTTTTCATTGTTTTCTGCCAAATTATGGGCAATCTTTTCAAATGAGCAGAAACCTACAAACAAGCTTGGAAAATAGTGGGAATTAGTTCATACTCTTGATTCTCTTTTCAATGTCCAAGACATCTGGGAAAGGGAGGAGGATAGGAACCTTTGTGTTTATAAAAGGGGAATAATGATACAGTCCTGCCGAAGAAAAATAATGGTTTATGGCCTGCGACTTGTTACTCCTTTTCTCTGCCCCTTTTAAGTGTCTCTTCCTGAGTTTAGGGCTATTTCTTTATGGTTTCTACCTTTTTTCAAAGCTGGGTTTTCTCACAATACTTTGTGTGACAGGCTGACATGTTTATTTATGAAAAAAGGGATGTCTGTATTTGAAGTCAATCCACAAATCTGGCTCTTCTCATGCATCAACTCTAACCAGGAGGGTAACCCACTGTCCCAAATTCCAGGTGTGCAGCTTGCCAGTACTGAACCGTGCTTATCCAAAAAAAAAAAAAAAGCAAAATTCACTTATTTTCCAGAAATAGCTTTCAAGTGGGATATTTTTAAGTGCAAAAGCCTACCAATTAGCCTTTTGTAATCTGTCTCATAACTATCAGGAGGTAAGATGAGTTGGTTAAAGCTAGAAAATAAGATTTTTATGGTTCTGTGAATTAGGAACGTGTTTGAGAACTTGCTGGATGGAGTGAGACAAGTGCAGAGGAGATGAAATTTTTGTTTCCTCCAGCAGTACGCTGGAAAGTGAAGGAGGCCAGGACTACTTCCTGGGAAGCTGACAAACCAGCAAGCAGCTTCTTACGGTGAGGCAGAGTGCCGACAGAATAGAGATGGCAGAAGGAAATGTGAAAGGGGCATAGAAAAAAATTTTTTTTTTTAATGCCTAAGAATAAAGTCAGGGATTTTTTTTTTTTTTTCACCAAACAAATCAAACTTTCCAGAAGTTCTTCAATATTTTTAAAAGGGAACTGGATTGTCAGTTCCATTCAATCCTCAACCTCTGGCCAACACTACCTAAGGTGACGTTTTTCTTTGAACTGACCGCTTCTGATCCACTGAAGCATCCAATCCCCAGTGGTGAGGGGTAAGCTTTGATGGTGCTGCAGAAACTCACTAAAGAGAAGAGAGAAAGGACCAGATTCTCCCGTCAGAATTTCTTCCTGACAGTCAGAGAGAGGAGGGAGCAAGACAATAACAGTTGTCACCTGAGGGCCACAGGTTGATGTTAAACCATTGGCTGCAGAGATCTGTTATACAAAGTAGTGTCATGAAGGCACCTAATAGTGTCCAGTCCCTAACTGTGCTATCCACAGACACACCATAGTCTATAGTTGAAAAGAAAGTTGTGGAAATGCTTTTGCTAGGAAACACACAGACAGGGCAGGATAAATGACTCCATGGTGTTCCTGATGTCTGCCTCTCTCTGTGTTTGAAAGAATCGACTCAGAGAGAAGGTGAATAAATGAAGCCCTGTCCAGCCTCAGGCAACCAATTCATTCTTGGTCAACCAATCTATAATAAAATGATCTGATAACATTCAGGAGTAAGATTTTCTTTTGCTTGTTTTTGGATAACAAGGGTTTTTTGTTTGTTTGTTTTTTGTTGTTTAAGTCATTTTTCTTTAGAAAGTGCAATGACAGAATGTGTACCTATCTTGAAAAAAAAATCCTCTTCTAAGTTTTGAGTAATTGTTGGTTTCCTAAAGTTTCATGGAAAATCTGTCCTGATTTAACTCAAACCCGCAGGGGTGGCAGAGGCTGAAAAGTTTGCTTCCCATTTTTTTCTTCCCAGAGCTTACTGTAAATGTATTCTTGGGACAACCATGGACAAGACTGTCATCATTTCCAGTAGGCACATGTTTTCCTTTGGGTTAATAACTTTTGTAAGATGCATTCTACCCAGCTGTATATATCTGTTTGGGGAGAACTTTTTTTTTCTTTTCACCATTTTTGAAATCTCACCTACTATGTTTTAAGTTTTTCATATTGGCACAACATTAAATAAAATATTTAACTTAGATGAACAAGAATTGTCACAAAGAGAATCTGCTAAAAGACTTAACTGGCCATTTAATGACTCAACATGTAACAGTAAGTTGGTTAAGCAATGTATAAATATTAATTATCATTAAAAAATTATTAAGTATCTGTTTTTGTCAACAATTCTGCCAGGTGCCAAAAAAATAGAGATGAAAGTTACTCCCTGATTTAGAAAGCTCAGTGGCAGGAAGTCAGCCCCACAGGGGATGGTGGTAAGATGGGAAAGGGACACAAGGGGCTTCTGGAACACAGTGGAGGAGCTCTTAGTCACACCCAAATGGGTAGTCTTCCGAGATGAAGGGGAGTCAGCTAAACATGGCATTTGAACATTAATTAAATAAAATTAGGACAAGAGATAAGAACATTCTTAGCACTAGGGCAAGGCTATGCAAAGAACTTCAGGAGTTAGATGTCATGGCTCATTCCAGGAACTGTGAATATTTTGAGATGATACAGCTTAGGAAGGCAGGTGGAATTGTTGGGCTTGGTATAGCACACTAATAATCAGAATTTTATATTGAAGGCAAGAGGAAGGTATACAAAATTTCAAAAAGAGAGTAACAAGTGTTCATAGCACGGGGAGAGGCAGGTCATAGGCACTGGAAACCAGATCTGGGGGAAACACTTCAGACTAGTCATTCATTTAACAATTAGGTTAAAGAAAGAACTTAAAAGTCAGCTAAAAGTATAGAAGCTAGATAAGAAATGTTTGTTTAAGTTTGCCAGCTTTCATGTGTATTTAACTTGGATGATTTAACTTAGTGTCTTTGAAGATATTACTTGGGTGACAAGTAAAGTAATTCATTATTGAAGTTATTTGTCAGTTTCTAATAAAGCACTTTGGGGCATTTCACTGTTAAGAGATCAATAGTCAAGTTAAAGAATAACTCATTAGTAGAAAACCAAGGGACAAATTGAAATGTGACTAGTTATTCGAAAACCAAGTAATAAAATAAAAACTGAAATGTGTTAGGAGAAAATAACCTTAATGGAAATCACAAGGGTAAGGCTAGACCCAGTCTCTGCATTGAGTACACTTTTGTGAAACTTATTGGGTAAACACCCCAAATAATAATAAAAAAGGACTTCGATGATACAACAAAAGCAGGAATATGTCATGTTATCAACACCATATTATATGGGCCAATAATGTGGAATGGGTCAATCAGAATCTGAAGAACAAGGGCAATTTAGATAACTCGGCCAAATAACATTATTAATTTAGTATAAGCATATAAATTGGTTTAGTCTAGCTATAAAGCATAATCATGTAAATATGATATAATTATACTACAAGTTTATTGGAAGCACAGTTTTATTATTTCAAGAAAAGAAATTATTGAAAATAAGAGAGACTGAAAAACCTAATAGAAACTAGTTTGTTTTTACTGAATTGTAGGACCGAATAATAAAAGATGATATATGGTAACTATCAAAGGTTCTTTTTGATTTTAATACTACTCTACCTCCCAAGGAGAATAAGCTCTACTAAATCTTTCAAACAAAAAATGGGGGCAAAGGGGAGAGGGGAGAAATCACTTTAAAACATAAACAAAGTCCTTAAAATTGCACACAGTCAAGGTAACACCATTTCCAAGTGTAAGCAGATACAGCTTTGCCTTGAAGACGTAGAGTTTACTATTAGGGATTTTTTCAAAGGCAAGACACTTGGAGTAAACAGCGAAACAAAGAAGACCTATTTTATTCAAAGCCTGCAAACATATGGAACCTGTTAAGGGGATGGTGGCTGCAGAAAGAACTACAAACGAGTTTAAGAGACACCTAAGGCCGTCTCAGAAAGGAAGGGAGAGGGTGGCTACAAAAGCAGAGTGGGCCAGAGATCAGTCAAATGGGAGGGAGACAGGCTGCTGGGCAGATGGTCTTTTCTGTTCCAAAATGTTCAAAGTTAGGGACACTCCTTAGCACACTTTTATTTGAAACAAAGAGGGAATTAAGAAGGGACCAAGGGTCTGTTAGAATGCTTTCTGGATTTGCTTGTGTCATTTCTTTGATACACTTTCCTTGTTTATGTAATTCATCTGCTGCCTTCTTCAAACTGAGGACTTCACTTGATGCTCTCTTCATAACCTTTGGGTTTTAATGTAAAAATGTAAACTAATTTAGGGTAAGGTTCACCAGAACACGAGGGATGTTATCTTCCTCTGGAAAATTTCCTGGGAAGATCAAGATTTGTTTTTTGCAAAGTGTAATGCTCGCTTATTTACTAAGTTGAGGACCAGTCTGGACCATGGAAATGGCAATGAAGTTATTTTTTTACCGTATTTTTCATAGTCCATTAAAAATTAATGGATACAGGAAAAAAAATCGTTGAGTTGGCTTGCTTGGGCACAGTGGCAGAGTGACATCTGATGAGTGAAGCCTCCCTGAATGGCACCTGGCAGGAGAGAAAGGTTCCCTGAGATGCTTTAGAGACCCCGACACAGCTACCAGCTACAAGCCGATTTCAGTGTCATTAGCCAAGCTCATAGGTAGTATATGGCCTTGTCCCAGACACCATAAGAAAGAAAAAGTGAGCAAGAGAACCACTTCTTTGAAAAGCTGAACTGCTAATGACCAGAATAAACATCTAGAAACATACAAAAAAATGCCATGAATGAAAACAAATCAATTCTATATAATCAACAACAGATTGGAAGTTGGGGACTTCGTCTAATCAGGGCGGTATGTAGCAGATGACGGACTTTACATACATTATACCCGGCCAAATGCAGCTATTCCAGGCTCAGGGCAAGAACACAGATGGACACCGTGAGATAAGTTGTGGTCAAGGTCTGCAAGGCACAAGTAAGTACCAACAAGAGCCCTACCTGAGTCCTTGGCTTTCTAGTTTCTCTAATATGGTTGGGACCTCACAGGACCTGCACTTTTCAGTGGGCTATGTATAAGGGAAAGTGTGTGGGAGGAAGATCAACAGAGGGTCTTCAGACCCCAATAATACCGTAGGAACGAAATATTCTTTCCACAAAAGAAAACTCGACAAATGTCTATACTATATAAAAATACATCAACAAAATTATAAAAACAGTTTTAACATACAGGAAAAAAAAATCCTTTAGTTTTTATGTTCACATATAAATTAAATTAATAAAAGCAAAATAGTCCATCTTCAGTTAAAATTAATATAGAAGAACTCATGGCCTACCAGCCTATTAATCTAACTGACCAAAATTATCCCCCCTGAAATTATTATTCATTTTAGCAAAATAAAAATAAGCAGATGCAACAATTGTCCAGTTAGGACAATTATAAAACAAGGAGTATTGATCCAGAGAATGTGGTTCACATATCTTAGTGGGAATGTATTTCATGGACAATCTACCTTCCCTGTTTTTTCTGCATCTTGCCAAATGACCTACGTTTGGACCTGAGTGACAACAGTCCAGATTAAAGATAAGGCGTGATGACACAGAGAGGGGAGGCCAGATTTTATTTCAGGGTTGCTAAAGGCAAAATGTAATAAGGGATATCATTTCAAGTCAAGGAGGTGCCAGCCAAAATAAAGCATGGCTTTGGAGACTGGCTTCATCACTTAATAGCACTGTGACTCTGGGCAAAAATTTCAGCCTAACTGACCTTCCCTTTCTATACCTATAAAACACTTCATACCTCTCTTAGAGGTTATTGTGGGGAATATACGAATGCAAGGTGCTGAGTATAGCAACTGACACAAAGACGAACTGAGCGGTACGTCCATAAGAACATAGAAAAGCTTTCTTCAGCAGACAGAGGAGAACATCCAAAAGCAGAAATTCCTTCGGCATCTGTTCTAAGGATGAATTTTACATTTTGCCAAACTCATTAAATCCACATGAGTGGCAAGTAATGAATGAAACTTAGGTACCTAAATAAATTCACACAAAGAGCTTAAACATTATTTTCAATTCTTCCTGTTATTTATCTAATTTAGAACTGAATTTATACTTATTGTCCAGCCCAGTGGATCCCAACTTGTCTGCAATTTAGAGTCACCTGGAGAACACGTGGAAAATACAGCCAGCCACCAGGGTTTTGTTTTGTTTTGTTTTTTCTAGTGATAATTTTTAAAAAGCAAAGTGGGGTTTTGCTTTAATGAATTTGAGTTGATGCCTAGGCACCAGTTGTTAAATTATGTTCCCAGGTGATTCTAATGAACAGCCAGTGCCTAGAACCACTAGTATATAGCTAACCACACTTGACCTATTTTTAAAAAATTATATTCATGTGTATTCAGAGTAGTGACTCAAAACAGGTTCAGCTGCCCCAAAATCTTATTTCAGCCAATTCAAGTTTGGGGCCAGTGTTACCATTCTATTCCTTTCTTTAAGAGGCAGAAAAAGCTTAAAATATATAATTAGTCAGCAGAGTTTGAATGGAAGAAAATCCACAAGATCATAATTCAGCAATCTTTTTTAAGATGAAAAAAATGAGCATCTTGGTTTGGATAAAAATGAGCCAGGCCCCATAGATTTCCAGTGCAGTTATATAAGAAGGAAAGGTAGATTTTTTTTTTTTCAAGGCTTTTTCTCTTACATTTATTCTTCCCCCCCCTTTTTTTTAAGCCATAAAAAGCAAAGATAACCATCTGAAAGACAAACCTGAGGCAATTCTGCAGCTGATGTGGTTTTCCAGTTCAATGGACTCTGATACACTCCTCTTTCAAAGAGAGCCACAGTGACTCTATTCTAACATTCATTTATCTTACTGAGTGAACCTGAGCAAGTCACTTAATAGGTCTCAATCAAATACACCCCCTGTAAAACGCAATCAGCACATGCTACCAAGTTCCCAGAATTGGTATCATTTTTCATGAGCAACTTACCAGTGTGCTGCCATCAGTCCAACGGAAGTCATGTTCAAACATCTTGTCATTGAGGCCTATCCACTGATAGTCATGGCCCACGCCTAAGAGAAGGGAAACAACAGATATTTTTACTACCTTTCCCATATATGGATGAAATGTATCAAAATTATTTTCAGAGTGAATCATGCATCCTCTTTTCTGGCTGGATTTTTATTTAGTTGCTCATAAAAATCTCTCATAGTCTAGCTATCTTTTGTTCTTCTGCCCAATGTGCTTTAAACTAAAAAGCTAATTCACAAACATTGAGAAACATTAAAATATCAGACATAAGAAAATAATTTCCCTAGCAGTTTACTATAATTAAATATTTTTCCTTCCTTACTCATGATAAAAACTTTCCATTTTTTTTAAATTAAGCTATGCCATTGGCAAAAATTCAGTGACCCAATAAAATGTGACAGATCATTCCCATGCTAGCCTCACTTTGAAAGCCACATGTTTCTTCTTAAAGCATTTTGAACAGTGAATACCTAGACCAGACAGTTCTACAAAATTGTCTTCAAAAATAATTAATTTCATCATGAGACGAGTCACTGACAAGAAAACCATGCAAGAAAGTTAATTGAACCTCTGTACAGATTGCTACCTAACAACCAAACTTCTGAAAGCCAGCAGGCATTATGAGAACATATTTAATAGAGCATTGAACAATGCTTCATATCAAAAAAACTGCTACATAAAAGCTAGCTGCCCTCCTCTTTGCTATAGTTTAATAAGTTATTCAGCAGCGCTGGTAGTAAGTTTCATTAACTTTCATTCTCCATTTGTTCATGTTCTTAATATGAAACCCACTTTCTATGGCCTAAAATCATTAGCAGCATGGATGAGAACCAATTTTATGCAGAGGGTAGGATTAGGGTGCTATTGACAATTCAATTTTAATTAGTGGGATAAAAAGAACTGAAAGCGATTTTCTCTTTAACTCTGGACAACATGTGCATATCTTCAAAACAGAACTACGAAGGCAGCTGTGACAAGAGTGAGATGGAACCATAAGAAGTGGCCATTTTCGTAAGTCAGAAAATGATCAAGCAGCAACGTCATTGGACTCCACCAACAGCATGCCGTTTCACCCACTATTGCTGAAGGCCAGGAAATGCTTTCCTCTGTTAGAGATGAGTGTTTCTCAAAGTGGAGGTCTCACATAGGAGAGACGGTTTTAAGTAGTTCAGAAGAGGGATTTAATAAGTTGAACCGCAATGGAGGAAGCTACATCTGTTCGGTTAGATACAGAGAAAATGAAGAAGATGGGGACACAGAGCGAAGCTTCAGGAACCCTGCGTCTATTTGGTACATACGGTTCACAAACATCTGTTCTTCATGGGACAGGATGCTTGTGAGATGTGCGCCCTGCAGACGGCACTCCCGTTCAGCTGCATCCCATGTGCGCCGGTGGGCGAAGTATTTGTAGCACTGCCCTTGGAATTTGTGCCAGCCATAGTCACAAGTCTCTGTGTCTGGAAGAAACAAGGCAGGGGCTTAGTAACTTCACCTACGTCATTCAATCTAGCCTCACGGATCTGAGTGTTGGTCAGAAGACCTAAGCCAGTATCAGTGCAATGTCCCTGAAGTTACATGTTAATAAATTTGGTCATGATGACAAAGAAAGTATGATAAAGCCAGCTCCGCTGACTCCTGCCAAGTGGGTGGCTGTACGTCTCTGGACGGAAGAGGCAGTATCTAACTGCAGTTTCCTTGTTTAGAGCCAGGGTCAGCAGGAAAGAAAACTGGCAGAGGGGCCAGACAAAACTTCTCAGGATGCAATGTCTACTGACTCACTTGTGAAGCAACTGGGCCTAAATCCTCACCAACACAACTTTTCTGAAGAGAGCCATTCAAGTGATAAGATAAGAATTCTGGCTAATAGGATTATGAATGCCCTATTTGAATAAGGACTTCAAAGGCTAAGTAGTTCCTTTACCACTTCCCAGAGAGAGCCGCTGGGTGGCCACAGGATCTTGTCAAATAAGATTTACAAAGAGAAAAAAATAATAATTGTCATCAGTAGGCAGCTTCTGTGATATAGCTAGGACTGCTGGCCTTTCTCTGAGGGAGAGGAAATAGAGGTAACTCCCTGTATAAATGCATCCGGATTTTAAGTTTCTTTTAAGTTTTTTAAGAATCAAATAACTTGGGTGCCTGGGAGGCTCAGTGGGTTAAGCCTCTGTCTTCGGCTCAGGTCATGATCTCAGGGTCCTGGAATGGAGCCCCACATAGGGCTCTCTGCTCAGCAGGGAGCCTGCTTCCTCCCAACCCCCTCCCCCCCACCGCCTGCCTCTCTACTTATGATCTCTCTCTCTGTCAAATAAATAAATAAAATCTTAAAAAAAAAAAGAATTAAATAAGTTCTTCAACTTCGTGCCCCACCTTCCACCAAGCCATACACACACACTCATATATATATGTCTGTTTATATATGTATATGCATATTTTCTCGTTTATAACAGCACACTATAACCAGTGTCCTGGTAGGATGTCAACATTTTTCAAATAAATCTAAATTTTACGCTGACAGGAAGCTTCGGCTGTACTTTCTAGATTCTAGCGTGCCAGTTTTTAAATACTTTTACAGGAAAGCAGTTGGCTCAACGGTACATATTCAATGATGATCACTGGAAATAATTTTGACTATCACAAAACATACCTCAGAAATCCACTGAACTAGTTACACGCAAACACTAACAAAGTTTATAGAATTTTAGGCACCAAGAAAACTTTCCAAATCACCTAGGAACTGCCCTCCCTTACTCTAATCTTCCTGGTTGATGAAGGAAACAAAATCCTTCCAGATGAAATACATGCTTTCTGTATACATCAGACCTGGGGGCAAACTGATAGATCGTCTCCTGTCTGTCACACCATTTGCTCCTCTTTCTGTAATTGTGGGAAAGTATGCATTCTGAGAGCTTTTCATGTTTTCCTGGCTCCAGGGATTTTGACCATCATCATACAACAGATGCAGCTTATCTCGGAAAGCGGGCTTTATTTCAGTTTAGTCTATCTGGCTTCTTGTTTGGTTACGGCCAGCTGACTAACTGGTTTAGATACTGCGCCCTGGAAGTTTGAGTTTTACTAAAGTGTTTCTGGAGACCACCAAATCTCACAGGAAAAGAATCAAGGCACAGCTAGATGATTTGGGATTAAAGTAGTCCCCAAGGATGAAGTGCAGTTGGGGGACTTAGATGCTGTAAATTTCCTTTTGCTATGCTCCCCGTGGAAGGATTTAGAGGTGAGGTAGGAGGGGTGGGGAGGAAATGGATCTTCATATTTGAGGGAGTTAGTTTATAAAGGAGGAGAACTGGAAAGATTTTTTTAGAAAACTCTACTGCCAAAGTCAGTAATGTGATATTATAGCAGCATAGCTTGCCTTAACCATGGAAATTAATAATATTTTAAGTCACAGCTCAAAATTCAAGAGGATCCCTACCTTTCCGAATAAGACATTAGGAAAAAAAAAATGCTTCTACACCCTCATATCCTCTATTAACCCAATGGTTTAGTCCAGTCTTCTTTCTTTGTGTTTTATCATTAAAACAGATTATCATTAAGTATTTTTTTCTTTTATACCAAAAAACCCAAAGGATCATAAAATTTAGATGTATCACCACATCATTGCTATAACGCCTTCTTCAGTTAACAGGTGCATATATTCCTATCAGAACACAGGTCCAAATGGGACTGCTTGTTGGTTTTTGCTAATTTTTTTTATTCATCTATCCTACTGAAACCATAGACTTATGGTCCTAATGATTATGAATATATGTGCAAACACTACTTAACAAAGTGACTCTTTATTGAAAAAAGCCAAATATCCATGTGGATTTACTTAATTATTATTCATGAATTCTCTAAATATGTAATGAAGGACTAGGCATCCCGCAGCATCTTCTAGGATGCTATTCTGATAGCAGTTATTAGAAGCAGTGTGTTTTTCTAATCTCACCTAAAAAGAGCACGATACACATTTCATTCATTAAAAGCAACACATTTGGGTGATATTTTTGTAAAAATCATCTGACATAGGGAAATACTTCTTACACTTTAAGACTACTATAATGCATGGGTTGTATCACAAAGACCCACATTTAGTTGTGTGTGTGTGTGTGTGCGTGCTGGCTGCCTGTGTGTGTTGTAAGGGAAAGTGTGACAGCTCCCGTTCATCACTACAGAAGCCAAAACTATAACTTTTAAACAATTTTACTAAAAATTTATGTCATGTAGGTAATATTTTCAACATCCGGGACATAGAGCTATCAAGCCTTAAGAAACTGTTAACATTTTGGTGCTTTTCGCTGGTGAGTCCTACCCCTGACTTTGGTTTGGGGCAACCAGTGTGTACAGAATTGTCTCCATGCTGTTCTAAGATCCACTTCTAGAGTTTATGTTGGTTATCACTACCAAAATAGGTCCCTTATTCCAGAGTTGCTGGGAGTTGGGAAGTTACTAATGCAGAGAAGAAAAGGTCAGCTGAAGAAACAACAACACAGTCATTGCTGAAATTTGGATAGAAAACTGTTTAGAAAACAATGCTGCTGTTAATGAAAAAAACATTTGTTCTTAGGCAACCTGCAAAGAGGAGAAAAAAATCTTTCAGGGTCCTGGCAATAAATCACAGAAGCACAGCTGCGTCGGGTAAACAGACCGGGAAAGCTGTTTCTCAGCAAATAATGGCGATGAACGTATACTCGCTTTAAGACAAAACAGAATGTACCTGAAAACTAAGTGGTACTACAAATGAGAGAAGAAAAGCAAAACCTTTTTAATACACATGTAAATAAAATGCTTATCTGTGAGAGTTACTTTGAAAGTGTGAAGATACTGAGATAAACCTGGGCCTTAAAAGGCAGCCTAGGTTCATTTTTCCTACTCTCTAATTTACTAGCTGTGTGACCTTGAGTACATCACTTCTCCGAGCCTCAATTTCTGGCCCATTTAGCCACACAGGGATACTGTCAACCAAACAAAATGATGTACCTGGGAACATCTGATAAACTATAAGGCATTCAACAAATAGCATCTCTTTTTATTCCCTGCCAAGAATTAAGTTGAGTCACCAGACTGGGGATCTTGTCTAGTTTGCTCCAAGTTCTACCTCCAGTACCCAGGATAGCACTTGGAAGACAGTAGGTGCTCCGTAAACATTTGCTGAATGAGTGATTTTTCTAAATGCTGCTCGGACTTGGAACTAAGGGAAGCCAGAATCGTTGTAGCATATGTGATACTTCAAGGATCTCACCCTTATGTTTTCTTCAAGAAATGGCATCTTTCTTACTGTTTTCCTTAAGAAAAGGATGAGACTGGTCCGTTTTCATATTTACCTTTTAAATTCTAAACAAACTCATCCTATGTAACTAGAAAAAAAAAAAAAACTAGAAATGAAGCCATTACCTACCCTTTTTGATGGGCAATTCAATATGTGCTGCTTTCGGTTTTGTTCTAATTGTGGTGACGTCTGGATTAACACAGTAAAGCAGAATGTGGGGCCAGACCAATGTGTCTGAGTGTCTAATGCATTTTCATTCTGTCTGGTGGAATAGAAGTTTGGCACTGGGCATTTTTGTCAAAGCCAAACCACTGTATGACTTTAAGTAAAGGAAATCAAAATTTCAAAGCTGAGTATAGCTGAAAGTGCAATCTGTTTCTGATTGATGACTAAGAAATGTTACCATTAACCACCTAAAATACATTCTCAGGTTGGCCATAAAATACCAATTACAGGGATCATGAGATTCAAGCAATCATGAACACAGGCCTTTGTTTCATTCAGAAAAAGCAGATGCTTCTTGTAGTAGGAAAATTCCCCGTTGAGCAGATTTACAATACCTTTTATGTAACATTTACCAAGCCAAAGCTAATGTATTCTAACAACTATACCAATGCATTCTCCAGAGATGATGGATGATGAAAAATAAGCCCATTGACTCCCAAGTGCTTAGGAGGAGAAAATAAAGGCAGCTAGCACTGAATTCGATACTCCTTGGTACAAGCTACACAGATGGATTAAGGTCAATGCTTAGTTTGTCCTCAGTAAGAATACTGACAACAAGGTTCCTTTTGTGAGCTAGATGTCCTTAAATTCAGCTCAATGTGCCTGTCTGCAATTTTGTTCTATCAGCAAAACATCAGTGATTAAATCAACTCTGTTTTCCATGGGCTATGGACACATACGGACACCGAACGTACTTAAGTAACCTGTGAATTTCCTTTGCAGGAAAAAACATGCCATATGGCCAACATTGCTGAAAACATCCAAATAATTGTGCCAGAAAGCCGTCCAAAAGTAACATTTGAAATGAAATAGCTATCCTGTTCATCCTACAGATGTTGCATGAGCTCTTACCTTGTTCACAAAGTGCACCAACATAGCTCGGAAGGCAGAGGCACCTGAACGTATTAAAACCATCAACGCATGTGGCTCCATTGCGACAGGGGTTAGAGTGACATTCATCAAAATCTGAAATAAAATCATAAAAGGCCACAAAAATACTTTCAGAAAAGGTCAAAGGACCCTAGTTAGTATAAGGTTGCCAGATAAAGAACAGAAAGAACAGCCAGTTAAATGTCAATTTCAGATTTAAAGAAAATAATAATTTTTTAGTATAAATATATCCCATGCTGTATTTAGGGCTACTTACACTCAAAAATTATTCTTTTCTTTTAACCTGAAATTCAAATTTAACTGAGCTTCCTGCATTTTATTTCCTAAATCTGGCAACCCTAAAAAAATTTCAAAGTTATTCATAGGAGGGTCATTTTCTCCATTGCTTTTAGATGGGCACATGAATCCTAGAACTGACAAAGAAATCCCGGGAACATTCTACCCTCAATCTTAGCTTATGCTCTGATTACCATACCTGTGGAATACTGAAAATATGTAACTGGCCTGACTGGGCCTTTTCCTTTCCAATCCATCCTTCATTCTGCTGACTGTCATCTCCTTCAAACACAGACATGATAATTTACTCTTTGGCTTTCAAACCTTCAAGAGATCCCAACTGCCCAGGGCAGAGATCTTCCAAGTGTAGTCCCTGGACCAGCAGAATAAGCATCACCTGAGAATGTCAGAGAGGCACATTCCCAGTACCCGCCCCCCCCACCGCCGGACCTCCAGAATCAGACCTTGGGGCGGGGGGATGGGAACAACTGGTATTGTAGAAGCCCTGCCCATGATTTTGATGCCCACTGAAGTCTTAAAAATCCCTCTACTAGAGTAGGAAGTAAACTCGTCTGTACATTGGATTCAGAACCTTCTCAGACCTACCCATATCTACCCGGCTTTCAAGGACTTTCTCCCACAAACCCATACATAGGCATGCCTGAACACTTGCAGTCACCTAAATGTATTCTGCCATCTGTGGTGTCTGTGCCTTTATTTGCTGTGTCTAAGTCTTGTCCCACCAGCTTTTTTTTTTTTTTTAAGAAAAGGAAACCTAAATAAAAGTGAGAGTAAAAGGAACTGATTTAGTAAAGAGACAATGATACTCCTTGAAACCCAAAAAGAAGAGGACAACAACCTCAAAACTTATGCAGGTAGAGGTGCGTTAGGCTGGCCTCTGGAGAGAATTAGAGAAGGATCTTGCCCATCCCACCTCAGAGGAGCAAGTTAACTCAAAACACAAAAACTAAACTCCTTCATTTTTAAATACAGCTTTCTAAAATTTTTTGTGTATTTAAATTGATTATTGATATGCAGATCTGGGGAAAGAGATTAAAATAGTTCCTTACTATTTAGGCAACTTGACATTTGTAAAGCCTATCTGTAGAAACTATAAAAAGACACTGTTCACCTCACTAAGCTTCACTGAGTTTTGGGTATATTAACAAAATTCAGCAAACACCTGTCCCCATTTCCCAGACTCCACTTAAATTACTCTATGATTTTAACGTCATTTAACAAATAATTCATTTACACATGGGTTTCTCTGAAATCCTTTGAGCAATATAAATTCTGCCCAATATATCTTCTGGAAAAGCATTACACTCTTTCAGACAAGAACATCTTACCAAGTTCACACTGGTCACCACTGAATCCTGGCACACAGGTGCACACATAGGAAGTTTCAGTAGGGTAACAGGTGCCTCCATTAAGGCATGGGTTCGTTTTGCAACGATCAGGTCCTACCATATTCAGGAAAGTAAGAAAAGCAATTAGGCTCATATCCAGTTTTCCATGTTTTGTAGCATAAATTGCCACTGATTGCTACCATAATGTAAGCTTTACCATAGCAATTTAGATACTATGCATAAAAATTAACATTAACTTTACTCTCTGGAGTGTTTCTTGGCATTATAACTAATCGTTACAAATTGCATCTATTCATTTCTGGGATTCAGTCATCATTATTTCTAAGCAATATTTTGTACAGTATCTGGCAACTAATATATTCTACTGCAGATTTAGTCGGCATGATAATGGCAATTGATTTTAGTCAAAAATGATTACACATATGTGCACAGTGAATGGAAAATGTATTCTTTTAAACGAGGTTAGTTCATGTGAAATGGTTGGATACACAAAACATGCATTCTTTTTAGCAGTTTGGCTTGTTATCATCATTTGAATTATTATTGCCTTTTACCACTTAATGCTCAGAAACTGTTTTTCTTCGAAAGTGTGCACTGAAGTCTCTTCTGCTACATTAATATGCTTTTTCCAAAAACACGTTCCAAATGTACTCCTTTAAACTATACTTGAAGAAAAGCAACACATAAATTAAGCTCTACTGTATAAAAACAGACCCAAAGACAAAAATCTCACCTAAAATGAGACCCCCATTTTTTTTTGAAACCCCCAATTTTTATTACAGGTTTTCTTATTAGAACACAAATAAAATCGACACTCCTAGAAGATAAATGTAAAGGCCAGAGACACAAATTTCTGAGAAACACTTTAAGATATGTTTCCTAAAGGCAAATATTTTTACAATACTTCAAGCACATATATTATTCTGTGGTATTGCTTGGATAATTGTATTTAAATGAGTTGCTTCTATTTATTATTTGAATGAGTTTTCAGAATTGCTTTTGTTTCAAAATGTTTAAAAATTCAGATGAGAGTCAAAAGTCTTACAAAATAATTGAGACAAATAGGTTATATATGGAATAAAAACCATATTTTCAAGAATCTTCAGTCCTGAAACCCTGAAGTAATTACACATAAAAAAAAGAGATCCACTTATGGAGCACAAACTTAAGGAACATTCAAATAAGGAAGCACTGCTCTAGAAGGTAACTGAGCCTTTCCACACAACAAAGTCAAACTCAAACTATCTGAATGTAAAGTAAATTCTGGACTATGAGAAAGACTTGACAGATAAGACATTCACACGCATGAGTTCAACATCATAATCAGGTTGATTCAGATGCTTACACCTACTTCTTCAAAAATGACCCTAATTTTTCTAAGACTCTTTCTCCTATAGTTCTAAAAATATGCAAAATCTCCCTAGCCATTTTAGCCTTCTGCCTTTGAAAGGACACTGCTTCTCTGTCAAGGACGCCGTCCACAACACATCTACACGCTGCCCTCGATACAAAACCAAAATGACACGTATGTGACAGTGCTTGATAAAACTGTGATGTGCCACACAAATGTGAAGTATTATTATTATTCCCACCACAGACTCCAGACACCATGCTGAGACTATGGACAAGGACTTGGCAAGAGAGTGGGTCTTCTGTGAACCTAAAGTAGTTTAGATCAGGAAAAAAGTTTTGTTTTGACGAATTCTGTTCTTCCCTAAACAGTTTGTATTACTCTCTGAAAGTTGAACCTATGAGAGAGAAACCAGGCAATCCAATGTGAGCCACTGTTTACCGAATTCACCTAAGGTCACAATTTGCTTTGCAATGAAGACGCAGGCTCTCATTCTAGGTAAATCCTGTGGTCTGGATGGATTACTGGCACAAATTTCTCATCCATCAGTCAAACCTAACTCTCTATGACTTACCCATGATTTCTGTATTGTATTTCATCAACCTGAGGAACTTTCAACTAAATTATAAGAGAATAAATATTGGCCAGATTACTAGGTTATCATTTACAGACTAAATATAGCATGACAGTAACAACAACAAAAATCCATCAACCACCTCCAATTAACTGTATTCACCAAATACTCTAAGTCATTTATAAAAGTTGCACTTTATGATTGATTATTTTACTCTATCTGAAGCACAACAAACAGAGAACCATTAGTGGCAAAAAGATAACATTGAAATGGTGGGGAGAATAATTCCAAGTATAGCCATGCTGTAAAATATATTCATTAAAATAAAAAGTATTTTCAACAACACAGCCCTTGAAGTACGGATTTTTATTTATTTTCTTTTTCACTAGGTCACTAGGTGGTAATGGCTATTTGTGGATTCCACTGACATTGTTATTTAAGTAACATTATTAGAAAATACCCCATTAAAGAAGACTTGTCAGCATTATCAAACTAGATTAAAAGGACAATAAATTCTACAAAGTAAATATTCTAAGATATCTAGTTTATAAATAATTAAATATCAATTATTCATTTTTATACTATATTAATTGGTAACCAGCAAAGAGCAATGAAAAGACCATGACTTTGGAGTGGAGCTGATCTGGGTTCAAATCCCACCAATGCCATGGTGTGTGTGGCTATGCAACCACAAGCAAATTACAGAACTTCTCTGAACATCCACATCCCACCCTTCTAAGTAGGGATAATAATATGGGGATGATGATAATAATAACATAGCATTTTTGTGAAGATCATGTAAGAGAGTCTGTATGAACCAATATCAAATTCATGCTTGCTGTCCATTCAGTTAAAAGAAAAAAAAGAGGTCCTCTTTTGACAGGCAGGATGCAAATATATACCCCCTTCCCCTTCCCTGCCCCCACCCCTGGCTAGGCACTGTGCTAGAAGCATTATACAGATTATCGAGAACAAGGAAATTACACAAAAGTATGAACTAATAACTGATATTGCACAAACTATGTGGATGTTTATTAGAGTTATTTACCACTCAAAAAATTTTAAAGGCCTGACAGATTTTGATATTGCCATAATAGCACCCGTCAATGAGATTTTTAAAAATGGGATTTCTCCCCGTTTTTAAACTAAGATGTGTAACTACAGGGCATATGACAAAGCAATATTTTAGTTATAGGTAAAACCAAATTGAATCTTTATATTTCACTTTTTCTATGTCATAATTGTATGTTGTTTCTAAAACCCAGAAGAATACAAAGAATATCTATAAAGCCCAGAAATACTCTACACTTATTTTCTTTGCCTCTAATTATGGACTCAGTAATGTGGCCTGTCCCATGGTTATGTGAATAATATAACAATCGCCACTGATTTAATATCAGAATAAAAACTATATGCATAGATGTGTTAGGATCAAGGGACTGTTTCCAAGTTTGGAAACAGATTTATCAATGTTGTGACCTTACCTGGTAAATAGACTGCTGTGCCTTCCACTGACTCCTCATTAATGCCAATCAGGAAACTGGTTTCATTAGAAGTTTCCAGAAGGGAAAATGATGGTGTTGGAAGCTCAGTATTTAACTCTGCAATGCTTACTGTTGCCTGATTATTGGAATCAAGAATTCTTGTCGTTACTTGCTGTTCTGATGTTGGTACTGTGTAATCCTCCTCTCTGATCAAAGCTGCATGGGTTTCAGGGTTTATTTCCAGAGAGGAAGGAATGGTGGGCCACTCAGAAGTCTGTGGGCTGGGCTGAGGCACGACATCTGCCTCAACTCCATAAATTGCAGAAGCAGAAGTAGAATGTGGCCACAGTGTAGCACCTTCTAACTTAGTTTCACCTGCAGTTGTGACCATAGTTCCAGGCTCAGGGGTTCTAATATTGCTCGTCATTGTTTCTCCAGAAAGGTGAATATTGGCTTGGGTTTGGGAATCTTGGAAAATCTCAGTTCCCTCTTCAGCAGTCAGTTCTGTGGAAGAAGTTTCCATTTGTTCTAATAACTTAGGATGACTTTCATCTTCTGAAGGTTCTAATCCAGTGTCGGGAGATAAGGATGGAGGCTCGGTTATGTGAAGGAGCTCTTCATTCAATGATGTGAAAGTCACTTCCATATCTGCCAGACTTCCTGGAGACCTCTGAGATGTGGCAGCATCTGTACCAGGCAGAGTACTTGCTGCATGGTCCTCTGTGTGTTCAGAGGCTCCACTGCCTAAATAGACAGTGAGCAGAGATGATGGTGTCTGAGAGGATAACTTTTCAAAAGCTGAAACTGCTGATGTTGTATCAGTGTAATCCGAGGGATTGGATCCTTCCATCAGGTTAGGAGCCTCTGTTAAACTCTGAGCCATAAGGTGGATAGTACCAATACTTACGTAGGGTGTAGGATCGATCAGTGCCTCCTCAGATCCTGATGAGAATTCTGGCTGAAAAGAAGGACCTACATTTTTCTTTTCATCATACTCATCCTGTGTCTCCAAATGGCCCAACGTTGATATTACTTCACTTTGGTCTGCAATAGCTTGACCATCAGACAAAGTACTTGATTCAAAGATGTCATCTAGGACTTTTGCTTCACTTTTCGGTTCTTCAATCTCTGGATTAACTGTGGCAGATGTACTAGGAAGGAGCAGGGATGTTGCTGTGGGAAGCAAAATATCTAACTTTGCTTCTGTGCTAGGAAGAGGGAGCCCAGGTGTGAAGGTAAAGCCCATGGGATCTAAGTGGCTTCTGTCTTCAGAAGGCATTGATTCATTATGTGTTGTCTGCATGTAGTTAGCCAGAATAGGGTCACCAGAACCCTCAAAGTTTTCTTCAGTTAAAGAAAGGTTAACAGCTGCCTCATATTTCTCTTGAACTTGAGTGCTTTCTTCGCTACTGCCAAGTGGTCCTGATAGTACCTCTGGATCTATGTCCGTTTGCATTCCAAGGATGTCTACATATATAGGTTTAGTGTGATCAATATCTATGATAGTATTTTTATCTGATGTCAGCTCAGGCAGAATTTCAAGAACGGTACTCTCTGTAATTGTCAATATTAAATCCTTGTCCTCTTTGTCCAGATCTATAATGATGTTTTCAGTGGTTTTTCTTCTGTTAGGTTTTACGGTGGAATCCTCAAATCCTCTGAGATGGTCTTGGAAACTATCTGCAGCATCTTCTGTGGCCCTCTCGTATGACACTGTATTTGACAGTGTGCTAGTTGGATCAGGGGAGCTTTCATTCTGCTCTAAATGAAGAGGCAGCAACATTGAAACTGTTGGGAATCCATCAACAGTAACAGCTTCAGCACTTGGAACCTCAGAATGTTTTTCCAGGGATCTATCAGAAACAAATGTGGTGCTTCCTTGCCTGTTTGCCTGAGTAGTTCCAGAAGTGTGGACTAAATCAACCATATTCAATTCCCCAGATCCCTCTCCAGAATGTTCATAAAGCAAGTCAGATGGTTTTGGTGCTGATGTAACAAATCCTGTTGCTGTTTCAAGACCATACGTTCTAGCCAGAAAATCGGAGGGAGGGACTGGTGTTTCTTTTGTTTCCACTGTTGAAGAATTCTCATCAGAGACTTGTTCAGTCACTGGTTGTGGTCTACTAGTCTGGATTTCTTCCGCTCGACCGTGGGTCTGATTTTGAGGATGTTCAGTATCTGTGGAGAAAGTGAGAGGTGCCATAGAAGGTCCTTCAGTTCTGGTGTCACTTAAAATTTTTAGTAAGGTTGTGCTGGACGTTGTCTCACTATCTTCAGAGAGGCTGTCTGTTTTGGAAATGGGTGGTCTAACTTCATTTGCTACACTTTCCATTTTTTCATAGTCTTCTGTTGTATCGCTTATGAGGCCGGTTTCTAAACTCTCCATGCGAGAAACCTGGGGAGAGAATGTGGTAATGATTTGCTCCATTTCAGTAAAATTCACTGATGCTGTAATAGCCAAAACTTCTTCTCCTGATCCCAGTCCGGAGAATAAAAGATCAGCATCCGACTCTATCATTGTTGGCCTCACAACTTTGGGAAAAGGTTTTATAGTTTCCTCCTTTTGGACTGGAGAACCTGTAACTAAACTTTCAGCTGATACAGATTCAGTCACTGAGGTAGTAGCTAAGAAAAAATGGGATTTTTCAGTAACTTCAGGGAGAGCAGTATAGCGTTCCAAGCCCTTTAACTCTGGATCTGGAGTAGACACATCAGTGAAGGAAATGCCTTCCTTCTCCATTTCCTCAGCAGTACTGTCAGTCCAATTCACTGTTAGTGTAGAATAATCTGTGGATCGGAGTCCAGTTTCAGTAAATGTCTGTGAATCAAACATTGTTTGTTCTGGTGCAACCGGACTTTGAGGGGATTCAAAAGACTTTGGCTCCTTAATCTTTTCCTCTGATGCTGTCTCACTTTCAATTCCTTGCCTTACAGGGTTGACTTCTTGCATGGACCATAATTTGGCTGGCTCCATAGTCTGGGGAAAATTCACTGAAACTGTGCCACTGACTGTCATTTCCACCTTTTCTGTTGTGGTTTCAGTACCTTCAGCTTCTGCTATTGGTAAAATCGTGGTTCTTTCATTGGCTTCATTAATAGCATCTTCTTCTCCCAATCCTTGGTCAATGAATGGGGAGTCTGTACCAGAAACATTCCCCACAGCACTAGGAAACACTTGGTCCACAGAGCTGCTTACTGAGACCAACTGCTCCCCTGAGCCCTCAGCTGAGGCTGTGAACTCTTCCCAAGGGAAGGTGGAAGTGCTGACCGAGGTACTCCTCAGTCCTTCTGAGTCAACTCTGTGGTTAGTGTGATCTGAAGCAGGTATTACAGATGATGAAATCTGGGTATCCTGAAATGCTGCATCTCCAGAGCCTTCCATCATTACCGTTCCTTCTTTTGCTATGGGATAAGTTACTGTTGAGTACTCTCTAAAGTCACCACTGAAATCTTCTTCCAAAGGAAAATCGGTAGAAAAGCCCTTTATTCCTGGCCCATGATTTTGTTCTCCTGAGACTTCTGAAATCAAGTTTTCTTTGGATGTTTGGCTTACAATTTCAGCAACCTCTCTGTCCATTATAGTACTCAAAACTAATCCTGTTGGCTTATAAGGGAATACAGTTTCCACATGGGGAGACAAAGTGCCAGCTGCTTCCTTCCTGGTTGGACTTTCAGACTCTAAATTTAATGAAAATGAAGACGCAGTGACTGTTTCTGGGTCAGCAGCAGCTTCTCCAGAGCCTGGCTCCATAGAGAGAGAGGCAGGGCTCCCTGGAATAGTGGACAGCCCCTCCTGAACCTCAGGTTGACTGCTACTGCTGGGCTTAGCAGTCTGTGCCCCCAGACTGTCTAAAACATTTGATTCTGTAAAGACAAGAGTGGAACTTGTCATTTCATTTTCAGACTCTGTGGGTTTTGTCGAGGACATAAAACTGTTCCTGGTAGCAGATGCTGAATCGCCAGATGTTGGTTCACTTGAGCTTTCTAATTCAGAAGGTAAAATCAATTGATCTGATCTTGGTGTTGATGAATATACCTGAACTGTAGAAGCTATACCTGGGGTTCCCTCCTCATCTTTCCTTTTCTTTCCTTCAAGAGATGTACTGAAGACCCACTCAGAAGTGTCTGCTTCCCCTCCAAATTTGGTAGGTGCTACTTCTGCAGAAGGTTGTTGAGAAACGGAGTAAAAGGTCGTTGCAGAAATACCAAAAAGACCTTCTGTGATCATGATCTTGCTGGTGTCTAAAGTAACCAGTGTATCCGTAATATTTCTCTGTGATAAATCAGTTGTCAAAGTGAACATTTTCTTTTTATCTTCTTCAGTTTCTCCAGAGCCTTCTGGAAATGGAATTGAAGGACTCCCTGAGAGCTCTATATTTTCTCTAGGGGTTGTTTCTACCCAGCTTTCTACAGTGGACAATGCACCATCAGGGAGGGCATTTCCTGTGAAGGCAACTGATACTTCCTCTGAAACATCTGCTGACACAGAACTTGGAACTATACTTGGAGTATATGTGATAGAAGTACTTTTGTCGGCCTCTTCAACAAATGTTCCTTCAGTAGCCTTCAAAAAGATTTTTTGAGATTCTTGGTCAATGGCAGCATCTCCTGAAAACTCTTCAGAAAACAGAGTTACAGGTTCCATATGTTCATGGACCAGATTATCAAGTTGAGGCTCTCTTTCTGTGACTGATTCTGGCCCCGCTGTGGCTTTTCCCTCATGGAACGGGACTGTGGGGAAAACATCAGGCTCACCACTTGAAAAATGTTCGGGTATTTCAGGGTAAGTCTCGGGCTTCCACGTAAGTTCAAATGACTCAGTTGTTTCTTTCGATTCATTAGGCTGCACGGCGGTAGACAATCCGGTCTCGGTGATCACAAACAGATGTGTTTCACTTTCACCGCTGTCTGAAAAATTTTGAGAAGGTGCAACACTCTCAAACTGGCCACGTCTAGCTTCTGCTGCTTCTGGGTCCTTGGGCACAGTGGTAACTAGCTGTTTCCCATTAATGTACTGCACTGATGGGGTGGTCGTGACGTCCGTAGCGTTTGCACACTCTTCATCTTCCTCTTCGTCTTCTTCACTGTGGTACAGATCTATTTCAATAAACTCAGGTAAAATTTCAGCAATTAGCTCGTGCTCTGGATCTGTTTCTTCACTACAAGGTTCATCTTCTTTAGATTCTGAATCTATTGGATGACCACTTACACTCAAATCACTCATTCGACCTGAAAAAAACAAAGAGTTTTCACAATACTTGAATAGAAGATTTGGCAGTGTATGACAGAAGAAATCGACAGCAAGGCTGGATGATCACACTCATGCACACAAAGAAGAATTCGAATCTTTTCACAGAGTGCAACTACCCTTCTACACGTGGTTCTCAGTCTCCAAATTTGTGGATTCACATTAACAATCGGAAAAATAAACCCAATATAAGATTATAGGAACAGGTTATGAGAACTCTTCAACATGTTTAACAAAGCAAGACCCCTAAAATGAAACAAGGAGTCACATATATACATTGTAATTGTGAAATGTGGAAATTCATATGCATGTGAACTGAAAAAAAAGAAAAAGAAAAATTAAGACCATTTCACCAAATCATACAGAAAAAAGTAAGCGATTATTGTTTTATGTAAGGGGAGTCTGAGACACCCTCTATTTGGTAAGGAAATAAGAAGAGATTCCTTCTCTAGCCATTATCTGTCCTAGAGAAGACTGGTTTCAGGAAAGTAAAAGAGAGGTTTCTTTACAGATCTTTCACAGTGCAACCACAGCCCCTCCCCAGTGTAACAGTGAGACAAAATTTAGCTGCAAAGGCTGTAGCCATGGGCCAGACACCCAGGCAGGAGGCCATGCATGGAGGCTCCACACAGGGAGAGCTCACTGAGAACACCAAGAAGGAAGGAAGGGCCCACCACACTTCACACCTTTGTCCTTCATGAGAGGTGATCTGGATTGGGTCAGTTACAGTTCCTTTTATTAACATTTCTCCAAGGAAAGTTCAGGAGTCACATCTAAACATCTGAACTAGCACACTTTAAATAACACATATCCTGAGAACACTCTCTTGTAAATTGTAAATTGCTATAAGGTACCAACCACTAAGCTAGCTCAATGGACTCTTGTGCTTCCAGAATTACATCAGCCAAACGCCTTGACTGGGCACCAGGAAGGAGGAAATTCTGGGCCATCACTTTTATCAGAGTGTAATTCAGTTGTCCTAGGAGAGATTTCTGCCAGTGCAACTGTCCTCGTCCCAGTGTCACGGGAGTGCAAAAAGGTACCTATGCGTGCAAGGGCCCGTGAGAAGACAGAGAGCAGCACGAGGATTGCACAGTATCTCACTCTCCTGTTGCAGAATTAATTTTCAGCCGAGTCCCAATTCATGCCACATACACTCAGATGAAACCGAGAAGCTTACAGAAAGAATAATTATGATGGATCCAGCCCTGTCCCCCTTTGGTAGGAAGATTGTTCCTGTAGCAAGAAGCCACTTCTTTCCATGTATGAAAAGATCAACATCAATCATTTACTGATAAGTTAGACGAGTCTTGCTTGTATTCCTTATGCATCAAAATAAATTCAGAAGTACAGGAACTACCAAGAAAAACTCTAAGAAGCTCCTCTATGTTTTTAACTATGGTTTGCTTAGAAAACGAAAGACCACAGAACTTTTATGTAACTGGAAGACATATATTATCTACCTTTATCCCTTTCACCCTACTAAAAGCAAAAACAAAACAAAACAAAAAACAAAAAACAACAACAACAACAACAAAAACAACTCTTCTCTGTATCCCATCACATCTTCACTACGTAATCTCCATAAAATATTACTTGTATAAGGCTGGGTTATTCTTACCCTAACCATATGTCCTATAACCAAATCTCCCTCTCATTCTACCTCAGACATTCTGCCTTCCAACTATAAAAACAAAGGCTCATGGGTATTCAAATGAATAAAAAATTCTTCTACCATAAGAAAAAATGAGATCAACACATAACTCTAGCATATTACGAAAATATAAAATGAAGACAAATGATTTCTGCCACAGATGCTGCAACAACTCCTAATTGCCAAATAAGAACATGACTAAATGCCTTACGTTTTTTCAAAAAATATAATTAGAAGTATAAGCTCGTTCAATATTACATCACTGAAGTTGTTATTGTGCTCTTACAGTGTCTCATGGTGTGTATGTTTTAGAAGAGGACACTTTTAAAATCTTCAGATAACATCTCTTAATAGTGCTTGCAATGAAGCCCACTGTTTTGCTATGAAGAAAAGTGATAATATATATGCATATGTACATATATGTATATGAGAATGCATTTTAAACGCCTTTGTACAAATGAATCTTTTCAAATATCATATCAGCAATTTTATCTAATCACCAAATTAAGTAGTCTCTCATTGCTAATACTATTTTAACATAGTCAAGGTAAGCCAGACTCAGGAAAACTATTTTGTACAACTTTATAGCATCTAACTGGAGCTTCAAAAGTATGCCTATCTTCAACTGCTAATATTCTCATTTTACGTTCAACCTTTTGCATTAGGTTTCATGAGGTGTAAATAAAACTAGGATTCGCATCAAGAAGTATCACACATGGACACTAAATTCACACAGAATCTTTCATTTAAATATGGAAAGAATTTTAAATAAGAAACACAGGTCTGTGTCAAGCATAGAATCCCCACCACATTTTTTACTGTTTTATAAATAATGAAGGTAAAACTAACCATTCAACCAAGCTTCTCCAAACAAACATAGGATACATAAGGAAATGACTGCTTGATAGTGTTTATTTATAAACTCCTAGGCCAGGAATAGGGTAAATAATACTCATCGCCTGCATAGGTTGATATAGGTTTCTAAATAAATTCCTTACTTTAAAAATTAGTAAAAAAAAGAAAAACCGATTAAAACATATCCCATCACCTTCTTAGTGAGTATAAATGGAGGTCGTATCAATGAAGGATGGTGGTAGCTCTAAAAATAAGTGGGGTGAAGAAAAGCAGAGAGAGAGAGAGAGAAGACACTAAGGTGTGTCACTGCATTAACTCTCAGTGTGTCAAAGGAACTGACATGTCATGATGTTCACTTAAGTGTTTTACAAAGGAATGAATAACTTAAAATAAAATGTTTTTTTTTCCTTAGAATAGAAAACAAAGAAGAACTATAATTGTAAATCAACAATTTATATACTAATTTCATTGACTATCAATTCTCATTAAATCTACTTAATTCAATTAATAAAACACCCTGGCATTTACTTTATATTTTTCTAATTTTAGTTCCAATGAACAAAGTGTAATGCTGTTTTAGTCCAGTTTCCACTTAGATAATGAACTTCCACATTTCGTATTGCACGTGAATCTATGGGGACCTCCCTTAGCACTTCAGACCATCATATCAGAATATTTTACCCAAAGATTCAACTGTTAGATGCAATATATTCCATTTTATAACCTAAGTAAATATCACAAGATTTCTATCACAGCAATTCAAACGTAGCAGAGTTGGCCTTTGCATCTTGATTTTTGCACATAAAATTAAATTCACTACCACAACCACACATGCCACCCAACTGTATTATCTTCCCAGAGGACAACTGACTGCATAAAATGTACTACCTATTATGTGTCAGACTGTATTGCAGATGCTTGAAACTCTGTAGAGACCTAGAACCTCCAAGAATATCTTCCAAGTCTGTTTGTCTGCCTGCCTGCCTCTTTCTCTTTTTCAAACAAACGCTCTTTCCAAGAGGTTAAAAAAATGGCCTTGGGGCGCCTGGGTGGCTCAGTGGGTTAAAGCCTCTGCTTTTGGCTCAGGTCATGATCCCAGCAGAGTCCTGGGATCGAGCCCCGAGTCCGGCTCTCTGCCCTTCAGGGAGCCTGCTTCCTCCCCCTCTCTCTCTGCCTGCCTCTCTGCCTACTTGTGATTTCTCTCTCTCTGTCAAATAAATAAAATCTTTAAAAAAAAAAAAATGGCCTTACTACACTCGTCTCTCTTAAGTTGAAAAGGAAAATTTTGGGGTGTACATATTGCAAATGTACCAATCATTACATTTAACCTAGGAATCCTTCCTGCACCTGCCTCCCAAGTGTCTGATCTGACTTACTCTCAGAATAGTAGAAAACACAGAAACATCTTAAGTTGTTTGGTCTTATGCTTCTCATTATACCATGAAGCCAGTGACCACCAAAGAACTATCAGCACATTACACTAAACAGTGACTAAGAAGAAGAGATAGATTTTAACATGTGCTCATTTGATCTGTATCACAAAAATGTTCTACTAGAGGGGAATTCTTAAATAAAACAGATACAAAATAACATTGAAATTATTTTGTTTCCTTTTTCCATAGTCTCACAACTAAGTGACTAATATTCATTGTTTAAGTAAGTTGTGTCAGCTTCCAAATGCTTTCATCACATTTCTTAATATTGTCTTGAGGGTGAGGGAAATGTTCATTTTCTAGGGCTTTAAACATATTTTTTTCCCACCAACAGATTCTCTACAGATCAATCTACATTTTATTCTGTCAGTGTGGCTAATGTGTTCCCATACTTTAAAAATCTCACAGGGGGTGTGGAGCTCTGAAATCTGCCCAGCACAGATAGGCGAGTTCTTTGCCACCATCCTATATTCCTGTTATGGCTACTGGACATCTCACCCAGATTCCCCTTTGCTCCTTTTTATTATTCAGTCTTTAAAATTATTTCTTCATCCCTCTTTCTTGTTACTACCACCACCCACCACCCATGTTATTAGACAGTTATAAGTACTATCATGATTGCAAACCATATAAATTTTCTTTGTGGGTTGTGGTGGGGAGACACCTGTGCATTCTAAAAGCAGGTATCTTACTCCAAAATCATGATCTGCTCTAGTTCCTATTAACAGTGCAACCTAATGGAGTAATTAACATTCCCAGCTCTTAGATGAACAAGTCCTTATAAAAGACTCTCTATTTTAGAATTTTATTCTAAGGATAATATAACTTTTATTTGGATTTCAAGAGTCAAACCACAGAACTCTACACAGTGTATGTATAATCTGTTCTATGTTTATACAAATGTATTTTAACAGCTTGACTTGAATATACTAGTACCACAGTTAATAGATTTTTTAATGGCATTTCACACAACACTTAATTCCTAGCTGACCTCAAATTATTCACCAAGTATATTTAAGTACTTCATGGCAGAATTTTTTGGACATAGCACAATCTTCCAGTCATGCTGCTAGTGGACACAAAACATTGTTGATAAGATGCATAGGCAGCTGGCTAAGGCTCACATTCTCTTCGGGGAATTTTACAATTTAAGTTTAAGAGCTTTTAATTAAATATAACTATATACCAATATACTCAGCAGAGATATAGTAGGATCACATTTTTTTAGTAAAATGGATTTCATTTTAATGTGCAATAAAAATAGTTTGTTCCCTTATTTTAAAAATAAAATAGGCAACCATACTGAAGTGGCTGAGCAATATTTATAGAATTTAAATAGAGAAAGTCTGAAGTTCTTTAAGATGTTTATATGTTTTCTGACACTTATCTATAGGTCCAATAACCAGAGAGAAAAAAATGCCTCAACTTCCTTCATAGTTGATGTGTTCTTAATTTAAAATACAATGCTGGCAGCTCAGGAAGCAAAGAAAATCACCTAATCTTTTTTAAAGATTTTATTTATTTGAGAGAGAGACAGAAAGTGAGCACAAGCAGGGGGAGGGGCAGAGGGAGAGGGAGCAGCAGCCTCCCAGCTGAGCAGGGAAGCCCAACATGGGGCTTGATCCCAGGACCCTGGGATTATGACCTGAGCCGCAATCAGATGCTTAATTGACTGAGCCACCCAGGCGCTCCCACCTAATAGAAATTTCAATCAGATTGTTTCAGATATCCTAAATCCCCTAATAGTCTCAAAATTTAAGATACTAAAAATGGTGCTGACTCAATATGCTACAAAAATTGAGGTTAGTAATCGAGATATAAACACCCTCCCCAAATCTCTTCAGATATGTTTGCACCCTTAATTACCTCAATAACTGAAAATCAAGTGATATTTACATCAATACTCAATCTCCTCAGAGATAAGAGAGACTAATCTGAACATTGGGAGACCAGCACTGGACTCTGTGACCCCTACCTCCCTATTAACTCTGCTAGCTGAGGTTCACTTGGTGCATCTCCCAAGCATGTTACCGTAGACCGGCAGCCTACTCGGGCTGAGCGGGAGCTTGATATTTTTTAATTCATGAATTTTACACCCAGAAAGGGTAATACATGTGTATAAACAACATAAGCGTTTCTGATGGCCTCACTTTAAAGAGGCAGACATGTTATGAGGATGATAAAAATCATCTCTTTTCCCCAACTTGAGATAATCCCCTAATAATGCTATTCCTTCAAGCGGAAAGAATGTGTTTAGATAGAGTCATCTAGTCTAAGTGTGCTCAAAGAGATATCACCAAGTGTGAGCTCTTCTTACTTACAGAAAAGCCCTAGGGGACTTTTCAACTTCCAATATTTAAAGAGCACGGGCTTTCCTGGAGAACAATCAAGTAAGTTTGGGACCTTCAAGCATTTCTGAACAATGAGATAAGATAAAGAACTATATGAAAGAGAAGTAAGCCAGGTTACTTAGGTTTCAAAGTTGCTTAAAAAATATAACAAATAGGGGCGCCTGGGTGGCTCAGCGGGTTAAGCCGCTGCCTTCGGCTCAGGTCATGATCTCAGGGTCCTGGGATCGAGTCCCGCATGGGGCTCTCTGCTCAGCAGGGAGCCTGCTTCCCTCTCTCTCTCTGCTTGCCTCTCTGTCTACTTGTGATCTGTCTGTCAAATAAATAAATAAAAATCTTTAAAAAAAAAAAATATAACAAATAAACAAGAACCAACCACAGGCAGTATATTTATTATTCTTTTCACTTTACTTCTCCAACATTGTGAAAGCCTTTGACAGATGATAGATAGATAGATAGATAGATACCAAATATCCTAACACCAGAAAAATGCTTTGGTCAGAATCAAGGATGTAAAATTTAAGTAAAAGCTTTGAGTAAAGTAAAACAAATGCCTCTCATAAATATGTTTATACTTCTTTTCTAAGACCTCTAAATTATCACTGGTAAGGTAAACTTTACCAGCACCATTTTATTTTTAATTATGTTACTCCTTTCTTCAATAGTCAATAGCAGTTTCTGCTCACCTCTTCTTTTTTTTTTTTTTTTGAGGAAATGCATCATTCGATTCTCACAACAACGATTTCCCTGAGTGCTTTTATTTTATTTATTTATTTTTTTTTTTAAAATTTGATAGACAGAGACCACAAGTAGTCAGAAACACAGGCAGGAGGGAGAGGAGGAAGCAGGCTCCCCGCTAAGCAGAGAGCCCGATACGGGGCTCGATCCCAGGACCCCGGGATCACGACCCGAGCCGAAGGCAGAGGCTCTAACCCACTGAGCCACCCAGGCGCCCCTCTGCTCACCTCTTCTATCTGATTTCTTCAACAGGGCGTTTAAACAGTCCGATGAACTGTCCCATATTTATCCTCTTCCTTCAGTTCTCTGTTAGAATTCTGTGCTGCCTTGGAGCCCAGCAACTCCATGTCCCCATCTTATTATACTCCTAATTCCTGGCTCAACTTCTGTTTAAGAAGAGCCTTCCGACCCCCAATTTGGAATGCTTCTAAATCCTCCTTTGAACTTGACCTTGCATTTATGAATGATCCAGCTAAAGCCCTCGGTTCTCCAGGACATCTTCTCTAAAACTCCTCAGCCCAAACTGGTTGTATCTTTGATTTGTATGCCACAGGACTTAGGTCATATCATTTCTTATGTATAAATTCCTTAGCTGTGTTTGTATTTTTGTCTCACTGCCCATTCCAAATTCTGTATTCTGTAATTAAAGTGCATGAAGAGATCCTTTAAACACGAATGACCTTCATACTCTTGCCACTCAACCCCTCTTTGAGAATTTTGTTGGCAGAATGTCTGCTCAGTTTTTTATCATCAAGAAGGAAAACGTTAACATTCTATTACAGTTCAATACTTCCTTTGAAAGATGTGAATTTTGGGCTGAAGAAATTGTTGTCCTTTGATTGCAGTAGCAGATCAAATACTGAGATACAACTAAAGAATCATACTGATAATGCAAACAGTAAAGACTCTTCTGGATATAAAAATCCAGATAATCTAAATGGGAAGACACAGTTTCAAAAAAAAATTTTTTTTTTTTAAATCATTCACTTTCTTTCCAAATCCAGTATTCCATATAGGCTTATATCAGGGTGGTAATCACCATTTTTCTTAATGTAAATGTATAATGAACAAAGTCACTTCGGTAGTAGAGTCAAAAGAATCCCTAAGCCAGGGGCGCCTGGGTGGCTCAGTGGGTTAAAGCCTCTGCTTTCGGCTCTAGTCATGATCCCAGGGTTCTGGGCTCTCTGCTCAGTGGGGAGCCTGCCCCCCCCACCAATAAATAAATAATAATAATAATAAAATAAAATCTTAAAAAAAAAAAGAATCCCTAAGCCATAACCATATGTATTTTCTTATAGTTTCCATGTTGATATAGAGAAGGTAACATGGATACAGCAAAGTGAGGTATGCAGTCTGGGTAATTCAAGACATATTTTCCACCCCTTACCATTACTTCTAATTCAATTACAATTATTCCTGAAACTTTTTTTAAAAAACATGTATTTTAGGGGCACCTGGGTGGCTCAGTGGGTTAAAGCCTCTGCCTTCGGCTCAGGTCATGATCCCAGGGTCCTGGGATCAAGCCCCGCATCGGGCTCTCTGCTCAGCGGGAAGCCTGCTTCCCTTCCTCTCTCTCCACCTGCCTCTCTACCTACTTGTGATCTTTCTCTATCTGTCAAATAAATAAATTTTTTTAAAAAAATTGAAAAAAAACATATGTTTTAATGATATTTGATTCTGTTTTCTTCCTTACTTACAGATGCCAACATTCATTTTAACACTTAGCACAAAATCTACCTTTCCCAAAACGTGATCAAAGAACACCATTTCACTCAAAGGAGACTGAATCAAACATATTCTTTTTCTCCTTAAAATTGGTAAAGTATAGCTTAACTGGCAGAAGCTTAAAGCATCCCCTTCCGCAGGACTGCCTACTTCAGCCAGCTGTCTGCAGGTCAGAAAGCCTTTACTTTACCGATGTTCAACGCTCACTGTGTATCAAAATCACACTTTTTAAAAATACAGATATCCTTGTGATCTCTCTCTGTCAAATAAATAAATAAATAAAAATAAATAAATAAAAATACAGATATCTAGTAATGAAAAATAAATGAAGGAAATTTAAGAAAACAAACTAACCAAAAGTACAAATGTCTGAGCCCTCCCACTAGAAATCCAAATTCAAGTTGTCTGATGAGGGATAGGGACATGGGCATTTTTACTTAGAGGCTCCTGGGTCATTCTAATAGTCAGCAAGGGTTGAGAAGCGGTGTTGGCAGTATTTATGCACTGGGCCATTTCCTGGTGTTTCTCAAATCCCCGTGCTCAGAATGGCGTCACTTTTGGTTAGCTGCCTGGTGCCTGGTTAGTGTAGCTCTGGGTCCTCCCAGGCAAGCTGAGTGGTTGCTCAGTAAGGGAATGAGTGCCCAGAGTTTCCTGTGAAGCAAAATCTAAAGATGCTTCTTCTATTAATTTATTTTATATCATGTCTAGTTTTCTTTTTACTAAAATAAGCAAATAGTCTTTATTATATGTTTTTGCTTACTAATTATTTCAAGTTGCCTTCCCTGTTAAGCAATAGATTGCGTTATCTTCTTTTCTTCAGCCACACAATAGCTTGACGGAATGACTTTATTTCAACACCTCCAATTATTTCCTGGAAGTGAGTGTGAAGAGATGGGAGGAGAATGTTTCATCTGCAGACAGTAAAATGGCTTCCCTACAGAGCAGAGTAAGGTGAGTGTGCAGCATAGTGAAAAATGGTAACTATAGTATATTCCGTTATACTCTACAGAAATATACCTTAATATATTTCCTTTTCCTTTTTCAACTTAGGAAAACCAAAACCTTCAGAAACCTACTCTTTGCAGCACATGGCCAAAGCAACTTAAATCACCCTGTGAGAAACCAAGAAGACTACAGGACAAAGCCAAAAGATGAAGCCACCAGAAGCCGATCTTTTATACACGTGTGCAAGCACATCTGGACATAATATCATGACACAATAGGTCAAATTTTTATAGACACAGATGCTGAAATATAATTAAACTTTCCCTCTCACTCCAGAGAGTCTTCCTTTCACACTTACACTTTAAATTATTTATGGAGAAATACTTTGTCCACTATTACAATAATTCCAACAAGTATTTAGAAGGCTTATCATAATTTATTTTCCTCCCAAGAGTCGAATCATTCTTTTTACGACAATTACAGCCTTCTTACCAATAGATGGGTGTTTTCCTCCTGATCTGTACTCAAAAAGTCTAAACACCCATATACCTCTCTAAGGAACACCATTTTTAATACATTAAATAGGTTCTCAGTTGTTCACATGATGGCTCTGGGATGAAAGACTATTTTACATTTTCTGTCACCTCAATTATGGTGTTAAAAAAATTCAAAGCACTTTGATACAAATGAAAAAATATATACAGCAGTTTTCACTAAAACACATCCCCAATCCCTACCTCTTGGCCAACGCCCGCTTCTTGGAATCATTCTACCAATGAAACAGCTGAATAGGCAACTCTTCTCGTACCTGACTGACCTCCCTCACTGAGGTGTAATGTCACACATTTTGTAAACTGATACAAATAGGCAATGCCTTATTAAAAATATACAATTTTCAGCTTTATGTCATAAAAATGAAACACCAGAGAGCATTTCTTTTTCCTTTTCTTTTATCCCTTTTGCTCCTTTCACGATGCACGTCTCTCCCCTTGGCTACATCCCTTCCCTCAGAAATGTTCTGAACACTGTCTGGGCCCATGAATACATTTTTTATTCACTGCACAAATGAATGATCTAAGAGCTATTAAGAAAGAAGAATGTAATCCCTGTGTAGAGAACTGGGGGTTTCCTTGACAACAACAAAAAGACAGCAGGGAATGCCCATGCATTCCATGAATATGCAAGAAGAGACTAGGCCTAGTACCTGGAAAAAATTTATAAAGAATTTGTGAAAAGATCTTTTTCTTTGGAAAAAAAAAAATTAAATGGGTGGTTATCAAAATCATAAGCCCGATTCTCACACATGAAGAAATAGCAGAAAGCTAATGAATTCTACATATAGGTGCTGTAGAATCAATACTACATTTAAATTTTAAATAAGGGTTGCAGCTGCCTCTGATTTGCACCCAAAATGGCATCACCCTAGACAAACACAATTCATAGAGGATTAAAATTTTAACAAGCTCTTACAGTCACAGGGATACTACAGTATAGTTATATTTGGCTCCCTGTGGGTCTAAATCTGGAATTTTTAAGATAATTTAATTTTTTTTACCTTTTTCCAGTACAAAACAATCTATAAGTGTCCCTACACATTGAAGTCCAGAATAAAACAACTGCTAACGCAGAGAGGGGATTAATTTGTACTCAGTAGTCCCCAGGTGCCAGGCACTACGTGGTGTCCTTTGTTGTCACGGGAATATTGGTGTGATGTGCCTACCACAGCGACCGAAAAGCCCTCGAAGAGATCCCTTCCTCCTCTAAGAAACCTGGTGAGTTTGTGGTATTATTATACATTTTAAATGTTATAACAACTGAGACTTCCTGAGATAAAGCAATCTTTAAGACCAAACAGATGGAAATCACAATGCTGACAATGAACCCAGGCCTGTTTCCAAAGGCTCCTTCCAGGACGTCAACTACCTCTGCCATCGATCTTATGGGGCTAACTGACCACCCATCCACATTCATTCAGAGAATCACAGAACGTGCTTCAAAAATCCAGTTCTAGTGGAGAATCTTACGTGTGGTCATTACTTGACTACTTGTTGAATAAATGAGAAAACATATATCTGTGTATTTTGTGTATAGGTGTGTATACATGTATGTGTGTGTACATGTACACACGTGATAATCTCGTTTCATGATCCCTGTGATTTGGAAAAAAGAGTATGTGTCAAAGTTTTGGAAACATTCCTTCTACACAGTAATAGCCATTAGGTCTAATTTACTGGCAAAAAAATTCTGACGGTGAACCTAAGAAATTTCTGGGTCCACACTGCAGATAAGCGAAGGAGAGACTGACTCCAGACTCACCAACTTCTAGCACTTGCTTCTGTAATACTACTGAATTAAGATGGCGTAAACCTTTAGCTCACCTTTTAGAGTACACAGCCCACTCTTTAAAAAGCAGTTCCATGCCATTTAACTTTACAAGTTATATGTGTAACTCTGAACCATGATACTTCATGGGAATATATTTTGAAAAGTTAAACATACTTAACCTACAGGAGATGCTGTATTTGTCAAAAAGCATGAATCACTGAAGCACAGGAAAGTCTTATGAGAGCACTCCCTCCTGAAGAAGTTGGCTAAATATTTGGTGTTCACCCACCTGCACAGGTTTCTAGGTGAACACTAAGAAGGCATTCATCTTCTGGAGTGGGCCGTGCCCCTCTGTCATCCAAGTGTGATTTAGAAAAATGCCTGACTATGCTTGTGGCTCCTTAGCTCCACTGATGAATCTCTGCTGGGCAGCTGGAGGCTGGCTAATAACTGGCTTCCAGTCATTTGTTTTTGATCTTCCTCTCCAACAAGGACTAGCTGAAGTTTCTCCCTTCTCATAAAATAGTCTCTGGCTTCCTGTCTTCATTGATTCCTTCCTTCGTGGATCTCAACTGCTATTTATAGTTGGTATCACGTTACCTAGTGTGTAACTATATTTTTCTGTACTGTAATTATACCTGATTGTGTTAATGCTGGCTCCCCAGAATGCGTTTAAAGTCCGTGGGAGCAGGGCCTATGGTTTATGTTTATTTTGTGTCTCTTTTAATATCTGTCAAAGGACTAGGCATGCTGTAGATTTAACTAAAGATAAATCTTGCTTGACTGTGCTCTGCTGGAAGACAGTCTGTGCCTTTCTCTCGAGTTCACTGCCAGTGACAGCTAAGTGGCATTTGTCTTTAGATAATGCCCCACCTCAGTAGTAGTTTCAAGAACTCCTAAGTTGTAACTGCAAATGCTATTTTCAGAAAGAAGAGGCTCATTTTAGGAAGATAACAAAGGTCTTTTTAGCTATCTATGGAACATGTCTTTTATTAAACTTCAACCTGTGAAGAAACAATTTCAGTTTCTTCAATTTTTCCTTGAGGTGAGTGGGTTAATCAAACATTCATAGAGCATTTTAAAAATTGAGGGTCTATTGTGTGCTTGTGTATGTGTGTCTACATGTGAGTCGTGTGCACATTATGTGTGACACATACAAAATACTACATTTAGAAGGAATTTTTTGAAAGGTAACCTTTGATCTGCAATACAGGGTTAAACTCACTAATCATTTAGAAACACTAGGGTCAATTTTTTTCTTCAAAGTGTAGAAACAAAGGGAAGATATAGCCTCTTCCCTTTTCATTTTATTTGACTAATGGAAGAGGAACTTAATCCTTTTCCAGATTTCAGGCAGTAAAGGAGGGATGGGAGAAGCCATCCTAATTCCCTGCAGAAAGAAATGTGCTTCTCTGGCAGGGAGCCACAGTGGAAGCCCAGCAAAGAGAACCACTTATGTGTGCAAGCACCAGCCCCAACCAATTTCAGGGATGTGCTCCAAAATTCTACCGGGAAGAAGCAGCCCAGACCCAGGGCTACCAATTTCAGGGTGCTGTTCTCTTGACACAGCAGGTATCTGAACAGCATACGTTGTCCCCCATATTAGCAGCAAACTAAACCTAAACACGTGGCTCCATTCGCCCACTGGCAATACTTTCCCTAGTTGTCTCACAACCGATCTCCAACGCTTAAACATGAAAATAGATGTAAATCGTGCTCTGAAAGTATCAAGCTCTGCAAGCTTGATGATGACTGAGCTCTGCACATGCATGTGATATTCTGAAATGTAACTATGTACTACCTTGATGACACATAGGCATCAGTGAGATTGAAAGTAGATTTGCAGGTGCCTGGGTGGCTCAGTAGGTTAAGTGTCTGCCTTGGGCCCAGGTCATGATCCCAGGGTCCTGGGATGGAGCCCCGCATAGAGCTCCCTGCTAAGCAGGGAGCCTGCTTCTCTCTCTCCCTTTGCCTGCCCCTCTCCTTGCTTGTGCCCATGCTCTCTCTCTCTCCCTCTTTCAAATAAGTAAATAACATCTTTGGGAAAAAAAAAAACCCTAGATTTGCCTAATTTGCTTTATTCAGCATCATACAAAGTTATTCAAAGGTAAATATCAGTGGACGCGTATGATGATAGTGAGATAAAGTATTGATAATCAGACCAATTTAAAAAATGCTTTTGGGGCGCCTGGGTGGCTCAGTTGGTTAAGCAGCTGCCTTTGGCTCAGGTCACAATCCCAGGATCCTGGGATCGAGCCCCGCGTTGGGCTCCCTGCTCAGTGGAGAGCCTGTTTCTCCCTCTCCCTCTGCCTGCTGCTCTGCCTACTTGTGCTCTCTCTCCATCTCTCTAATAAATAAATAACATCTTTAAAAAAATGCTTTTACGTTAAAAAGATCAATTCATTCAGGAAGGAATAATTGTTGCTGATTGCTTTTGAATTAGCTAGATGACAGTATTCTTTTTCTAGCCATGGTCTGAGGTACTTATTATTTTAGAAACTACCACAAGTTAAGAGAGAGGTCCCAAGAAATTGGGGGTCCTGATCTCCTTTCTCAAACGTCAACCAGAACAATGCAGCATTGCTGGTATAGTGGTGAGTATAGCTGCCTGTCAGATATTAACCAGGGGAGCCACTTTTTATCTCCTCAAGATATAGTGTTCCTAATAAGGTTTTATTTGAAGAAAGGAATCTGCTCCTATAATAAAAAAATTTTAAAGTAATTTTTCTATATAATCAATTCTATCAAAATGAAAAATATGTGATTTTGAAAAGTTATATGAAGCAATCTCATATAAACATTGCCTTTTAAAAAACGATGATTGTGAACACAATGAGATAAATACTGCCATTTTGCCAGGTGTCTATTTCCTGTTCTCAGAACCAACGCCCTTATTCTTCATTCTCTCCCCGATGCCTTCAGCTTTATGTACATTTCTCCAAAGTACAAACAAAAATGCAGGAGGAATTAATCATATAAGAGTTATTTCTCAATGATATTTCTCCAAAGTACAAACAAAAATGCAGGAGGAATTAATCATATAAGAGTTATTTCTCAATGATATAAGCAATAAGGTGCCATAATTTTCAATACAGAAACTGAGCAAAATGAATTCTAAGATAGAGGTCAAAATTATTTCTCAACATCTCTTTAATCTCTAATATCATTATATTAATAATTTCATCAATATTTTAATATCTGTATCACTTTATAGTTTAGTATTGGCTTTACACCTGCCCTGCACTTAGATATAAATTATAAAACTAGCAAAAATGAATGTTTGATGAAAAAACAACATCGAGCTGGCCTGACAAATAATATGGAATATATATGAACTTATTTAAAAAACTAATAAACCATCTATTTTAAGGTTATAACTATGAGCATTTGCATAATAATGTTTGAATTTAATATCTGTACATTTCCAAATAATTCTTTGGTTTAATGATAACTGCACAACAGTTTTTAAAGATATTCACAGTTCTGTCACACTAACTTGTGACATTTTTGATGATTTAGAGGAGCGTTCTTTAAAAAAAAAACCAAAAAACAGAATTGAAGAAACTATTCCCACACCACTAAATCCTGTAGACTTCATATGTGTTCACAAAGAAAGCCTTTCAATAATTTTTCATAATGCAGGTGTGCAAATTACTCTTGAACTAGACAGGAGTCATGTTTTCAGTATCCCCTGAACCACTGTTAAACACACCCCATAGCATTTTTCAGCTCATAAAACTTTTATGAGCTGAAAAGTTACTTCAGATTTTTTTTTTTTTTTACTGCTAACTACAGTTGCCCTCCAGCAACAGTACCTTAAGTTGCTATTAAGATCCATTTCAGCAAATATAACATAAACGTTTCTTGAGTAGCATGTTTCGTTTCATGGTAGTTAAAAAAAAAAAAAGTCAAGATTTATGAGACTTGCTGAGCATAGCAAAAAATTATGAATGCCTTGGTTTAGTTTAGCATGGGTGGCATTTTTGCTTGCTTGAATATACAGTATATGTAGAGGTCGGTTCTGTGTTTGTGAATAGATTTATACAAGTTCATACATGAACCAAGGATTTTCCAATCTGGAAAAATGTGCCTTGACACATAAAGAAGTTGGTTTCCAGGCACATATATATTTTTTCTTATTAATGTACACCTGCCTTAGAACCCATTAATTTAACATCTGCTTTAACGTTTTCCCTTGCCAAAGTTCAAGATGCTTGAAAAATTAAATTTCTCATAGAAAACAAGTAAAATTTGTAAAAGTAAGCAGCTGGTTCTGAGTAAACCTCATTGTCTTGTCAAGAAATAATCAACACTTTTAGTCTTCAGAAGAATGACATATATAAAATATACAAAAATGACAGATGAAAGAGAGAGACAGAGAAATGAGGGAGGGATCTAGATAGATACAGGCTCTACACCGACGCACCCCACCATACACACATTGGAATCTGGTCCTGATGGGGATACCCAACAATTCCCTTTCCACAGAGTATTCTGACCTACTGTTACCAACGCTGAAGAAAAACTGGTTTGAAAGCAAATCATGATCCCATGTTTTAAAAGTGGAAGAAGGAAGAGGACATACCTAGGCATGTTTCTCAGACCCAGTTGAACTAAGTTAACAACTCCAATATAAACACGCACCTTTGTATAAATGGGCTCTGGATCAGGTGACTCAGACCCTCTATTCAAGTCACCATTTACCAACTTGGATTTTTTTTTTTTTTTCTGACTGTCAATGCTTCCAGGGAGATTGAGTTGCACATCTTCTATTTTATAATTTGATCACCTTAACCTTATCACACAGTTTCCCATTTTAAGAGATTTTAAATGCAGACTAGTTTTTACTGTTTTCTCTACTATTTGATTCAACTTAGTATCTACACTAACTTGAGAGTCATCTAAATTGGGAAAAACTTCTGCATAGTCATTCACTCAAGCATTTTTTAAAAATTCTAAAATTAAGTGCTAGTAGTAATTCCCTTTCACTTTGGCTTTTTGTTTTTCATAGTAATATTGTCTTGTCACTTTTCCAACCCTACTAACATCAGTCCTCATTTCCACTACTTGTCAACTCATCTTCTCCCTCTGATCCCAGTTTCAAGAGGTGGAAAAGGAAGGTAAGAGACAGGAGACATGATATAGTTTCCAAGAAACGGCTTCATTAGCAGGACAGTGATGTCCAATCCTGGCCTCTTTCAACCATATGAGAAAGTGGAGATTAACAGTAATACTCTGGGAATGTATTTCCTTCTATTCATTGCTCCGCAAGAGCTTTTACACGAGCACATTCTGGATACTAGAAGCATGAAGTTTCCACCTACAACACTGGAAGCCAGCTGACATAACAGAGTTACCTGTTTGTTTCCAACAGGTGCACTCCTGAACACTCTAATGAGGATAGTGACACTCTTAAGAAAATGACACCCCGAAAGGAATATCCCAACAACAAGAGAGAAATTGTGGTGCTTAAAAAAAAAAAAAAAAGAAAGAAAGAAAGAAAGAAAAAAAAATTCTTCTAGCCCAACATCTTGGACCCCAGTCAAGGAAAAAAATAACTATTCATTCTTTCAATTCACATATTCAAACTAGAATACAGCAACTTCACTCACAAATCAGTGATCTCAACTTCTAAATTAAAAAGATACAAACCTGAATTGATCTATTAAACTGTATTCACTATGTGTCCTCAGCTCAGCTTACCAAAGTCAAAGATGGTGTGGTTTGACCTTTAGGAAGGAATAAGTTATGTTCGATAATGAAAATTGCAAATATTATTCAACGTTAAGCAGCAGTTTTTAAGAATTTTTGCCGGAGAGAAAAATAAAATATTTGAGCAGAATAGAAGGCAATTGTAAAAATTCCTAGAGATGAAACAATTAAATCATAAAATAAATAGCATTTTAGGGAACAGAGGTAATGCTGACATACCCATATCTGAAATTATCTGTGACACAATGAACTACAGCATTTTTTTTGGGGGGGGGGGACTGAGCTAGGGTTCTAAACATGTAAAGCCTCATTAAAATACCCAAGGACAACAGCTTAACAGTATGCTGAACTGGTATTAAAATAACATTTCAACTACAGACAAGCTATACAACAAACCTATAACATTTCAACTACAGTCAAGCTATACAACAAACCTATAAAATCCTGGGAAAGAAATAAACCAAAGCAAACCTTTAGACATCCTTCTACCAGCCCAAGACATGTGCAATACAGTTTTAGCTGTCCACAATGTAAGTACTGAAGGTTAATAGTTAAAGACCAATGGAATGTTAACACAGTCTAGTACTACACTTGAGTAGTAATGCATGGAAAGACACTGAAATTAAAACACTTTGTTCTGCATGTTCTGAAGTGATGTAACAGCGATGATTGGTTATATTAGATGACAAAGCAGGGCTTCTTAGGACTTTTAAAACATAATCGTATCTAACATTCTTCCAAATAACATATTTTTCCAATTCTTGTACAAATATATGAAGGTAAAATACAGAATTTTTTTTCACACTCCAGTTATCTTCTAATGGCAGCATTTGGCATGTTGATTTTTTTTCCCAAAAGTAATTTTCAAGATAAAATGCTGATTGCCTTGACTGGCATGTCTAGAAAGCAAAGACTTACCTGTCTTATTTTCTCTGACCTCAATAATATAAACATTAATGTCGGGGCGGAATTTTGTCCCTGCTGGGGGTTCTGGAGTGGAAATTTCCTGAGGTCTGAGGGCCTCTTTGCCTTCCACAGTGGGTGGTCTTGCTGGCTGTGTAGCAGAGGGAGTACTTGAAGTTGTGAAATACTCTCTGTCAATATCAGTTTCTGTTTCCTTCCCTACAACATCCTCCAGGGTAGTGGGAGGAACACGAGATGTTGATTCTCCGATGATTACCATGTCACGGGTTGTTTCTTCTCCAGGCTCCCTGTCAATGAGAGGCGGTTTCTCAGTGGGTCCTGGGGATGGCTTGGATGCTGACGTGGTGTGGGGTCTTTCTATTGAAGTGAAGGCAGCTGTGATATTACTTGGAACTGTGGCTTTAATTGTTGAAAATTCTGGGAGTTCTGTGGCTGTGGGCTTTTCGAATAATCCTGAGCCTACATCAATATAATCTAGGAATGCTTTCTCTCTTTTCTCAGTAGTGGTTTCCTCTATAAGCTGGGTAACATGGGTGCTGAAGGGTGATACAAATTCCCCTGGACTAGCACTTTCTGTCTCATACTTCTCTTCAGGCTCTGGACTCAAAGACACTGTTGGTCCTACACTTGGTGTTAGGGTTACCACTTCATCTGTTTCTGCTTTGTGCTCAGGGACAGCACCAGTTGGATAATACATACTGTGCTCAACTTTTCCAACTGGAGTTGTTTTGACAACTGGGACTTTCTCAGAAGCTGTCACCAACCTGTCTTCAGAGACTGTGTATGGTAGCCTGTCACGCTCTTGTTTACCCACAGCTGTTGTTGCCTCCTCAGCTGTGGCAGCTGTAGAACTGAGAGTAGGAACTGGCTTCTCTGCGGTTGCTTCTTTCCAAGGGAATTCTTCCTGACCTCTTCCCTGTGTAATTTCTATTGTTGTTCTTACAGTTTCAGGGGAAATGGTTGCTTCCAGATGAGTCTGATTAACGACATGTATGTCTTGAGAGGGTTCACCTAGAACTTCACCTTCTGGTGGAACAGAAGGTACCAACACTCCCCATTCTGTCTTGGGAATTACAGAAAGAGGAACGGTATGGGAGCTGTCTACATAAGCAGTAGGTTCTTGGGTGCTACTATAACTAACAAATGCCAATCCTTCCACGTATGAAGTGTCTACAAATTGGGGGACAGCAGATACTGGCTTAGAGACATCTATATCTTCTCCTTCATCCAAAGCACTTCCTTCTGTGGTTGCATAAATAACTTGGCCTTCCACACTTGTGGTAGGTGGAACTCTTTCCTTGGTTGTAGAATCTCTCAAAGTCGGCTTTTCTGCAATACCAATTAATGTAGTTGGCTGAAATCCAACTGTGACTTTCCCATGCATGTCTGTTGTATCTTCCTTAGTAAACTCTTCTAATAGCTTTTGAGTACTATCTGGGATAAGAGTAAATTCATCTCCTTCATCTTCAGTGAAACTTGGGATTTCCTTATCCTTCCCACTCACTTCTGTAGTGGTGAGTAAGGCAGGGGGCAATTTTGGAGGACCTTCATCTTCTGTGGGCTCTAAAGGCTTCGCTGTTGTATTATCTTCATCCCATGCCCATTTTGATACAGTGACCACCTCCACAGTTATAGTGCTGTGGCTCATATTCAGTGTTGTAATACCCTCATCATACTTTGTAGTATCTTGATAGCCATCTGTGTCCAATTCAACCAGTGTTGTTGTAGAGTCTTCCTCCGCATCTCCTGCCTCTGTTGGCACCACATGTAGCTTTGCTGTTGTCAGTGTTGGGGAATCAAAAGATCTGGTTATTTCCACTGAAGCCTCTGTAAGATGAATTTCCTCTGAAGAAGCTGTAGAGAACTTCATTCCAGGGAAGCCTTCCTCCTCTGTCTTTCCTATAAATGGATCTTTGGTGATCTTTTCCTGTATCTCATCATCAGTGTAAGTAACTGTTCTCATCTCTGGACTAAGTATTTCTGTTCTCTCTCCTCCTTCTGCCATTTCTGTTTGTGGAGAGGGATAAATAACTGTGGGTATTCCCTCGACTAATCTTTTATCACCAGAATAAGGAAACAATTCTACTTCTGTACGATGCTGTGATGGGAAAGGTGTGGTGGACACATACTGGCCAAAAAAATCTTCAGTTATCCTTCCATTAGTTTGTTTCTCTTCCCAGTTGTCTGTGGATGATCCATCACCGTCAGGCATAGTTACAGGTGAAACAATTGTAGACTCTGATAATGGCTCCCTGTCCTCTAGTGGAGGGGAGGTGGTATCTTCTGAAGTCTTTGACACTGTAACAACTTCGGGTATTTGGCTAAAGGTCAAGGTGCTCTGAGCAGATCTAACTGTAAATGTTCTGTCTTCACTGTCATCTTCTCCCACGGTGAATCCATAGCGGCTTGTGGTCATAGATTCAGAAATAGGGCTTACTGTTCTCTTTTCAGTTTTGGAATCCAGGGTCATTGTTGTAGACACAAATGGTATTTCAGTTACAGACAATTCCTTGGAAGGAATGTGCTTTGAGATTTCCACTGATGTTACCAAGGGACCCACTTCTATTTGTTCAATCTGTGTAACTGACTCTTGGGTTTGTATGTCTTCCCTGACACCATCCCATGAATCGGTAGCATGATGGGAGATGACAGCTGTACTCTGGGGTACTTCTTTCTGAATTTCAGGTATGTCTGGCTTTCCAAGTGGTTCTAAAGCTGAAGGTGAGTAGTAGTCCATATCCAAAGGCTTCATGGTAATCCCACCAGGTGTGGATGATTCGGTGGCTAATCTGTGTGTGACAGCTTGAGCCTGAACTATGGTTTTCTGCTCAAAATTGAATATATTTCCTACAGGAGGGGACTTTGTTGTAATGATAGGTAATTCGGTGATTACAGGGATGATTGGTGTTCTTTCGGGTACCATTTGTAGTTCTTCAGAAAGATTGGATGATGGAGTTTCTGTAAGAATATTCAGTTCGATGGTTGTAGCCTCTGATATATTCTGTTTAGCTAGAAAAATAATTTCAAAGAGTTGATTAGACAAGTCACTAATAAAAAGTTGTATGTCCAGTGTTTGTGAAGTGCTGCTGTGTACATTGGGGTGACCCAGAAGTGTTCTGTGATGAAGGGCATCTAGAAACTATAATTACATTAACTCAAGGGCAGACATTTGAACATATCATAGTCACAAACTCATCACTTGTTTTACATGGTAAGGCTTATCACTGCTTTCACCCATAAGGATGAATGGCTGCTTTCAGTTAAGGAAAATGAATATGTTGTAGTTTTAAGACAAGGAGAAGTCCAAAACCATATAAACGCAGAGTTTGGAAACAGTTGCTAGGTTACTTATCAGAAACTACAGCAGCAACTTGGGGCCTACTAGGAAAACGTGGTAATAGTGTTCTGAAGGCTTCTTCTGTCGCTGCCTCCTCTCCCTCCTTCTCATGCTGCACTCTGTCTCAGGGGAGAGGGAGTGCCTCAGATTGCAAAACAACAAAAAAGCCACATCAAATGTACCCGAGTTACATATAAGCTATTACATTGTCCATAACGCGGAGGGCTTCATAAAAACAGGATATTAAACTTTTTAGTACCACCCTTCACTTGAGTCCAGGTGTTGGGACATTTGTCTTCACCTTCATTTCAACTCTGCAGTGTAGTCTTGGGTTTCTAATAAACAATAAGACATTTCTGGCAGAAGCTGCTTGGCATTTGTGATAGATCCACATTTTGCTCTATGTTCTACACACTACGTTTGTAACTCTTACAAGGGTCTTGGTTCCAGGCTTACTTTAGCATGAAACGCAAAAGTCGAACAGGAAGTGAAGTACCCACATGATGTATTTTAGGTCTGTAATTACAAATCACTGGAAACAACCCTGAGCATTAGAAAGAATGGGCTCAGGCAATAAAAAGTAACATGTCATCATAAAATGCTACATTATAATACCTCCAGATTTACAGAGGATGGCCTCTCCTTTTTAAAGAAATTTAAACTGAGTAGTTAAGTGACAATGTTGTAGACAACAAGATTCTTCTTCAACATAGGGGAAATGCAGCAGAGCTTAGCATGCAAAGATTTTGTTTCTTACAAAAAAATTGGATTTTCAAAAATCAACAACTAGTCACCACTAAACTCAGAAAGAACTGTTCTAAAGAAACCTGTAGTCATTGTCTCACCATATCCGGTATGATTTAAAACTAGCTATATGGGGGAATACCTGTTCTCCCTGATGAGAGTTGTCACATCTGTAGTATCTGTAATATCTGTGTCTAACTCTCAATAATCCCCAAACAGTAGTCCTTGGAAAACTAAACTAGGTATCTTTGCACTCCACCTATTCTGTCAAAACTTAATTATATTAAGGCAGTGAAACTGCTGTGTCTGATACAAGAATCATAAATATATGTTGTTATGTAATTGTCCAAACCCACAGAACGTACAGCACAAAGGATAAAACTTTACCTACTATGAACTTTGATTATGGTATGTCCACGTGTGTTCATCAGCTGTAACAAATGCACCATTTTGGTGGGCAATGCTCATAATAGGGGAGGCTGTGCATGACAAGGGACAGGGGTACATAGGAAATCTAACTACTCTGAAACCTAAAACTGCTTTAAAAACTAACATCTATCATAATAATTTGAGGACAAAATGATGTGATTTTGTTGTAAATCAGACTTGAGTTATAACAGGTTCTTTATTTTTGGTTGGGATGAGCTGCTATTATCTGTGGTCATTCCCCAGACCATTCTGAAGCCCAGATTCACTAATTTTAGAATGAAAACTTGGTGGCCATTTACATTACGGTATCATTTAAATATTCTCCAAAGTCTGTCACTATTTACCTGTTACTATTTTATGCTGGAACAAAACTAAACAAAAATAATTGGACTCTTCAGAAACATTAAGTAATTTTTTTCTCCTCATAAGAAAATCTTTTTCTATATGCATTTCCTGGAAGAAGATTTGGTCTATTTTGATTGACATGAACAACTTAAGGAGCCAAAGTGTGGCTGATGATCTCTCTTTTAATTCAATTCTCTATCCTCTGAAATTCCACAACTATTACCTCATTTCACTGCCAAATATTATGTTCGTCTTCTAACAGTTTTCTTTGGGGAAATAGTAAAATGTACATACAGAGAAAGTTCCCGTGGAAGCATAACATAATCACTTATCACACTTCATATTAGAGAAAAAATAATCATATTACTGTTAATAACTGCAAAGGACCTAATTTTCTTTTTTTCCTCTGAGTATTTCCATGGCTGATGAAATTAACTTAAAATCAGGTTGTCCCACGTTCCAATCCAAGTTCTGGGCTAGCATCTTCTTACAATGCTATGAAAATACTTTTGTAGTGTTTTAAAAATAAAGGATTCAGATTTTAAAATCTAAATTGTACGTCATTGCCGATTATTACTGTATCATTGGTGTTGCCTTTGTCTAGTCCTGGAACATAGTAAAGTGACAGCAATATGTCTCAGAGAATCCCCCTTACAAAGGCAGGATTTATGTGACTTTGTTTTCAAAAATCAAAAATAAGGGTTTTTAATAATTTTAGAGCTCTGTTTAAAAGTCTGCTTATAATTAAGTTAATTAATTCTACTATTTGGAATGGAAAACCTCAGACTTCCTTGGGGTTGGGTGGCTTTTTCGTCAACTTAACAGCTGACTTCCATCATAACTCAGAATATCTGATCATTGTTCCAGCCACTCCAAAAAAAGGAAATAATTTTAAAAACCACAAGTATCTACAAAGAGATATCTTAAGGATAAATGCTAATATATTAATGGTGACTATTACAAAGGTGAAAATGCAACTCCAAGTTATGCCAAAAGTGTCCTTCCAAAAGAATTCATGTGGAGAAATTTTTGAATTGGAAAACTACCAGTATTCCTTTAGCTTCATTATTAAGGAAGCCAACAGAAATCAGCATATTTCTTTTCCCACAAAAGCTCCCTTCCAATCTTTGCAGCTGTCTGCCACACAGATGTTTTGTATCACTGTACTTATGGTATTTTATGTCCTATGGACTCTCTTCTCTGTGCTTCTGTTATAAGACATGAGGCAGATTTTCCCAATAAAATATAAAGATCCTGTTAGCAGCATGATAGTCGATTTAACACACACCCGTACCGCCCACATTATATGAAAGTGACTAATTTCAAATTAGTTCTCCTATATTAAAATGTTTCCTATGTAAATAACTGTAAACATAAGAATTCACAAATAGAGTGGGTATACAATAAATTGATTTGGACTTCATTGTTAAATAAAGAGTAAAGGCTGGAACGATGGCATTAGAATGCAAACTCTTATTAAAAAGTTTTATGAGTGATTGAATGCCAACAGACTGAAATTCAATAAACAGAAAACATATTTAAAATACCATTTAGGGAAGGGTTAGTTTTGGTGCCTACAGTCAGATTATGGTCGAGGGCACAAAAAGGATCACAAGCACACCATAGGTTAGAAGGACAGGTCAACTTGAAAGTGAACAAATATGTAAGAAGTATAGCATATGAAGTGGCGGGAAATTATTTAGCCTTCTCTAAATCATAATTCTAGTTCCTAGCTTAATCAAACAGAGGGATTTAAAAAAATGAGGGTTCGAAGCTAGATCACATAGATGACCAAACACAAATTAGAATTTCAAAACAAGAAAATTATTTCAGTTGAGGAAGATGCTGAGGGTCAACTGAACAACTGTGTTCAATAATAGAAATGGGTGTTATTTAGAGTTTGGTCTCCAACTTAAAAAGGAAAAATGGGCTCAGAGTCCAATGCAATGAATTTCAATAATTAGAAAAACTATCCAACGATGATGGTAATAGAATATGAGAATGGGTTTTCTAGGAAACATGCTCTATCTCCCTGTAATGGAGAGCATTAATAACATACCATGAAAGATTATCCTGTGTCTTGAGTGGCTCTGATTCACTTAAATTTGGGGATGTATGGGTGATTTTTCAAAGCCCTAACTCTCTTTGACAGACCTTGTTTAACTCTGAAGTCAAAGAAAAATCAAAGGTGCACAATTTAGTTTAATCATCACAGGGAAATACACAGGAAAATTTCATTTCACAAATGTACTAATTTCCTTGTTTTTCATTCTGCTTGACATGAATAGATTGTAATTATGCTTGTCATCGGCCATTGTTAATATTCTATTCAGTGATGGTAGAAGGAAAAGAGAATGAAAGCACAGTGAGGTTTGGTATTGCTCATTCACCAAGAAGTGTCTTTAAAAGCCCCTTCTACATTCGGTAAAAAGCAAGCAAGAGAAATATGGTTATATTTCTAAATTCCTCTACTTAACCAATCAGCAGTACATCTCTGAAATCGCATTAGGAGCTATTGCTGAGGTCACAACTCATACACTTTACCCTAAGTATTTAGCCACCACTCAACTATGTGGCAAAAGTGAATAGCAGTCAAGTCATTTTGAGAATATTTTTTAAATTCCTTTAAAGATATACACTAAGAGAATCCTTGAAAAAAGAAGTAAGAAATTTTGGGAAGCTGTTGGCACTGTGTATGGTTTAAGAAAGATTTTTATGTTATGACTAAGCCTTCTCAATCTTTTAGATGCTGAATACATTTTGAATATAATAGGTCTTAGGGAAGAAATAAACAAGAATCTAATCCTTAGATTAGATTTAGATTAGTTTAGATTATGCTTTGGTTTGGAAAAAACCCAAAATTTGAACCATGATATTTGGAAGTTATATATTTCCAAGTTCTATAGATTCAAATGAATTAGAAAAAAACTGGACCTAAACTTTCAAACTTTTGTCAGATTTTATATAGGTTTTTAGCAGATGTTTATTGTATTTGAAACTAAGTATCTTGTCATTTCATGTGTTCATGTGAATTCCTCATTTAAATAAATAATTTAAAACACATCAGGATGAATTCTTTGTGGCTACAGACAGCCTTTGGTTTAAGTTTTACCCTCAGGGAGGAAAAAAAGTGTTGTTTAAAAGTTCTCTCTTGCCAGTTGTACCAAGCACAAGAAAATACAATTGAGCAAGGTAGTCAAATTGGATAATTCCACTCCTTCCCTAATTAAACCTCTCTAACCCTGTCCCCCGAAACCAATCTGACTTCAGTTCTTAATCATAGTCACTTAATGAAAAACTGATTTTAGAGCTTCAACTACTTGAAAGTCACTGTTAAAAGAGTGTCTATGTTTCTACTTTTAGAGACAGGCTTTCCTTTTTAATGTTTCTTTTGCTGAAAATAACTAAGGAAGAACTTTTCTGTTGTTTCAGAGTCTAGGGACAAAAGTCAGTATTTTCAAGTGGCTTTTTGTGGCCAGCTTGTATTGCACTGATACCCAACACATGGCTTTCACACTGAGAAAGCTGAGTCCATGGGAGGGGATGTGGGCAGAGGCAGCTCAGAAGGGAGGCAGCGGCACATGAGATCACGGTTTTCCGCCTCACTAATGCCTATTCTACTCAGACATCCTAGCTGTGACTTTTTGGTTGATCTAAAGAATGCTTGTTTATTTCACTTTAGAAATCAATTACATAATAAGCTAGTATATTTTCTATTCATTTATTATGTATTGCTAAAACAAAATATATTGTAAACTTGGTAAAACCTTTTACTATATTTCAATATAACATGGCTCTACTTTGAACATACTCACCCCAAATGCTAGGAAATCTTTGTTTAGCTGTCACAACAATATAGATCCTTCAGTAAAAATCACAATGAGACTCTGGATTACTTGCTTGTTTGATCAAGCATCCTACAAGCACGATATTATATCATGTGACTACTACCGCTAAAATAATTTAAGGACATCTGAAAATTCTAAATATCATGAATATCATGAATGTGGAGAGATGTTACTTAAGATCACTTTTAAAGAGCAAACCTAACTGAAGATAGCCTACATTACACCTTTCAAAGAACACAGACCGTACTTCAATATAATACTAGAGAATTGGTGATTAGAAGGCACATATTTCCATTACTTGAATTAAAATCAGATAAAAGGAGATACTTATTTATAGCATGGTTTCCTGTTAGGTATTAATTGAATGTTATGATTATCCATCTCTGTTCCAAGTACTCACCTGCAATTACTGAAACTGGAATTCTCCACCACATACCAAAAACAAAATAAGCAAAATTCAAGGATTCAACTCAGCCACAGTTGGCTTCAAAATTACAGCACCAACAATCTAATTACATTTAAGGACTGCAATTAATGTTAAAAAGAAACACAAAAAAACTGATCAGAAATATGTTCTGTGGTTCTAGGTACAAAGGAGCACAGTTAAGACCCTAACTTGACACTCCTCATCACCTCTAAAAGAACATCTGTCAAACTTCCTGTTGTTTTAAACGTATCACTGCCATTTATTGGCTTTTGAAAGTCACCGAACTGTTTCCGTTCTGTGCATACACTGCAAGACATGGAATCCATTCCCATTGCTAGATGAACACCAATGCCTGTCTTCGAAGTATTTTTTTAAAATCTGTAATTTTTAAAAAGGTATCAAACACTTACGTTTAAAGCAGTAGGCATCAAATCTGCTATCAGGGGTAGGGAAGCCTGTCTGGTTCTCAAAACGATACAGGGTTCTCACCCCAAGTAAACCACCTCCACACTGGGCCCTGGCCACAGTCACAGGGTGGCGAACGCTGGCGTCGGACAGCCACCCATAATCGCACTGATCAAAGCCATTCCTCCAAGCGGCTTGGAGTTCCCCCACTGTTGCCAGCCGGGCGTCCTGGTTTTCACACTCTTCTTCAGCCTCCTCAAAGGTAAGTTTATCAGGAGCAGTGATATGGAACACCTCACCTGAAATAAGGAGGGGAAAAAACACAACAACAAACATAAGTTTTACTATTCATTCCCTTCCACTTCAGGGGTGGGAGGGGGGTACAAGAAGAAGGATATAATGCTTTTTTCATGTCAAGGCAGCAGCTTCTGATACTTTAAAGCAGTAAACAGCATGGTTACTCAATTTTGTCACTATTAATGTCACACGTTCCAGAAAAGTTCACATATATTAACTTTATTATCAAATGACTGCTTCTATGGGTCATGGGTATATAGAAGCAACCATTTGATAATAAAGTCACAGTCAGTTCTTTAAAATGAACAAATCTTTTCCATTGATTCTTTGGACTACTATCTGGGAAAAGAGTTTTCTCTTCAGCAAAAGGGCAGGCTGGAAAGGGAGACTGCACTGAAATGTCACCCAGGTTATTTCATGTTGTTTCACCTGAAATCAAACAGTAGCTCTTGAACCCTCCTTCTCACCTATCACTACCATCAAAATGGATGAGCTCCCATCAAATTAAACAACAAAACAAGAAAAACTCCAGGGTTTAAAGATGGGAAGGGACAGAAGCAAGATGGATTCCATGATGGCTATGTCAGAGACTAAGAGTGCATGGAGGCCAGCTAACTTAGCTCCCATTCAACTGGCCCAAGTGACCAAGGTCCCCCTGGAGGAAGTGGCATATTTTTTTTCTTTTTCCTCTTTATGTATTTTTTTTTTTAAGATTTTATTTATTTGACAGAGAGAGATCACAAGTAGGCACAGAGAGAGAGAGAGAGAGAGAGAGGAGGAAGCAGGCTCCCTGCTGAGCAGAGAGCCCGATGTGGGACTCGATCCCAGAACTCTGAGATCATGACCTGAGCGGAAGGCAGAGGCTTAACCCACTGAGCCACCCAGGCGCCCGTCTTTATGTATTTTTTTAATTGTGTATGTTAGTCACCATACAGTATGTCATTAGTTTCTGATGTACTGTTCCATGATTCATTGTTTCCGTATAGCACACCAGTGCTCCATGCAATTCGTGCCCTCTTTAATACCCATCACCAGGCTCACCCATCTCCCTCTCTTCTAAAACTCTCCATTTGTTTTCTGGAATCCATAGTCTCTCATGGTTCATCTCCCACTCCGATTTCTCCCCTTTCATTTTTCCTTTCTCCTAATGTCCTCCATGCTATTCCTTACGTTCCACAAATAAGTGAAGGCATATAATTGACTTTCTCTAATTGACTATTTGATTTATTTCACTTAGCACAATCTCCTCCAGTCCCATCCATGTTAATGAAAAAGTTGGGTGTTCATCCTTTCTGATGGCTGAGTAATATTCCATTGTGTATATGGACCACATCTTCTTTTTTTTTTTTTTTTTTTTTTTTTTTTTTTTTTTTTTTTTTTTTTTAGAGAGAGAGAGGGAGAGAGAGCAAGCACAGGCAGACAGAATGGCAGGCAGAGGCAGAGGGAGAAGCAGGCTCCCTGATGAGCAAGGAGCCCGATGTGGGACTCGATCCCAGGACGCTGGGATCATGACCTGAGCCGAAGGCAGCTGCTTAACCAACTGAGCCACCCAGGCGTCCCTGGACCACATCTTCTTTATCCATTTGTTTGTTGAAGGGCATCTTGGCTCTTTCCACATTTTGGCTATTGTGGACATTGCTGCCATGAACATTAGGGTACATATGGCCCTTCTTTTCACTGCATCTGTATCTTTGGGGTAAATACCCATTAGTGCAATTGCCGGGTCATAGGGTAGCTCTATTTTTAATTTTTTGAGGAACCTTAACAATTTTCCAATGTGGCTGTACCAATTTACATTCCCACCAACAATGAAAGAGAGTTCCCCTTTCTCCACAATTCCTCCAACATTTGTTGTTTCTTGCCTTGTTGATTTTTGCCATTCTAACTAGTATAAGGTGGTATTGATTTTGTGGTTTTGATTTGAATTTCCCTGATGGCTAATGATGATGATCAATTTTTCACATGTCTGTTAGCCATTTGCATGTCTTCTTTGGAGCAATGGCTGCTCAAGAAGACAGAAAAGGATGGAAGAACATTCCATGCTCATGGATCGGAAGAATAAACATTGTTAAAATGACTATGCTGCCTACAGCATCTATACTTTCAATGCCATCCCAATCAGAATACCAATGGCATTTTTCAAAATGCTGGAACAAACAATCCTAAAATTTGTATGGAACCAGAAAAGACCCCAAATCTCCCAGAAAAATGTTGAAAAATAAAACAATGCTGGGGGGCGGATCACGTTGCCTGATTTCAAGCTATATTACAAAGGTGTGATCACCAAGACAGCATGGTACTAGCATAAAAACAGACATAGACCAATGAAACAGAATAGAGAGGCCAGATATGGACCCTCAACTCTATGGTCAACTAATCTTTGACAAAGCAGGAAAAAATATCCAATGGAAGATAAGATAGTCTCTTCAATAAATGGTGTTGGGAAAATTGGACAGCAATATACAGAAGAATGAAACTGGACCATTCTTTTACACCATACACAAAGATAAACTCTAAATGGATGAATGACCTCAATGTGAGACAGGAATCCATCAAAATCCTAGAGGAGAACATAGGCAGTAATCTCCTTGACATCGACCACAGCAACTTCTTTCAAGACACGTCTCCAAAGGCAAGGGAAACAAAAGCGAAAATGAACTATTGGGACTTCATCAAGATAAAAAGCTTCCGCACACCAAAGGAAACAGTCAACAACACAAAGAGAGAACCCACAGAATGGGAGAAGATATTTGCAAATGACACTACAGACAAAGGGCTGATATCCAAGGTCTACAAAGAACTTCTCAAACTCAACACCCCAAAAAATAGATAATCAAGTCAAAAAACGGGCAGAACGGGCACATTTTTATTTGCTACTCACTCTGCTCAGTTGCTACTCACTCTGCCCAGGGTGCAACCTCTCACAATCTGTCTGCTCAGAAGAGGGGCCCTTTTCCAGGTCTCACAAAGACACCATATGTGCTAGCAGGGGCTCTAACCATGTTTGAGAAATTCTTCTATTTGCTTACTGATTAACAAAGAAAGGCTGAACGTTTACTTTGCTCATCACCCAGCCCAATTAGCAGAGAATCTGTTCATAATAACTTAACATGTCACAATAAAATATTCTGGAAATGCTAGAGACTTTGTTAAATTGGTACTTAGGGAGCTAACAAAACAACTGGCAGATATAAATTCAATGCAAATTAAATGATGCCTCTCACATTTGAGCACAAGTGGCTCAAAGACAGAGGCAGGATGAGAGAGTACCTAAGCAAATAGAGCAGGCAGAAGGAATAGAAAATGAGGCAGGGAGGAAGCTAAAATATTGATAGCCCATTACTACAGCAGCGGCGGGTCCTGGTCTACCTCTCACTGAGACCGCTTTCTGATTCTATGATATATTAGACAACGGGGACTCCAGAGCTCTCAGGATTCAGCTCTTTTCACCTGACTGAAGGCAGATGTAACAGGCAATTGTTTAAAATGAATAGAGCCATTACTCTCTCTCAGTGTGCGATAGCTTTATAAAACAAGAAAAATTAGTGACAGGAAAAATGGTCAAATCACACACGTCAGCTTTTGTCACTATGAATCTAAAATAGGCCAAATCCCTGTAAGAGCTATTTGAAGAAGAGAGAACAAAATGACTTCTACCTGATCAAAAAAGTAAGGGAAAGTGGGAATGGGTTTTTGTCCTTAACTGTGTAGGCTGGCAAGGAAAGCAATCTCAAATCCAAAAATACACCGTAAGAACGTAAGTTGCTGCCCCCCATTCCTGCACCATCTCCCTCCCTAAGAAGTTGTAAAAGCATAAGGGTCACAGTCCCACTTACGGAGTAGATCTTCAATAATCCTCGCTAAGTGAATGGCATTTCAAATTCTTGTTAAGAAACAAGGTGCTCTTTTTCTTCCACCCTCCCCAAGCAGCACATTCAAAAAAGCTGCCTGCTGCAGAGCTTTGGGGAGCTGCAGTCCAAGAACAGCTGATTCATCTCACCTATGGATTTGGCTTAAAGCAACAAGGGGAAAGGCAGACAGAGAGACTGTGTCTGTGTGCTCCTGAGCAGCCTCATTCACTTCAAAGGAAGGCGAGTGTGAAAGAGGGCAGTGCGCCAGACTGCTTGCCTCTAAGGTAGAACACTTGCATTTGTTATTACAGCTGGAATATCTTTCTGTGGCCTTAGTTCCCTGCATTGTGACGTACTGCAACTTCGAGGTGAACGACTGCTCCTTTATAGTAATGAGAGTGATCAGCCAGCCAGAGCCGGCAGAGAACTGGAATTGGGAGAGTAAAAGTCTGCTACTGCAAACAGAAGTGTCAGTCTGTATGTGGGGGGAAATCAACTTCTCCAACTGTGGCCAGACCAAAGGGCTAATGAAGGAAAATGATAGCATGATTTCATGGGTAACTGGTTTCCCCTCTTAAACAGCAAACATGTTTGGGGTGTTAAAGGAAAGAAAGGTTTCAGAATATGCTGATAGGTTAAAAAGAGAATTCCCTTATTATTATTCTTAAATCTATACAAATCTACTTTTACAATTTTTATATAGACACTCATTAGATCTGACTATATTGCAGTCAATTATTTAATTCATTTGTTTGGAAGATATAATTTCCATCCACCTATCCAGTGCCCATAAAATAATTATTTTACTTATTTGATTAAATTCTATTATCCACAATGCCACCTGTTTTCCTTTATATGTAGGAACTTTTCAAACACTGAAAATAAAATAAAAAAAAAATGAAAAAGCTATCATTATTGGGTTTCATTCAACTCAGATTTAAAAAAAAAGATTTTACTGGCACTGAGTTTAAGGTGAGAATCAAAATAATTCATTTATAAAGATATATATGACAAATTATTTTATTTTAAGAAGATGAAAAGAAAAATATTTATTTTAACTCTGTTCCAAAAAGTAAATGTCTAAGACCTCCTAAATCATGATTCTTTAACATGAACATTACTTTGCCCACTTAGAAAATCTAATAATATAGTAAAGCACTTACAGTATAGAATTATCTTACTGTATCCTGAAGCTGTTACAATTAACACTCAATCCATACCAAAAATGGCAAGTCAAATAACCAAACTTTGCTCTTCATATGTATTAACCTCAAAATATTAAGGCCAGGACATCTTATACTTTTGAAAAGTATGCAAGAATATCCTAGCATCTGTTTTATACTGAAACCCAAACGAGAAAATAGAAAAGGTAAGTCAATAGGTAATGCATAGCAGTAATTGAACTAATCCATATTACTAAGTGTCTTGGATTCCTAAGACATTTATGACCTGCTGAGAAGTACTTTTCTATTGTTGTTGTTCATTAGATGCTTGGTTTTCCTTAATAATCCTTTGACATTATATATCTTTTATCTAACATAATACAAACATAGGTGACTTATCTAAAGTCCAGAGGTAAGGGCAAATAAGGCACCAGAGAACCAAGAGAAAGAGAAAGCAAACCTGGGAAATTAAGAAAAGCCACTCAGTGCATTCACTTAGTTTCTCTCTCTACAACATGACTTAAGTGGTCAGGTTGTGTAAGTGCCTGCCCTAAAGGTATCTTAAAAGCACCTTTTTTGCCTCAGATGTATGTAATGAAAGTTCCTTCTGAATCACAGTACTGCTTTAGAGAAGGAGAGGAAGCAAATCTTTTCTGAGATAAAATGCCTATTTTATTAGCACAGGAAAAGGTTGTGTTCTCTTCCTACCTCTGCATACTTGGAACTAAGCCATTTAATGTACCTTAGATTTACTGGATAGTTGCATTCTCGGATGGCAAAAATTACTTTCACAAGTTGACAATGAGTCCACTCTCTAAGTTCCAGAAGTAGCCTCTTCAAGGTAGCTACATCTATAAGACACTTATCATCAAACTGGTAACTAGAGTATAGATTTGGAACCTGTTTGTAGATGTTATCTATCTATGAGAAAATACTTAATTTTTCTCTAAAGAGAACAAATAAAATGTCAGGAAAGAAATACACAAAATGTTTACACATAATTATTTAACATAAGAGGTCAAGTTAAGTTAGCGTAAATAAGAATTCATTGAGGTGTATACATATATGCTCACTTTAGTACACACGTGAGATATAATAATGCAGAATGGAGGATTGCACACATAGGATAATTTTCATATTCATCTGAAAAACATATATATGGTATCTTAATGCATATTTTCCCAAAATCTCAAGTTAAATGTCACTGGTTTGAATTATTACTGTTATTTCAACTTTCTAGGGATGTCCTAGAAGAAACTGGAACACCCCGCTGGTGAGACCTTAATATCTGGTGACATCCCACAAACTAAATTTACCGTAATCATGGGAATTAACATCATCAGAAATATTAAGGAAAAAAATACTTTATTTGAGAACTAACTGCCTCAAGACTCCCTGGAAATTGGACCATGCATGTTCTTTTTTCCACACTTCTGATTGCTAAATGGAAAAGTGGTTTCTTGGCAGACTAAAAAATGACACACACTAAAATGGCAAGCAATGATGAAAACAAATCAAACATTAAAATGACCCACACTGTTCAAAAGCTAGAGTTTATAACCAGGAGTAACTCAGAACAACTATTAGAAAGCCTGGTTCTAGAGCAAAGTGAGGATAAGCTCTTTCTCTCCTGCTGACAATTCCCTGTGAATACCAAGAGAAAAAGGGAATTGGCAGAGGCAGGACATACATAATTACTCCATTCCCTGCTGGACTCAGCAGCCAGGTAGCCAAAGTAAAAAATCCCACAATTTTTCTCATTGGGTATATCTGCTGGGTAATGTGATAAGTGTTTATTGTTTGTTTCTGTTTACTTGTGCTCATAACCCTTCTATCATGAACTGTCCAGTCTGAAAATAACTTCTTATAAACTAATCATATTTCCCTTTATCCATTTAAAAAATAACTCTCTAATTTTTTTTCACTTTAAGGAAGTTCAGGATTTGTAAATGTTATGACATTGTCTTGCTATTTAAGTATACTAAAGTAATAAATATATGTAACAATAGTTACAGTAAGTAAGCCAGAAGCAGTCACCTGACATGAGCTTCTAAATGCCGATAAAATAAAATCAGTTATGGCAAGTATCCTGATAATAAAAGCAATTCAGCATAATTATTACTAGCTTTGAAGTTTTGGACTTTTAAGTTTCAAAGGAGGTTTCTTTTTTTCTTTTCTTTCTCTCCATCTCTCTCCTGTCCTCTCTCACTCTTTCATTCTTGCTCTTTTTCTGACTATCTACCCACAATCAAAGCATTGAAGACTAGTGCCCATTATAATCTGGATCACAGAATCCATCAGTTGCACATGTTTGATTAACAGCTAACATATACTGCTATATAATCTTTTGAGGGCCGATATGTAAAGATAATTCAAAAGCATGTCAGTTTCCCTAAGATTTGATCCTTTAACCTGCTCGGAGATCAAACTTCCATCACGATGACAAGAAAACCTCAGGGGCTGCCAACATAACTTTGCTCCATCTCTAGTGCTAGGCTGGCAGTGTTTCCAATATGGCGGCAATGAGATTGGAAAGACAGATCAGCACCTTTCAGATTTCTCACTTTTCTTAGGCTGAAGGAGAAACAAGATGTGGCTTAGAGCATAGACAGAATTTTGAATTTTTAACTTCTAATTACTAAAGAATTGTCATCAGCTGGCTCTGATAGTCAGTTAACGTGCTCTAAGTCAGATAACAATTCATGAGAAAAGGAATCCATGTACTTGTCAATGTGTTATTATACAAGATCTTGTGTATGTCAATTTTAAGGGCTTAAAAGAGATAGGAAGTCCCACTAAAATTTAAACATATTTTTATGGTTTTTCAGGATGTCAGATCTCATTCCTTCCCACTGACAGAGCAGTAAGATTTTAATTAGAGTGAGAAAGAAGTTCTAAAAAATTTCTGGATGTCTGAGTCTTCAAAATATGTGAGATTGAATGTGTTATTTGATTTGACAGGCACAGTATGGCTGCAGGTCAACACAGGACGATCAGCCTCGTTTGGCTTTTTTTTTCTTTTTACTTTTCACAGATGAAAGGTAAATGGCCACTGTATTTCCTAAGAAGCTCTTTCAGTTCAGAACTCCAAAAGATCCTGACATCAAAACCTTAGAGCAAACAATTGTCACATGTTTCAAGGGATGTACATCATGACAAGTCTACTTATGGTAAGATTATAAATGCAAGGGTCTATATATAGAAAATCCTAAGAATGCCATTAAAAAGCTATTAGAACAAATAAACAAGTTCAGCAGAGTTGCAGGATACAAGGTACAAGACCAATATATAAATGCATTTCCAAATACTTCCCACAAACAGAAAAAGAAATAAAGAAAACTCCATTTTCATTTGCATTAAAAATAACAAAATATTTAGGATGAAATTTGACAAAAGTACTGTAAAATTTATGCTCTGAAAGGTATAAAACACTGATGAAAGAAATTAAAAACAGTCTTAAGAACGAGAAAAACATCCCATATTCATGGATCAGAAGATTTAATATGGTTTTAGATGGCAATACTCTTCAAATTGATCTAGAGATTCAACACAATCCCTATCAGAAGCCCAGCTGGCCTCTTTGTAGAAATGGACAAGCTGATCCTAAAATTCATATGAGAACTCAAGGAACCCAGAGTAACTAAAATGATTTTGAAAAAGAACACAGAGGTCTCATACTTACAAATTTCAAAATTTACTACAAAGCAATAGTAATCAAGACAATGTGCGACTGACATAAGCACAGACACATAGATCAATGGAACAGAATGGAAAGTCCAGAAACAAACCCAATGTATCTATGATCAGTTGATTTTCAAAAAGGTGCCAAGGCCATTAAATAGGGGAAAGAATAGTCTTTTCAACAAATGGTACGGGGACAACTAGATGTCCACATGCTAAAGAATGAATCTGGACTCTTAACTCATACTACATACAAAATTAACTCAAAATCAATCAAAAGAAAAGTAAAACTTAAAACTTGTAAATCTTGTAGAAGAAAACACAGAAGCAAGTCTTCATGACTGAGGATTTGGCAGTGTTTTCTTAGATATGACATCAAAAGTACAAACAAACAAGAACATATAGCTAAACTGGACTTCATTAAAATTCAAAAATTTTGCATGTCAAAGTACCCTACTGAGAAAGTAAAAAAGACAACTCATGGAATGGGAAAAAAATATGTACAAATCTTCTGAAAAGAGGCTTTAATCTAGAGTATATAAAGAACTCTTGTGACTCAACAACAAAAAGACATCCCAGTTACAAATGGGTAAAGGTTCTCAACAGACATTTCTTTTTTTTTTAAAGTGAGGTTTCATTGACATACATTATATTCATTTCAGGTGTACAACATGATGATTGAATATTTGTATATATTCAAAATGATCATTATAGTAAGTCTAATTAATATCCATCACCATACATAGTTACAGATATTTTTTCTTGTGATGAGAACTTTTAATTTTTACTCTCTGGGCAACTTTCAGATATGCAATATAATATAATTAACTATGGTTGCCATGGTGTATATTACATCATCATGACTTGTTCATTTTATAACTGGACTGAATAGACATTTCTCCAAGAAGATATATAAATGGTCAATAAGCACATGGAAAGTTGCTTAACATCATTAGCCATAAGAGAAGTACAAATTAAAACCACAATGAGATATCATTGCATACATGTTAGGATGGCTGCAATCAAAATCTCAGATAAAAACAAGTGTGGGCAAGGATGGGAAAGAACCAGGATCCTATTATAGTGCTGGTGAGAACTGAAAATGGTGTGGCCACACTGGAAAACAGGCTAGCAGTTCCTCAAAAAGTTAAAAACAGAATTACCATTTAATCCAGCAATTCTAATCATTACAACACAATGAATAAACAAATCATTACTCAAGAATTAAGATATTCCTATTGGAGAAATCTTATTGGAGATAAATAAATAAATAAATCTCCAATAAATCTTATTGGAGATTTGGGAGAGCCTGGAGAACATTTTCTCTCTTCTTGGCTGTTAAGACTGTCTACTACTCTGCTGGGGTATCTGTGGTGGCCACAAGAGTTTACCACAGTGGAACAGGAAAAAGGGCATAGCCCATTATGGCAAAAAGAAGAGTTAAAAAAAGGAAATACTTGGGGCGCCTGGGTGGCTCAGTAGGTTAAGCCTCTGCCTTCAGCTCAGGTCATGATCTCAGGGTCCTAGGATTGAGCCCTGTGTTGGGCTCTCTGCTCAACCAGGAGCCTGCTTCCCCCTCTTTCTCTGCCTGCCTCTCAGCCTACTTGTGATCTCTCTCTCTGTCAAATAAATAAATAAAATCTTTATTTAAAAAAAAAAAAAAAGGAAATACTTGACAAGGTTTTCACAAGGATTGAGTTAAATAATAATATAACCAAACAATAAATGGTTTCCTTCCTTCCTTACCCACAGAGCTACTTCACAGTCAGTCTATGGAAATCATTGTACTGAATGAGGATATCGTCTTCCAGAGGGGCTGCCATTGTGCCATGCCTGGTCGCTTTCCTGGCTGACTCTTAGCTTCACTGTTCAAAACTCCCAAGGTCAGTTTCAGGTCCCTAGCAAGACATGGTAATTTCCAAAGCCTATGCAAGAAGCCACAGCCACAGCTATGATATATGGTTCTACACATTCTACAGAGAATAAATGAAAAGATTTCAGCATCTTCTAGCACCAAACCAGAGTGAACTAAAGTGAAGAGGTTCTGTAATCCAGAATCAATATTTGAATCATCCACTGAACCACAGTGAGCAGGAAGCTCTTCTAGCTGACGTGGGACTTTTTAACTGAAAAAGACCAGTATCACTAATTCTTAGATAACTCCCACTGGTGAAATATTTTGTAGATTATATCCTATGAATCCCATTAAAATTAAAAGTCAATCTGAGAGGGGAGCCTGGGTGGCTCAGTGGGTTAAAGCCTCTGCCTTCGGCTCAGGTCACGATCCCAGAGTCCTGGGATCGAGCCCCGCATCAGGCTCTCTGCTCAGTGGGGAGCCTGCTTCCCCCTCTCTCTCTGCCTGCCTCTCTGCCTACTTGTGATCTCTGTCTATCAAATAAATAAATAAAATCTTTAAAAAAAAAAAAGTCAATTCAAGAATCTACAGGCAGGAAGTCACACAATTCCCAGATTTGATATCTGATTTTTGTCTAATCAAAGCCTCCAAAAAAAGCCTGAATCTTTAAGTTCTGCTTAAGACCTGTTTAATGACATTTGGGCCTTTACCTAAATTTTTAGTCTGGCACATCTAAAGGAGAACATATGATAACAAAAAGGAAAGGTTATTTTTTCGTTCTAGGCCAGACACGAGCATGGCATAGAAGTATTACATGGTCATGAAGGTGATAGAACTATCTTGGATTTTGACATGAGGAAGCACTATAAAAATTAACCTGTAAATTGCCAATAGGAACAAAGGAACCAATCCCAATAATTGGCTAGGGTGGCAAGAAAGGAAAATTACTGTGAGAAGCTGGAAAAGAGAAAAAAGTATCTCTAGGAAGGAATTTTAACGGACGCCATGGAAAAGAATGAGAGGAGCAATTCAGTGAGAAAAATTCGTACCATGGTGATCCAATAAAGATTAAAAAATAGATTCTTAGTAAATTTGGTGAACAAAGTGAAGCATTTTTTTTTCAAATATTATAGAAATGGAAGGGTAGTGGTGGTATTGTATCCCAAAAGAGACAAAGTCTGAAGAAATAATACAATTACCACCAAGTATTTCTCGAGTAACTTTTATGTTTGTACTAATGGAATAGGTCTTTCATTGTGATTGAGAGAGGCAGAGAAGATGTTTATGGCCTCATCTCTACCATCAATGACAGAAGTTTTGCAACACAAAACGAACAGATCACATTTTGCATTCTGTGACTAAAAAGCAACTAAAGGACAGTTAAACGTCAAACACATGGAACTAACTCTATGAGAAGACCAGTTCAGACTAAGGGAATCATGTGATCTGGAAGAGCCAAAGATAGGCACTTGGAGGTAGTAAGTTTTCAGGCACAGGGAAGAGCAGAGTGTTGGAAAGCTGAGGGGTCTATGTTCTCGGAGAGGACCAAAGCAGAACTGCAGGTAGGAGCAAATGCAGGGCCTGTGGAGGGCCCGTGCACGTGTCATGTTGGAAAGAGGGAGACAAGGTTGAACTGGTTATTCTCCAGCCAGGTTTGAGGGACTTCAAAGCACATGCAGTGTTTATGCTTGAGGAGGAAGATGACAGAAATCTCACCACAGGATGTTGAGTAGGAGAAGAACATGGACATAGTGTTTGAGTGCTTTGATGGTTGTGAAACAGGCCCTTTGAAGGTCTGTTAAAAGCACAGGGATTATCTGTGAGAATCAAAACCACAGATGAGAAACAGAAATGATTCACAAACTAGAAACATGGGTATGGAAATCAGAAGAGGATTCAGGGCTAAACAAGCAAAACCAGAAACTAATATTTCCATTTTCACTTATTTGTTATTTTGGTGTACTTTCATGCCCCATTCATCCCAAAAGACATTTGATTTACAGTTTACCAGCAAGAACAAATATGACATTAAACAAACATTAATTTGTTTAAACTAAAGGACACTGGAGCAATGAAAATTTGGGAAGCAGGTAAAGTAGCAGTTAAGCCTAGAGAGGGGTGAAGTTATCCAAGGGGTAAGTGCAAAGCAAAGTGAGTAGAGTGGGCACTTTTAGGTTGGAGGTTAATTCAGTAATTCAAAATTTATTCAACTCTATCTGTGGAGCATGGACATAGTAGGGATATACATGGTTCCTTCCCTCCTAGAACCCACAGTCTTTTTTTTTTCTTAAGATTTTTTTTTAAATTTTTTATTTATTTGACAAACAGAGATCACATGTGGGCAGAGAGGCAGGCAGAGAGAGAGGAGGAAGCAGGCTCCCCGCTGAGCAGAGAGCCCGATGCTCAATCCCAGGACCCTGGGATCATGACCCGAGCCAAAGGCAGAGGCTTTAACCCACTAAGCCACCCAGGTGCCCCTAGAGGCCACAGTCTTATGGGAGAGTTAGAGGCATACGCAAACATTTGGGGGTGGTTATAGTCATATATTCAAGGTTTGGAGATGTAAAGGTGAGAAAGATCAACTAGGACTTAGGAAGAGGATATGAGATGAAGGAGAAAGCCCATAATAAAGACACATCAAAGTGCTGGGAACCTTAAGTGAAAGCCACGAAATCAGAATAGTAGGGTAGTAGTATTCCAGGAGAAGTAACAGCCAAAGGGTAGAGTTGCAGAGAAAATACAGGCCATGGAAGGATGAGATGTAAGTCCCCAAGTTTGCCTATATCAGAGGGGCAAGGAGCTCTTAGATCAGTCATTTGTCAGGTCTAGGTATGAGATTGGCAGGCGAGAATTCTACCACTGAACCACCAATGCTAGGTATGAGATTGGAAGTATTGACTCATTTGCAAGGAAACTAAGCAGGTCACCCATGAAAATGAAAGCAGTCTGACCTCACCTATCACCGTTCTTTCCAACATTCTCTTATCGATCTTATTTAGGATAGTTTTTTGTTTGTTTTGTTTTTGTTTTATTTTTCTATGACACACATACTTCCTACAAACTGCCAGTTTTAGCACAGAAATGCATTAATTCACAAAGCACTCTCAGAATTATTTAAATGTCCCACTGGCATGACCTCCTATGGGGAATCAGATACTAGATTAATTCCTGAACACTGTTAGTCAAGAATATAATATTCTAATCAGAGAATAAACTGATTTTAAACTATTTAGGAGGGATAACACAAAAGAATTCTGTTTTTGCCACTGTATTAATTTTAATTCTTCAGTAATATTTAAGCAATTTATTGTATCCAAAATGCCTTGACATGAAAGTCATCCTTCTCATAAAGTGAGCCATTTCCAGTTATTTTCTATATATTTCAAAGTACCATGACTCAGACTTTGACAAAGCTTTGCACTCAGAACATCTCACAAAAATTCTAGTTTGTTTTTTTAAAGATTTTTTTTATTTTTTTTATTTGACAGACAGAGATCACAAGTAGGCAGAGAGGCAGGCAGAGAGAGAGGAAGGGAAGCAGGCTCCCTGCTCGGCAGAGAGCCTGATGCGGGGCAGCGGGGCTCGATCCCAGAACCCTGGGATCGTAACCTGAGCTGAAGGCAGAGGCTTTAACCCACTGAGCCACCCAAGAGCCTCTGAAAAATTCTAGTTTTAAGAAAATTCAAGAGAAGAAATTTTACAGTCTGTCAGGATTGTTTCTACATTTTGTAGTATTCATTATCAGAAAAATTTTCCTTATATTGAACCTAATTCACAGAGTTGCAATTTTTAGTCATTTCTTCTTTTTATGAATTCAGAGGAAATAAAGAACCTTTCATATAACCATAAGCTTTATTTATTGAGCAGTTAGTTTGAGACACCCACTGTGATAAAAGCTTTACACATTAACTCACTTCATCTTCATACCCTAATTAAAAAGTAAGTATTCTAATTGTCCCCATGTCAGAGGAAAAGAAACTGAAACAGAGGTAAAGCCTTGCTTAGGATCTCACAACTAGTAAGTAACAGAGCTGGGATTCAGTTGAAGTCCTTCCTGTTCTTAATCATAGAGACCTTAACTGCCTCCCTAGACTCCTCTCTCAGCATTGTCTTGATCACTCCTAAATAACTCCAATCCTTTACTCAATTTTCTGAACTGTATCATCATCTCAACTCTATTTTAAATGCTCTCAAAGTTTCCAAACCTACGTTTCCAGGAAACTCAAATTAAACTTTCTAATAAGGAACCCTCTCAATGTTTTCCAAGCTACCTCACCAGGAAACACAGATTAAATTTTCTAATAAGGATTATTTTGTGATTACATTATCTTAATTTCTAGATTTCCCACTTTAGAATCTTTTTTTTTTTTTAAGATTTTATTTATTTATTTGGCAGACAGAGATCACAAGTAGGCAGAGAGGCAGGTAGAAAGAGAGGAAGGGAAGCAGGCTCCCTGCTGAGCAGAGAGCCCGATGCAGGGGCTCGATCCCAGGACCCTGGGATCATGACCTGAGCTGAAGGCAGAGGCTTTAACCCACTGAGCCACCCAGGCGCCCCCACTTTAGAATCTTAATTCCCTTAATTTCTTGGTAACAGTGTTCTGTTACCGAATCACAGCTAATATGCTAATAAGCTACCACAATATCTAAGAATACAGGCTTAATTTCCAAGAATACAGGCTAATACTGGAATCCTGGCTTGTGGATCTAGCTAATACAATAGCTGTTTTACATTTAGTAGGTTATTTTTAAAAATAGAATTGAATATCATATTTGTATGTATATCTGTGCTATAATCACCATCTTAGAATATGAACCAGATTAGGTTTTTTTTCCTCCCTTAAACTAGCTGGATCTAATATAATTATTTGACTTTTATAAAGAAATACATACATCAGAATGAATATGACATTATTCAACAAGAAAGAGGGAAAAAAGGGTTGACATTCTGTTAACTAAATATCTTTCATTTTAAATGACTAAATTAAAACAAATTAGGGGCGCCTGGGTGGCTCAGTGGGTTAAGCCGCTGCCTTCGGCTCAGGTCATGATCTCAGAGTCCTGGGATCGAGCCCCGCATCGGGCTCTCTGCTCAGCAGGAAGCCTGCTTCCTCCTCTCTCTCTGCCTGCCTCTCTGCCTACTTGTGATCTCTCTGTCAAATAAATAAATAAAATCTTAAAAAAAAAAAAAAAACAAATTAATTACCTTTTTAAACTATGCTTCATTTTATACTTAATTGACCTTTTCATTAGCCATCTGGAATAATTTGGCTTCTGATCTAAAGTTATTGCACCTTAATTCATGACTGGCTATGTGTTCCATCACATGCATTCTGACTGCATCAATATCTCTATTTTTTCCTGTCTCTCACACACACTTAGCTGTCAAAAACACAATAAAATAGAGGGGGCAATTATGATACCTATGAATACAGTGATAAATCTCCCTTAAGAGGAATTTTGGCATACTGTCAAATAATCTGTCATCAATGTGGCAATTGAAACATCAGATGTAACTTTATATAGTCAACTTTCCACAAGAGTTTTTATCAATTCAAAGTTCAGCCAATGGCCTTTACTTCAAAGAGAGGCACACACTTCAGTAAAGGAAGGAGGGAGACCTTTACAAGAGCGATCTTTTGATCTTCCTCATTCATCCCTAGTCGCAAAGGCCTTTCTAACCTCCCCCACCATACCAGTCCAATTTCAGGTCAAGAAAGAAAAGATCAGTGTCCAAAGATTTGCAAATTACTCTAAGGGACAACAAACAAGGAAGAGAAAATTTCCAGAACAATGTCATTGTAAACATACTGAATATCCTTCAAAACCGTTAAATTCCTTCTATAAAACAATGAAAAGCCTTTTTACTCTGCTCACAGAAATTTCAGTCAGTGCTTGAATTAGTTATACTGTTTCTTCTGCCTTTCTCTTTCAACATTTATGTGCCCAAACAAAAACATTCAAATTCTGTGTATATATACACATACATTTTATATCCAAAATTCAATATACATATCATATAGATATCATAGGATGGGTTTGGTATGTTTTCCCTTTGTCCCTATAAAAAAAGGAAATTGCTAGTATCTAAAGTTCTCATTTAGAAAATACATTTATCAGTTTTAAAGGATAGTTATCATAAGAATGTTAAGATGCTCGGGAACCACACTTAAGCAGCCTTCTGGTAAGCCAGCCTGCTTATTCAAATTTAGTCAGGGCATTAGGAAAATATAAGCTGCTTAGTTCATAGCTTTCAGTCTCTGAGGTGGTTTATTCAAGTCACAGAATCATAGAATTTTAATGTTGGAAGGGACCATGGAAATTATCTAGTCCAACGTCTTTATTTTACACACAAGAAAATTGAGATTATCCTTTCTATATGTACCCAGCCAAAATTAAAAGTGTAACTCAATTCAAAACTCCCCTTTATATAGTTTGACTTTAGGCTGCCTGTTAATAAAAAGGAGACCCTATTTCAAAAGTCACAGAAACTTCTGTTCCATGTGTCTTATAATAAACTGTACTGTGCCCCTTGGGTGCCACCATTGAACTCATACCTGTCTTTAAGAACCTCTAACTCATGCCAAATGAGAAATAATAGTGCCAAAGTCAGTCAGGCTTTAGACCTCTTAAAAGCAAGGCCTCTGGCTTCTTATCCCTAACAACTAGCATAGCACCCAGCATACGGTCGGTCGGTCAGTGGTTTCTTTAATGAATGAATGATTGCTCTGAATATTAGTGCAGCAACGTTAACAGAAGAACTTGAGAATCCCTCCTGGGCTAGTTTCAGCTATTTAGTTGAGGTTCGGGGTGTTTATCAGCCCTTGGATTCACAGTGGTTTGTCATCACAGGATTTTACCTGAAGTTCTCACAAGAATAGGTACCACCCGTAGAGCCTTCTATTCTTAAGGCTCTAAAAGTGTACTGGAAACAGTCCAATAGCAGCATGCCTGAAAGAAAACCTGCCATTAACTGAAGACATTTCTAACCTGCATAACCATTTGCACACTCCTCCTTCTCTTTCCACTTTAATTTGAGCTTATTTCACCACAATCATACGGTAATTTAAACTAAATGCTGCTGTTTGGAATCCAAACAAGCATGAAAACTTGTTCTATTCCTACGTGCTCCCAGTCTGTCTTCAATTTTCTTAGTTCGAAGGAAGCGTTAGAAATTTAAACATCATACCATCCAGGTGGTCCACGTAGCAGTACACGTCATAAGTTTCATGAGGTGAACGGAATCCGTAGGTCCTGACTCCTTCCTTCCCCATCATATCTCCATAACAGCCTACTCGGGGAGCCCGGATGGGATACCTGGGGAAATAAAGGACGAGTGAGTAGCATTTATCCTTCCTCTCAAATTAATGAATTATAGCCTGTGGCCCCCAGACCTCTCACCTGACAGTCTGATCAGAAAGCCAGCCTGCGTCACACTGCTCAAATCCATCTTCATAGGCGGCATAGAGCTGCTCTGGGGTTGCTATGACGGCTCCAACGTCCAAACAAGCCTTCTGTGCGGCCTCAAAATTCAGAGTATACCTGCTGGTCGCCGCTCTGTAGTGAAACACAACCCCTGCCAAGAGAGCAGCAAGCAATTAGGGGCAGGTTCAAATATCCCCCCATACTTCTCAAAGTTTCTTACCAGAGCAATACATCAGATTCATTGCTCACATGGTCAGAGCAATATGATGATCTTTTATTTTCACTTGGTGTAGCACTACACAAAATTATGGTGATGTGAGGAGCCCCAGAAATGCCATTCACCCAGGTGTCCTATTCTGCTCCATTAGAAAGTTTCCCAGACAGGAATTTTCTATTCTCATGAAGACAATCTAAGAAAAAGATTTAAGCAACTAAATGCCACGTGGTGGATAGTTGTTCTAATTACAGGTAGTATTCACACTGTCATGGGAACACTGGATAACCAAAGGGAGTCAGTCCTGCAGGAGATACAAAGAGTCAAGGGGGCCACAGAATCAACTTGCCCTACTTCATGATTTTACACTGGGCCAACTCAAGAGAAGCATGTGGAACATTCACCAACACCACTTCCTCCAAACATAAAACATTGAGATATTTACTTCCAGAAACAATGTACTAAGATGGAAAAGATACCGGAACGTGTATGAGTGAGAAGGCTTATTCCTGTCCCTAATTTGTTCCTTAACCATGTATTGAGTTAATCTCCCCCCAGCATAAAGTGTAACGGATATTGCTTATGTTACCTGATATGAAAGTCAAATTATGTAAAGAAAGTAGGCAGAGAGGCAGGTAGAGAGGGCGGGGGGGAAGCAGGCTCCCCACTGAGCAAAGAGCCTGATGGAGGACTCGATCCTCGGACCCCGGGATCATGACCTGAGCTGAAGGCAGAGGCTTTAGCCCACTGAGCCACCCAGGCATCCCTAAAATGTATTATTTTTATCTCAAAGGACTGAAGTAAAGTTCCCAAGACTCCCCTGAGTTGAAGCTAGACATCTTGGTACTTGCCTCAAATTCCACTTTGCTGTGTGTTGGGAGTTGCTGTAATCTAGTAGTTCTTGAACAGTGCTCTAGGGCTTAAGGAATTGTTAAAGAGCTAAGGGAAGAGCAGCTGAGGAGTGAGGGGGGGGGTGGAGCTTTGGTCCTCTCCCGCCATTTCAACAGGAGCATCTCCATTTTTAACCAGAGTAAATATGGTGACTCATTTCTAAAAGACTTCAAAGTGAGTCAAGGTAAAGTAACTGGGAAGTCACTGGAAAATAGAAATTGGGGCAACTGGGTCTTATGGATGAGACTTTATTAAGAATTATATTGCTGGGGCACCTGGGTGGCTCAGTCGGTTGAGTGACTGACTCTTCACTTCAGCTCAGGTCATGATCTCAGGGTTGTGAGACTGAGTCTGGTGCCAGGTTCTATCCTCAGTGCAAGTCTGCTTGGGATTCTCTCCTTCTCCCTTAGTTCCCCCCACCTCAAATCAATCAGTCAATCAATCTATCTACCTATCTTTTTTTTTTTTTAAGATTATATTGCATAGGACCACTTTTATTTTATTATGCTGAATGAATTTGGTTCCCAAAATACCTTCCACTCTCTTTTTTTCCTAGTAATTCCCTGGGGATAACAACAGTCTATATCCCACAGCCTGACTTCTAGCTATAAGACTGTCTTCTACATGCTCATCAGTAGATTGTTTCCTTCTCCCAAGACAGGTTTGTGCCAATAAAATGATGCAGGGGGACAGACTAGCCACATCACAGAAAAGACCTCTGGTAAGTGTCAACACAAAAAAGACCTGCACAGTCACCAAGTAGATGCACTGACATTTAACATTCATTTTCCCATTTCCAATACTGCAATGGAAAATTCATCAGATGCCTTTCAGAAAATTCATACCTCTATAGAACTACTCTAAAATTGCCAGGAAGTTTATATCGTGCTATCTGGTAAGTATGAGATATAGTTTATAATGATCTCTAAGGCTTAAGTAAGAATTTGAATGGTTTTAGATTAGTCTTATGTTGATCAAAGCTTCAAATAGTCCTCTTGGTAATTAAAAATGTTCCATGTCCACTGAACACTGGCAGTAAGGGGGCACAGAGGGACCTCTAAGAGCAGGGCAGGGAGTATCAGTTGGTATAAATATCTGCAATTGTAGGGATAATTAAAGACCTCATGGGGATAAGGAGATTAAGTGGAGGATTTTCATTGTTTCAGAGGGGCAAGGGGCAAATCCACTGCTAATTCTTTAATGATGAAAATAGTAAGAAGTTGTTAAACTCCCGTTCGGGATTTAAAAAACATATATATATAAATTTATACATAGTGTGTATCTACTACTACTATATATATTTATAATTTATTAATAATCTATTTGCTTATACAAGATATAAAGGTAATATACACACATATAAACACACACACACACAGAGAAATAGAGCAAAACAGTCCTAGGCTAACTAAAATAAATAATAAAAAGGTTAAAAGAATGAAGAGCCCAGGATATTTTGTGGATGCGTGGACAACATAAAATATCCTAGACTGGTAGGAGAGGGTAACAGAATCTGAACATAAAAGGATGTTCAGAAAATTAATTCATTGCATCTGAAATTCAAAGTATTTCCTTTTGGCTACACAAGAAAGTTTTAATAAAACCCTTTGTATATGTTTCTAAAAGGTAAATATTTTATAGGGAAATGGAGGGATGGAAGAAAAATCTGTTCCATCATGTCTGGATATTAGAATTTTGCTTAATAACTTGCCAAAATATTCTGTTTCCAAGAGCTATGGTATTATGTGTGTACCCAATTAAAGCAATTTTTCTTTGCTTTGTCTCCTAACTTAAATTCAAATGACATATAAGCCACCACTGAAAAGGGGCTAAAATGAAAATGCTTCATCGTAAGACTTAATGTATAACAGCTAGTGTATTACCCTTTGTAAAAAATACACTGAATTTTATTTTGTTCCAATTCAAATGTTTATTAAGTCCTAGTCTTTCTAAGGCACTGTGAAAAGTACGATACTTATTAAGTGCCTCATTTCTTCAACATAAGTTAAGATGGAATTTATATTTCTTAAAAACTCAAAGGTTTTAATAATCATGCTTGGACACCGAGAAAAAAGGAGAAAAGGTAGTGTGTGCATGTGTGTGTGTAAATGTACATACAAACATATTGTAAAAAATAAACTGTAGATCAGCCTTTATGGTCTTAAAAAGTCATCATTGTTAGGTCTCAGTAATGAAGTAATAATTCTTGAGCTATTTATCATGTCTTCAGGTATTCATTATTTCCATGATACTGCACTTGACTGTATTGAGTCAGTGAAGTTGCTGTGCAAAAAGTCACCTTCGTTGACCCTTGTAGAAATAACAGCTCATTTTTGGTGAAAGGCATGAACTATTTAAATGACTGATGTTTCTTGCACTTGTTCAAACCCTGAACTATAGTTACTTTGGGTACTGTTTCACAACACTTCTGAACCAGGTATCATGTTACACTACTGTCTTCCAGATCTGGAAAGCCTTACCATCCACCGCCAAGGACACTGTGTCTTGTGTGTCTTCAATCCCATACATGACGTCACAGCGGTACAGACCCGCGTCACTGGCACGCAGTTTGACCATGGTGAGTGAGGCATCACCCACTACCTCAGAATGTGTGGGCACTGACACTCTTCCTTTATAGCCTTGACCAATCTTGATATTCCCGTTTTGGGCTACAAGAACAGTAGTCTCCTTCAGATCTTTCCCATTCTTGTCCAATTCGATCTTAGACCATTTGATTCTGAGAAATTCACTGGAAGTGTTGTAACTGGGTGGTAAGGTAGGCAGGGTTGAAAAATGACAAGGCAGGTTGACTTTTCCAGAAAGGGAGCCCTTGACAGGTGGGCTTTCTTGCACTTTGACTAGAAGAAAGAGAAAATACCAAATTAACAGTCCTAGAAAACTCAGCTGAGTCTATTAAATAAGTGAATGGAGGGGCGCCTGGGTGGCTCAGTTGTTAGGCGTCTGCCTTTGGCTCAGGTCATGATCCCAGGGTCCTGGGATGGAGCCCCACATTGGGCTCTCTGCTCAGCAGGAAGTGTGCTTCTCCCTCTCCCACCACCTGCTTGTGTTCCCTCTCTCACTATGTCTTTCTCTGTCAAATAAATAAATAAAAAATCTTCAAAAAAATTTATAAATAAGTGAATGGATAAGAAACCCTTGCCTTGGTTGGTTATACCTTCAATATGTGAGGTAATTAGGATGATTTTATATATAAAGAATAGTATACAATTTTAATAATGTTTTACAACAAAGACAGGGATTCATAATGCTCATCTTTATGTACTAAAAATACGGCATTTATTTTGAAGTATTTGTAACTTGGTGTTCAACAGGAACAGAAAAAGTGACAGAATAAGGTGTGTGTATATAGGAAAGCAAGCAATCAAGGGCAAAAGGAGACTAGAATCAGCAACGCAGGTTTCAAAGACTGGACCAATGTCAGGAAAAGCAGTTGAAAGGCAAATTTATGTCTACAGGTCAGAAGAGGAAAAACATTTAAGATAACTGCCACATTACCTTACAGGAAATGAAAATAAAATCCAAAGAGGAAGTAAAAATTTTAAAAATGTACTTCAGTAGACTGGAGCAGGAGGAAGTCTAACACTTGAAGGACCCTCATTTGGTTCAGTGTTTGAACCAAAGGCTTTCATCATAATGACAAATCCAGCTGCAATCACTTTGCAGTGAAACATTACCTCTCAATTATATCCTGGGGGGAAATTTTGGTCTGTTCATCCAACCCATGTAAAGTATTATTCTGCACAATGTCTTTCTGTTTAAACCCTTAAACTTTTAGTAAGAAAGAACACCTCGACTGCAATTTAATACTATCACATGCAAAAAAAAAAAAAAAGTTCTTTTATTCTTACAGGAATCCATACCTCTTTCTTTCCTCTTCCCCTTCATCTTCTAGTTCCTACTAATTGGCTAGAGAATGTGTTGGCAATAACAATAGAAATTATGTCAATACACAAGCAATCCTACTTCATGAAAATATGATGAACAAGTTAACAGTAGCCTCCAGATGGAGTGAAATAATATTTCTCAATTAACAAAATGACATGTGTCTAACACCTAGTGTGTTAGTAAATGTATTGACAACACACATCTCAATAGAGACATGCATCAGAAATGATATAGCTGTCAACACAGCACTGAGGATTCAGGTGGGGATATGTCATTTTGAAAATTGCAGGACAATATGGAGATACTATGGAATTTAAGAAAAAAATAATCTCTACTATTAAAGATTGAAATTAAATTCAAGATGACTGGCCTATAAAACCTTTCATAGGATACAAATAAATCTAAAGCAATCAATACAGTATTTTATTTATCGAATTTGGTAGAAATCACTCACATATTTCTAATTGATAATAGTCATTGCTGTCATGCATTTCTTTGTCATCTTACTAATCTATATATAACTTGTCCCAAAATAGTTTTTTTTTTTTTAAGATTTTATTTATTTATTTGACAGAGAGATCACAAGCAGGCAGAGAGGCAGGCAGAGAGAGAGGAGGAAGCAGGCTCCCTGCTGAGCAGAGAGCCCGATGCGGGGCTCGATCCCAGGACCCTGAGATCATGACCTGAGCCGAAGGCAAAGGCTTTAACCCACTGAGCCACCCAGGTGCTCCCCAAAACAGTTTTTAAGACACTTAACAAAATTAAATAAAAATAAAATATACTATTAACTGCACTAAGTTCTTCTTTAAGATGTTACTAAGATCATTATCATCCTGGAATATAGTATCAAGGGAACAATTCCATTCTATTAGGTCCTTGGCTCACAAAATAAATTATCTTACTTAAAGCTAACTCTCAGAGTGAAACTAGCCAAATCACCTACTATGGCTGCTCCAGTGAGAGGAAGTGACATTCAAGCTCCCAGCTGGCTGGTTACAGACCTGGGTGAGAACGCAAGTCTCCTCACAACTAATCAAGGAATCTTTCAGCTTTGGTATTTACTGCATTCTTCCCCTATCCCTAAATTAGTTTTGGTTCCTTTGCAGAGTCTATACCCATTCAATTTCTATCCCATCTTATTTCTATTCCATCCTATTTCTTTAATTGCTATCGGCACTGACAGCTCTCAGTAATTTCATGATCTTTTACGTAAATCTATAAAGTCCACAGGGGGCTTCCTACCTGATTCATAAATCTTTAATTTGGGCCCCATTAAGGAGATGATGACAACACAAAGGTTTGTGGGGTTTTTTTTGCCAAGAAAGGGGTTCTGAGAAGGGAAGGGGTGAGGATTCTATGATCTAAAAATCTCCTAATTTACATTTATATGTCCTAGGAAATCCCATCTTCCTTCTTGAAGATGAATTATTTAGATGATAAAGTTCACCACAAACAAAATATTGCTCTTTTAATGGAGAATAAACAGTTTTGCCACCAACCTCAATTATTATATAAATTATGAGATTCTTTATCACTACCTTAAAAGTGAGTTTAAGATAAATGATGTTCAATTCTGTAATATTTATTACTAAATTTTAATTTTTTTCACAATTTTAGACGTGTAGAGGCAGAAATGAGAGTCAGTCAAATCTATTCAGTTTTGTGGTTTCTGAGAGCATTGCTCAATAACTGTGCTATTATGAAAAAAATATATCAGAACAAAATGATGTCAAAAGGCAAATTTCCCAAGGGTTATTTATTGTTCTAGATGTTTATAGATATAAGAAAATTAAAAGCTTCAGTTGGATACAAATATATATTCATGTAGAATCCAATCTTAATAACAGGATTAACAAGAAGCTGTGTGGTCAAGTCTTTTGTGTATAAAATCTTGAGTCTTAATGCACTGGGTCGCAAGAACTAAGTTCACTGAATCTAAATATTTTAAGGAAGAAATTTAGTAGTTCAGAAGATAATGTTTATAGACCATGCATATTTTTAAAAAATGTTACCTGCAAGAAGTTGTCTGAAATTGTGAACAATGCAAGTAATAAAAATGAATGTTAACAAAAAGTTCACTGTTCCCACCAGATGGTTTGTGGTCCAAATGAGTGTAGTGAGGGAGAAATCTCTGAATAATGAATGATCATTTACCCTTCTTTTTCTGTCAGCAAATTCTGTGGAAAAGAATGATGTAATTTCCATCTACACAATTTTTTTTAAAAGATTTTATTTATTTATTTGACAGAGAGAGGGAGAGATCACAAGTAGGCAGAGGGGGAGGGGGAAGCAGGCTCCCTGCCAAGCAGAGAGCCCGATGCCAAGCAGAGAGCCCAGGACCCTGAGACGATGACCTGAGCTGAAGGCAGAGGCTTAACTAGCTGAGCCACCCAGGTGCCCCCCATCTACACAATTTGACCAAACACATACACACACACACACACACCTTGGCCAAATAAATGTCAGATTGAGAATATGGGAATTTATTACTCTCTCGGGTGATAAATATCACTCTCTTGTTCATTCATTTACTCATAACTGTGCATGTCTCATTTACTGATATTAGAGGAATAGCCAAACAACCAGGTCAACACTAGATAATCAGTATAATAGATATTGTTAAAGCTCAGAGCTCTTTTTACATTAAAATAAAGCCATTAACCAGGGCACAAGGTATCCATTAATGTTAGTTATTGATCTTTTGAATGCCTAGGAATAAATAGAGAAAAGCTTAAGATGACAATACTTGTGTTGACTCATAACAACTTACTGCAGTGTATCCCACTATGACCTTGACAAATCTGTTTTATGTGGATATGTTTTCAACTCTTACCCATCATATGAAAAAATTAATTTCTTCTGAAATCAGCCCCTAATTACATCTCTTAATTATGATCACAGATGTGCAAAGAACTTGATTCTTGGCATAAAGTATAATACAGCGGTTAAGAGCATGGACTATGGAGCCTGACTACCCAGGTTCAACTCCAGGCTTCATAACTAAACTGCTGTGTAAAATTCTATATTAGCTATGCCTCTAAACCTTTTGATAATACAGTTTCCTCATCTGCCAAATGGGGAGAAGAGAAGCATCTGTCTCATTGGAAAGTTAAGATTCAATAAATTAACTATGTAAAAAACTCAGAAGAAGGCCTTACATGTAGAAATTATTCAATACTGCTAGTTATTATTATTATTATTATTATCATTATTTTAAAATACTATCAAGGAGCTATATCACTAGTGTTTTGGGATTTTCCCCATTGTTTGTGTGAGTTCTTGCTTTGTTTTAAGCAGAAGATCTAAACTATTTTAAGTGTCCCTCAAAGTTCTCCCACTCTTTTCTCTGTTATTTCTCTTCTGTTATTACCCAACTAAACCAACTCCATTTTCCATATTTCCTTTCTGTGTTCTCCCTTGTCACTGGATGCTATTATTCTTCCCTGCCTGTGACCTTCACCTTTACTTCCCGAAAACACTGAAGAAGATAGTTCCTGGGCTGTTCATAGGTTGGTGGAGCCCAAACTCTGATAGCCATCTTGGTCATTCATATCTCGGTTTAAATGTTACTTTCTCAAAGAGGTCTTCTCACCTTCCCCCAACCCAGGCCATTCTTTCTCATATCACTCAGCTTTATTTTCATCAGTCTGAAAGTACCTGGATTGTTAGTTTCCTTCTTTATTGCCTGCATCGTATAACTAGGAGACTGAGTTTAATGAAATCCAGGACAAAATATGGCTTGTCCACTGGTATATCCCCAGATACCCATAATGTAAGCTGGCACATAGAAAGTAATCAAACAATATTGTTAGCAAGTAGACATAGGAATGGGTACGAGAATGCATTGATGAATGAACAGATGGATAGATAGATAAAATGATACTTAAGTTTTGAGTCTTGAAGAATGAATTGAAGAGGAACTGTAGAGAACAAGAGAAGGGTCTGCCAAGCAGAAGGAATTACATGTCAAAAATCAGGGAGTCTATGGTGAGTGCTGTTAAGTGTGTAAGCCTGATGATTCACAGACCTGTACCTCTGGGGCTAATAATACATTATATGTTAATTAAAGCAAACAAACAAATGCAGGGGGGGGAAGCAACAACCAGGGAGTGTGAAAGTCTATGCATGGAATTGCAAATTAGTTCAGAGAGTCTGAAGCATAGAATAAGTGTGAGAAGGAACTGGAAGCTGAGTATGGAGAGGAGCAGATCATTTAAACTCAGGGCAGTATCTTTTCTCATGGACTACGGTCCAGGAATTTGGAATTATAGAACCTTCATTAAGTAGATATATAATTTAAAGCTAAGAAAAACAGTGCATGTGCACTTACCCAGTTACTTCAAAAGGGAGAGAGAGAAGAGAGAAGAGAAGAGAAGAGAGAAGAGACGAGAAATACAGGTGTGGGTAAAAACTTGGTTGTCAGCCTGCTCTTTGTCTTTTTTTTTTTTTTTTTTTTTTTTTGGTCTTTTTGACTTCTCAAACTCTGGCCTCCTGAGGATTTGATAGGCTTTCTTTTCTTTATAGGAAAGTCTTAGAGTATATTGAAGAAGACAGATTTTTAAAATATGTCCAATGCCATATGTAAACCCTTTTGCAGTCTAAAAGTAATCTGGGAATTTACTGAAAACCCATTTGCTTCTTTAGCATTCTATTCATTATTTCATTTTGACTGATTTGCTTAAAACCATTTATTAAATAAAAAATAAATATTTCAGCTGAGAGTGTTCAGCACTATAAATCACTAAATAGATAAAAATTAATTCTTTATTCTAGTGGCCCCATATTACCATTCAATGCCTTAGTATTTATATTTTTATTTCACTAAGCACCAAATAAATTGTTATCACACTCACCTTTATGTAGTGCATGGGTTGCTATTAAGGTAGAACATATCCATAAGATGCTCTTTATATTTATCAACATCTTGTCCTAGAAATGAAGAAAAATACAAAGGAAATCATAAGCATTCAGGTTTGTGGTGGGCCATAAATCACGGGCTATTTGTGCAGTGTATGTAATAAGAGTACAAGAAGCAGCTCCTCTTAGATTGTAAAAACAAGAGAGAACCTGTAATAGGAAAAGACATCCAAACACCTTAATTATTAGTTTGACTCTCACCCAATGCAGTTGTTACCAAAATAACCCCAGAACCCACTTTGGGAACATATAACAATATGCATGTGTGGGACAGCCACAACTGGGTAGGCTGTAGAAAGAACAATTGAGACCACAGCCCAAGTAACTTAGTGGCTAGGAACTGGCACAAAGTGGGAGGGGTGACCACAATGTCTATTTAGAAACAGGAAGCTGGTCACAGATGGAGCAGAAAAAGATGGGGAAGCAATAGGCAGAGATGCTGAAAGAAAGGGATTCGTATCAAATGTAAGGTGGGAAGGACCCTGGTGGTGTCTCCTGCACATGGTATCAAAACAGGGAATAAGGACTTCAGCAGGCTTTTTAAAGCACAGACTCAATTTAGTTTCTTGGAGGCTGAACAAACAAAACATATGTATTATAAGGAGCTGTTAATTACAAAAAGACCAGTGCTTGCCATGAGTTTTAAAGCAGTTCCAATAGTTCTAGGGGTGAAAAAAGAAAGAAAATACTGTTCTGAGAGTCAAGGAACCCTGCCCTGGCTTTGTCGTTAATTTATTGTGTGACTTTGGGGGAGACATTTAATAGCCTGGGTCTCAGGATGGCCCCTTCCAGCTCGAATTTCTATGAAGCTTTAATTATGAGGTGGATAAGTACCAATGTTGGGGACCATCTGGAAAACAAAGAGCCAATCTCAGAAGAACTATAGATTATTTGATCCCCATGGTTTTTCCCTTCTCAGCTACATTTAGAACTCTTCTGTAACAAGCATTGCTGGTTGGCTACCCAGTAGCCATTCTTCTTTCTCCTTTCTAACAAACTCCCATTCCATTTTCCTGTATTTCACAGCCATACAACTTAGAGAAGCCTGAGTCAAACCCAGCCCAAGGGAATGATCTTCATTGTCCTAAGTCAGTCACACTGCTCCCATTCCTTTCTCCAGATTGGTTTTGGAATGAGTAGATGAAGCAGTCTTAACTAATGAGATGTGAGGAGATCTCAGGTGTGAGGGAGGAGGGGATGCTCCTGGGAAAGGTACATTCATCTTAAGAACAGAAAGAAAGGAAGAGATGGTTGCTTTTCGTCATTGAATACTGAAACAATAGGCTATTTTTTCTCCTACTATTGTAGCCATCTTGAATCCATGAGTGTGTAAGATAGCTTCTGGGGATGAAGCTGAGAAAGAATCAGGAGAGCTAAGGCTTAAGCCCTCACGCATTAGGCCTAGAGTAGACTGTACCTTTGGACTTTCTTTTTATATAAAATAATAAACTCCTTTATTATTTAAAGCCAATAAAATCAGGGATTTTTGTTACTTGTAGCTGAAGGCATTGCAATTGACACATTTGAAATGGTGTCCTAAATAACTTCCTAATATCATCCTTAGAGAGTACATAAATTCTGTATGATTTAGGAAATCTATATTGAAAATAAGTAAATGCTATAAGAATCCAAGCCCATTTTGGATTCAAGTTCAATTTCATAATTATAACAGCTAGTCCTTTTTCCTTGATATTCTTCTTTATTTGATTGTCTTTATTCTGAAATAAGCATTAGAAACTCTCTACAGCAAAATCCTAAAGAGCATCTTTTAAACCCAATAAATTGTATATCTGTTTTCCATCTATAAGCCATTTGAAAACTCACAATGAAAAGCATATAGTTGATAATCCTTGATACAGATAATTAACCTTAATAATTAAGTTTATTATTCATCATATAATTACTGGGATATGTAGCAGACACTATTAAACACTAACTGGAAAATTTGGTTTCTACGTGTCTGTATTTCTTATAAGCTACCACAGCAAGTAGGAAGTATACCTCAGTATTTTAGGGGAAAAAAAAAAAGAAGACCTCAATTCAACATATTCTATATTAAAGTTGCCGAAGTGAAATTTCAGGTTGTACCATAAAAAAATCTATTAAAGAAAATGCATTTCATGAATATTAACTGAATTTAAGAAGTCTTTTTATAAATATACTCATAAACAATAATTTCCTATTGTCATTAGAGAAAAAACTGTCCTCAATTTTTTTCTTTTTTTTTCCACGAAACTTTTATTTTATAAGCATATAAGTCTCCACCTGAATTCAAGTTCTGAATCCTTTACTTATACTCTGCAGTTTGGAGGTAAATTACTAACTCTCTCGTTTTCAGTAGCTTTCAAATTTGAAAAGTAGTACTTAACTGTTGGAGTGAATGTGAGGATAAAATAATGCATATGAAATATAGCTCAGGGATACACAGTGTATTCAGTACTCAATATTTCTTACTAAAATTACTAATTCAGATTTTCTACAGATGTTCTCTTCCTGCTTTCATATCACTAGTAGCAAAAAGAAAAGTATTTGAAGTTGTTGGATTTAAAAATTATAACATGGGTTGCCACTATAAAAGCAGGGGATAAGTTTATACTTATAATATATTGCCCTATAACTTATTGCTATGTGCATTGCTTGTAAACATGTTTTATCTTCTCTGTAGAACAGTAGGCTTTGGAGAACAGAGTTAATATCACATTCAATTTATTAATTCCTGTAATATTACCATAATATTTCCCAAGAGTCAGAGTAGACCCTTGAGGAAGGTTTATAGACCAAATGCAGAACCATTGCCTCCACCTCCTATTCCGAAACATGCTTTGAAGCAAAGTGCCAACAATCTCTTATGAATATGGGCAAGTAGGCTAACTGAATGTGAAATTCGTTTACACTAGTCCAGTTGACTAGTCATCATGTCATGATAATATCTGATGTTTGTCAATATTTGGACATTGGTGTTAGATCTCATAACAGAATCAGAGAAGGTGTGACCTTGACCCAGGAATGGATCTTCTGCAACCAGATTTCCTCTCCAAGGCCAGTACTCAAAGTCTAACTTTCTGTGTCAGGCTTCATCCTTATAAAAGCGTTTTTTGTTTTTTTTTTTTTTTTTTTAAAGGAGAAAGGAAAATGTTCTTTCATCTATATAAAGTATACTCATCACTTGTCTTAAGATTGCCCCAAGACTAGGCTAGGGAAGGAAGCTGGTATGTTAAAAATACAAGGGAGAGATAAGTTATGTCTTAAATATAGTTACATAAATATATTTTAATAAATATCCAACATCCAAAAATTGGAATTTTCACAGTAAGTCTCAGATCTCTTTCGAAAAATCAGATTAAACAACTCTAGGTCCATATTCTGGCTGGCCAGTCATCAGCACTAGGCAAAGAGCAAGCTCTCTCACCCTGGCTCTGTGCACTCAAGGTCATCATTGGCCCCACTCAGCTTCTCATCCACTTCTACTCCATGCCTGTTCCCTTCAGGCACCTGATTTAAAGAATGGTCATTTATCTCTTTCATAAATATGTCAGAGTGCTTTTACTCATCTTAATCACCTTAGAACTACATTTCTGTGGCCTCTTCCTTGGAGTCTATGGGCATTCATCCCATTTCTCTAATTTTCTTAAGGCTGTGTCCCTGTTCATGGTTGTTAAGGCACTCTTATTTACCTTCTGCACTTGATCTTACTAAATAAGAAACCTTCTAAAACCTCTTTCTTTTTTTCAGCACCACTCTAACCCCCACTTCTATTCTTCCCTCTTCCGTGTTGGTCTTGTAAGCATAATCTGCTAGTGATAACAAGTCTGTCTGCATAGACAGACCTCGGAGATATGAAAGCCAGTGCCTATATTTAGCATGCACTCTAGTGAAATCAGTGAGAAGAGGAGAAAGTCATGGAACAATCAAGGCACAGCCGACTGAAGCTATTTAATTGCCTGGGAGACACAAGAGACAAGGTTAACAGGACTCCTATACATGAGGAATATCTGCAAAATGGGTAAGGGTCATGTCAAGGATGGGCTGCCTTGAGGAAAGAGAGTCAAGGTTCTAGTAAACAGATGTTTAATATTCTCCCCTCAATCTCGGGGAAGATCCTCTGAGCTAAGGGTGACTTAAGGACACAAACATAGCAATTTTGTCTTCTAGTCTTCAAATTAGTTACTCTAGACAACCAATTGTCTAGGACACCTCAATCACAAAGTGGATATATGGTGCCTACCATATTGCTTCCTGGGTGCATTCTCACAGGAAGAATCACTGCAACGCAGAGAGAAATATTGTGGTTTAAGCAGGAAATCCTATAAATTTACTTCACAAAAGTAATTGCGCCATGTGAATTTATCACTAACCTGTGACTGGATTCCTTAAAACAGCATTCTCTCTTCCCTTTGCCATGCTCTATTTTCATCATAGCACATATCATTATACACACACACACACACACACACACACACACACACACACAAAATTAGGAATTGCTTTTCTTTACCCACCATAATATAAGCTCTGAGAGAGCAGACTTTGGTGTTTTGTTCATTGCTCAGGACACTCAGTAAAATATGCTCATTTTTTTAGATAATAAGATGCATATTATAAACAATGTGTAATGTATGTTATGTAAGATGAATGTTATAAACACTATAACTTAGAAGTATAGTTTTTCTGGGTTGTTTTTAACAGCTGTATAGTTTTCTACTAGATGAATGCAGCATCTTTTATTTCACCAGTTCCTATGATAAGCCTTTAAGCTGGTTTCACATTTATGCTATTAGAATCATCTCTGTCCATTTGTCTTGGGTGACACTTGTACCAATATCTGTATGACAATGTCTAGAAGAGAACTGCTGGGTCAAAGAGTATATGCATTTTTTTAAATTTTCTAGTAGCTCTTACCAAATTATTTTGTAAAGAAGATGACCCTGGGGCACCTGGGTGGCTCAGTGGGTTAAGCCTCTGCCTTCTTCTCGGGTCATGGTCTCAGGGTCCTGCGATAGAGCCCTGCATCTGGCTCTCTGCTCAGCGGGGAGCCTACTTCTCCCACCTCTCTCTCTCTGCCTACCTCTCTGCCTACTTGTGATCTCTCTTTCTGTCAAATAAATAAATAAAATCTTAAAAAAAAAAAAAAAGAAGAAGAAGATGACCCTATTTTATTGCCACAGTAGTATGTAAGAGATCCACTTTCTCCACAACCTGGCTGACACAACCTTCATCAAACTTATTTATCTTTAGTGCTGTGAATGAAAAAATAGTGCAGTATATCATTGTTTTTTAATTACTATTTCTTTTTTTAAATTACTATTTCTTTAATTATAAACGAAACTAAGCAATTTCTCATATGATTAAAAATACATTTGTTCCTCTGCCAACTGCCTGTATTTCACATTTGATTTTTTTTGGGGGGGGTGGGTTGTGGTCCTTTACTTATCTGTTAAAGTTCTTGTTATATCAAAAGAGTTATTAGCTCTTTGTCGCTCATATGTTGCAGATATTTTCCCAAGGTGTCACTTGTTTTTGCGTAAATAATTTAATTGTTACTTACTCATACTTATCAGTCTTTTCTAGGATGACTTCTGGATTTTACTTTTTGCTTAGAAAAGGTTTCTCTACTTCTATTTTATTATTTTAAAAGCCCTGTCGTTTCTTCTAGTTTTTTATTTTTAAATTTTATTTCAGTTTTTAGAGAGAGAGAGAGAGAACATGTACAAGCTGGGGGGAGGTGGGGCAGAGGGAGAGGGAGAGGGAGAGAGACCCTCAAGCAGGCTCCACACCCAGGATGGAGCCCCACATGGAGCTGGATCTCATGACTCTCAGATCAGGACCTGAGCCAAAAACCAAGAGTAGGAAGCTTAACGGACTGAGCCACCCAGGCACCTCCCTCCAGTTATTTTTTTAATATCATTCTTTACATCTCATATTTGATCATCTTAACTTTATATGAGGATAAGAAATGAAGTAGAGATTGACTGTTATTCTGAGTGGACCAATCAGTTGTTCCCAAATCATTTGTTGAATAACCCTTCTTTTCCACTGTATTTCCATGTCTATTTTAGTATATTTCTGGACTCTATCTCCTGTTCAGTGAAACTAGAAAATTCTTAAAGCAAAATGCTCCTATCTAACTCACTTTATAGATTCAGTAGGAAAGATGTGATTTAGGTAAGTGTTTTTATTGAGATTATTGAATTAGATCAATAAGAGTCCCAAGGATACAATATTAACACCACTTATTTGTATAGTTTTCCATTTGCCAAAGCTTTCCCACAGGTATTCACCCTTTTGATGTGTATAACTGTATATGCATTTAATAGATTCTGACATCAAGCTTTTTGATTCCAAGTCTAGTGTGCCTTCCCCCACACCACCGGTAATAGCAACTCCGTAATTTAATAATAAAAAAATATTGTTACATTATATCTGTGTTTATTATAAGCTATGTGATCTCATTTTTATAGACATAAACAACTCTCAGAATTCTTAAAAGAATGAGGTAGAAAATATACAGATAAAGAAATGAGATAAATTTAATTTTATTTTTTAAACATATAATATCTTTTTATCCCCAGGGGTACAGGTCTGTGAATCGCCAGGTTTACACACTTCAGAGCACTCACCATAGCACATACCCTCCCCAATGTCCATAATCCCACCCCCCCCAACCCCCTCCCCCCATTAACCCTCAGTTTGTTTTGTGAGATTAAGACTCACTTATGGTTTGTTTCCCTCCCAATCCCATCTTGTTTCATTTATTCTTCAGAAATGAGATAAATTTAAACACATATGTGAATTCACACACTTTTATATTTCATAGATCTATCAGGAGGAGTTGCAGGAAACATAATAGACAAACCCATTCAACAAAGTTACTTTGCACTGACCACTGAACTACAACCACCCCGGTACTTTCAATGACAAGAACCTAGCAGAGTAAAAAAACAAACCAACCAAACAAAAACCCAAACACTGGAGAATACATATAAATAAAATAGAAACACATAAATATATATTTATGAATGGGGGTGTGGGGGAGTGGGCGTAATTTACTAAATCTAGGCTACCAGAGGAAATAGGCAAAAACTCACTAATTGAAGCAGAGCTTGACCAAGATGTTTATCTTTAGAGTCACCTGGGTGGCTCAGTTGGTTAAGTGTCTGCTTTTGGCTCACGTCATGATCCCAGGGTTCTGGGATGGAGTCCCGCATTCGGCTCCTTGCTTAGCAGGGAGTCTGCTTCTCCTTCTCCCTCAGTCTGCTACTCCCCCTGTGTGTGTGTGCGCTCTCTATCTCTCTCTCTCTGACAAAACAAAATTTATCTCTACTTCCTCCTGTTCTTTTCTATTCTTTTTAAAAGATTTTATGTTTTTATTTGAGAGAGAGAAAGAGCAGGGGAAGGGAGAGAAGCAGACTCCCCACTTAGCGGAGAGCCCGATGTTGGGCTTGATCCCAGGACCCTAAATCAAGACCTGAGCCGAAGGCAGCCGGTCAACCAACTGTGCCACCCGGGTGCCCATCTACTTCCTCTTGTTCTGATTCCCAATCAGAGGGAGTAACAGTGTTGTGTTTTCTGGTAAAGTACAGACCTATGCAACAATCAGCACGTTTTCTCAGACTAGAGCAACTCACCCTCAACAATGAGTGTTTGTAACTCCTAACTGGTTTCTCTAGGTGGGTGGTGAATAATAGCCTACTACAGTATAGTCACTGAGTCGTCTCAAGAGAACCCATGTATCTTGAGAAGTTGGGTCAGTCCTACTGCAGTAGGAAAGAAAAGCTTGGTTGTATGACTATTGGAAGACAGCTTTAGTGGATCTTTATGCTCTCAAAGGTTCTGATGCTCAATTAGTGAACATTCATCAACCACAAAGTACTTACGCATAATAATAAGGTGAGGAAAGAAAGAACAAAGACTATATTTTTAACATTAATCATATTCAGCCTTAAGTTAGCTTTTTATGTCTTTTGCAAACAGAATTTACAAGCATGTCGACTCAGGTATCTTAGAATATCAGAGACATTCTCCAGTTTGCAAGCACTGAGAAAAATTAGAGGAAACCTACACTTGTAAAAATATAACTAACTCTAGGGGGATTCTTTTCAAACTTCACTTTTTAAAGAAGAAACAATTTAGGAGTAATTTTTAATTTATCTACTAGGAAAACAAAATAAAAGTTTGAATTCTGACATAAATCCTTAGATCGTCTTATTCTTATCCCTCTTCCCACCACCCACGAGATTAAGGATTGTGGACTTCCTGCTGGAGGGAGTAATTGCTCAATCACTTTGGAATCCACTGGAACTCTTTGCTGTATTAGTTTGGACAGACATATACAATTGTGAAATCTTCCTTTCCTTTACTGAGAGATAGCACTAGAAGTCAGTCCCTGAGACCTTCTGCCTGATATGCTCTTATATCCAAGTTCCATATTCTCAGGACCGGAAACAGATTTCATCTTAGAAAACTAGTTTTTTCTTCCATTGATGCCTTACCATTTTTACATTAGACTCACAACATCTTATTTCAGGACTTCACATGAATATTTTCATGATATGTTTTGCATAGTGGACAAGCAGTACTTAAAATAATTAAGGTCATAGCTTTTAGAAAGAGACAAAAAGAAAGGGAAAGCCTATCAGTTAGATAATCAGAATTTGAGATCTCAGAGATCCTTAAAACCCAGTTCTCTGACGTAAAGCGAGGAAGCAGGAGGGTTTAAAATGCAGCTCCAAGTGACAGCGTCTAGACTGTGCCGCGATCCCCCAAGTCACTAGCTCCATCATTTCATAAATGTGTACTGAGCTGCCACTGTGCGTCAGACCCTTGCTAAGGGTCCTGATGCACAGGGACCTGAGTTACACCCGCAGCCCCTTAATGTTGATGCTCATTGGAATTACATCAGCCCTGTCAAATGGCAATCGTTTGCCGTTCCAGACGCACTCTTTATGACAGTGTGGACGTGATTATCCTGTAATTGACTAAAAACAGACCTTAAACTTACTTGAACGTATTTGCAAAGTCAATGTATGAAGCACAGAAAAAACTCGTGTCATTTTTCTGTCAAAAAAACTTTGCTTGGAGTCAATCTTTACTTCCTCCCTGATGCGGGGCAAAAACTCCTCCTACCACTCCCAAGAAGCAAGAAAAAAAAATTTTTTTTTTCTTTTCAACTTGTTAGAGTGTTTAGCACCTTTTAGACAGAAGTCCGGGAGCCTCCCGCAGCAGGCTGCGACCACAGAGCTTCCGCCAGTGAGCCCCGCCCTGCCTTTCCCCGCCCCGCCCCCACCGATAGCGCAAGGCCCCGCCCCCACCGGCCTCTGGGCGGGGACCCCAGGCGTCGCGCCAGATTCTGACTGGGCTGACTGCCGGTTCGGCGGAGCGGTTGTCTCAGCGCCCAAGTCACACCCGTCTAGGGCCGGGAACTAAAGCCCCAGCCCACGTGGCGGCGGCTGGAGAACTCCCGCGCAGCGACGAGCGCCCGGCGCGGTTCCTATCTCCGCGCCTGCTGAGAGAGTGGGGGTCGGTCCGAAAACCCAGCCGCTTTAAAGGGCTAGTTTCTCCCCTACCCTTCCAACCTACCACGCCGCTTTAGTCGCGTTTGTTGTCACTTATTAAAATATATCTTAAAACAAGACTCGAAATTCAGCCTCAAACTTCAAAACGCACCCTGCCGGTCCTCTCCTGTCTGTCGGCGTCCATCAGCCCCATCTCCGCTCCTTCCTTACTCCGACTTCCTCCCCTATACCTTTCTTTACCCTTCCCTTCTCTTCTTTTTCCTCCCGGCGCACTCCTTCCCCTAAATTTCCATACTTGATGTGTGTCTTGAAATTGATTAACTTTAAACTTTGGATTAGGGGCCTTTCTTTTGCCATATCCTGGGGCGGGCCCTAGTATCGGGTTCAAGTGGTCAAGGGCCTTAGTAAAGTTTCCAAAAGTAAAGCATTCTGTATTATATTTCTTAAAGTGATGCCTAAGATAGAACATCAAGCCTTCCAAAACTTGGATCCGCCCCTGGCCCTGTGCGTTCCTCGACCAAGCACATCCCCAAGGACTCGCGAGCAGGCGCTTCTACACTTTGCAAAGACAAGGTCTCCTTTCAGGGTCCTCCAAATCCCTAGATTTACGTCGCAGAGTCTAAAATAGAAAACTAACGACTAAAGGTTCTTCACCCTTGAATGTATAGCTGTAAGGTGGCTCTCTTCGTTTTTGGGGGGGTGGGGCTCGGTTTTCTCCACCTGTGCTGCATTTCTCCATCAGGGGGCGCCCACAGCCGCCACAAAACACCCTATTCCTAGACATCTGGGTTCTGCAAGCCCTAAGCACGCCTACTGGGGGCAGATCCGAGGGAGCTCACTGCCTCTCTCGCTCCTCCCTCCTAGCCTGCCTCCGCGGACCCGGGAGGCAGGGATTTCACACTAGCCATTCATTTGTCAGCCGTGGGGGAGGGGACTCAGGAGAGAGAGACACTGAGAAGAGGCTGGGAGAGGGGAAGGGAGGCACAGAAGATGGAGACAGAAAAGGGAGACACAAAGATGAGAAACGGGACACAGCGAGACTGTCTTTCAGTCTGTGTGTGTGCGCACGGTGGGACAGATCTCCAGGCGTTGCGTAGATTTCTCCCCCCTCCCGCAGCATCTCCCGGGGACAAGCAGGACTTGCTGGGGCGCAGCTGGATCGGAAAGCAAATAGTTTAAGCTATGACACTGTATTTCTAACCCGCTCTGCGAAGCCTAACACACAGACCGCTCCACGCCCAGTGACACAGACAGCATGCCGGGACAACCCTGTGGCCCCCAAATCCGCATGCACTGGGGATGTCGCCCCGCGGCGCCCACACTTCTGTAGGGTGGTGGGACGCTCCAGCCTAGGGCGTCCCCCAGCGCTCCCGACACATGCTCTCCCTGGCTGGGGGACTAGCCAGTAAAGTTGCACAACTACAGCGAAGAGCTGGGAGGGGGTGGGGAGATGGCAGGAAAAGAAGGGGTTGTAGTCGGGGCGAAAAGGCTGGTCCTAGAGGCCCCAGATTCGGGTCCCCGCGCCACCTTTGTCTGGAGAGCGCTCTGAGCGCTGGTTTGCTCGTTGATACCAGAATGGAAGCCTCCACTTCGCTCTTCTGGGTGAGATAAAATTCTTGCACATCGCTGATGGTTCAAGGCAAGCTTTTCCCGCCCAGGCTCTTCCCAGACCGCCGCGGCACTCCAACAACCCCGCCCCCATCCCCTGCTCCTTCCCGGCCGGCCCCTGTGCTCCGCGCGCAGGACAAAAGAACCCAGGGGCACCAGGGAGGGCCTTGACAGACCCCAAGTCTCCAAAGAGACGCAGCCGGGGGACCCCGCACATCCTCCGGCCGTACCTCTTTCCAGACTGCTTGCGGACAGAGAGGGTCACGTCCGCCCAGGTCCCGGGCTGCTGTGTCGCCGGATCGTCCTGTCAGGAGCTGCCCTGGAGCAGCATTCCAGGAACGCCGGGCACTGACCACACACCAGGGTCCCGGGAGCCAGGTGGCCCGCACCAAGGCGGCTTCGGGGACTTGCAAGTGGACAAGTCTCGGGAGTCCCCATTCAAACTTTTGCCTCCAGCAGGTTAACAAAAAAGCTCAAGGTGCCAGCGGTCCCTCCAGCTCTCTAGCACAAGACCCCAAGACTTTTCTAAGGGTTCTCTACAATTCTCTTCCCTCCCTTCCCCCAATTCCGTTAGTCCTTCTACCCCCACCCAATTCCGGGCTTCTTTTGTCTGGATCTTTTTCATCACCACGGTCCTTCGGTATTCCTCTCCCCAGACGTCCTTCTGAAAGTTACCTGCATTTTTAAAGTGCATATATTTTCTTAACTTCGCCTTACAGCTAGATCTTTTTGCCTTAATTAAAGCCTTCTACCAATTACAATGTACTTCGTTTTTCTAAGCTTGCTCGTTTTTGTTGTTTTTTTTTTCCCCTATTTTTTTTTTAAGGGGGAACAAAAGAAACGTGATTACCTTGAAAGGCGGCTTATTGCAGTTTGGGGGAAAAATCACCGCAGCGCTGCGCGAATGGGCTCGGTGTTGCCGGGGCGGGTCACATAGGAAGCTCGGTGGCCTGGGGAAGGGTACGGAGGGTGCGGGACGGTGCTGAAGGATGCAGGAGGATGCGGGGCTGGCCGCAGATCCCGGTCCCAGCGCCTGTCCACAGCACCTAGTGTTCGCGGCTGTTGCTCCCGCCCGCCTGGAGTTCTTCCCCAGAAAGGCTCGGGGCAGCTCGCCTGCAAGTTCAAATGCGGGTTGTGACACCCATCATCATTATATCACTGTACCGTCAGCACCGAGGAGGAGACTCAGCGAGGAGGAGGAGGAGGAAGAGGAGGAGGGTTCATTCACAGGCTCCTGAAGCGCTCGGCAGCTTCAGCCACTCCTAAAAGCCAAGGCTTGGAAAGCAGGCAGAGGGGCGGAAAGGCAGCTCCCCGCGCCTGCGGTAGGGACCGCCTGCCTCCCTCCTCAGGCACTCCCACCTCTCGGCGTTTCTTCCTGACAAGAAGTACCAATCGGCTTGGGGACAGCAGCGCTCCCCATTCAGCGACTCACTAAGTAACATCGCGCTGTGCGCACGGAAACCACTGCCCTCCCACCCCACCCCACCCCCACTTCCCCGCCCCCTGTGCTGCCAGTTCTGGGATTCGGGAAAGGAGCCCCCAGGCTCTTGTAGGGCAGGCCAACACTAGACGACTGAGCCCCCTCAGCTCTTGGGAGCGAATGAAACTCTGTAAAATCAGGAGAGAACTTGGTTACAGCGTGTTTATGCGGCCACAGAACCAGCCTGTCCCATCTGAGGGAAGTGTCAGGCTTGCGCCGCCTGCCAACCTGAAAGAGACACTGAGAAAAGGAGATCCTTCTAAGACCTTGAGAGAAAGTGTAAGAACTGCCTTACCCCCGGAACTGCCCAAAGCGGAGCCCAACGTCATAGCGCAATTTGCAAAGACCCTGGTAATAAAGGCTTGAACAGGAAATTCCCCCAAGCAAATCCCCTGTTGGATTTAAACATTCTCTAATTCTGCCACAAACGTACAGAAGTCTAGATTTTGCTTTCTTCCTTCTTTCTTTCCCTCAGTTTTTCAAAGTGTCCCTTATGGTAGAATATTTAATAATTTTTCTGAGTAACAGAGACTCCTTGGATGTACCAATCCTCTTCTTTGTGGTCAGGAAATGGGACCACAGTCTTTCTTGAGTTTTTGTGATTTTTGTTTTCAGCCAGGCTGACCAACTATGTAAACAACATCAACACAAGGAAGAGTCCCCTGCATTGTGTTACAAAAGGTTTCCTATAGGACCTTAGAGAGCAAAGGGTCAACCAGTTAACACAAAGGATTTCTGCCTCTTAGAAGAGAGGGACTTTGTATTTTCCTTTTCTTTGAAGTCAAGTATGAGTTTATACAATGGGAACAAAATAAGTCCAAGGTGCACATCAGTTTCAACATGGGGGATACTGGAGTGGACAGCAAATTTTTCTTTCTACACAAACATGGAAGTATCCTCATGGTTTTCCTCTCTGAAGTCTCTACTTAGAAAATTCTATCAAATACACAGTGATGATTAAAGAAAAAAGTCCAGTTCCACTCTGAATTTCTTTGAGTGAGTTGGCCTTAGATTCATACGTTAAAACTGGTAGCAGCTTAGACTTCTGTGCACGCACATTTATAATGTTTCTTTTCTAAGTTTCTTTCACAAGTTGTATGCATTTTTCATGATGCTAGATTTTAAGTGGTAAATAGGTAGAAGTGTTGTTGGGAGAATTTCTGTCCTCAAAATGTGTGTTTTCCATTTCTTTTTACGCATTTATTTATCAGCTCACTACAGTGAGTAAAATAACTATTAATTGCAGGATTTAGGAATCAATTTTTTTGTTTGTTTTACAATGATTTGTTTATTCTTACTATTGTTATTATACCACCATTCTCAATATTGAAGTTCTATTTCATTAAATATTTAGAATAACAGAGTCACAGAACAGAATAAGATTTCAACCTTTATATTTAGCAGATGAGCAAACTAAAGCTCAGAAAGTGATTTTTCCTAAAGTCACACAATTAATAGCAGAGCTGTTACCAGAACACAACTCTTGACTCCAGGTCCAGTGGTCTTTCCAGCACTCCTCATAGTGACTTTATAATCCAGATCACTTCATTCAAAAAGGGAGAAAAATCCTTATTGAAATTTACACTCCAGGCATTAGGATAGACCGTTCTCTGAAATACCTCAAAGTATGTATTACTGTTCTCATTCTTAAATTTGAGTAAACCTAGTTGAATTCCAAAGAGTTTAAATGTCTCTCCTGTGGGCCACTTTCTAAGTGGTACATCTGCCAATCTGAAAAGCTTATTATCTTTCCATTACACAGCTCTCCCTTCATAATACAGTTAAGTAAAGCATTTCTGTAAAGGAGACCTAAGGCAGAAGAAAGCAACTAATAGCAGATTAATATCTATTTTTAAGGAAATGTTAATATTTAATAGTCCCTGTAGATAATGCCAACTTTACATGTTGAAACATGATGAAAAATAAGGGTCAGAGACTACTTACAACCTGAGATAGTTTCCTTTATCTTGCCAAATGCGTTTCTCTAGCCCTTTAATGTTTATAGTTTCTTATAATGTCCACGGACATGACAACTCTTGACAGAGCAGTTCTATAGGGCAAAAGCACTTTCTCAGGAAGAGTTCTCTTGTGAGAACATGGACAATTTTGAACAACTTTATACTGCATGCCTTTTCTTTGCTTTGGCTTATAACATTATTTAGAAAATTAAACACTTCTGCAGATTGTCCAATAACTAAAATGAAATGACATTCCCAATATCAGCTTGCTTTCTCTAAAGCAGATTTTCCTCTCTAGTTACCTATAATAGGGAATAAAAAGGAAAGAATAAAGGTACATTCAGAGTAGACTCTACCTATGTATTATTTCTATCTAATTGTCCTTGAGGGCTTCTCCCTCTCTCTGTGTCTCCCTCCCTCTCTCTTTCTCCTACTCTCTCACTCCCTCCTTCTCTCTCTCCCTGTCTCTTTATGAAGACAAAGTGAATGACAGAGCATTATTTCTGATTCTCCCATGTTTGAAAAATTATCACAAGTTTTTGAATGGAAAAATATATTTTTTATCTTCTATAACCAAAACAACTTTGCCCATTACACTCAAGTCTGAACAAACAGTAATTAAAATCTCATTCTATGTGTCCCCCTTTATGTAAACTCCATCGTCCCAGGTATCAATAAAGCAAGATCTTCATTCCTAGTGCTGGTGTCTACAAGAAACCAGAAGCCAGAAGCTGCGTGCCTTGCTTCGTTGACTTGATCTTGTCTTCAGGAACTTGGCAGGAGTCAGGGGCAGTCAGCCAATGACTGGACAAGAAAGGTGTAGCTGGCAGGTAGGTGTCCAGGGAATTTCATTATCTTCATCTGAACCTCCTTCTGAGCTTTAGGATCACATTTCAAGTCTTCTCCTTTTTTAAGTATTCCTAGACGTGGTATCATCTTTTGCTGCCCTAAGGTTCCAGTCCCACCCACATTCAGAAAACAGGTTCGCATTTCAAGTCCCTGATCTGACTGATCCTAGATACAATGAAGCAAATATCCTCTGTGGATGGTGAAAAAAACATGTCATTAAAAAAATGTACCTTTAATTAATTCCACAGTGCCTAGAAAAAGAAAGCAAACTTCTAAAATCGCTTCATTGATTTTTTCTTCTTTTTTTTTTCTTTTCATTTCTCTTCTTTTTCTTTTTTACATGTTAGGGAGAGATATTTTATCCAACATTTTAAACCCTCTTTGTTTTCTAGGAAATGCAGAAATAATATGCAGTCTTTGTTGCCTTCCTTAAAAAATAAAGGAAACTCTAAAAAAGGCAAAGTGAAGGTGACAATCTCATTATTCTTTATCCTGGCATATATAAATTACTCAGAGAAATTAAACACAGACAAATATCTTCAGAAAGCCATGAAAAAGTTGATTTTTCCAGAGTGAGACTTTGCTCCCCAATCCCCAAATCAGAATGTTACAGTAAAATGTTTCTTTCAATAAAAGTCTTTTTTTTTCTTCTTTGCTGTAAATGTCCTATTCGTGGTTGGGCAGATTATTCCAGAACTTAACTGGAAGGCCATCTACATCACGACGGAACTATGCAAGGGAAAGCCAAGTTCCAACATGGAGTGATGGGAAAGGCTGGGCTGCCCAGAGGAGATGACTTCATTAGGGAGAAGAGAGGTTCTCTGAGTCGGTCCACACGGCAGCCAAATGGCTCAGCACATCTGCACCCGCCCCCGGGAAAGCTGTCTGGAGCAGAGTATCAAAAATGCCATCATTTTTATAAAGAAAAAGTTCAAGCCATAAATGAAGCAGTTCAACTGAATTGAACTGAGACAGTGTCGACCTTACTCCCCTCCTCAGTCACTTTCTCAAACTCTTTTCTTCCCCTCCCACAGCCCGAGAAATATAGGTCACTTTTTACAAAGCATTTGTCTCACTGAACCAAGATGAACTGAAGGATTTGGTTTCTGAACACAAGGAAGTGGTAGAGATCTTATAATCTTTGCAGTAGGGCAGAGAAAGACGCAGAGGTTTTCTTAAGAGGCAAAACTTTTGCAGTTACTATTTATTTTCAGCAAGTACCAGCTTCCATGTATTTAATCAGAGTACAATGGGACCCTGAGACAAGAAATTTGATGAAAGCACTATGGATGGCACCAAAAGCCACCCCAGCATCATTAATGTCTCGGGTGAGCAAAGGTGCGAAGCAAGACAGCAAACAAAGGAAGTTCTACATAGTGAGAACTTCAGTATAGCTATCAGAACAAGACACAGAAGTAACAGGCAGGCATTCCATTTTAGTTTTTTCAGCAAAAAGAACTGCAGGACAAGTTGAACGCCAGGGACTTTAGGCTTTTGTCAAAAAATATCCCATTTTAACCCTGCAATTCAAAGGACATTAAATATTTGCGATAGCTCATCAAGAAAAAAGAAGAGAAGAATATCTATAAGACTCAGCAAATACTTATCACAAACAGACTGCCCTCAATTTCATTTCTATTTTCTTTGTTTAACCCCGCAAGCATTTACTGAGCACTGTTAATGTGTACTGTTTTAGACCTCAGGCATTCAAGCATTATTCAAAAGTTAAGAATTGCTCCTCAGCCTAAAGAAGTTTATAATCTCTATAGGAAAAAGTAACTTATTGGAGTGGCCAAGGTTATTATTTATCTATGTAATGACTAATGAATTTAAAGGGAAAAAAAGCATTTGTGTGTGTGTGTGTGTACATTGGCTGATCTAATCAGCCACCTTTTAAGAACATGTCACTGATTACAAACAGATCAGGGGAGAATGACAGCTCAACAAATCTCCTTTACTGGAAAATCACTTGCATGCATAGTCTACTGACATTGAGTCCAGGCATTAATCTTATTATGCATGAAGAAATTGTGTTTCTTGTTTTTCCACAATAAAAATAGTTCATTATATGTCATGAACTCAGGGTTCATTTTAAGTTTCTGAAGGTCTTCTGAAGTTGATAAATCAAACTGAAGTTGAAAGTAGAAGGAAACCATTAAATGTCATCCTAACAAGAACAGAAGGTCAGGGAAATTGATCACTCCAAGGACACTAGGGTCTCTGGCTGATGGACATGGGCATCAAAATGTAGGCGTTAGAAAACGAGAGAAAAGAATAGGCACTAAAAATTCTTCTTCTTAGTCATCACAAAGCTGAAATAATTTGATTTTAAATATTGTATTGAATTCACAGTCTCCCCTCAAAAGTGCAGTTGACAATGTGTTATAGCCCTTCCCATCCCCATTTCTGCAACTCTCTTGGGAACTTTTGTTTCTTTCTCTTTGGTCATAGCTACCTGTGACTGCCTCCTCCCCCCATATCATTTCACACAGTATCTCTCTCCAGCTTTATTGAGATATAAATCACATATAGCATTATGTAAGTTGAAGGTGTACAATGTGATGACTTGATACATGTAAATACTGTGAAATCTTTAACCCAGTAAGGTTGGTTAACACATCTTTTACTTCTATAATTATCATTTTGTTGCTGTTGTTTCAGTGAGAACATTACAGCTCTATTCCCACAGTGACTTTCAAGTATACAATACAGTATTGTTAATTACAGTCACTGTGCTGTGCATTAGGTCTCCAGAACTTACTCATTTTATAATTAAAAGTTTGTAGTCTTTGGCCAACATCTCTCCGTTTCCCCTAGACCACCATTTTACTCTCAACATGATGAAAGCCTGGCCATATATGACAAACCCACAGCTAACATTCCATTCCATGATGAAAGGTAGAAAGCTTTTTCTCTAATATCAGGTGTCCACTCTTACCACTCTTATTCAACGCGGTACTGGATATCTATCCAGAGCAATTAGTCAAGAAAAAGAAATTAAAAGGCATCCAAATCAGAAAGGGAGAAGAAAAATTGTCCCTGTCTGTGGATGACATGATCTTATATATAGAAAATCCTAAATATTTCACCAAGAAACTGTCAGACCGAATAAAGGAATACCGTAAAGTTTCAGTAAAAATCAACATACAAAAATCAGTTGCATATTTATATTATATAGTAACAACCATCTGAAAAAGAAATAAAACAATCCCATGTAAACAGTAGCACCAAAAACAATAAAATACTTAGGTATAAATTTAACCAAGGAAGTGAAAGAACTATATGCTGAAAACTATAAGACATTGAGGAAAAAAAGTTGAAGATGACACAAATCAATGGGAAGATATCCCAGAAAAGTTAATATTTTGAAAATGTCCCTAATACCCAAAGCTATTTATAGATTCCATGTAATCCCTATCAAAATTCCAATGAAATTTGGAAGGAGAAATTTTCCAAAGAAATTTAAAAGGAGAAACAAAAAAGCATTCTATCTATCTTAGTTTGGGTTCCCACAGAGGCAAGCCCTGAGACCAGGATTCAAATGCGAGCAATTCATTTAGGAGGCAAGACCAAGAAACATCTGTAGAGAAGAAGGCAGGAGACAGGGAAGGGAAGGAGGCTAGTGGAGGGTGCATTTCAAGCAGGCTGTCACCATAGGCAACTGGAGCTCATTCCCACTGGGGGCTGCTGAGAAAGAGTAGAGAAGGTGAACCACAGAGGTATCCCTTCTGGGTTATTTACAGGTTGAAGGCTTTTCTAAGGGGTGTTAATCTTCTGCCCCTTGGGTATATGTGCCTGCACACTGGGCTCTGGCGGCCAGAGAAGGCTTCCCAGGCTAAAAGATCCAGGGGTTGTGATGGGAAACTGGGCCAGCCTGCAGGAAATGATAAAGGTGAGGGGATGCCAGGTGGGATACCAATCACATATGCTATAATTCTCAAAACTCTATAATCACCACTTGGCTGGCTAGAAAGGCAGGACTGGCAACAACAGGTTTCCTGCTTTGGTTCAGGGCAAGATGAGGCTACAGGTTTTAAGGTATCAAGGAGGAGTGTGAATCTAGCCACGGCTCCTTCTGGGGAGGCCATGCTCCCCCCATGCCGGGATCACATCAGAGCTACTTGGTCACACAAGAGCTGCCTCATTAGCGGGATCCCTAGTCTAAATCTCAGCGCCTCTTCTTCCTCTGACCGATCTAGTTCGTAAATTCACCTCACGTGGAGTTCCTCTTACTTTCCACATGTCATCACTGACAGAAGCTGTGTGAGAATAGGGCCTTTATATGTCCGGTTCACATTCTCACACAGCTCCTTAGCACAGTGCCTGGCCCATAGGAGGTGATCGATAGATATGTTAATAGATGTAGAATGAATATATTTGTTGATTATGTTTTATATCCTAAAGACTATCATTAATGAATAGAAATTGAAACAGGAATAACTCATACTCTCTGTCTCAAGAAACAGCGAAAACTCAAATGCTTCTACAAAGGCCATGAGGACACCACTAAAGAGTGAAGTAGGCGGAGAAGTAAATGAGAGAGAACAGTAAGAAGTTTGGAAGCAAGAGAGCCTAGTCATTCGGAACGTGGGACAGTTGGTCCAGTGCTTCCTGTTCTTAAAACATTCAACAGGCCATGCAAAATGGTCTGTGGACTGATTCCCATCGGAAGGATCCTAAGATTCTGACCATAGGTTTAAACGATCCAAGGGAAGGCTGGTGGGAATCTAGTGGAGGGTAAGACTCATTTTATTCCCTTTATCTATGCTCTCCTTTTCTTCTTTTGCTTACCCTACCCATACCCCACAACAGTAAACACTCTTATGAATTCCCAAGAGGCCTGTATGCTGTACAGAGGCTTAGGAAGGGGAGAAAGCAATGGCAGGGAGATTTCAAGGAAGAAAGGGGACCAATACACAAGGATTTCTGAAGAATCAAAGAAGGCTGAAACCAAAATGTAGCAGGCAGGGAAGATGCTGCCTCCCTACCAGCCAGCTACCTCTCTTGGGAACACCTATCCTTACTATGTTCGACCGGTGCCCATTACTCCACCTGAGCTCCTGTTCTAGGGGCCAAGAAAGTCCCTCTTCCCCTTGTAGTCGAGGGATCCAAATACCCAGCAACCCAAGTGGTAACAATGCATCTTCCTAAGTGGGTCTTAACCAAGAACATGGTTAATCTGCACTCTTCAATGTACATTCTTGACTTTTTATCTTTGAGGTGATGTATGGTGAGGACGAAAAGCACGATTTTACACTATTCACAAATAAAGACTGGCCCATGAAGCTATAAACAAAATAGGAAAGAATACCTCCTGTGACAAAGACATGTGCATTTTGGAGGGGGAAGTAGTGGGGAAGCAGATATCAAGAGAGTGAGGAAGAAGATGGAATCTGGATTATAACTGGGAATGATTTCCTAAAATGACCCAGTGATGCCTAAAAGAAATGGCAGATCCGGATGGGAAATGGAAGCTGAGGGAGGGCAGTGTTAACCTGGGAACAGACGGATAGCTGATGCCTACGAAACAGTGGGAATGGGGGTAGCAAAAAGCAAAGGTGAATGAAAAATTCGGTTGCCTGAAAGCAAGCTATTTGGTAGCTTCCAGGTTAAAAAATAACCACCGAATATTATTGTTTTTGTTCCCAATCACTGTCCAAAGTGCTGTGTTAAATGTTCCCTTCCCATTAAGAGTAAGGTTCCATAACTCTCTGTACACTTTTCATTAACATATGCTTATTTTTACATAGTTGAAAATACGAATCTCATAGACTAATTAAGGTTCTCCTTCCTCCAAAGCTTCTCTGCCTATGGCTCAAGCGATATGAACCAGGGAAGGAGGGTGTCTATGTTTTCACTCTTCCTACCCCTCCCTGACTCTGGCATGGGGCAGGGCCAGGAGGGCTACTCTGGGACCTCTGTACTTGCTCTCTTCTAGGCTTCAGCATTCCTGCTACAAAGAGGCGGAAGTGAGGGGGAAGGAAAGGGACAAGACCCTCTTCTTTATGGGCTGCTGTTAGAATCCTCTTTGGGATAATTAAAGCTTCCTGGACAACAGCGACTGGCAGCTGATGCCCTCCATGGGTCAGGTGTCCCAATGCTGCCCACCTAGAAGTCAAGTGTGCGCTTTCCAGGAGTCTTTAAAGGACATCCTGCAGTGCAGTCTCCTGCCCTAGGAGGTGCACTTGTGCTTCTCTCACCCTCAACTCAGTCTCAGTTGATACACCCCACACCCCCTGCTGTTGTTCCCCAAGTCTGACAGGTGACCCTTGGGACACCAGCGAGGCAGCTCTAGTGCAGCTACTTCCTGCCCATCACTTAGCTCATTAAGAAAAAGACCCAAATTCTAGTCTTCGCCAGACCAAATAGTGAGAGTGCAGGCTCCCCGTGCCCTCTCTCCTTCCAATCACTTCCCACCAAATACCTTCACTCCTATATGGTAGGCACAAGGATGAACAACAAAGTCCCCTTCTGAGTACATACACTGAGCTCCACTTCTTAGAAACATCCTCAATTTCTGTGACTTCTCTTGGAGTCTCCCCTTCACCTCTCCTTTGAGGAGAAGAGAGAAAATGGACAGTACTCACCACAAAAAAATACTGGCATATAGTTTGGTGGACGGTAGCGCAGGAGATATTGGTGAGGAGTAAAGCAGGTTGTCAGGTTGTCTAGAAATGCAGCAAGATGTATCTTGGTGAAAACAGATTTGTCCAGCAAGAAAGATATTACAAAAACCTTTCCTCCAGTCTCCTCTGCCATAGCCCTTTGACTTTCTATCTGTTCCTTTATGGAACTGTAGGTGTGCATGTACTTCATATCGTAGACCTTCATGTCTCATTTGAATGAAAAGTCTCCAGGCATTCCAGTGATATGGCAATTCCATACCAAATTCCAGGATTTCCTCTGATAAATAGCATTTTGGTAACTCCATGAAGGGAGAAGAGATCTGGCTATGGTTCAGCAGTAAGGGAAGAGAAACACTGTCAAGCCTTGGAAAGTTCTAAATAGGAAGGTCAGGGGTTTGGTATAGGGAAGCAACGGGAAGGAAGTAGTAATCTGAGCACAGACTCCAGCAAGGTAAACAGGTTCCCGACATGTCTGGCAGTTCTTGATCTGGTTTCAGATGGAGGAATTTAATAAGCTTTAAGGTCTTAAAACCTGAGTGACAAACAGAATACAAAACAGTGGCAGAGTGGGAAGCCTTGTAGAATTGAAGTCATAGGAGGGGGGAACAAATCTCAGCTCGACTACTTGCCAGTTTCATGAATTTGAGCAAGCCCACCAACCTGTTTCCTCACTGGCAAAACGGTGGTAACAATACCTACACAATAGAGTTAACAAGACTTGACCCACCTAACAAATTGGCCAGGGCCACTGTGCATTGCTCTTCAATCTTTGCACTAAATAAGTGTCCAGCCAAGCAAATGAGCAGAGGCTGAAACAGCATCCAAGCTCTGCTAGTCACGCCATTGACCCAGCAAAGGTCTATAATCGACAGGAGCAAGGGGCAGATTTTTTTCCACGTCTGACACAACCTGCCAAGACTTTTACCAAGGGACTCTATTTTCCCACAGCTGGCCCCTCTTTGTAATTTTCATAATGCCTGCAAACTTGGGGATAGCCATTAGACGAACAAATAAATGGAATGTGGTGTCTTGTTACTGGGGCATGGCTTCGGCTAATCTTCCTACCGAAGACTGCTCTCAATCAATTCACAAGAGCCAGCTCCAAGTGAATGCACTGGTTCAAGTCAAGGACCATCTACAACTAGATCAGCATTTTTCAGTGTATATCTTGTGCCACTATAGAAAACAATCTGTATTTTACAGTTCTGACACCAACGTTACAAGCAATAGAAGAAAAATTTTAAAAATGGGACTTCCTCACAATTGAAAACTTGCACGGTGTCAAAGCATCCCATCCAGAAAGTGAAAAGACAATGCACAAAATAGGACACAGTTTTTGCAAATCACAGATCTGGGAAGGAACTTTTATCTAGAAGATGAGGAAATTTTACAACTCAATAATAAAAAGGCAACCTATTTTTTAAAAAATGATCAAAGTTTGTGAAGAAGATAACTTTCTCCAAAGAAGATAAACAAATAATCTCATAAAAACTCATAAAAGTTAAACTCATAACTCATAAAAGATAAACTCATGAAAGATGCTCAATACCATTAGCCATCTGGAAAACACAATTCAAAACCATAATGAGATTCTACTTTGCAGCCACTAGAGAGCTAGAATCAAAATGTCAGATTATAACAAGTGTTGTTGAGAATATGCAGAATTTAGAACCCTGCTCACTGTTGGTGGGAATGTAAGATGGTAATGCTACTTTGGAAAGCGGTCTGGTAGTTTCTTCAGAAGTTACTCATTTACCCTAGCAATTGCACTCCTAGGTATATATCTGAGAGAAACGAAAACATATGTCAACAAAAAAAATCTGCTTACAAATGGTCATAGTATCATTGTTCCAAGAATGGGAACAACCTCTATGTCTATAAACTGATGAATGAATAAATAAAATATGGTATATCCATGCAAGGGAATATTATTCAGCAATAAAAAAAGAGTGAAGAACTGAGACATGCTATAAATTGATGGACCTTGAAAACACTATACTAGGGGGACAAAAGCCAGACACATAAGACCACATATTATAGGATTCCACTCATATGAAATGTCCAGAACAGGCAAACCTATAGAGACAGACAGTAGATTAATAGGGCTACCTAGGGCTGAGCAGTATGGGGAAATGGGGTTGACTGTTAGTGGGCGTGATGTTTCTTTTTGTGGTAATGAAAATGCTCTGGATTATGTTAGTGCTGATAGATGCATAACTCTGTAAATATAATGAAAGGCATTTATTTGTACATTTTAAATGTGAATTGTGTGGTATACAAATTATATCTCAAAGGTGTTACCGAAGAAATGTAAAGGTATCTTTAAAAATCTTACTTGGGACGCTCGTAAAAATGCAGGAGTCTGAGCCCTTCTCCAGACTTCCTAAATTAGAATTTCTGTGAGTGAAACCCAGAAATGTGTAATATAAACAAGTACACTGAATCATTCTTTTATGCCATAAGTTTGTCAACCACACGACCAGTTTGTCATAAGAAGTAATTGTATTATATTTTTTGTTATAGCATTTGCTGGGAGATTTTTCCTTGTAATAAGTGTGGCATTTGAAGTCCAACAGTTGACAAATAGTTTGGATAAAAACAAACAAACAAAAACCTTTTTTTCCCACGTGAGCAGTTAAAGGCAACAAATTGGAAGAGTCTATCTTTCTACTTTTCTTACTCATGTGCTCAATGATAAAAGTTAAAGGTAGTAAAAAAAAGAAAAAAAAAACAAGTAAAATTTCAGTAATTCGTGATAAAAATTTCCATCATCATCACCATCAACCAAAATAAAGACAAGACGACACTGGAAAGTTTCTAAAGCTTAGGGGATCCAGTTTCTACTTTCCCCTTCACCACCAACCACTGGGATGAGATTTCATCTTTCCCATTTCCAACTATGGCCATTCCTTTTACAGTGTTTACTAAATCAGAATAAAAGTTTGAGGTGAAAGTTGTTAATGTCAACTGCATGACACAATGTTAAAAATTAAAAATTTTCCTATTAAAGATTTTTTCACTCTTGGATTGCATATCTGCCCTTCTATTTCTACAGAATGTTAGTATTTACAAAGTTACAAAGTTAGTATTCACTAGTCACTTAATGTTTGAACAATCCCTGAGTAGTGTATGTGGAAGATAATAAGAGGTGTGATGGCAGAGACATCTAGTTGTTCCCTAAGTTGAAAATGTACCCATAATTTGTTTTTATTAGATTTGGTAAGACACCAATATTATCATGAAGGAAGAAGTATGCACACACAGATCTCTAGAAATAAGACACATTGCATGCCACAGAGTGTCATATGGAGAAGGACCAGGGATGGTCAGGAGTCAGACAAGGGGTGAAAGCAGAGCATGGCCCAGAGCCTTTATTATTAGTTTTATTTTATTTTATTTATTATTTAGTGTATGGTAAGTAATAGGTAAGAAAGGGTAGGTACACTGAGTAACTTTAGGTTTGGATAGTTTGAATAGTTTTGGCAGGCTCTGGGCTAGTGAGATGATCCCTAGTGGTCTAGTACCTGGCCTTGGGGAGATACAGGGTTGGTATTGGCTTGATGTGTGTTTGATAAAGGGGCTGGTTGGGGTTGTGGACTCTGGATTGGTTGGTTTGTATCTGGAAGGCATACTCCCAGGAGAATTGTTTACCATCTCTAGGAATTAGCTAGCTCTAGGAGGGGCAGTCTCTCCATGAGGAAGGCTCCAAATGCCAGTGCATCAAGAATACAGAAAATAAGTAAATAAAGTCAATATATTCCCCCCAACTAATTGTCTGCTCAACAGGTCACACCTCTTTCATAGTATCCTTGAATCATCACTCCCGGGAAAATGGCAACATTTCCCAGCTTCTCTTGCAGCCAGGAAGGACCATATGACTGAATTTTGGCTAATAGGACGGGAGAGGAAATGACGTGAGCAACTTCTATGACATGTCATTCAAGGAAGGCAACACGGTCCCTCTTCCTCACTTCCTTCATTCTGCTGCCTAAAATGTTGATGTCCCCGTTCAATTTCTTGGATCATGTGTACAAAGACAACAGCCTAGGGATGGCAAAAGGGCAAGAGAGAAGGAGCCTGGGTCCTTGGCCTGTGAATTTGCCATACCAGTGTTGACGGAGCTTACATTAATTAATCAGATTGTTCCATGAGAAAGAAATAAACTTGCAGCTCACCAAGTCACTCTAATTTTGAGCCTCTGTTAGAAAGATTAAACCTATATTGTAATGGACAGAGGTGAGCTACTGTGTATAGCTGTGCAAGCATCTTTCCCACCACACAGTGTACAGCCTCTGTTCTGTACATGGCAGCCATGAATACAGTCCCATTGCTCAGATAAGGAAAGAAAGTCTCATGGAGGTTAGGCCATACCTTTAGTAAATCCTAGACCCAAAGCTCTGCAAGGATTATAGAACCTAAAAGGATAATATGCTAGTTCCACTATAAAATGAAATACAGTAATATGTCAACATTCTTAGGCAAAAGATAAAAATATGATAAGCATCAGAATTCAATATTTCTTATTTTAGAAATGAAAGTAAGAATTTTAAACAAAAATAGAGTTGGAGACAATTCTCCTGCTGAATGTTGTTCAACATGCTCGGAGGAACAGGATATGTCTTTAAATTCAGTAGTGAACGTGACAGGCTGTGCATGGGGCCAGTTATAATGCCTGTATGTGTGGGTCTATCATTTGCATGCATTAAGATGGAAATTGAGCATCCATATTTTACTTACATGTGCCAGTGAAGTGATTGCGCTTCCCAAGATCCCTTTGTACATGTAATTACTTGATTTCTGAATCAAATGTGTGGTTTAAGGATGGAAATAGGTACACAGTAACTCCATTTGGGAGGTCCAGTTTTGACATAAATGACTAGAGACTTCTTTAATGAAAGAAAGATTAGATAAAGGATTCAAATTTAGTTTACTTTAAACATTTGATATCTGGGGATTCATTTATTTGAAGGGTCCAATTTGATTTTCTGCACTTAAAGCTGCACTTTAATTGGGAGACATAGTTAAGTGATGATTGAAATAATTAATTTGTAATAAGAAAACAACTGCAAAGTATCATTTTATCAGTAGGATATATCATATCAGCTCTGTAGCTTTCTGAAAAAGTGTCAACATTTTATATTTGAATGACTCGTAAAAAGGTCCTGCAATTATCTGCCAGCTGTTCTAAAACATACATGCCTAATACTAGCAATTGCAAAACTGAATTTTGCCTCCAGAGTCCTAAGAGATACTTTCCTACAGACACCCTGCGATTTACAGTTTAATATTCACAAAAGTTTTCTGCTTTCTTGAAAAGTCACTTCTTTCCCCTGTTCGTCCATTTCCACAGGAAATGGAATAGTCTTAAAAGCAAGCCATCTTTGCTCAAGCAGAAGTTGTCCTACCCATACCTAGTGCCGTATTACTATAAACAAAACATTATTATATCTACTATATCCCAAGTTGTAATGAGTGCTTTCAACTACTCTTGTATTGCTTGAAAATTAGCTTTGTGTTGGCAAGTCTGAGAGATGGTCTCCAGTTCTTCCAGAGAGCCAGAAGGAAAGCAGGAGGACTTGTGGCCTGAGGTGAAGGCCCCTGGCCATGCTGGGTTCACCTGGCTGCTGGTGGCTGGCATGGGGCAATACTGTTAGGTATGTTGAAACAATGATTTTAGAACAATTTTAACCTAAAATGCTGGGTAAAGTTACATTCAAGACGTTTGCAGCCAACAGTAATTATCATTTCATTTTTTTATTAAAAAATTTTTTTTCAAAGATTTTATTTGTCATGGTCTCAGGGTCTGGGGATCGAGCCCCGCACGGCAGGCTCTCTGCTCAGCGGGGGGCCTGCTTCCCCCTCCCCCTCTGCCTGCCTCTCTGCCTGCTTGTGATCTCTCTCTGTCAAATAAATAAATAAATTCTTAAAAAAAGGAAAAAAATATTTTATTTATTTAGAAAGGCGGGGGAGGGATTAAGGGGGGAAGGGCAGAGGCAGAAGGAAAGAGAGAGAATCTCAAGCAGACTATGAGAGGCTCAATCTCACACCCCAAGTCCATGACCTGAGCCAAAACCAAGAGTCCGACACTTCACTGACTGAACCACCCAGGCACCCGGCCAACAGTAGTTTTTAAATTGAATGGGACAACCACCATTAGGTTTTAAAAAGAATGTTGTCGTTGGTTAAAGTAAATGCACATGGCTGGCACTGATTTCTTACTTCTATTTTGGTGACAAATCTAATCATCATACTATCTCCCTGTTATGGAAACCAAAATATTTTGTTTCCAGGGTACTGTTCGTCCAAAAGATACTATAATCTCAGATGAACTCTAAATTTCTCTTATTCATTCTCCAAATACAATTATGATAATAATAAAAATAATAATGACAAGAGTAAAAATAATAGTTGTAATAGCCACCAATCGCTGAGCACCTAATGTAGGCCAAGCATATCTTCATGATACTCTTGAAAAGTGGGTATTATTCTGGTTCTACAGAAGAGAAATGTGAAGTTTAGAGGGGAAGGCCACTACCTCAACCAGCCAAAATCTGTCTGATCCCATGACTGCTACTTCCATGTATCACATACAGTCCAGTCTCTACATGGTCATATATTCCTGTGTCAGGCTGCAACTGAATTTCCAAAGAATACTGTAACTTGCCAGGGAGTTGTTACTGTTTAGATAGTATTATTTAAAGATTTTATTTGGCGGAGAGACACACATCGAGAGGGAACACAAGCAGGGGGGAGTGGGAGAGGGAGAAGCAAGCTTCCCGCCGAGCAGGGAGCCCAAAGCGGGACTTGATGCCAGAACACTGGGATCATAACCTGAGCTGAAGGCAGATGCTTAACGACTGAGCCATCCAGGTGCCCCAAGATAGTAAATATTATTACTCTTTTCTTCTTCTTTGCTAAACTGAAGCTGAACAGAACAAGGACTGCCCTGCTACCACCCTCCTTAAAAAAAAATTAAAAAAAATAAAAGGAGGAGGGGGAAGTGTGTGGCAAAACTAGTTATCACATTTGTAGTGACGTAGTTACGTGCTCTGTAAATCCTTACCATCCTGGTCATTCTGATAAACTCAGTTCTGGGGACATTATTTTTATTTTGATAATTTGTCTTCGACCTTTTTCCGTTTTACGCAAGAACACAGAAAAATCAATTGGTGTTTTGTTTCATTGCTTTCATTCAATTAAATGCTTCCTTTTACCTTTTTTTTTTTTTTTCCCTACCATGCTTCAAAGTAACAACATGATAGCATCAGCCTTGGATATTAGCCCTCACAGATAGAAATGTTCTTGAAATAAGTTCAGTAGGACTTTTTGTAATATGTTACCCATGCTCTCAGACTCCTATCAGTCTCTGAGGTAGTCATAATAAACACAAACTAAAACCTCAAAATCTTTAGGAAATTTTGGCCTTAAAAAAAAAACAACTGTCTTTGGGGGTCTCTCCAAAGTTAATGTAATGTTTAAAAGTTGGGTCAATAATCTATAAAAATAAAAACAGGAATCTTTTAAGAACATAACTAAGAAATCTGTTTATAGGTACTAAAAATTATAGACTTAAAATTTTCCAACAAAAGTAAAACAGTGATTTCATAAGAATTGGACTCTGTAAGGGGAAAATGAGCATTAAATGTTTCAGCATTTCAAGTGCTCCATTTTCTTAAAGAGAAATCGAGATTTAGAAAAAGTTTTATGACATTTGCATGAAAGTGCAAAGTTTGTAAAAAAATGTTTAATAAACATCATTTCATTTGTTAAAATAGCTTTGAGGCAGTCTTATTTCCATGTAGAGTTTAGCTTGCCAGGAAAAGTTTAGTCCAGACTCAAAGTATTTTCATCTTACTGATATACCACTTAGAGATACCATGTACTTAGCAATCCTAGGTCACACGTTGTGACCCGAAGTGTATATCACAGCAAACCTCCTCAAGTTCATCTATTTTTGTTACCTCTTGGCCACAAAGCACAACATGTTTCAGTTTTAATTATTTCTGGAAATTACAGTAGCCTAATGAACTCCTAATGAACACTACACACATTCCAGAAATTTCCAACTAAAATACTGATGATTTTCCTTATAACAAATTAAGTTAAAGAACTCATTTCCCTGTGGCTTCTACCTTTGAAAACATCTGCTCTTTTATAACCCCCTCTTGCCTTCATATACAGCATTTCTACAACTTACAAACTTCTTTCCCTGTCTCCCACCTTTGTTTATCTAGAAAAACCTGACCAGAATTTCAAGACCTGGACTAAAGGTATAGTAGTAAAAGTATTTCTCAGGCGACTCGCCTGCTTATTATACTCCACCCCAGCTCCTGCTGCCTCTTAGAATCGCTACTGTAAACTGCACACCCTTTCATTATTACATGTATCACAGTACTGTTAGAATTCATGGATTATATGAGACTTTGAAAGCAAGGGCCATGTTTTGTTTTGTTTGTACTTGTATCCCAAATTTTTGGAGCTGTGCTTAACACCTAGGTATCCTAAAAAATTATTGGGTGAAAAATGAATGATGAGAAAGAACACATCTGGTTTCCATTTCAGATTTTTGAGGAATTTCAGATTTGAGATATTTCAGGAAACTTTTGTTTCCTTCCCAGTGTTCCAAATGAAGTAAAATGATCAGTGCACCTATTTTGTTGTCACTGAAAAATTATTCATGGACATATAAGAGTTGACATGGTAAGAGGCTGCCGGTGCTTAAAAAGTGGCTTCAGGGCGCCTGGGAGGCTCAGTGGGTTAAACCCTCTGCCTTCGGCTCAGGTCATGATCTCAGGGTCCTGGGATCGAGTCCCGCATTGGGCTCTCTGCTCAGCAGGGAGCCTGTCTCCTCCTCCTCTCTCTCTCTGCCTGCCTCTCTGCCTACTTGTGATCTGTCAAATAAATAAATAAATAAAATCTTTAAAAAAAATTTAAAAAAAAAGTGGCTTCACCATTTTACTAGTCAAATAAACTTGGAAGAGTAACTTCATTCTGCGCTTTCTGCACACACACGCACACACACACACACACACACACACACACTTCCTCAGTCTACTCATCTGTGAAACCAGGATTGTAACACGATTTACACCTCATAGGGTTCTTGTGAAGATTGAAGGATGTAATGTACACAGGAGGTTTTGCCCAAAGCCCAGCATCATGGGATCGGCTTTTATAAATGACAAATAATAAGGCTAGTGTCTTATAATCTATTCTCTTTTTAAAAAGCTGGAAAAAAATTCTCACTTTGTGGGGGCTTCTCCTTCTGCTCCACCTCCCCTCCCTCTCCTCCAACAGCTTTACTGAGATATGAGTGACAAACATATTAATGTGTTCAGGGCTGCAAGATGAAAATAGTTCGGTGATGGTGGCACCAGACAACGTGAATGTATTTAATGTCACTGAACGGTACAGTTAAAAAATGATCAAAATGGTAAATTTTCTGTTCTGTATCTTTTACCACAATTTTAAACATTTGAAACATACTTTTCAATGGCATACAATAAACTTCATGTATTAAAAGTGTACAATATTTTTGACAATTTTGACATCTGTACACCTGTAACACCATCACCACAGTAAAACAATGAACATATTTATCATCTCCAAAATATTCATTGGGTCCACTCTGCAATCCTGCCCTTCCTCTACCTCTGCCCTCACTCCTAGCCCACTGTTGATGTTCTTTCTGTCACTAAAGATTAATATATGTTTTCTAGGATTTTATGTAAGTGGAAAAAGTATGTATCCTATGTAGTCTGCTTCTTTCTTTTAGATTTACTCATGCTCTTGTAAGTATCAACAGACTATAGATTATTCCTCTTTATTGTTGGGTAGTATACTATTGTATGTATTTTACCCATGTGGGGTTTATTCATTCATCTCTTGATGGACATTTGGTTTGTTTCCAGTTTTTTAGCCATTACAAATAAAGATGTTATGAAGAGTCACACACAAATCTAAGGACATACGCTTTTGTTCTATTGTGTAAATAACTAGGACTGGAATGGCTGGATTTCACAGTATGTGTCTGTTTAACTTTTTAAAGAAACTGCTAACTTGTTGTCCAAAGTCACTGAGCCCTTTATATGACCACCAGCAGTGCCTATAAGTTTCAGTTCCTCCATGGCTTAGACACATGACACCATGGCCTGGAAGCTCTCTTGCCAGTAAAGTAGGACAATGGTGGGGCTTGCCATGTTCATTTCCTGTCGATATTGCTTATATTTTCTTGCCTGACTTCCAGTTACTTGAAAGCCACTGTGTAATACATTTTGTCCAATTTTCCAGCTATTTCTGGGAAGGGAACAGATCTAGGCCCTTTTATTTTACCTTGATCACAAGTGTCACTCTTGCATGCCTTCATTCTTATGATGTGAACAGTATGATTTACCAAGTAAACCAAGAAAGATGTGATCATTAAATGAAACTATAGTCATATCTCACGTTTTATAATCTTTCAGTTTACAATGGACATCAAATAATTAGTCTATTATTTATATTGTATTACATTTGGATGTTGGATCTTCATCATGAAGTACATTGAACATAAGAAAATGCAATTTCTCACCTATTTATCTGGGAAGAAGAGAAGCAAAATGGATATATCCTGGCCAGTTGGTTGATTATATCTTGGATATATATAACTGGCCAGTTAGTTGATTTCATACTATTTACAAATTCAGATCAGAGAGGACAGTTCAGTGTGGAGTTTCATAGCCCTGCATCCAGTCGTAAGAGCTTAATAAGTGAGGATGGTTATGGGTTAGTTCAGAAACACAATTATACATCAGCTGAACTGCAAGAGATACTTCTAAGGAATTTTTCACTTATCCTATTTTACCTCTCCTGTGGATTGTCAAGCGACTCTCACTAAATAGGGTTTGTAAAGAACCTACTTGCCTTAGGTGTTCTGGGAGCTGATGAACACATACCATATTATGCTTTGCATCTTTTCTGGTGTCAACAGTATGCTTCATCTGTTAAAATAATGTTTCCTGGTTTGGGGGAGTAGGAATGAGCTAAATGCAGCTCTCCAACATCCCAAGAGGAAGGACAGCCCCTGAGACACAGTGACCTGAGCCACGGGCTAAACTTTTATGGGAGGTTACAGAGAGAAGAGGTGATGGGCTTCTGGATGTGAGTGTTCTAGTTCGTACACAGTTTAGGCCCCTCATGTTATCCTTCCATCTTTGCTTTATTCCAAATGAAAGCCAATTTAGATGAGAAAACTAGATGAAAAAATTCTAGACTCTAGGTGAAACCAAGGACTTGTACACAGTGAGGTGGTGGGGGTGGAAAGTGACAAACCTTCAGGAGAAGAGAAGTGGTTCCCAGGAGGCTGAGCAATCTCTGGGGGAGCCTCTCACAGGTGGTGAGTGTCCCGAGGCAAAGAGGAGGTCCTGACTACAAGGTGTATATTTGTAATAAATCCCTCCAATGCAGGTACAGACGGGATGGGACTAGGGAAGTGAAATACCCTCACTACATGTAAAAGACCTGTGAATAAATGCACCCACTTTTTAAGAGCTTTAAACATTAACCTTTTTGGTGCCGGAGGCCCTGAAATGAGGCAAAACAGAAAACAACAGTGAAGAGTAAAGTGTGGAAAAAAACCAGAAAGCTTAAGTGGTGTAGGCTGACGTCTTTAAAAGATGACAAAGTCAATGTTTTACCATAATTATTGGAAAATCATTTTTATTTTTTTCTCCAGCTTTTGGAGTGTGACAAAATCACATAACATAAAGCATACTCTTTTGAATAACTATTTTTAAGTGTAGAGCTCAGTGATATTTAGTACACTCAAGATGGTTGTGCGACCATCAGCACCACTCATCTCTAGAGCTGTTTTCATGTTGCAAAATTGAAATTCAATGCCCTTTAAACATGAAGTGCTCATGCCCGTCATGTCCTCCCAGCCCCTGGCAACCACCATTTTCCTTCTGTCTCTATGGTTTTGATTATTTCATGTACCTCACAGAGTGAAATGTCCTTATGTCAGTACCACTCCATTCTGATTACTGGAGCTTTGTGGCAAGCTTTGAAACCAGGAAGTCTGAGTCCTCCAGTTTTGTTCTTCTCAGGTGCAGCATCTCTAAATTTAAACAATAAGTCCCAACTGCTAATCTGTAAAAGGAACTCTCCATACACTATTCTCTCTGTATCTCCAGACTCAAGGATAACAAAAGATCTGAAAATCCTTCAGCTCAACACACATAGATACACACACACCCACATACAAGAGTCCCACCCAAGAACGTTTATCCCAACTAACCTAGAATTTCCCCTGAACTTAACATCTTGATGGTGAGCAACCTGAGGGCAAAGACAGTGTTCTCTAGCACCTACCAAAGTACCTAGTACAGAGATGTCAACCAGCAACAGGTGAAAGAACGAATGAATGAATGAATGAATGAAGTTTGGGAAACCAACTAAATCGGTTTGGTGCTTCCCACAGGCCACATACATAAAAATGTAATTCCGAAGTAAAATCTGTTTTGAGGCCTGAAACAAGCCAGTAACACTATCACTATCCTTTGTAGCATTTAAAGTCTGGTGTAAGTCTCACTACTTCTAGCACGCTTTCACTCTAGTTGTCACCAACCTTCTCCTCTGAAATGGTATAGCACTTTTAGTCTTTACCATATAATTTATACACTATCTTGTAGAACTCAATACAGCATGTTCGATTTACGACTATATGACTTCTGGCTATTTACATTGCTGGTGCTCCGTAAATTATAACTATCATATGAAAAAAAGCATGCAGCAAACCAATAAGCCTCTTGTTATTAATAATTATTGTATGATTAATAGCTTTATGGCCCTATATATCGATAAGGTTCATTTAAAACTATTATGTCTCACAATAATGGCGCAATGAATATTAGTGCAATCACTCCCATTTTGTGGATGGTGCAAGTAAGAACCAAAGACGTTAAGTAACGTTTCAATGATTAGATAGTTGTTAGATTATGGACTAAACCAAGCATTTATGATATCCAAAACCCATTTACTTGCCTCCCTGTCGTTTTCTGACTTGATCAAACTAAACCTTGTTCTGACATTGAGAACACATCCAGTTCTCCAGTCTTCCTGCCCTGCACAACTTTTATCCCAGACACCTAGTTTCTCAACATCAGTGATTCTGGAGGCTGAAAGGAGAGAAAGAAAGAAAAAGGAAATAGAAGTCCAAGGTAAGTAAAGAAAGGAAAAGATACTAAGAAGTAGAGACCCAGCCTGGCGGACTCTAGGCCTATCTGGCTAACAGATGTGTTTTGTTTGGCCACCACAGAGCGTGTTTGAAAAGAGCGAATTCATTGCCAACTTTTAAAATGGCAAGTGTTCTCATGTATATTTCGGGCTTCTCTTGAAAATATGAGATGAATGGCAAATTAGGCTCCAATTTCTGCATGGTGACAGTTTGCTCCAGCTGAGTAGTGGCTGCTCCCTTAAGACAGAGTGTGTGCCCTCCAGTGTACCCCCGACTCTCCAGACCCAACTCTCTCTCTTATGCGACCCCAGGTAACATCGCTCTTGTAGCCTCTTGAGGGACCTGCAGCTGTTTGTTCTACATAAAGAAATCCGATGGGCTTCATTTGGTGGTTGTCTCTGGCTTCCTATAGATACCATCAGTTTGAAAGGGTTTATTTTAACTACTAATAATTAGAGGGCTACTTAAAGTTGAACTCTTTTTTAGCTGAATAAATTCATTCACTGAACAAATATTTATGGAGTGCCGGCTATATACCCGGCATTGTTTAGGAATCAATCTCATTAATTTAAAGTTATATCTCAGTTTTCCTCCAAGATGACTAGTAATTACAAACAATTGCTATCTGGTAAAGTCAGTCGTATGTCTCAGATACATTCTTAATTATGCATATTCAGGATCAAATTTCGACAACGATTTGGTCAAAATCCAAACAGAGCTTTAAGGATTCCCAAATGATGAAATAACACTGTTAACAGATCAAGGTGCAAAAGGGTTGGTTTGGATATGCCAAAGTTTTATGATTTTGTTTCTTCAACTGTGTTTCACAGAAAAACACACAAGTTTTTAATTGGGTTTGCTTCAAGAAGCCAGACAGACTTTGGTTTGGAGGTAACAGATGAACCAAAGCTAATTCCATACACTACCAACAATGAATGTAATTTTAGATTTGGGTTTATTAGCATGAGAAAATGTGTGTGATATTTGTTGAAGGAAAATAACAGGTTACAAAAAAAAAAAAAAAAAGCTAATTCCTTAATTCCTTTGTTACCCAGAACTTCGAATACATGAAAAAGTGACTGCCAAACAGATACACATGGGTAAGCTTCTCTAACTCTTATTTTCATCCTGGGATAGCTCTTCAGAGCTGCTATCCCACTCCCTGTAGAAGCTGGGATATCTCTTCAGAGCTGCTATCCCACTCCCTGTAGAACCCTCTACCTTTAATTTCTGATTCATTACTGGTTTCATTTCTGATTCATTTAAATTCTGATTCGTAAAGGAAAGGCAGGAAATTATGGTAAGGAAAAAGAGACCATCAAAAAAGGTTTTACGTGATTTATTACCACAAGTATTAGTATCCTGTGACTGCCATAACAAATTAGTAAAACTTAGTGGTTTAAAACAACAGAAATTTATTTTCTCACAGTTATAGACTAGAAGTCACACCTAGAAGTCAAGGTGTTGGCAGGGCCACTCTCCTCTAAAAGCTCTAGGGGAGAACATTCCTTGCCTTTTCCTAACTTGTTATGGTTCGAGGGGTTCCTTGATTTGTGGCTGCAAAATTAAAATACCTGCTTCTGTCTTCATATGACCTTTTCCTTTGTGTCTGTGACTCCTCTTCTGTCTCTTATAAGGATACTTGTCATAGGATTACCAGGATAAACCAGAATAATCTCATTTCAAAATCCTTAACTTAATTACATGTGCAAAAGACCCTTTTTTCTAAATAAGGTCATATTCACAGGTTCCAGGGGTTAAGATATAGACATATATTTTTGTTTTTACCACCATTTTGACCGACTACACTATGTTTCACTGTTTGAGCTCCTGATACCTCTTTCAGAAGTACTATTTCTACTTAATTCAATGTGATGCTCATGATTAATGCTATAAAGGGTTTAGCATCAAGTTCTTGGTCAACAACACAAGGTTTCATTCTGCCATTATTTCTATACGAAAATTAGATGTGATTTATGGGCATGCCTGCTTATCTGTTTTCCGTAAATATTTAAATGGAAGTTTTGCCAAACAAACAATGTAAGCTCTGAGAATCCAAGAACTGTGCTTTATATTTATTTCTGTTTTCTACTCAACACTGAAGACAGTCTAATGTGTATAGATAGATATTTATTGCATGCTTATTGATGAGCACATTCCTTTCATATTACTTTGTCTACAGTTTCTGTAGAGATTTTGCTAAGGGTATGAATGTACAGGAGGAACAAGGGCAGCTTTTGTCTGACAGTGTATTTTCCTTCAGGGGTAGAGGGAAGCATGACCAAGATTAGCTCTAGGCATATAATTTCTTCATTTTTCCCCCTTGACTGAGTTCTGGTTTTTGGCTGTTTGGAATGATGTACAAAGCAGCTTCCAGGAGTTATAGGTAAGAAGAGAAAACCTATAAAGTCTGTTCAAGAGCAGTGATACAAGAATATGGCTTAGAAATCTTGATGGAATCCTTTGAGTGATTTAGTCAGGACTGAGGCTCTAGAGAATTGCCACTGGGAAATATGTCTATAGAACTCAGAGACAGTGTATTAATACCTTAGTTGGAATTGCTCTGAACTACTTTCTTGGAAGGAAAGAAGGAAGGAAGGAAGGAAGGAGGGAGGGAGGGAAGGGTCAGAGAGCTTATTTGTCAGAGAGAACTTCCTTATTTCCTTAAGGAAGGAGGAAGGGTCAGAGAGAACTTATTTGAATAGGTATTTGGATTAATAGAAGAGTTATTTTTAGGTTCAGAGCATTTCAAAAGTTTTTTGAGACACAGTAAGAGATATCAGAGAAAGAGAAATTAAACAAAAGTCTATAGAGAAGTGAAGAAATTTTGCACTGGGTTGGTGGGGTAGGAAACAGAAATTAAAATATCAGATTGTCATGAGCTGGCTAGCGGGCACTTAGTAGCAGAGAAATACTAATGAACAAGGAAAAATAAATGCTTGTGGAGGAGGCTGGAGAAATATTGAGCCTCAGTGCTGCTGTTTGAAGAGCTGGCCTGGCCAATCTGGGGTTGCTGGAAGGAATCATAGTGCTGATTAAATGAAGAAGGACTTGCACTAAAATAATAAAATACCTAGAGGCATCAGAAGCTGGGCTGAAGATTCGTAGCAATCCTCTCGATATTTCATTAATTAACCAAGAATACCTTCTCCTAAGCCTCTTTGAACCTCTAGTGACAGAATTTATGGACATTTTTTCTAAGGTGGAGAAAGAAAACCTAGTATAATCATGTCCTTTTGTTCATTTTCAGTAGAGGTCACTTAGGTGTCCTTAAGCTCAGTGAAGACATTATCCAGCGGAAGATTGCACTTCACGTTGAAATAACTACTAATCCAAAGCCTTAGATTAGCCTCTAAATGGTTTTCCTTTAAACAAGGAAAATTGTAAAACTCTGAACATTTGGTCAAGAACTGGATGAAAGGCTGGGCTCTCTAGACAGTTCTGCCGGGGAGACATGTGAACTCTACTATCCCTTTTCTGTCTGTCTAGCCAGGGTGTCTCTGAATGCTCAAGGATTGTTTTCAAACCAGATTGATAAGAGACTAAAAAAACCCAGTCTGAGTTTGCTGGACCTTATCTTTTTTTCTTAAAATGTCTACTACACTATGAATGGAAAACACAAATAGGTAAAAATGAAATCAAATATTGGCAAAATAAATATGTCTTCTCTTGCCAATATGAATATTTCTGTGTTTTTGTTGTTGTTTTGGTTCTTTTTTTTTTTTTTTTTTTTTTTTTAGTCAGAAGCAAGGGCAAGGTTGAGATGTGTGTCAGGTGGAGGAAGGAGAAACTATGGGTAGGACCCATGGGCTCCAGAGAACAAAGCTCCCTCTTGTTCTGGAGGGGAGGCCACTGCCTAGGGATGTGTCCACTAGATGGCGATTCATCTCTTAACATTCATCCTACAATGGAAGGCCCGATCTGCTAAGCACTATAATGGGCATGAGAAAGGGAAACGTGGATCATTTTGTTTAAATGTTGCTTTTCTCTGAAAATCAGTTTTGAACAATCCAGATATCTCTTTTAGGGTGAAAATTAAGTCCTATCATTCTGGAAGATTCTAATCAAGTTTCAGAGCATTAAGAAGAGTTGAACTCTGAAGCTGAAAGCAATCTTAGACACCACACCAATGGTGATCTGATCATCTCTGTTTTGCAAATGAGGACAACGAGAACCCAAAATATCAAATCACCTGCCTAAGATTTTAGTATTAGACACTGAGAGAACTAGAATTAGATTTTATAGCACTTAAGTCATCCTGGTCCAAGTTAAAAGCTTTTATCAATAAATGTGCTGACATGCCTGTTAAATTCTAGACTCAGTTCTAGATTCTGGGGTTGTGGAAGCAGCACCTGTCTTGAATCAGCCCTTACAGTATAACTGGAGAAACAAATAACTGATGCAGTTATTTTGCAGTACACAAATGCCCTGATGCAACAGTGATGCAGAGTACATTAAACAAGGACGGGTGCTGCTGTCTGTCTGTTGCCCAGAGCAGAATGTGTCATATGACAAAGCAGGCACAAGCCCTCAGAAAAGTGAGGCGAGGCTGAGTGTTTGGGAGAGGAGGCGAGTTCAGAAGCTGGCAAGGGACTTCTCACAAAGGCAAAGGCTAAGTATCCTAAGCCAGCAGTTTGGTTAGAAATAGGATACATTGGGGCGCCCGGGTGGCTCAGTGGGTTAAGCCTCTGCCTTCGGCTCAGGTCATGATCTCAGGGTCCTGGGATGGAGCCCCACATGGGGCTCTCTGCTCAGCAGGGAGCCTGCTTCCTCCTCTCTCTCTGCCTGCCTCTCTGCCTACTTGTGATCTCTGTCAAATTAAATAAATAAAATCTTAAAAAAGAAAAGAAAAGAAATAGGATACATTGTGCCAGAGGGTAACAGTATGTAGTGCGCCAACCCCTTGCTCCAGGACCCACTCTGGGAGTCAGACTGCCTCACAAACCGCAAGCGCAGGCAAGCGGTAGAGACCAGACGATGGGCAGGATGCAATCACATGGGGGGCCAGAGAGCCAGGCAAGGTGGTGAGGAAAACACCTGGACAAGGAAGCTGAGCAGCAGTTGATCAGATACCAGAGTAAGGACACAAGAATCTGGCGGGCAAGTCAATCGTGTCCTAGTCAGGAAGCTTCTAATCCGCATTGTGCTGGGAAGAGAAATAGTTCTAAGACCCGAGCGGCTCAGAAGCTGCTGGCAAGCACACACAAGTAGAGCCCCATTCATTCTTTCTGTTTCTCTTGGTAAAGCCATACAGAGAGAGACTGAGTTTACTCACCTGACAATTGCATCCAGCTATGGCATTATTCCCACCAAGAATTTAACGAAACCCACACGCAAAATCTCACAATTCCATGCTCATCTCAAAGCATATGTATGAAGATTGTTAACAGGGGAGGAGAGGAGGTATCATAGACAGTGGGGACATGGCCTCTTTTGAAGAGAAACTGTCTTGGAACCCGCTTCTGAGGAATCTCTAGCTACGCAAAGACTTACCACATACATGCTGCCAGAAACAGTTTCCAATTGAGAAGAAGCCTTGGGTCCTGAGAAAGATAGAAGCAAAAACACAAAGTGAAATGTGTGTGAAGAAGACAAGTTCTTCTTTTATCCTAAAAAATGAAGGCCAGATCAGGCCAAGAGTAACTCACTCCCACACAAATTGTGCCTGTAGATCTTACTATATGTGCCTGTTTTCTTCTTCAGGGAACTAGCTTTTCAGACCACAGAGAAAAGCCCGTAAATGAGTCTCAGATCTCAACAGTGCAAATATAGCAAAGCAAGGCACCACTAGGGCAAAGTGGAGTTTTCTGGTGGATGCTGACTATATTCATTATCTCTAAGTCCTGTCTTGAAGTGTTTCACTCAAACCAAATATAGATCTTGGCTTGTTGTTGGTTTGAATTTACTAGGACTGTTCAAACGTGTCTGGAATATGCCATTTACATGGGATATTAATTTTTGAAGACACGATTTACAGTGTTTTTACCCCCCAAAAACACTGTGGGGTTATTTTAATGAACAACTCGATATGGCATGGGCCTTAGGGAGGACTTGTGGGGAGGACTTGGGGGTTGACCTTGTTCTATTTCTTGACCTATATATGATAGCTCTAGGATATTTTGTCTTATAATCAGTCATTGGGTTTATGTTTTATACTTTTCTTCATTGCGTTTCACAGTACCAAAAAAAAAAAAAGTTTAACAAATATTATGGTCTGAGCTTTTGAAACTGTGAGACCCTTCAAGAAACTCAGTGAAGTGCTAGCAAATTCAATAGCAATATTCCATGAAATTCTCTGACAATGAAAAACCAGTTTCCACCTACATAATAGTTTCTTTCATTGCTGTATTTTAAAAGTAAATTATTTTAATGTATACTTCCACTGTCTTTTTACTGACTTGAAAACACTTCACAAACATCTTTTTGTTTTTCCTGGACTCCTGATACCCAGGTAAGGGGATGTTGCCCCAGTTAACCATATCATACAAATTAAGAAAATGGGAATTCTGAAAGCAATTTTTTCATGTTTAAACTCTATCTTTTGAACTCTCACTTCTTCGTTTTGGACTTTCTCTCTGAGAAATGTGTTCCTGGCATAGTGCTATCTGCCATTCATTCACCTCAGAAAAGGTAGATGATTTCTCCAAAAGCATTTATCCTTCTGTTTACTTACTCCAGTTGTGTTAGTGATAGACTGTGAGACTCAGGGACTCCAGATCCGTTCACTACACCAGATCTGAGTTTTTAATCCTTTCCTGAATGTTCTGCTAGTTTAAACTGGTTTTCCTGTCTCCCTTTGTTAGACTGTGTATATATCTCCTTTATATAATACTAGAAAAAAATCCATGTGAGTCTTATACTGCCAAGTTTAGATCCAATCAAAATTTGTGGTTTCTGTTTCAAACTGACCTTGAACCTTTGGTGTTTGGGACTGTTTAATTTTGGCACAGTTTTGCTTCCTGTTTCCAAGAATGACCTATTATTAGGCTCAAAGTCTTCTTGCCTATCTAATCAGTTCTTAGAAAGCAAATTATCATTGAGTGAGTGAATTTAGTTAAGTGAAACATCCATGATAATGAAATAAAACCTCGGAGAATCTAACAAGGAACACAAAGAAAATGTACTTGATACAAAATAATTTGTATTTAACAGAAGTCTAAAACATCCAAAACTAGCTTATAATTTTATATATTTAAAATACTACAGAGAAAAAAACCTAGTTCTTGAATTTGACCTCAAAGTGTTTTATTGTCAGAGAAATCCTGAAACAATTTTACTTAGTTTATTGGAAAAACAAAACAAAATAAAACAAAATGTGTTGGGTTAAAAATCAAGAGGCACAGATAAAATTCTTCTCTGCCAACAACCAACTACTATAAACAAGTTTTTAACCTTTGCTACTAATTTAACATTTTTTTCATAGATAAGTTAGTACCTTTTATTTTTTAATATCAAAATACTATGGAATGGAGCAAATGTATGAGGAAAGCAGAGGTGGACATTTTTTTTTTTTTTAAAGATTTTTATTTATTTATTTGACAGACAGATCGCAAGTAGACAGAGAGGCAGGCAGAGAGAGAAGGGGGAAAGCAGGCTCCCTGTGAGCAGAGAGGCTGACGCGGGACTCGATCCCAGGACCCTGGGATCATGACCTGAGCCGAAAGCAGAGGCTTAACCCACTGAGCCACCCAGGCGCCCCAGAGGTGGACATTTTGGTGAAGCTTCCAGAAAGCGTGCAGGCACCATGTGTGAGTGCACAGTGTTATTCACCATGGGGAGTTGTTCCCACTGGTTATGAGGAAGGCTGCTGGAGGCTTCACTCTCAGTGCTACTGTCTGCCAGGGTGTGCTTGTCAAAGACATATACTGTGATGCCAGATTCTGGAACCCCTGTTTTGCATAAATTTATTACACAGTCATTCATTTTTTAAATGGATTTTACCTGCTTATTTAGATCATGCATCACAAGGACGTCAAACAAATGGTCAGTAGATCATGTACAGTTGTAGCAGTAATAGACTCACACACGATCTAGGTGTGTTGCACACATCCCATTGCAGTCAGCCTGCATTTCCATCATTAGGGGCAGCTTTACTGATACCCTGAAGCAAATTCGTCTACCTTTTCGGTTCTGCAGGGTTGGCTGTAGCTTTGGGGCACCCACAGGGAGGATGTGGTCATCATGTCAGGTAATGGGGAAGAGGTGGCAGCTGCGTGGTATGGGAATGGTGGCACCTTTGTGGCAGTCTGAGCACAGAACATACTAGACAAGTGGGGGCCTGGCTCTGAGTGGCTGATCAGGAGCAACCCTCTGGCTCTGGCCAAGCACCGGGGAAGAAGGATACTCTGGTCATTCTGTGTGTGTAGTATCTGCCCACTCACTACAATTTTTATGTAGGAGTTTCAGTCGTCGGAAAACAGTAATAATAGACTTCTGCTTCCCCCATAACAGAGTCACAGAAACCAGAGAAATCCCTTTCTCTTAAACAACTAGAAAACCTAACAAAAGTTATGAAAGAATAATTTTTAGACCTTGGACAAGAAAAGTCGCAGGACCATTATCTCAGAGAAGGGCAACAAAGTGGGGAGCTTATTGCCCGGAGGTAGTTCATAAGCCACAACATGGAACAATGTGGAACGTATAAAGCGCGCAGGTTTCACCCTGCTGGGCAGACAGAGACATCAGAGTTTAGGAAAGCCAAGGAAGTTAGAATTCATGGGACAGAGTACCAAAGGAAGGAAATGCACAGAGAGAGAGAGAGAGACAGAGAGCAAACTCTCTAATCTATAGAGGGGCCCCCTTAAGTGTTGAGCTGAGGACTAATGTACACAACCACGAAAGGAAAATAATCAAGACCTGGGAAAGAACCACTACAAAGCAGTAAGCTAAACAACCACCAGGGCTCACACAAGGCTGGGAACATTTCTAGTTTTTATTAGTTAGAGTAGAATGATCTTGTAGTATACAGGGCCTTGGGTAGAATCCTCTGAAGGGTATTGCCTTAGTCATGGGGCTAAATTAGTCGTACACTAACTGTTGCTTTAGACATGCCCTAACAAGGCTTAAAAGCAAGACTAGAAAGGACTCAGTCATTTTCTAGTATCTTAACTGCAAGCCAGAAACATACTCCTTAAAAGAAGACAACAAAATCCAGCAGACAGTAATATAAAATTCATAACATCTGTCATCCAATCAAAAGTTACCAGTCATGTAAAGCAAGAAAATATGATCAATAACTAGGAGAAAAATTAATTATGGACACAAATACATTTGTAATGGAGATGATGGGATTAACACACGTGCTAGGCCATTTAAAACAACAATTTTCAATATGCCTTCACATTCAACAAAGTGGAGGAAATATGAACATGAGGATAAGAGATAAAGATGTAAAAATGCTCAACTAGCCTTCATAGAGATGAAATCTAGAGTATTTGAAATTAAAAAAAAAATCATGAGTGGAATTAATGGCTGATTAGATACTGCAGAAGAAAATCTCAGGAAACTTGAAGTGACAGCAATAGGAATCATCCTAAATGAAGGAGAGAGAGAGAGAGAGAGAGAGAACCAAAACTAATAAATTGAATCTCACTGAGCTGTGGGACAGTATCAACAGGTCTAACGGACCCAGAATTATAGTCCTAGAAGAACGGGAGAAAAGAGAACAGAAAAATGTTTTAAGCAATAAAGATAACATTCTTCAAATGTGTTGAAAACTCTTTGCCCCAGATCAAAGAATCTAATTACCTCCAGGCAAAAAAAAAAAAAAAAAAAAGGAAAACCCAAATAAGGCATTTCATAATCAAATGCTGATAATTGGTGAGAAGAAGAAAACCTTAAAGGAATCTAGAGAAAATGACATATGGCAGAAAAACAATGTAAACGATCACAGATTTATCCACAGAAACCACAAATTCCATAAGGCAGCGACACTTCTCTAAAGTGCTAAAAGGGAAAAAAAAAAAAAAAAGACCGTTAGAGATAGAGGTATGAATATAAGCAGACTTCTCGTCAGACAGTGTATAAGCCAGTAAACAGTGCAGCTGTACCTATAAAGCCCTGAAAGAAAGAACCAGCAACACAGAATTCTATATCTGGTAAAGAAGCATTTCAAAAAAGCAATTAAATAGACTGTTAACAGACAAATAAATGTCCAGAGAATTCACTATCAGTAGATCTAAAATGATCAACTATGTTAGAGGAAATTCTTCAGACAGAAGGAAAATGAAATCAAAATAAAATCTGGATCTGCACAAAGGAATGAGGACTGTCAAGAATGCTGAATATAAAATACATTTTTTTCTCATTTTTATATGTTAAGACAATTGAATGTTTAGAGAAAAAGTAACAGCAATGTATTGTGGGGTTTAGAATATACAGAGAAGTGAGGAAATTATAATTAAACATATAATTAAACATATAGAAAAGTGACAGGAGGATCTGCTTGTAGAATATAGGGGTAATTCCCATGAATTAATAAGGACAAAATTAAGTATCTTACAAAAGAGAAAACACAGATGGCCTGTGAGCATTTGAAACGACTCTTATGAGAAATTAGGAAAATGCAGCTTAATATCACAATGAGAAAACCCACCAATTGGCAAAAATTAGGAAGTTTGAGAACATTGGGTGTTGGTGACAATATAAAGAAATGGAGACTCATTGTCTGCTGGTACAACTACTGTGGGGGGGAAATATACTGTCTAGGAAAACTCTACTCCTATGTATAGTATGTAGAGAAATTCTTGAGTATGTATACTGGGAGATCTACACAAAAATGTGCATCATGACAATCTTTATAGTACTAAAAACTTAGAAACCTAAATGTATACTGACAACTAAATGGATAAATTAATTATAGTATAGTCTTACAATGATACACTGTACACCAGTTTTAAAAAAAGCAATTTATAACTATAGGCAACAATGTGAAAAAAATCACAGAACCATAACATTAAACAAAAATAGCAAGTCAAGTATTGCTCATCATTTATACGACAGAATACCAAAAACAGGCCAAGCTAAATAAAACATTGTTGTCTTTCCACTAGATCCTTCACTGTATTTATCATAGCAATATTAAAGTCCCTCTCTGATACATCTTACGCTTGGCTGTCTCTGCATCTGATTCTATTGACCATCTGATTCTTTTTTTCCTCCTGACTGTGGCCTCAAGTTTTTTACCACTCAGCATAACCCAAACTTTTTTATTATGTGCCCAGTATTGTGCATACAAGAACAGTGGAAACTGAAGAAATTTTTACCTCCAGAAAAAGGCATGCCTTATTTCTGTCATGCCACCAGTATAAAGACTGAGTCAGTCTACCCTACAGATTAGTTGGGTCTTGGCTTTGTTACAGCTTTAGTTATTTAGTTCGCCACTGGACTCAAATGATTTGATGGAGGAACTGGGACCTTCCCTCCAGCAGGACTTAAGATCTGAGCAGTCACAAAACTCTATTATAGAGATCTTTACACTCTATAGCCTAGCTGCCCCACCTTTCTGAATGTGGGATATATTTCTTTTGACTAGCTTGTGAAAACCAGTTTTGGGAATTCTAAAGAGTCCCCTTTGCTCACTAGGGCTATTATTAGCCTTCTGTATCCCAGGAAATCTCTGGCCTTAGCCTTGGGAGGGCCGGGATCATGCATTCAGTGCAGTTCTTAAAAGTCTTGAAGAGACTTCACTCTCTTGCCCTGTTGCAGCCTTCAGCAGGTGCTACCATGCTTTCAAGGAAGGCCTGGAGATCCCTGGGGGCCTGTCTCCTCATTCTCCTGCCCTGCCTGTAGCCTTCAGTGTTTTACCCCATAACTCAGTGAAGCCTGTAGGAATGAGGTGGTACATAGGCACAGGAAGACTTGCTCTGGGTCTCGACTCCTTGAGATCCTAATCTGTCCCACCAGCTCACATGCAGCTGCTAAAAGGTTGTTGGAAGTTTGGCTGTTTTTGTTTCACTCTGTTCTGTAACAGACTTCTCCCACTGTGCATTAGACATGCAAGTAGCCGTGGATCTCTTCTTTCCTAGGAACGGCTAATTACTTTCTGGATTTTAGTTCATTTAGCTTTCTTACATCTCCAGCACTCTGATTAGTTTTAAATATCAAAAATATGTAAGTTGGGGCGCCTGGGTGGCTTAGTGGGTTAAGCCTCTGCCTTTGGCTCAGGCCATGATCCCAGGGTCCTGGGATTGAGCCCCTGCTTCCTCCCTCTCTCTCTCTCTGCCTCTCTGCCTACTTGTGATCTCTCTCTCTCTCTCTGTGTCAAATAAATAAATAAATAAATAAATAAATCTTTAAAAAAATGTGTAAGTTATCTGGACTGTTCTCATTGTTAGGAATGACAAACTTTTGACTTATTAAATTATAAGTTGAAGCAAAAGATAAAATTTGAGTTTTAAAAAGAGGATTCACAAACAAGTCCTTTAAAAATTATGGTTTTTTAAACAAAATTAAAAAGAATTGCATATTAATTATCAAAACTCAAATTATATAATAATTACAGTAATCTAAGATACATAAATATTGAAAGTCCCTTACTCCTATTCTCCAGACTAATCACAAGTCAGAATTTGTGGTAATATTACTCTAAATAGCAGACACAATTTGTAATCTCAAAAGCGATCTGATTTACCAAGACCGATTTTAAACACAACTGTGTATGTTGCTTGAGGTGGGTTAATACTATTAATTTCTACATGCAATTAGGATAGATAGTGTCTCCAAATAAAATTACTGTCCTGAAAATTTACGAATGGCATGTAACAACTTTTCTCTTTTCTTTTCTCATCAAGTCTTGACCCTAGCCAAATCTTATGATAACAAAATTTCACTGTAGCATAATAACCTTAGCTACATTTTGACTGAAGATCTACACAGATCACAGAGAAATAGTTTAGCTGAATGAAACTGTAATCAAATTAGCATGTATGCTTGATGGATGCTGTGTTGAGACAATCTCTAGAAGTCATTACCTTTGGGCTGTTTTTTAAATGCAGAGATTGGCATGTATTATTAGTCAGAGTTCTCCAGAGAAATAAAACCAATAGGAAATACATACGTAGGAATTGGCTAATGTTGTTCCGGAGGTCTATAAGTCATACAATTTGCCATCTGTAAGCTAGAAACCCAGGAAAGGCTGTAGTGTAATTCACTCTGAGTTTGAAGGCCCGAGCAGCAGGAGAGCTGATAATGTAAATCCCCATGGAGGCCAAAGGGCTGAGAAGAACAGCAGGAAGAGGGGCTGTTGGTGTTAAGACCCAGAGACAAAAGGCCATAGCACCAGGAGCTCCAATGTCCTAGGACCAGAGATGATGGGTGTGCCAGCATAAGAAGAGAGAGAATTTGTCCTTCCTCTTTTTGTTCTACTCAGGTCCTAAAAGAATTTCACATTGGTGAGGGTGGATCTTCTTTGTTTAGCCTAGTAATTCAAATGCTAATCTGTTCCAGAAACACCCTCACAGATGCACCTCAAGAAGTTTACCAGCTATTTGGGCATGGGTTAGCCCAGCCAAAATGACACATAAAATTCACCACCACAGAACATGACTGAGACTGAGAAAAGAGAGCCATTCACTTATCTGAAAAAATTGTGGCTATAAAAATATCATCTTTATGGGGCACCTGGGTGGCTCAGTGGGTTAAGCCTCTGCCTTCGGCTCAGGTCATGATCCCAGAGTCCTGGGATCCAGCCCCGAATTGGGCTCTCTGCTCAGCGGGGAGCTTGCTTCCTCCCTCTCTCTCTGCCTGCCTCTCTGCCTACTTGCGATATCTCTCTTTCTCTATCAAATAAAAAAAATATATATCATCTTTGCTTTGTTCATTTTTGTTGATAAGTTGGACATCAGGTTTATGAACCTATTTAATGATAACAAACCTTTTCCTGAGGAATTCAAATGAATAATAATTTTAGGATATTTCAGGAACTCTAAGAAAAAAGAGACACTCAATACTCATGATTAAAAAGGATACTTTGTTGCTATATGATGGCGTGCCCAATAGATATTTCAGGTTTGCTGACCCAGAAGTTATAAAGGCACATTGTTTTTCTTAAGGAAGAAGTGTAGCCCCAGTAGACTGTCTCAGTTTATGTCTATTTCATTGCTTATTCCATTGAATTGTACAGCAAATTTTATAGCTTAAGTTACTCAATCACTCTACAAACACGTACAGACCACCTGTTAGATGCTTTAAGTATTAGGATAATCAAATAGAAGCAAAATCAAATACAATTCTTGCTCTTGTGTTGTTTATACACTGCTTGGGAAGACAGGTATTGTTCCAATAATCACAATAAATAATGTAAAATTACAAGTGGAGATAAGTGCTCTCCTTCTAAGGAATGTTTTATAAAAGCATTAACAGGAAAATCTGACCTAGACTAAGGGAGTCAGAAACAGCTTCTTTCAATCTGAGATCTACAGCATAAATGGGGGTTAACTAAATGAGTGGAAGAGGTCTGGTTCAGGTGAAGTGAACAGCATGTGCAAAGGCCACATGCCAAGTATTGCTTTAGGGACTTCAGACTAGTATAGCTAAGAGGCATAAATTGAGGGAGATGATGGTTGGAGATGAGGAGAGAGTCTTGCCGAGGTTTGACAACCAAATGTAGAGTTTTAAGAGACTGAAATGTTCCAGTCTTTATCCTAAAAGAAACAAGCAGCAATTAGAGAGAATTTGGGGAAGGATGGGGGGAAGGAAGCTGGAGAGTGACTTAACTAGAATAACATTTTGAAAATATCTCCCTATTTTCAATATGGTTAAAATCTGGAAGGCACCAGCATGAATATAGGAAGACCAGATAGTAGATTTTGCTAATAGACTTGGTGGAAGGAACAGTCTTCATACCAAAATCCTGTGAGTAAAGAATAAGAAATGAGCTATTCAAGAGGTAAAACTGATAGAACTTGATGACAGATTTGAATTGGGGGAGGTAAAGAAGAAGGAAACATCAAGGATCACTTTTAGAATTTGATTGGATGGTGAGGCCTATATGAGTTCTTAGCAGAAGATCATGGATTTAATCACAAATGCTTTAAGTATGTTAAGTTTTTTAAGTGAATTGTCAAATAAGCAATTGTATTTATGGGTCTGGAGTTTAGAGGGAATGTTCAGACTAAATACCTAGTAGTAAGATAGATATCTAAAGTATAATGATGGAAGAAGATGGGGGAAAAGTATAGAGTGAGAAGAGAAAAAAACAAAACAAAACAAGACAAAACTATGGCCATATTTAGTTTTCCAAAAGTACAGTGTGTCTCCCTCCTGACATGATGCCCTGAGAAGGACACAACATCACTTCTGTGAAATATCTCCCCACAAAAGTTTACCCGATTCTAATCATAAGGAAACATGAGACAATCAAAATTAAGGAATATTCCAAAAATAATGATATTTTTTGAAGAGGCAAGGTCAAGAAAATGAAAGGAAGCCTGAAGAATTGTTCCAGATTAAATGAGTCTAAAGGGACATAACAACTAAATGCGATGAATGATGCTAAATTGGCTCCTGGAACTCTGTAATGGTACAAGGGAAAAGTGTCAGGTGATAAAGCCTCTTGGCATAAACAGCCAATCATTTGCCACTTGATTATAAGTGACAAAAAGGCAGGAACCATGTCAGACTTATTCATCACAATACACTCAGTGACTAGCAGCCAAAATGCTTCACATACGTACATACTCAAGAAATACTTTCTAAAATAAGGAATACATGAATGAATAGTGTATTCTTGGTGGATTTTAGATCTATTAGTTGCCATGCTCATTTTCTGAATTTGGTTGGTTTTTCAGTCAGTTGCCATTTCCATTTGCTGAACTTCTTGTTTCCTGTAGAATGGTAAGTGGAGAGAGGGTGTATAAACTGTTGCTAATCCTCTTAGTGTCCCCTGCTTCCTCTCCCCTTATGACTAAGCCAACGACTTTCATGCCCATAGTCACCCCACGGGCATACTCATAAGATTGAGAAATTCAATATAGCTGACAACCAGAAAAAAGGGCACTACCTCAGAAAGGGCTGAGTTTTCCCCCTTGAGCCACTAAAGCTATATATGTCACTCCAAATCCCAATAGGCTTTCATAACCCTAACCTGGAGGACTGCATTATAATTTTTTGTTAAAATAAGCTAGTTGACACCTGATGAGGACTATTATTTCCTATGGGTAGCGGGACCATTTTGATTAATCTGAGTATCCCCTACCAGCACTGAACACAAGTATCTTAGACATGAAGAATCTTGATTATAAACACACACACACACACACACACACACACAAACACACATACACAGAACATATTTACCATCCATGCACCACACTTCACAATAAAGACATTAATTGATCTCGTTAAGCTTGCTATCTGCAAAACAGAAGGTGTTGAGGTTGATTAGTAGAAACCTCCACTATGTTCTATTTAATTGTGCTACAGTAAAGGGGTCTGTATCTCCAACTGAACAATTTATGCTTCATTAAATTCTCTTCTCATTTTTGCACTTCAGGTACTTCAATTAGATGGCAGCTCTATTTTGAATGGCTCATTCAAGCGTGACAAGATGCCAATGAGTATCTGGAGAAGCAATAGAATTAAAAGCACCCTTTACATCTGGAAGACACTACCTCTCACTTCGTATAATGCTCAATTGAACCCTGCGGCTCATAAATATTCATAACTGTGAAAAAAATATCTTAGATAAATGAACAGACATCACAGAATTCCTTGATGGGAGGCTCAACTAATGCTTCAAAATTAGAAATTTATTTTTACAGAAGTGAAATGTTTGCTTCATCTGGCACAGTTGGGGACTAAGTGGCTTAGAGATCTATTTATCTTTAATTACATTATGCATAGAATATTAACCCTTTGGTGATTAACTATGACCCACCAAAATGTAAAGCTTGTAAGATGTAAAGGTTAACACTTTTCATTTTCTGAAATCAAATGATGCATTATATATTTGGATATTTTCTTTGGAATAAGTTTAATTTTATACCAAATATGAGCTATGTTTTTATATTTATATGTATATATCTATATATACACATATACTTAAATTTATTTATTTATTTCACATAAAATGTATTATGTGTTTCAGGGGTACAGGTCAGTGAATCATCAGTCTTACACAATTCACAGCACTTAAATTTATATAAATAAGGAAAGTTTAAATTTGTGGGGATGATTTTATGTAAGCTCTTTTACCATTATCATAACTTCATAGAGAGTCAGTTAACCTGTAATTTTATTGGTGAAAAGCTGAGAATCTTAAGTTTTTTTCTCTTTGAATATAATTAAATACTAAAACTATTACTGCCTCCTTTTAAAGTATTTAGAGTATTTTAAAGTTATTTATTTTCATAAACCAACAAAGTCATATAAAATAACTCTTCCAACTCTCATCTTTTCAGTGGACATAATCACTAAATGCAGCTGTGATGACTGGGCATTTATACTCCTTAAAAAGAAAGTTCCCATTTTCCCTGGGATTCTTCATTACTTTGTGTATTGTGTGATGAAATACCTTGCCCAATTTATTCTCTAAATTGCTGTCATCCAGATTACTTGGAAATTAAGCTAGTAGCTATGGTACTCTTTGTTTTTTTTATTTTCTCATTCAGGATGGAAACTAGGGGCTTTAAAAAGGAGTTGAATCACATTTCTTAGTAGCACAGTTTAATTCCAGAAGAAGCTAAGTGGAAAGATGGAGACTTTTGGAGAAAAGATGGAAAAATACAGAGAAGCCAACTGAGATGTTTATCAGTGAAGCTAAGAGAGTGAACCCTAGCTGATGGAAATGATTCAGCAAGTAACCTTAAATTTAATTTTCCTCTGTGGAGAGGAAAACATTAAAAAACAATTTTTTTTTTTAAGATTTTATTTACTTGAGAGAGAGAGAGCATGAGAGAGAGTGAGAGCACAAGCAATGGGGAGGGGTAGAAAGAGAAGCAGACTCCTTGCTGAGCAGAGAGCCTGATGTGGGACTCGATCTCAGGACCCTGGGATCATGACCTGAGCCAAAGGCAAACACTGAACTGACTAAACCACCCAGGCTTCCAAACATTTTTTTTTTTTTTTAAATGACAATTTCGTTTTTGTACTCTCTCTCACCTATGAAGCCATTGGATTGTAGGTTTGGTTTTATCAGGTCTCCTGTGGCTCACAGTATCTACTGCTCTCCCCCTTCCTGCTCCACACATACTTTCCTCAAACATTCCTCATTGAAAAAAAAAAAAGGAAAGAAAGCCTCTGCTCTCCATTTTCGCTTTGTGCCCCCCCCCACATTACTGTTAACCATTCCCCAAACATAGATGGAAGACAGGCTTAGAATCTTGAACTGGTGCTTTTTTATGAGATCTCTTCTCGTTAAATATTGTGACTCATTCTTCTGAAGAAAAATTATTCCTTTTTGGGGTTTTTCCTCTCACTAGTAATTGGTTATTTTTCAAACTTGCTATTTTGGCAGGAATACTCTCCAGTGATAAAGTACACATTGATGGAATGGACAACTGCACAGTTAAAAAAGAAAAAAAAAACCCTCACAATGTATGTTCCTCTCATGTGGACTCTTCTAAGTAAAGAGAAAAGGATCAAAGATGTAAAGAAACAAAAAGCAATCCCACCACTAATCTCTGACTGAAGGAAGGAAGCACATGTATAGAGGAATAAAACAATTTTTTCAGTTCTTTATCATGCACAATTTCCTTGCTTTGCCACTGAGCCAAGAAAGGTGCAGCCAGCATACTCTTGGGTGTGGGATTAATTCGGACTACAGTCCGGCCTTATGGATGCAGTCAGGCAGTAAGGACACTGAGAATTCATAATGCCTCTTGAAAAATCAAGAAGAGGGGGCGCCTGGGTGGCTCAGTGGTTAAGCATCTGCCTTGGGCTCAGGTCATGATTCTAGGGTTGTGGGATCAAGTCCCATATTGGTCTCTCTGCCCAGCGGTGAGCCTGCTTCCCCCTCTTCCTGAATCAATCCCATTAAGAGAAATTGCCTCCAACTGCAATGTTCTGGAGTCCCTCATGCACCCCATCCTTTCTGCCCCGAATCACCTAAATCAAAGTGCCAGAGTAATAGCACCACTGGAAACTGGAGTCAAAAGACCTGACCTCAAGTAAGAATTTTCCAAAAATAACAGTGTGATTTGAGGAAATTCACTTAACCACTCTGAACCTTTACTTATTGACCTAGAAAATGTGGTTAATGATATCTTTCTCCCTGAACCTGATGTGAAGGTACTTAAAATGTTTATGAAAACTTCTACATTGTGGCTGGCATGAATTACATTATTTGCTTAATAAATGTAGATATCAGGCTCCTGGGTGGTTCAGTGGGTTAAGTGTCTGCCTTTGGCTCGTGATCCCAGGGTCCTGGGATTGAGCCTTGCATCAGGCTCCCTGTTCAGTGGGGAACCTGCTTTTCCCTCTTCCTCTCCCTCTGCCTGCTGCTCCCCCTGCTTGTGCTCTCTGTGTCAAATAAACAAATAAAATCTTTAAAAAAATGTAGATATGAATCTGGATCACTCATATGTTTGAATCAAATTATCAGTAATTCAAAATACACAGATTAATTGCACCTTCAAAACCAGGACTATAGGACAGGTGCTAAGGGGTAGAAATGTGTTTCCTGGTCATGCTTGAGCTGCAAATTAACAGAAAGCCAGACTCAAGCTTAAACTCTGATAAAAATGTATTTTTCCCCCTCAAGAGGAAATTAAAGGTAGGGTGGCCTTCAGGGCTGGTCATCATATACCCAGGTTCTTTCCCTTTTTACTCTGTTGTCCTTAACTTCATCCCAAGTCTCTCTCTGCAGTAGGAGTGAAAGTAGCTCCTCTCAACCATTCGGTTAAGTCTCTCCATTGAGTCTGATTGGGCCAATTCAGGTTATGCATTCCTGAGCAAATAAATGACAGCCAGAGGAATGATGTATACTGATTGGTTTAAATACTGGTTCCTCAAGCAATACTGGCAAGAAAGGTGAGATTATTGTAATTCTCTTAATCAAATCAGAAGCTGCTTCTAGAATTAGGGTCATCTCTAAAACCATATGGCTGCTACATGTTTGGGGTCAATCATAATATTCCTGTAACCAGCTTTTTCTAGAAGACCTATAGAGGTCTTTTAAAATAGTTGGATGCATGTCACCTTCAAAAATCAATAACCAGGGGCGCCTGGGTGGCTCAGTGGGTTAAAGCCTCTGCCTTCGGCTCAGGTCATGATCCCAGGGTCCTGGGATCGAGCCCCGAGTTGGGCTCTCTGCTCCGCAGGGAGCCTGCTTCCTCCCCCCTTCTCTGCCTGCCTCTCTGCCTACTTGCAATTTCTCTCTTTCTCTGTCAAATAAATAAAATCTTTATAAAAAAATCAATAACCACTCGATTTAGAGTCAGAAATTTATAATGTAAGAAATTACCTTCTCTTGCTTGCTTTATCTAAACTAATCATGCAAATTAGCCCAGACCATGCAAAGGGAAAGAAATTTGGCTTATTTTGAGAGAAACCAAGTCTTAGGAAAGAAGGTATTTTTTTCTCCTAGTTAGGAATTATATACCAGTACTATATCCCAAAAGAGGGATCTTCATCACCCACTGATGTGTCATAAGTTTGCCATATGTTGATAAATATGAAAAGATGTGGCTATGTAACAATTTTAGTCACATGATTTTTTAGGGTAAAAACCTGATGCTCGAGTCCTGGTTCTTCCACTTTCTGTCTGTGTGACCTATAGCAAGTCACTTGACAGTTCTGGGGCTCAATTTCCTATCGTGTAAAATGGAGATAAAAACAGCACCTAGCTTATAGGATCTTTAAGAGGATTAATGACTTAATGTACAAGGATTTATTACATGGCAGGATGTGGAAATAGAAGTAGTGGCAGTTATCATATTACTATTAGTACTTTTGTCTTCTACCTCAAGATGGTGAGCTGTCTTTTGAAAATGTTTGAAGCTAGACAAGAAGAGAAGTGGAGACACTTTCTAAATGCATTTTCAAGATTATTATTAATAATTTACTTTTAACTAAACTATAGTGCATTTTTGATAATTGTGAAAAACACAAATCTGGGAAGACATATTTCAGGCAAAAGGATTAAAATTCAGCCACCTCATTCTGTATGCACCATGTGGCTATAAAACTCCTCAGGACATACTCATGTTGAGTCCCAAGATATGAGAAAGAATCCAGTTTGTTTTAAATAGCATTTGGGTGCAATTTTAATTGCCAGTTGTTCATGAATTTAACTTCACTCTGAAAGTACAAAATTATCTAAAAAAATCTCTCCCTATTATAAAATAAGTATGCTTAAGTGATTGTTATCTTTGGAATATCCTTTTAATTCCAGTAGTTTTGAAAGACTGTAAGTGGTTTATGCTGTTCACCAATAATATGCTTCCAAATGTTATTTTTAAAATTGTTAAAATACTTAATCCAATTAATGATCTAATAATAAAACAACTAGGACATTAACATAGGCTACTTTGTATGGTATGCTAGAAGGTTGAGTGAATGAGGCCAAAGTTACAGATTCTATTTAAGTATGATATGGTCTAGTTTGAAAAGCTCTGTTCTATAACCAGTGCACTTCCAGGCAGCCCCCTGGGACTGTGGGCTTTGAGGACAAAAGAGAGACTAGGCGAAGGTAGAAGGGATACAGCCGGCATGCATAGAGCTGTTAGAAAAAAATCCAGAGCTGTGTCTTACAGATGGCAGTCAGTGGCATTCTAAGTAATAATGATTCTATCAACTCCAGTTCACTGAGTACTTACACACTGAGGGTATAAATACATGCTAGATGTGTTGACAGATGCTTTACAGAGTTAATTTCATTTGATTTAATCTTTGCAACAACACAGTGAAGGAGGTATGCCCACTCCCTTTCCAAAGATGAAGAACACAAAGGTTGCAGAGGTAAGGACACTTGCTCAAAATGACACAGCTGATCACTGGTAGGGCCATCACACTGCATGTAGGAAATGCTCTTCTTCAAAGAAAGGTGCTTGAGGACAGGCCTACAGAGGAGGTGATGGGGCTACTGAGCTTCCTAAAGCATGATGTGGGCCTTCCAGTATTTTCTGAACTATACACCATAGTTGCTGTTTTCAGACAGTTGCATCAAAGGAAAAAAAGATCTAGAAGTGCAAAAAATATTTCTTCCTGATTTTTTCCTTGAAGGAGGAAGACTAGATAATGACGGTGATTATGATAATAATAATAGGTATTAGTGAATACTTACCACGGGCCAAAGCTGTTTGAGCATATCTAATCCTCCTAACACTTCAAGTGTAAGACAGATACCATTTTACTCTCATTCTACAGATGAAGTAAATGATGATTACAAAGCAAAATAATTTCCTCTAAGATCACACAACTACTAAAAAGAAAAGCAGGGACTTAAGTAACCTCCATATAAGGTCAAAGCCCATGCTCTGATATAGTGACAAAAATAAACAACAAATAAACATTTACGTAATTTGGTGGATTTGCAATAAAAACTGCACCGAACTTTCTATTAGTCCATCTAAATTTATCCTCCCCAATTTAGCTTTCAGTGATTTATCAATTATTTCATGGCATAGCACATTATGCCTGTAATGAAAGCCTCTGGCAGAAACACACACATATTTCCTAGGAGACAAAAATGCAGGGAATGGAATGTACAAGATCCTCACACATTTTGAATGGGATGCAGATTCTTATTTAACTTCTTTTTCATCTAATTGGTGAAAAGTCATAATTGTGCTGACACTTCCCTAAGGTACCTGTGATCTGTATAAAACGCTTAAATGTACTTACAGTATGTGTGCATTCAGCCATAAAACCAAAACGGAGAACAATTCAAATTAAATTTCATCATTTGTTCAAATACATGTCTCTTTGGTCACACCTTCTTAATGAATGGTTGCAGACAAGCAACACAGCTAGTAAGTTATTTTAATAAGGTGATGTAACGGCGTGTGAACTGTTACCTCCTGGGAGAGTAAGTGACAGATTCCAGTTCTCATTACTGTGTAGATTAGTCTCAGAGAATTCATTAGTGCCCAATGTGGCAGCTCTGCTGAGTGCCCTTAATTTGGAAAAAGAGACAGGAGGCCTATGTGCCCAAGAAACTCTAAAGACAGATGAGCTGGAACTGAAGGCTTTTAAGGGCAAAGGACTCTCTTGAGAAGATGGCAATTATTCACCTGCTTTCCAGGCATCGGTGACAGCTCTCTTCTCTTTAGTCTGTGTCAGTACACACACTAGGAGCAACAGCAGACTCTTGGATTCCCCCTCACCTATAGCGAGGCAGGGTGAATGCAGAATGTTGCAAAGGCACCATACATCCAGATGACTTATCTCAATTATAAACGGCTTTATTTTACAGAATGACAGTGAGCAGAAGTAGCATAGAAAAATGTGATCTATCAGTAATCCTAGTTTATTTTTAGGTAATAGTTTTAATCCTCTCCACCAAACCACTAAGGAAGCTTGGTGTGGATTGATTTAAAAATCCACTATGTGCTATTTCTGCCACATGCTGGTAAAGATGTTATACAGATGTTTGAACTAGCTTCATAACAAACACAAAGTCCTGACTTCTGAACAATTAAAAGTGCCAACATAGCATTGTTTATATACTATTAAAAGGCTTTCAAACTTTTTTTGACTAAAATCCTTAGTAAGAAATATGTATTACACATAACCAATACCCACATACGTATAGGCATTTACATCGGTGAAAGTAATGTTTCACTACATGGGATGCACTCTTATCTGTACTGCCCTACTTTAATCTCTTTATTCAATTTATACTATTCTATTGTAGGCTCTTCTGTTTTTTAAAATAATAGTTTTTTAAAATGTTGATTCTTTTTAAAAACTGATTTTATCACTAACTAATAAACCAAGATCTATAGTTTGGAAAAACTGTACGAAAGAACCAAGATCTCAAGATAAAGCCCTTCGTGTATTAATTTTTGTAAGAATTACAATGAGTACTTATGATAGGCCACACACTCTGCCATTACTTTCACAAAATTTCTAACTTATTCTCCACAGCAAAGGTAGGTATTAGTCCACTTTTCAGATGAAGAAAATCAAGCTTAGAGCAGTAAAGAAAGTTGCTCCAGTGCCCACAGCTGGTAAGTGGCAGAGCTATAATACTGGCACACAGTAAGCACACAATGGATGGATGGGTGGATGATGGATAGATGGATGGGTGGGTAGATGGGTGGATGGGTGGATGGATGGGTGGATGGGTGGATACATGGATGGGTGGATGGATGGATGGATGGGTGAATGGATGGATGGGTGGATGGGTGGATGGGTGGATGGATGGGTGGATGGGTGGATGGAATGGTGGATGGGTGGATGGATGGATGGGCGGATGGATGGATGGGTGGATGAAGGATGGTTGAAAATGAGGCCCCAGCCTGCTGACCTTGGACTACTGGATATATTGACAACTAATCCTCATTGTAGCATTCCTTTATGAACCACAATCTAACACTATGGTCTTCAGCTATCTCAAAATATCTGAAAATATGAAAGTTCTTTCTTTATTGGGAAGGGTGAGAATAATAATAATAATGATTGTGGCTAATACTTATCAATGACTTAGCATGTGCCAAGATTCCTCTAAGTTTTTTTTACATGTCAATATAAAATAATAGTGGCCAGCCCCAAGAAATTATTATGAGGATTAAATTCATTTAATTCTTTGATCAACCATATGGGAAAGTTACTGTTATTATCTATTTATAGTTGAGGAGCCTGAGGCACAAAAAGGTTAAGTGAGTTGCCTAAGGACATACAGCTAATAAAACCCAAGACATCTGCCTCAGAGCCTGAATTCTTTTTTTTTTTTTTTAAAGATTTTATTTATTTATTTGTCAGAGAGAGAGAGAGAGTGAGCACAGGCAGACAGAGTGGCAGGCAGAGGCAGAGGGAGAAGCAGGCTCCCCACAGAACAAGGAGCCCGATGTGGGACTCGATCCCAGGACGCTGGGATCATGACCTGAGCTGAAGGCAGCTGCTTAACCAACTGAGCCACCCAGGCGTCCCCAGAGCCTGAATTCTTAACCTTTACTCCTGACCATAATCATTAGAAATCAGCCAAATTCTTCTTGTATCACTAAAGCAAGGTTGACTACTTCCAAAGAAAGCATAGTAAAAACTGCTAAATGCTTTGCTGGAGTGAACCACTCAGGATAAGCCATTTAGTTCTCCTAACATGCTTCTGGGTTCTTAACCTTTTTTTTTTTTTTTTTAAAGATTTTATTTATTTGAGAGAGAGAGAGAGAAATCACAAGTAGGCAGAGAGGCAGGCAGAGAGAGAGGGGGGAAGCAGGCTCCCTATTGAGCAGAGAGCCCATTGCGGGGCTCAATCCCAGGACCCTGAGATCATGACCTGAGCTGAAAATGGAGGCTTAACCCACTGAGCCACAGTTGAAGTTTAAGCTGGTTTAAGACAGTTAAACCAGCTGCCCCCTGGTTCTTAACTTTAGAGCATTTTTCTGAGGGTTTGGAATATGCCTATATTACCCAACACAAATTTTGAAAATTGTGATTTCAGACTATCTTGTATTTTCATGTCTCAGTATTTTATAGTGCCAAAACATACCTTTTAAGAAATAAGTCATGATTTTTTATATAAAATCAAATAAAATTAACTATTTTCATAGTTAATAGCAACTCATTCTGCTAAGACAATGTTGGGGAGACAAAGAAATTCATTCTCAGCTATAATCATGAGTACCTTAGGACTGGGGAGAACTGTGGTGGGGACATTTCCTTGATAGATTTTAAGGGATTAACAGCGGAGCTTGAAGAGGAAGCCAATTTAAAGCAAGGGAGCAGGTTTACCCGCAGATCCTATGATGAAGCAAAAGAGTATAGCAAAGAAGGTTGGCGAGAAGACAGGTGAGTAATGTAGAATCCTACAAACTAATTTGTAAGGAGACTTTCTCCTTTGGCCTTAGGTAATCTACATTTGTTGAAGCCTGTAAGCCCTACCACATAAATACAGTGGATAAAACCAGTTAGAGCTTTTATGGCAGAGAAGGCCAGCACCCAGAGATACACATGACATTCCTTTTCTACCCAGGGCCAGCGTTGCCTCACATTTCCTAGCCTCTTGACACTCTGACCAATGAAATGTGGGTAGAAGCAATGTGCCTGGTGTCTAACAACCTCTCTTGGGATCCTCTATTCTCTCCTTCCTCACCTACCTGCTAGATGGCACCAGACCATCTTGTGATAAAGAAGCAAGCAAATCAGGTCCTTGAATGAATGTGTGGGGCAGAGCGACCCTCACAACCTTCATTACAGAGTGACAAGAGAGAAAAATAAACTTGTATTAAGCCACTGAGATATTTTACAGCAGCTAACATTACTTAGCTTAACTAAAGCAGTGCTAGACTAACAACACTGGTACAAATGCTATATGTTAACTAAAAGGTTATGATCGGCATTTAGTGTTATAAATTAGGAACACAGTGTTACTCACACATGTAGCCTGGTTGGCTTGTCTGGAGCCATGACTGCTCCCAGCATCCACCTGGCACAGCAGAATAGGTAGTCAGGTCGGTTCTCTCACCACGAAACCTGCTGGAACCTGCTGAAGGCCCTGGTGCCCTCCCCTTGACAAAGCAGACACACATACATGCATACACACACACACACACACACACACACACACACACAAATATAAATTATACAAATTTATTTCTGTATCTCTTGATCTGTATGCATGCAAATATGTATTTAAATATCTCTGCTCACTCTATCTAGCCACCTACTATTAAACAAACATGGTTCATTGTGAGGGTTCTGATATTAATCCAGCATGGCAGTTTTCCTTCTACCCTTCACTCCTATAGCTGCAACCTGTTTCCCTGACGGTAAGAACCCTGGATCTCAGGATCACAATGTATTTACTTTTTTGCTCACCCCCAATAATATACATGTTCTGAGAATTGCAAAATGTCCCCTATGAAGAACAACTTGACCAATGAGAGCTCAGTAGTAATGTACTGCTTGTTACGCAGTCATGAGATGGTGCCATTGGAGACAAAATGAATGGATTAGGAGAGTACTATGCTAAGTGAAATAGACTGAAAAAGACAAATACCACTTGATTTCACTCATAAGTAGAATAAAAAAAAGAATAAATAAAAAGCAGACTCAACTATAAATACAGAGAACAGACTGATGGTAGCCAGAGTGGAGGGAAAGGGGGGGAATGGGAAAAATAGGTGAAGAGGAGTGGGAGATACAGGCTTGTAGTTATCCATAATGAATAAGTCATGGGAATAAATGGCACAGCATAAGAAGTATAGCCAAAGATACTGTGTTTTTTTAAAGATTTTACTTTTAAGTAATCTCCACACCCAACCTGGGGCTCGAACTTATACCACTGAAATCAAGAGCTGCATGCTCGGGGCACCTGGGTGGCTCAGTGGGTTAAGCCGCTGCCTTCCGCTCGGGTCATGATCTCAGGGTCCTGGGATCGAGCCCTGCATCGGGCTCTCTGCTCGGCGGGGAGCCTGCTTCCTCCTCTCTCTCTCTCTGCCTGCCTCTCTGCCTGCTTGTGATCTCTCTCTGTCAAATAAATAAATAAAATCTTTAAAAAAAAAAAAAAAGAGTTGCATGCTCTACCAATGAAGCCAGCCAATCACTCCCATCACCAGTGATACTGTAATAGCACTGAATGGGGACAGAAGACGGTTAAACTTGTGGTTAGCATAGCATAATGTATAAACTTGCCCTATTCACTATGTGGTATACCTGAAACTATGTAACATTGTGTGTCAACTATACTCAGATAAAAAAAATAAAATTAAAAGTTAAAAAATAAAATCGATAAAAACATGTTTTTCTTTGTGAAGAAAAATGAACAAAAGAATGAGGAAAAAGATAAAACTCTGAATAAAATTAATGAGCTCATTGTGCTTCCAATAATAAAGATTGGCTTGGAGAGCTGGCCTATTTAGTGTTCTTTTTTGTTCTGTTTTCCTGAAGCCAGTTGACAATTATGTTGGCCAAACTATGACTGTTTTCACTGTATGTTGACAGAAAGAAAGCTCCACTAAGAATGGAGTTTAAGTATTGGATATAGAGAGCTGATCTTGTGCCTGAAATGTTTGTCTCTCTTTCTTTACTTACTGGCATGTGTAATTAACACATTAATCATTTCAAGGGGAAAAGCATTGTCAGTCATCTCTCTCTGTCCTGAAAAAGAAATTTGATAAACATTTTCCTCATTCAGTAAAAGAATCTGATTGGAGATCCACTCTATATGTCATATGAAGTAAGAATTAGACTGGTCAGTAAAAGGATACAGTTTGTGACATTTAAAATTTCTATCTGAAACAGTCCTTTAAAAAAGGAATCTGAAATGTAACTCTGGCCAGCAATTTGGCCAAATTTCTTTACCACTGTCATTGGTAATTGCCTATTGATGTGAATCCACTTAAAATAACAGTGACACCAAGACAGAAAAACATAGGGTGAATCTGTATATAAGCTTCCTTTGCCCTACATCTCCTTCACCAATACCATTCACAACTCCTGTGGTATATACTATAAATAGCCACATTTTATAGATGAGGAAAATTAAGCCGACAAAGGTTAAATAAATTGCTTAGGGTAACATATCTGGGCACGAGCGGGCATGAGCTGATGGTACTGAACCAGATCTACCTGATTCTAAAGTCTGTGGTACTCATGAACACTTCGCTGTTTTTTTCAATCTTGGAATGTCATTTGTCAGTTTTTAAAATATCTGTGTAGCCATTCACTACACATTCATAGTTTGCTTAACCAAACCTCTACCAAGCTGCACTGAGGCTGTTGCCAGTTTTTTACTATTTATGGAAAAAATGCTACAGCTAAAATCCTCATAGCTACTTCTTTTCCCATTTGTACAAATGTGTTTACCAGATAAATTCTTATGTACTGGGTAGAAAAGACATAATATAATTGACCGATATTTAAACTGCTACATACTGCAATGATAAAAACATCTAATCCATTGGTAGAAAACTCAATATATAATGAAAGCCTTAATTGTTCTAGAATCAGTAAAACAGTTTTTCTTTCCTTTATCGCTAGAATGCATCGATGATCCTAGAGACCATTAAGTTGGCATGAAAACACAGTACATTGAGAGAGTGGTACATAGTTGTTTGAATATGTATACTCTAAGCCAGAATGACAGGAATTTTAACTTAGGCACCACCATTTATTAGTTGTGTAACCTTGAAAACATTATTACTATTTTCTAGGCCATAGTTGCTCATGTGAGATACTCCAATCACTATTTTCTGTAGGGTTATTTTGATCATTATATAAGAAAATGCAAGCAGGGCACTTAGTAGAATGACTGACACATAAAAAGTGCTCAATAAATATTCATTACCAATGTATCTGTTAGTTCTATACCTTTGTGTTTTGTGTGTGTGTGTATGGCATCACTTCAAGTATCCAATATCTGTGAGTTAATATATTATTATTATCTTATCATTATTTCACCCACTCATTCAATCATATTTATTGACCACTTACTATGTGCCAGGTACTGTTTTAGGTGTTGGGGATACAGCGGGCCCATAGAAAAATGATTTGTATTTAACAGCCATTTGTATCAATCAGAATGTTTTAATGTATGTTAACTTAAAAAATAACATTAGTTAAAATAATATCCTCTGAAGCAGAATTTAGGACACTTAATTATAACTCTAAAGATGTGGTGTTATTTTAAATTGATTTTGATACTTTTCTAAAAATGAAAAATGACACCACTGTTTATGGGTCAGTGGCTAGTGGAAATTCTTTTTACAGCTGCCTTGTGTCATTTATCTTGATCAGACACTAAAGAAGCCATTTCTGGGTAATTTACAAGATCATTGTATCTTTTATACCCAGGCTTCTGGATCACCAAAGAATACAGCTTAACCTTTATTTTCATCTATCCATGGAGAAAAATAATATGTATCAAGGTCTCAAATTCTACATTTTAATTCATCTGCTTTTAAAATACCAGTTGAACAAAAATATCAATTGGTAACAACTGCAGAAAGAGGGAACTTAAATGTACATTTCACCAGAGATACACATTTTTGAAAATTCAATAGTTTAGTATCAAACAGAATATACATTTCCTTTTAGTGTATTGCTAACCCTTCTCTAGGTCTATGCATTATTATGCATATATATTACACATCTACAAATATACAAAAGTAAATGTATAAATACAGGTGTGTATATAAACATATACATTTTTTTTTATACCACCAGCAGTGGTATTTGGTAGATAAGTAGCAACCTTCTTATTGTTATTTAAGTCTATGTGTATGGTTTGGAAAAGTTAGTAAGAGATCAAAGTCTGTCCAGAATGATGTCATAACAAGGTAATATGGAATCTGATTATGTGCAAAGCTGGATATTTACACAAAGAGGTCAGAAACCAGCTGGCTACATATAAACTAAAGAAAAACCAACAAACGTCCTAAGACAGTTCTTATTCTTGATCTGCTACGGACTTGCAAGCTTAGCACAATTTTTTAAGACCCAGATATTGAGAATGTTTTCTAAGTCAGCACAAATCCACTCAAAAATTTTGTGTGGCTTGCTACCCAAATTATCCTGGAGGCAATAAGAAAATTTGTTTTTTTTCCTTTTGCATGATAGTATTTAAAAATTATAATATTGTTTTGAAAAACTGTAGCAACATTTTACTTCTATGATTTAGGGAAAACATCCTTACAGATTCAATAAAACAATGTGGGGCTATTTTAATCTGTATTTTATTTTTATTCTTTAGATTTGAACATTCGTTCAAATTGGTTTGGGGATGGAAACTCAATTGATTTGTCTGGACCATTGGCAATATCGGAAGAAACACTTATCTTAAAAGTCAGCTCTGGTTGTTTGCCTTCATCTCTTCTTCCTTCCTTTTTATTTCTCTCCTTTCTCTCATTGATTTTCATTTCCCACCCCTTCTTTCTTCCTAATGATTCTAAATCTTAATAATCGATATCATAAAAGACTAGACAATTAGATAAAAATTTAGGTCACTTATAGTGTAAAAAACTCAAAATTACTTAATTGTTAAACTTTCATCTTCAACAAGTACATTCATTCTCTTCAAAGGACTGGAGATACATTCTAAATAGGGTAATGGATTGATTACAGAAAGGAAAGAGGAACCAGAAATGTGATATTTCTGAATTATTCCATAAAAAATGATGACAAATCAAAGCTGTACATTCAGGCCTAAAAATAAGAATAGAAATAGGCTTGTATCACAATTCCAACATTAGACTGGAGATAAAATTTGTTAAATTCTTTGGTGGAAATGGAATTAACCGCTGTATTCATCCTATGATACCTTTAATAACTTCTTTTTAAACTCTTTTTTAAAAACTCTTTTAAACTCAAGATTATTGAAATGCCATCCAATTTTTGTGAGGTTAAAAGCCCTCAGCATGGTGTGCGGAGCCATTCATATTAGAACGGCTAAACAACACAAGTGAAGTCCCACACAAGCATAATCCTTTGATTTGCTGATCATAATGTTCATTAGCTTATTGATGGGCTTTAATATCTCAGAAAATCTAAAAGCCTTACAGAACCACAGAGATATTTTGACATTTATGGCGAAACTCTTTTCTGAGCATTTTGGTTTTAATGATCTTGGTGATCTTCTAGTTTAACTTTCTTTCACTTTTATAGACACTTCATTAAGCCAGTCTTTTAAAATAAAAGAAAAATGGTTAATGATTCCCTCTCAGCACAACAGAGTATAGCAAAGGACCACAGCCTCAAGTGCCAAAAGAATAAACACAAAAAGTTGTAAAACAACTGTGATGTAATAACCCACATTTTTGTCACTGTGACTCAGGATACCCAGACAGGGTCAAGATAAAGTGTCAAATACACTTGGACTAGGCAATTCTGCCTAGAGCAGTTAATTCCTCCATTCCCCCTTCCTCTTCTCATTTCCCCAATGTCCACTCTGCTTTACCACTCCTTGAAGTTAAAGGAATTGAAAGAAATCTGTTCCAAGACGTTAGCCAGCTTTTCATGTGTAAAAGGGCTACCTAGTTTTTGCTTCTTTTTCCCAAGACTAAAGAGAAGACTTGGAAGTTCCAGAAGATCCAGACTCTACACAAAATTCAAGGTGAAGCCTTGAATTTCTCAGGAGAATGGGATTGCTTCTTTAGCAAATATGGGAGCCATTCACTCATAGCAAGCTCCAATGGAAGTTTTGTTCTATATTTCTCGAAGTGGAAACAGCTTCTTCTTTTTCACCCCCATTATTGTAACAAGATTCTATGCTTAAAATATCAAAGAATCCAGAAAGGTCTCAGCTATCTCAACTGCAGCTTTGCAAGCCATACAACCACATCACTGCATACCCTTGTACAATTTTTACTATGCAAACATACACAGAATAGCTTAACAAAACTCATACTTTTTAAAATTATTGTGGTAAAAACACATAAAACTAAATTTACCGTCTTAAGGATACAGTTCAACAGTGTCAAGTTTATTCACATTGTTCTGAAACAGATCTCCAGCACTTTTTCACCTTGTACAACTGAAACTGCGTCCATTTAAACAAAAGCTCTCCCCCAGCCCCTGGTAACTACCATTCTCCTCCATAAGTTGAAATATTTTAGATACCTTATATGACTGAATCATTTTGTGAATGGCTCATTTCACTTAGCATAATGTCTCCCAGATTCATCCATGTTATAACACGGGACAATTTCCTTCCCTTTTAAGGCTAGATAATATTCAATTCTATGTATACACTACATTATATTTACCCATTCAGCCATCAGTGAACATTTGTGTTGCTTCTCCCTCTTGACTACTGTGAATAATGCTGCAAAGAACATGGGTGTGCAGATATCTCTTTTTAAGTGAACATTTATACAGTTTATAATTCTCAAAATTATGAACATAAACATTTGTATAACTTATATTTGTATAACTGTTCAATTATTTTTTAAAAAGTTCCTATAAGTAGAATTTCTGAGCCAAAGGTCATGTGCATAAAAAGGAACCTAGATTTCAAGTAATACATGTGTGCAAGGTACAGATCAAACATTACAACATTTCTTATTAAAACAAGTCTTCATTTCTTTTCTTTTTATTGGTGTATAATTGACACACAATGTTACATTAGTTTCAATTGTATCACACAGTGATTCAGACAAGTTTATACATTATGCTATGCTCACAATATGTGTAGCTACCCTCTGTCCCCATACATCACTATTACAATATCATCGACTATATTCCTTATGCTGTGCTGTATTCCCATGATTTATTCATCCCATGACAGGAAGCCTGTATCTCCCTCTCCTCTTCACCCATTTTGCCCAGCTCCCACCTCCCTTGCTTCTAGCAACCATCAGTTTGTTCTCTGTATTTATAGATCTGATTCTGCTTTTGTTTGTTTATTCATTTAAAACAAAAGTCTTCTTTCCCAAGCCTCTCCACCCTTAGCCCAATGCTCCGATGATCCAGAAGCAAATTTTTAAAATTGTTTCGGTTTCATTCTCTGTCACTTAACCACAGTTATTCTGGATCAGTAGTTCTCAACTATGACTACACATTGGAACCACCTCAGAAGCTGTTAAAAAATACTGATTTCTGTGCTCTATCCCATTTAAAGCATCATCTCTTAAAGTGGGGCCTGGGCTTGGCCCCTTTCTAAATAATACGTTTTTAAAAAGCTCCCCAGGTGATTCCAATAACCCATAGTCAAAGCTGAGAGTTACTCTTTTAAAGGAGTGCTATTCAAACGTTAATGTGCAGATAAGACAATGACGGATCTTGCTAAAATGCAGGTCCCATTTCAATAATTCTGCAGTGGGGAGAGGGGCTGAGATTGGGTTTTTGCTTTTTTCTGTTTTACTCTTATTATGTTCAGTTAGCCAGCATATAGTACATCATTAGTTTTTGATGTAGTGTTCAACAACTCATTAGTTGCATATAACACCCAATGCTCATCACAACGTGTGGCCTCCTTAATACCTAATACCCATCACCTGCTTATGCAATCCCCCCACACCCCTCCCTTCTGTAACCTGCAGTGTGTTTCCCAGAGTCCAGAGTTTCCCATGGTTTTTCTCCCTCTCTGATTTCTTCCCATTCAGTTCTCCCTCCCTTCTTCTGCACTACTCCTTATGTTCCACATATAAGTGAAGCCGTATGATAATTGTCTTTCTCTGCTTAACTTATTTCACTTAGCATAATCCCCCCTAATTCCATCCGACACAATGGTGGGTATTTGTCAATGCAAATGGTGGGTATTCATCCTTTCTGATGGTTGAGTAATATTCCATTTTATGTATGAACCACATCTTCTTTATCCATTCATCTGCTGAAGGGGATCTTGGCTCCTTCCACAGTTTGGCTATTGTGGACACTGCGGCTATGAACACTGGGGTGCACATTCCCTTCGGATCACTACATCTGTATCTTTGGGGTAAGTACCTAGTAGTGCAATTGCTGGGTTGTAGGGTAGCTCTTTTTTTTAAAACATCTTGAGGAACCTCCATACTATTTTCCAGAGTGGTTGTACCAGCTTTTATTCCTGCCAATAGTGTAAGAGGATTCCCCTTTCTCTGCATCCTTGCCAACACTTGTTTCCTGTTTTGTTAATTTTTACCATTTTAACTGGTGTAAGGTGGTATCTCATTGTGCTTTTGATTTGTATTTCCCTGATGGCTAGTGATGTTGAACATTTTTTCATGTGTCTGTTAGCCATTTGGATGTCTTTTTTGGTTTAGTGTCTGTTCATGTCTTCTATCCATTTCTTGACTGGATTATTTGTTTTTTGGGGTGTTGAGTTTGATTAGTTCTTTATAGATATTGGATACCAGCCCTTTATCTGAAAAGTCATTTACAACTATCCTCTCCCATTCCATGGATTGCCTCTTAGTTTTGTTGTCTGTTTCCTTTGAGGCGCAAAAGCTTTTAATCTTGATAAAGTCCCAAAAGTTCATTTTTGACATGATATTTTATGCAGAAAACCCAAAAGACTCCATGCCCAAGTTATTAGAACTCATACAGCAATTCAGCAATGTGGCAGGATATAAAATCAATGCACAGAAATCAGCTGCATTTTTAAAAAAGATTTTATTTATTTATTTGACAGAGAGAGAGAGGGAACACAAGCAGGGGAGTGGGAGAAGGAGCAGGCTTTCTGCAGAGCGTGGAGACTGATGTGGGGCTTGATCTCAGAATGCTGAGTTCATGACCTGAGCTGAAGGCAGACATTTAACGACTGAGCCACCCAGGTGCTCCAATCAGTTGCATTACTAAACACTAACAATGTAACTGAAGAAAGAGAAATTAAGGAATCAGTTCCATTTACAATAGCTCTAAAAACCATAAGACACCTAAGAATAAACCTAACCAAAAACGTAAAGGATCTATACTCTAGAACCTACAGAACATTTATGAAAGAAATTGAGGAAGACACAAAAGGATAGGAAAAAATTCCATGCTATGGATTGAAAGAATAACATCATTAAAACGTCTATGTTGCCCAGAGCAATCTACACTTTCAATGCAATCCCTATCAAAATACCACTGGCATTTTTCACAAAGCTGAGCAAACAATCCTAGAATTTGTATGGAACCAGAAAAGACCCAGAATCACCAGGGGAATGTTGAAAAAGAAAGCCAAAGCTGGGGGCATCACAATGCCTGACTTCAAGCTCTATTACAAGCTCTAGTCATCAAGACAGTATGGTTCTGGCACAAAAACAGACACATAGATCAATGGAGAGAACAGAGACATAGAAGTGGACCCTCAACTCTATGGTCAACTAATCCTCCACAAAGTAGGAAAGAACATCCAATGGCAAAAAGACAGTCTCTCCAATAAATGGTATTGGGAAAACTGGACAACCACATGCAGAAGAACGAAACTTGACCATTCTCTACACCATACAGAAAGATAAACTCAAAATGGATGAAAGACCTCAATGTGAGACAGGAATCCAGCAAAATCCTAAAGAACATAGGCAGTAATCTTTTCAATATTGGTCACAGCAACTTCTTTTAAGACACATCTCTAAAAGCAAGGAAAATGAGATTGGGCTTTTTTCTGAAGTAATATCAACACTTCATTTTGCTGTATGATAAGCCAGATAATACATGTATTCTATTCCACTCTTTTAGACAATACGTGATGACTTCCTGAGATGAAGACAGGGGTTTGCTCATTTTCACTTTTATTTTCGTCTCAATGTTTGTTATATTACTTTTAGCTTTACTATTGGTTACTTCTAGGCAATAAAACTAAATTTTCATTTCTTTTTCCAAGTGATCTTGACCACTCCTTAAATGAAGAGATAGTCTTCTATTTTTTTCCCATCTTTCCTCCCAGAAAACTTTTGTTCCCCCTTTTGTTAGCTTTGCTTTGATTAATATTTCTGCTCTCTGGACTGTGGACTCTGAGAAACAAACTGAGAGTTTTGGTGGGGAGGGGGGTGGGTATTATGGAGGGCATGTATTGCATAGAGCACTGGGTGTGGTGCATAAACAATGAATTCTGGAACACTGAAAAGAAATTTAAAAAAATAAATAAAAATTAAAAAAACCACTGGGACACTAACTTAAAACACTATAACTGGGTCCTTTTCAACACTGTAGGGAAGTGAGCATTTGAGTCCTTTCTCACTTTGGATTCACTTTAGCCTGAGGTCATTGTGGTGCTATCTATGCATTATTCACTTTGGGGGAGTTCTCCTCCTCAGAAGAAACTACACCATGGCCTGGAGATGATACAGTCCAGTGGTTTGAAGACTTTGTATTAAAACATAGGGTGGGAAATGAAGAGGGATGATGGGAGGAAGTTGTAGAGGAGATCCAGGCACTGAACACTGTGGAGTCTTTGGCTGAGATCCTCCAGGTGAAGGAGAAGTGCTATATCCTCAAGGGAGAGGTGGAGGCCATAAAGCAAGAAGCCAAGCAGTGCAGTGAGAGGCAGGCTGAGCTCCACAAGGTGGAGAGGTTCTTCATTCAGATGAAGGTCTTCCTGGATGTTTCTGCCTTACACGCAGTGCCCAAGGGTTAATGTTTGTGTGCCCTCCCACAATGGCATAGAAGGGGAGTTGGGAAGTGTATGGTTATCTCCGGAGTGGTAATGTGCTATGAATTTGAGTATTAGGTAAATAAACCCTTAAAAATGAAATAAATAAATATATATATATATATATATATATATATATATTTATTTCTGCTCTCTGCTGCAAATACAAATAAATCTTCCATGTTATGTCATTAGATTGTTTCTTAAGTAGAAAACCAACAAAGGGATTTGCAAGTGTTATGCTTTAATACTAAAGCAGATATACACCATGCCCAATGATAGGCTTCTAGTGCCTTTTCCATGGGCTCTTTTATAGGAATCTAGGCCACCCAAAAAACACTGTTTGTAGCACGAAGGCCCATGGACTCCTTAAAATCACAGCATTTAGTTTTCATCCCATTTTGATCAAGATTTTGTAGTACAAACTCTCCCCTGGTATTTCTATTACTTCCCACTCCCACCTCTTTTGTTACTTGCCCTTTAGTTATTTTCTACACTCTAAGCCATATTAGCTATTTGGTAAACCACAGATTGTCCCTGAACCCTAACCTTTAGGCTTAACCCTAATCCCATTCTGTTCAGGACTGGTGGGTCTAGGCCTGTGGCTACCTGGAACATCCCTTTATTCCTTTCCTGGTTCAGAGCCACACTGTTCCCACCTGCCTTGGTTACTGATCTTTTCTGCTGAAGACACTCAAGTAGCTTCAGAAGAGATGACACATACGTGATAAATGTACTCAGGGCTTGTATCTTCGAAACTGTATTTATAAAGAATTCTAGGTAAAAAGTTTTACTTCAGAACTTTAAAGGTATCAGTCTAAATACCTTTCCTTTGTGAACTGTGACTTTTTTTTCCCCCTAGAGGTTTGCAAGGTTTTCTTTTTAATTACATTGTTCTGAAATTTCACCACAATGTGTCTAGTTGGGGGGTCTGTTTCCATTCACTGGGTTGGAAACTCAGTGAGCCATTTCAAACCAGAGTCTTATTGTTCTTTAGCTCTAGTGCGTATCTTTTTATTATTTAGCTTACTAATTTAAACACTGCTTTGCCTCCTTCTCTTTCTGAGGTTTTCATTAGTTGAATATAGGCCCTCCCTGTTTGTTCCTCATATTCTCCATCTTTTACTTTTTATTTAATGTTTTAAAATATTTCTTTGATTTTATTTCTTCTAGTATCTCTACTAAATTTTTTTATTTTGACAAATTATATTTTAAATCCATAAGAATGCTTTCTCATTCTCTTATTCTCTTATTTCTTATTTTGTAGATTTAATATTTTCTTGGATCTTTTTGAGAATATTTCTGAGGATGATTTTTTTTTAAAGTTCTTTTTGTTCCCTGTATCATTTCAGCTTCCTCTGAGGTTGTTTTTCTATTTTTTAGCATTTGGTACTTCTCTTTTTATACTGCTAGTTCATGTTCCAGTGTTGTCTCTGTTATTAAGAAAACAGGCCTGGGTAGATGGAGTAGATGTTTCTGCTTTCGTAGTGGCGCAAGATTGTTCTCCTACCGGGTCTTTCCCCTTCTTTTTAATTTTTTCCTGGGTTGGGCCAGGCAGTGTTGACCAGCAAACTACGAGGACCATCCAGAGTGGGAGCTGGCTGTCAGGCTGAGTGCCAGCACAATGCTCAAATGATAATGGCTTCCGTCTGAGGCATCAACAAATTTACAAATGTTATCTTCTCCCAGTATGCCCAATTTCTTTAGAAAGGAGTCCTCATACATTTTGCCTGGAGATAAAATGTGAGCGGCCTGCTCACATATGTTGGAGCTAGGGCGCTGACTGAAGAATTCTGGACATGTTCAGACCTTTGAGTAATCTGTGTTTAACTCCATCTTTCCCTCTCTCCCTCTGTTGTGTCTACTGACTCTATACCCAAGGCATCTCAGGGGTTCCACAGGGCAGATAAGCTTTCTTCCTCTACAGAGCTCTCAGAGGGTATTCTAGGTTTACGATTTCTCTGCCTTCCTTTCTGTCTAATGGCTCCCATCTACCTTTTTGTATTCCAGGAATTTATTAAATAGCTCAACCTTTAGTGACACACACTTCCCATTCTCACTTGTCTGTTGTGCCAGGCAGTTGCCTTTTTGCTTTTAGTCATTACTCAATGTTCCCCTGCTCTGCTCTTCACCACAGAGCAGTGACCAACCCCTGTAAATGACATTTATATGCCAACTGGCTTCCATGGAGTTTCAGCCAGTGGGAAGCACTGGTAGGATACTGGAGAGAACAGAAGAGGGACAAGGCAATATATTTCTTTCTTCTCTTTCTGTCCTGGGCAGCATCTCTAGAAGCATTGCATTCCTTCTTTCTTGTGCAACACATCCTGACCCCAAGCAGCCCCTTTCTGCATGGTTTCAGCTCCTGACATGCAGGCCGGGCTTCGTAGGCTCCAGCAGTAATAATTTCTACCTTGACCTTTCCAGCCCTAGTGGTGGGACCAGTGCCTGATGTTGCAAATTCATTTGGCTTTTTAGGTGTGCCCACACTTTCATAAATAGGCGCCCATATTCAGTTCTCTTTAGTAAACTACTTGGTTCAATTTTCCTGACTGAACTTGACATACAGATATAAAGGGAGATTGTATTCTACATTTCTATACTTCTAATTCAATAAGGCCGTGGAAGAAATGAGAGGCCAGTGCATGTGTTTAGCCTACCATTTTGAATTGGAAAATATATACATTTTGAAGCTTATGATGCATATTGCCAAACTGCCTACTAGAATGTTTGTATCAAATTACATTTCCACTAATAGTGTGATGGTATCAATAACCCGTCACCCTCAAAACACAGGGGATTGATGCTTCTTTTTAATCACTGCATCCAATCTTTGTATGGAGAGCTAATGAAAACTTCAAGTTTTCCTGGCTCAGAAGATTTCATATTTGTGTTGTTCTAACAGCTGGAAATGATCTATGAGGAGATAAAGCCAACTGCACTTGCCTAACATTTGATTCAAGATGGTTGGCCAAGTTACTAAGGAGCCCAGAATCCCAAAAGCAAGAAAAAGCCACAGAAAGCAGCTTTTCCAGTGTCTGCTTCTGATATCTAAAAGGAAGAAATTATTCTGGCTCTCTAGAAAAGTAAATTTCCCCAAGATAAATAAAATCATTGTTGAGATCCAAATTATTAAAGCATGACTCAAAGAAGAGAGAGTCTCACAAAAGACTGAGTTAAAACCAACTCCTCACATCTCTGCTTCCAAGCTTAAAATTTCATTGGAAAAAGTTGCCACCTGTCTCCACAAGGATCTCACAGAGATTTCCAACTAGAGAACTAAACACAGAACAGAAGTACTGGAAATAAGAAAGCTCCAATTTCACCTTATAAAGTAGGAGCATTGTTGCAGCCCTCACTGAAATCATGTGGAAATATCAATCTGGTGTCTTGATTAGCCACATCTGGCCATGACTCAGTCCATTCTATAATGGCTTTGCCCAAAACTTATTTTCCCTGCAATACCACTCTTGACACTCACCACCTATCAACTGCTAGTATTCATCCCACTCACTCTAGACCTCCTCTGTGCCTCCCATGTGCCTTTCACTTGGACAGGGAATATACTGAGATATGCTTTTACACCAATTAATTGTGCTCTAAAGCACATCACTTATACTCTTTGGTCTCAGTTTTCTTATCTATCAAATGAGCCTTAATGATCCTGAAATGTCCACCCAGCTCTGAGCAGCAGCTATGATGGTTGGGAAATATGTGTCTTTAGTAAAGCCATTTAGCTAGGGCCATTATAGTCACAAATAGCCTCAAATCTGGCCATTTGATCTTGTCTTCCAGAAAGGTTATTTTATTTTTATGTGTTTAAAGCATTATTTTATGTACTTAAAATGTGCTACACATTTTTTTTTCCTATCCTGTTCTGGCATTTCTCTTCTTCTCCTTCTTGTTTTTAATATTCCAGAACCTCAAAAAATGGAAGTGTCTCAGCTGTCTTCTGACGTCTGAGAGGGCCAGGCCCTATTATTCAGTGAGTCTATTCACATCTCTTGCTCTCCCTATGGTCCATGAACAGGTTACTGTGGGATGGAGAAGAGATTTGGTTTTATGAAGTGATGAATTGGTGTTCTGACTAAACCAAATGTTTTGGTGACTGATGGGGTGGAACCCAATAATTCTGCCAAGTTGGGATTAGCACCAGAGCTACTTCCCCCTTGGTGTAGATTCAGCTCAAAGTCACAGCTAAAGAGAGATGAAGGAAATCCAGTATGTAAGAGTGGACTTCAATTATAATAACCTCCCAAAGTTTTTTTCAAAGTTTCAAAAAAAGAAAACTGGAAAACCTCATCACACACTTTAACATACCACTTATAATTTGCCTAATGGATATCTTTGTTGAAAACTATTTCTAATGAGATGGATGAAAAGCTAAAGTGGTCAATAGATTGGGCCAAATCAGGCACCAAAAAAAATGTCCCTAGGGATTTTTAAATTTCATTTCACCATATACATAGTTTCTTACCAGTCTTCTCAGCCACAACTTGTTCCTCTGAACTCTAAGAATCAAGGTAAGGCTCAAAAGCTTTTTTACAAAATAATCATTTATCACTCTAGTCTCAAAAGCTGTAAAATATACTAAATACAAATTTTACTTCATATCTGAGGAATTTAATGTACTTACCTCCTTATTGAAGATGGGGCATCAAAGAATTTAATATGATTAACACATTCTGTGTTTGTTCTCCTTTTATTTATGCATAGGTTAAGTTTTGGAAGTCACTTTGCTTTTTCAGTTTGTGAGAGTATTCGTAGAGGAAATAACTAGCAGGGGTCAACAATGTATAGTACAGGGTTCCAGAAAACTGGGTCCCTCTTGCTCTATGCTAACTACTTGGGTCAAGTACACAAACTAATGTGTCCACACAAGATACCACTTCTTAATGAGGTCTGCTCCTCTCTTAGCATTCCTTACTGCTCCACAAATACCGATTTTAACCAACCCAGTCCTTTGGCAATGGCTGAGGCAAAAGATAACAGTGTTATCTTTATATATTTCCAAGATAAAGTTTTCCTATCTATTCTCAGCCCAAGTAAATATATGGCTATGTTTTCTCTATATTACAGATGATGTGAAAAAAAGTATGTTTCATGGGTAACAAATGGCATCTCTGTTTTATCAAAACTACTTCTCTGGGAAGTAAAGGTATTTTTCGAGTCTTCTATACAGAGCTGGAAATTTAGAGTTGCAAAGCAAAAACTGAAGATCTTCATTAAATATCATTAAATGATATCCAATAACAAGGAGATATGAAGAAAATCAAATCCACTTATTTTACAAGAATGTCAAGGTCCATGATTAAAATGAGCCCCCAACCAGGCAAAGGGCTGGTCTTCAATACAAGGAAGGGCCTTTTGTCTGGCTATAGCCTTTGACACTGGGGAACATAGAAAGTTGAATAATTTAAGAAATCCTGAGTGGGGGAGGAAAACAAACAAACAAACAAAAAAACACCTCCCGGAAAGTACTTTTACACTGTGGATTACACTGTGGCTGTGGCCTCTGTACAGTAGCTGCCTTATCTGGTGCTGAGACAAAAAGTACATGTGAGCAGTTCTCATTCAGGAGGAAGCTGACTTCCAAAGAGAGGTTAAGTGGCTAGCTCAAGAGAAGAGAGCTAGGCAGGGGGCGATCCAGGATTGGAACATCAAAGAGTGACTCCAGCCCACTTTATCCCACTGTGACACTATCTCCACTCTGCTGGGGACCAAAAAAAAAAAAAAAAAAAAAAGTGTTGCTGGAATTATCTATCAGTGGAACAGACATTTGTACTACTTGCAGTCATTTGGGGAAATTTTTCTGGTTAACAGTAAGAAACATTTGCATCTCCTGTTGCAGAAGTCAGCAAGAATGGGGTAGATATGGGATTCATTCTTTTTGGCAGCCATGCCCTGGAGGGAAAGGGGAGCCAGAATTATCTCACAGACAAATAGAAAGGAACAGCAAGTTTTACACCCACTGGCTTTAAAACGACAGCCAGTTCCCCTTGTGATGTCTACCTCAAGCTGAGTAATGCACTTGAGAGCTGTTTTGCCAGCCTCTCAGAATGTAATCTTTAACCCCTTTTATTTGGGATCCAGTGACACTGAGGCATCGGAAAAATGATATACTGCCAGGTTAAAAACAATAGCATTTACCCTGCTTTTATTTTTCTTCACATTCAAAGATGTAGAAGCCAATGCTGTTGGTAACTCTGTATGACAGCGTGTGGTGGAAAGGGTCACGTCAGCATGCTGTGACTCATGCATGCCTACTTACTTCTGTATGGCCAGAACATTAACCTCATCTTCAGAACGTTGGCTGATGACTAGCTTTTCCACCTTGATAAACTACTCGTGCTCACTGGTTAATATTCTCTATCTCCCAATCATCTATTTGCTTTCTGATAGGTCAGGAGGTCAGGATCTCACAAACTTTGCTCCTGAATAACTCCCATGGTTTCTGCTGTACTAGGAAACCACCAATATCTTTATAATATTTTTCTTTAAACTGACTCACTCTAATATTTTAAAAGATTATATCACTACTGTAGATGGATAAAGAATACATTATTGTTTAAATAGATGGCAGCTCTAAAATACATACGCAATCAATATAGAACAGTGCTTTAAAGTTTATGAAAATATTGATACCTTGTGGTAAAGGCTCTGAGTGTGCGGCCTAGATACTCTATTAAAAAAATAAAAAAATTTAAAAAGGAGGGAAAGCAGGGGACATTGTAAGAAGTATTAAATATATGCAAACACTAAATGAAGATTTCCTCTTTTGTGTGATCAGAAAGATTGAAAGAAAACTGACCCAAAAAATCAACTTTTCATTATGGGAATCAGAATAGTGATGTTGGGTCATTGAGCTATCTTGTGTGCTCTCTCACTTCGGGAAATATTTCAGTTGTAAAACATGACTAAATTTGAATTTTTTTTTTTCTAAGTAGGCTCCATGCCCAGTGCAGAGCCCAGTGAGGGGCTTGAACTCATAATCCTGATATCAAGACCTGAGCTGAGATCAAGAGTCAGATGCTTAACTGACTGGGCCACCCAGGCGCCCCTGAAAGAGCATTCCTATTGCTCACTTAGACCCTAGTGAGGAGGAGAACCGAGACAAGGGCGGGTGTTCCTTTTCCTTCACAGCCAATTCCATTCAACACAAAATATGAATTACGTGCTCAGCTATTTCAAGTAGTTTATTATCTTATTTGATGAGGAGAGACAAAGACATTTGAGATAAATAACTACAAAACAAATCAACACTCTTAAGGGGGCACACTACGTAGTGAGGCACGTAAAAGCACACGAAGAGCCTTTGGGTTCCTCTGCATGAATAAACCACAAACCACACGCCTTGTAGATAGACAAATTAGCAACGGGCCAATCTGGATGGAAGCAGCCCCGTGGGACTCAAGGCATGGTGAGCAGAAGGCAAGAAAAAGAAAAATGGGATTTCTGGTCCTACTTTCCTGCCCCAGGAGCACTATCAGTATTCAAGGGAGGGAGAGAAGCCCCACTCAGACTCCTGAAGAATTAGACCTTAGATACTCTATTTGATTTTCCATGATCTGATGGTATTTGTTGTTACAAGTATGGACTAAGGAGGGTGTTAGCATAAAAGTATCCTGCAGAAATAGCGAATAAAACAAGATTATTGAAACGTATGGCAAGTGTTTTAAAGAACCGATTTTTATAACACAGTTAATTATCAAAATATTAAAGAAAATGTTTTGCTTCTTGTTTCAATCATCATTCAGTGGCTTCATACCCATTTTCTAGCAAATAACAATGGCAAATGGCCAATCTCTTTTGAGATGAAGACTGTATCATGCTAGACATTAGACTTCCAATGTGTATAGACTGAGAAAATACATAATGATCAAAGTCTTCTATTAATTCAGCGATGCAAGTAAGTGAATTTATATTTTATTCATCACCTCATCTACAGACATTTAAAAAACAGTTCTGTGTGTGTGTATGACATAGTATTTATTTAGTCTACCCATACTGAATGTGCATATGGATTTACAGACCCCTCACAATAAATTCTACTACCCCTGGGGGTCCAAGACCTACTGGTTGGTAACCACGGAGTAGGACAGGCTTATGATTGATGACAGTGGGGAGGGCCTGGGGCACATCTGCAGGTCCTCCATTGCTTTTATCATCTTGACCCTCACACTTTCTTCCTGAAACTCTACACTCCTCTGTTTACTAAAAATATTTTCTGTATAAACTTCAACAAGTTGGTTATGATTTTCCACAGTGGGAACATTTTTTTCATGTTAAAAAATGAATCTGTGCTTTAATTAGAGACCTTCACAACTGGGAGAAAAGTCATTTTAATTCCAGATAGTATCAGGTCTTCTGCTACACTTACATTAATATTACTATGTTAGTCCTGAAGCTAGGTGGTGAACACATGGTTGTTTGCTGTATGATTCTGTATACCTCTGTGACATCCATATTTAATAATAAATGAAAGCACAAGAATTTCCTGCACAGTTATAGCTCTTTTCCTTAACACTGTTATCACAAGCCCCAAAAATCTACTGATAAAATTACTTGCTGCAAAAAGCATAGTGTAACACTGTAAACTTTCTGACGGTTTTCTGGAATTTGAACTCATTTGTCCTAGCAGGTTTTATCAGGACTTGTGATTCAAAATGTGCTCATGAACTTTTGCCCAAATGTGCATTCCTTCTTTTGGGTCTGCTTTTTGCGTGATCCTAAGGACCTTCTTGACTTTCTTCCAAGCAGTGTCTTCAACGGGTCACATATATGTTCTTGAACTCATCCCCTCTCCCCTTGCAGCAGGAGATCTTCCTCTTACCATGACACAACTTACAATAAACTTGTCTACATTTGCTGTCTACAGGTACTAATAATGTCCTAGTCGGTTCCAATCCACTTCACTCCAACTTGTCCCTGTGATACCACGGAAAGTGCCCTTGTCATTGTCACAAACCACTTCCACATGGGCCAAGAGGCCACTTGTTGGTTCTCAGCTCATTTGCTCTCTCAGTTCATCTGACATGTTGACACTTTAAATAGTTTCTTAAGACTGTTTCCATTACACTCACCTATTTATTCATTCAGGAAAACCCAAAGAACAGAACAGTAAAAAAGACTGGGTTCTTGTGTTTATGAATGACTGTGACGGAGACAGAGAAACAAATATGCAGTTACAAAGGCTATGGACACTAGATGTGCTAATGCTGTGTTGGGGAAAATAGTGTGTGAACACAGGACCAATGAGGAATGCCTAATCAGGATTTAGAAGGTCAGGGAAAGCTTTCTGAGGAAGTGACATTTAATCCAAGACTTGAAAGATGAATAGGAATTAGTGAAAGAATGGAGTACGTATAGTGAGAAAGGATACCCAAGACAAAGGGAAGAGCACATGCAAGGGCTTGGAAGTGAAGAGAACATGGAAATGTGGAGTAACGTAGTGTCAATAAAATGCAGAGGGTTTTTTTGTTTGTCTGTTTTTGTTTGTTTGGGCAGGGGAACAGCAACAAAAGAAAGAATAATAAAAATGTCACCAAAGTAGGGAGGCATCACATCATGACAGTCCTCATAAGACAATTTAAAAATATTGGACTTTTTAATTGAAGGCCCTGGGGAGCAAGTGAGGAATGTGGAGCTGGAAAATGATTGAACCAGGAGAAAAGACCGGGAAGGGGCAAGGTTAGAGGGCAAGATTCATTAGGAATCTGTGACACTGATCCAGGCAACAGTGGTAGCGTTAGTGGTGGTAGTGTTAGTGGGGGTAGAGAAAATTGGCCGTTATAGAGGAAGAAGCAACAGAATTGAATGATTGGAAGGGGGCCAGGATGGAAGAAAATGTCTGGTCACGAGATGGAAGAGCCAGTAATAACAATGATCATAGGGTTGGTGCTCTTCACTAATGTGGAAAGCACCCAAGTAGGAATGACATGTGGTTAAAGGTAGAAGCGGGATGATGAATTTAGTTGGAGCTTACTAATATGTCAAAAGCAGAGACACACTTGGACAAGCACTGGGGACCTTGAAAAGGACTGGCTCTCTTCTGTCTCTCTCAGAGATAAGGAATGAAGAAATAATGAGGACTTGTCTGTTCCTAGGAGCTTTCTCAGGAAGCATGTCTAAGTGACCCATAACCCAAGATGTAGAGTGTGGGCATGACATGCTTCTAGCCTGGAATCCACCTTTCTTCTAAGCAGAAGGACACTTTCCAAACTACAGACAGACAGAAGCCACAACTCCAGATCCATGGCTCTGAGAACTAGGGTATCAGGGAATCTCTAACAAGAATCAGACATATAGTGACAAAGGACACATGACCTCATTGCCAAGTTTTTGGTAATCGGCTTTAAGAGGCCTCAGGGGTCATAAAGGATACGGAGTTTAGGGGAAGCAGAAGTAGCCCTGAAATAGCTAAAATCCAAATTGGGGGCTCTTGTCCTTTCACAGGATCCTGACAAGGTCTTGGCAATATATCCAGGTTTGGGATTAGCAAATTGGGCCAAGTTGGAATGAGGATAGATGAAATATAAGGAAAGAAAAAGATTCATTTTTAAAATCTCAGCTTTGTTGGCTTGTGCATTTTATTTTGCATTTTAATGGTGCATATCATTTTCAGTGGAGGTCTTGTTTCTTACAAGATCATTGCTTTTGCAATCTTATGTGGAGCAATACGTAAAAAAGGAATATATATATATATGTATGCATATATATATATATATGTATGTATAGTGTATTTCAGTCTCTTTTCTAAAATCATTTAAATTGCTAGATGTTTGTTTTATGCCAATAGCTTCCCAACACCCTTACTTGTGATATTGTGTCATTTTTCTATTTTCAACCTGAATTTTCCCATTTATATTTTCATTATTTATCTATAGAAGGCTACATCTCTCTCTATGCTAATACTTTATATGCCAACACAACCTGCCTCATCAAAAGGCTATCAGTGCATTGTGAATGCACTGTATTTTACTTTAGGAAGTTGGTTGGGAATTCCCAGAAAATTATCTTTAGTATATGTTGAATGTTGAAACTTCTTTTGCAAATGAGTCCCTTTCTTCTACAATTAGAACTATGTCAGGAGCAGCAAGGATGAGAGCTTGTGGCTGACCTGAATTTCTGTAAGCAGAGCACAGTCAACATCCCCAAAGCGCCTTGCACAAGTGTGGTCACCTCCCTCTGCTCTATTAGTCATCATTAGCCACACCAGGGAGTGGTTTAACTCAGTTTACAAAAAAGCGATTGTTCTGAGTCTACTCTCAGGAGACTGTTCGGTCAGGAGCACCGGCTCTATTGCATCAGGCACCAGACTGTGCCCACCTCTCCTTCCTGATAGTTCTGGTTCACTGGGATTGGCAGTGGATTAGCAGTAACAATCCTGGACCTTTAACGCAGCTCTTCTTGGGCACCAGGCACTGTGCTAAATGCCATTTCACATGAGCTCATTTATCTTCAGAACCACCTGTGATGTGAGATTATTGGCTGCGTTTTAGAAATGACAAAACTGAAGTTCAGGGAGAGGAAGACATTTCCTAAGGGTCACCCAGAACAGGGCTTTGAACTCCACTGTTTGAATCTTCAGTCTGTTCTCTTAATCAGAATCTTGAAGCTGAAATCTCTCAGGCACTGGTCCAATGGCCTGTTCCCAGAGGATGAGGGGGACAAGAACTCTTGGATCCTACCCCAACTCTTCTTCTGTTGCTTTATATACTGAGGGTCAGTGTAGAGCTCAGTGAAATAAGAAATCACAGCCATGTTTTAAGAACAGTCTGAAGTTCTGCATTTGCTCTGCTCTCTCAGTAAACCAGCTCTACCTGACATGGAATCCTGAATTGCCTGCTTTGTATGCTCTAGTGACTGACTAAAAGAAAAGCCTCACTGATTGGCTATGAAGTCCAAAGTCTTATGCCAGTAATTCTCGATTAGATCAATGAAGGCCTGTCAAAAGGATCATATAACAAGACAAGGGAAGCCAATACAAGTCCACTGTACTCTATCTTTGACATCCCTTTATTAGTCACCTTGTTATGCAGGAATGTCCCAGGACAAAAGACATGTATATTTTGTTAGTGTGAAGGTTGGAAATAATTATAACAGTGGGGACCTAGTGAAGAGATCACAAGCGATCAAGTGAGAGAGATGGAGAAAAAGCAAATGTAGCAGAAATTTGAAGAGAGAGAGAGCTCAAGAGAGAGCGAGCTCTTATTTGTTGCATGTTTAAAGGACAACTAATCAGATTTAATTGATTACAGGCCACTCTAAGGAACCACATGCTGAGACTGGCTACAGTTTTTCCTAATGACAGTTTTACAGTTAAGAAAATATCACTGTCTTCATTCTAGAGACAGCTATCATTTCACAATTCAGAGAAAACGTTGTGAGAATTTATTATATACCATGGAAAACTTCTGGAATCAAAGCATTATTATCTAATAGATAAAGGAAGCCCAGATTATAGAGGAGGAATGTGTATTAGCCACAAACACTTAACACAAGGGGTTTCCTGCACTGGACTGCACTTCAAAGTTTTTGGACACCAAACAGCAAAACAGAGGAGTCTGCCATTTTGGATGCTGCAGATAGCCTTTCTATTCTGGGAAAAACAACCCACTATGCTTGTCAGTTATGAATAATAAAGTAAATATCTCTGTCCTCGAAGCCAAAATAATAACCTGGATTCAGATCCTTTTAAGCCCACAGGATGGCTCTTCCATTTAGTCGCATAAATCAGATATGATTTCACAGAGTTTTCTTTCTCTGCAGATGGCTTTTGGGGTAGAGGAGAGCAGAGTCCAGGGCAGAAACTTGCTTTTGTTGTTATATGGATTTAGGTTGCTTTACAATAGCATATTATTGTTTATTGTTGGGAAGATCGTATCAGATCACACAAGTCTATGGTGTGTGTGCATGTTTGTATGTATAATAAATGCACATGTTGGGGAAATTAGAGGGCTCAGTCAGTTGAACCTCTGCCTCTTGATTTTGGCACAGGTCATCTTGGGGTCATGGGATCTGACCTGTGTCAGGTTCCATGCACAACAGGGTCGGCTTCAGATTCTCTTCCTCTCCCTCTGTCCCTCCCCCTGCTCATGCTGGCTTTCTATCTCTCTCTCAAAAAATTAAAAAAAAATAAAAATTAAAAGCCTGTGTTTGTTACTGTTCCCATATGTCAAGATCTTAGGATCAAAGAATCTGAAGACTACAAGAAAGTTGGGTATGTTTAAACTTGACATTTTATAAAAAGTTCTTGATTGGGCTTGGTACAGCTTAAAATGGCTTGTAGATGCCCCATACTTTCTTTAATAAATGGCCCAACAGCCCTAGTTTGGGAGAAATAAAGTGATATTGAACCATTTGCCTGGGTAAGTATATAGATTAAGGCTGAAGAGTGTGGGGGTTTCCTTGGAGAATTTACAGAATCTTTCTGAAAAGAAATCCTGGAATATGCAATGAGTCAGGAGGCAAAATTTAGGATAAGGAGAGGAGGAACTTTTCCTTTGAGTCTCATGATGACTGGGCTTAGTAGAGGAGAATGCCACTGAGAAGTGTGCATATGTGTGTGCTAGATGGTAGATGTTGATAAGCTGGTTCTTGCAATATGATCACACGTGACTGGTTATTCCCTATGGGTCTGGCCACAGTAAATTAAATGAGTCAGTGGAGGTACACTTTCCTTGTAGTATTCCCAACCTTTCAGGTTTTCAAGTAGCTGGTGTGAACAAAATGATGACTACAGAATGACCACCAAATTCAGCAATATGGAAGTTATTAGAGAGCTTGATAAGGTCTTATTTAAAGTAAACAAGCTTGATCTGCTGGGCTACGGGAATCAAAGAAGGCTGGCCACCCTATTTTAGGATGAAACAGTACAGTGGGGAGGCAGTATGGTGGGGCAGGAGCAGCAGCTTAAGGAAACCTACCTATTCTAGGCAGATCAAGGAGTAAGCAGTGGTCCACAGAAGGAACAAAGACCTAAGCTGCGAACCACATGGCTGGCTGAAATGATAAATGAGGACCAGGATGCACTTGAAGAGGGAACAACCCAATGGTCACATAGGGTGATGGCTGAGGTCTTTATTTTGGATATTTAAAAACACGGGGGCATAAATACCTCTTCAAAACAATGATTTCATTTCCTTTGGATATACATCCAGAAGTATGATTACTGGATCACATGGTAGTCCTAATTATAATATCTTAAGGAACCTCCACACTGTTTTCCATAATGGTTAAAGCAATGTGCATTCTCACCAGCAAAACACCAAAGTTTCTTTATCTCCACATCCTCACCAACACCTGTTATCTTTTGATTTTTTGCTGACAGCCATTCTAAGAGGTATGAGGTGCTATCTCATTGTGGGTTTGATTTTTATTCCCCTGAAGATTAGTGATATTGACCATCTTTTCATATCCCTGTTGAGCATTTGCATGTCTTCCTTAAAAATATGTCTATATGGTCCTTTCTCAATTTAAAAATTGTTGTTTAAATCAATATAAATTCCTTATATATTTTGTATATTAATTCCTGATTAGATATGTGATTTGAAAATATCTTCTCCCATCTCACAGGTTGCCTTTGCATTTTGTTGACAGTTTCCTTCACTGTCCAAAAACTTTTTAATATGATTGTAGTTCCATTTCTTTATTTTTGCTTTTTTGCTTATGCTTTGTATCAGTTTCAAAAAATCATTTTTAAGACCAATGTCAAGGAAATTACCCCTTCTGTTTTCTTCTAGGAGTTTTATGGTTTTAGAGCTTACATTTAAGTTTTTAAGTCATTTTGAGTTGATTTTTATGTACAGTGTAAAGATAAAGGGTCCTATTTTGTTCTTTTGCATGTGGCAATCCAGTTTCCCAAGACAATTTATTGAAGAGACTATCTTTACCTATTAAGTATTCTTGGTGACTTGTTGACAATTAATTCATTGCTATTATTCACAGCAGCCAAAATATAGAAATACACTAAGTGTCTGCCAACAGATGAATGAATAAAGAAAATGTAGTATGTATACACAATGGGTTTTTACTCAGCCTTTAAAAAGAAGGAAATCCTGTTATTTGAAAGAATATGGATGAAACTGGAGGACTTTACGGTGAGTAAACTAAGCCAGACACAGAGCGATAAATATCATATGATCTCAATTAAATGTTTGATCTCAAATAAAAAAAAAACATGGAATCCAAGTAGAAACATGAAAATAAGGGAATGAATATGTACGTATTATCTGAAGGGAAAAGCATTCCAACCAGAGGGCCAGCATGTTCAAGGCACAGTGATGACATGACTGTGGGTAGAAGAAAGATAGAGCAAAAGAGGCACTGTAGGAGGTAAAGCCAGAGACACGGAGTTGGGAGCAGATCATTAAAACCTTTTCAGAGGGGCGCCTGGGTGGATCAGTGGGTTGGGCCGCTGCCTTCGGCTCAGGTCATGATCCCAGGTCCTGGGTTCAAGCCCCGCGTCGGGCTTTCTGCTCAGCAGGGAGCCTGCTTCCTCCTCTCTCTCTGCCTGCCTCTCTGCCTACTTGTGATTTCTCTCTGTCAAATAAATAAATAAAAATCTTTAAAAAAAAAACAAAAAACTTTTTCAGAGATGGTAAAGATATTGAGTGTGCAGAGATGGCACAGAAGAGTTTTGAGCAGAGAAGAAACATGACCTGATATTTTTAAAATTAAATATTTATTTATTTGAGAAAGAGAGAGTGTGGAAGAGGGGAAAGGGGCAGGGTGAGAGGGAGAGAGAGAATCTCAAGCAGGCTTCACGCTGAGCACAGAGCCTGACATAGGTCTCAATCCCAGGACCCTGATATCATGACCTCAGCCAAAATCAAGAGTTGGATGCCCAATGGACTAAGCCACCCAGGTGCCCCTGCTCTGATATTTTTAAATGGTTACTGGCTGCTATGGGAAGAGACTGCAGAGAGACTAGTCAGGAGTTCCATATGTACTGCTAATAACCCAGGTAAAAGAGGATGTTCACTTATTCTAGCTCTGAAGTTGGTAAAAAAGAAAAAAGAAAACAAAATGTCAGATTCTCAGTGTCTGTTGCTCAGGAACTGGATATAGGATGTGAGAGAAAGAGATGAATCAAGGATGTCTCCAAAAGAGGTTTTGCCTGGGCAGCTGAAGTGAGCTGTTATTTAGGAAATAGAAAAAGCTGGTAAAGAAGTATGTTTGAGGAGAAAATAAAGCATTTAAAGTTAGATTTACCATTTCTATTGTACAACCAAGAAGAGAGGCCAGGAGGCAGTTGGCAATTTTCATCCTGTAAAAGTTACTTAAAGCCATGACTAGATGAGACCACTTAGCCAACAGTGTGAAGAGGTCTGAGGACTGATCCCTTTACAGAGATTGGGAACATTAGAAGGAAGCAAAAAAAGGAGTAAAGAAGAAATAGCCAGTGGAACAGGAAGAGAACGAAGAGAGAACAATGAAGCAGAGACGAAGTGTTTTAAGTTATTAGTGTTTCTGTGTGACTAAGATGAGAACAAAAATGACCCGTGATTTTAGCACAGCTCAGTGAAGACTGTGACTTGGAGATTTAGAGATATTCTAAATCTAAAGTGGTTCGCTAATTAGGTAGAATAATACCTATGTATTAATAAGTCAACTCAAGGTGAAAATTCGTGGGCCTGTTAAAAAAAATCATCAAAGATGACATATCTGATCAAGATATACCACCGGTGGTGGCAGAGGGCATATGCTGAGGAGTGGTCTGTCTACAGTTTAATTCAGCTATTATTTGGAGCCCCTTCTAGAAAAGTGGAAAGTTGATTTATAGTTATGGGAATTAAGAAAAGGTCATACAGTCTCTCTGTTGACACAGTCTCCAACACTGAGGCCGTCAGAAAGACCATCTCAATGACTATTTTTCTTTAGTTGAAGTTAGTTATAAGGAATCCATTTACTCAGTTTTATTCTATTCAGATTTTTGTTCTTATCTTGGCACTTCGGGATATCTGTGAATGCAATTGGTAGTGAGTCTACGAGATGGAGTTTGTTCAAGATGGGCACATTTCTCTAGTTTGTGAATTGTGGGCCAAAAATGGAATGGTAGCTCTGAAAATAAAAGCCAGGCACAGAGGTTTGTTGTTAACTTTCATGAAGGGCCCTATAACAATTTAAGTGTCTCACCCTTCTGGGACTAAAGACATCATGCTTTCCCATGACCTGAAATGGAAAATCATTCTAGTGTTTCTGGGACAGCATAGAACACACACTACATGAAGCTGTCATAAAATATTTTACTTGTTTTATCTTACTTTTTCCTCCTGCTAGTTCCCTTTATTTTGGCAAGAGGTAGGATGTGATGACCTAAATGAGGCTTTTCCACATCTAATTTCCAGATTTGGGGACAAAAGGTTTACTTTCCTCTTTAAAAACATATGAACTTCCAGAAGTGACCCAGAAAGAGTCCCACTAAAGGCAAATGTCCTATCAGTTTTAGCATGGTCTGCAACAATTTATTGGAATGGGATTTCCATTACCTCTTGAGCAGACTGGTCACATGAAGGAAATTTACAGTACCCTAAGTGGTATTTCCTGAGGTGATGGGTCTCCCACCTAATAGCTTTGGAACACAAGTCTCACAAAGCATAATGCTTTCTGCATACAGACCTGTAAATGCCCACTGCAGATTTCACCAAATAAGCCTCCTCTGCCTACAAGGTTCTACAAGTCTATGCAGGCAATTCAAACAAAACTGTGTCCGTTTCTCTTCACTTTTTTTTCCCTAAGCTCACACCCCTGGGTTTTGGTTAACATTTAAAAAAGATATTTAAAACTGCACTTCAGCCACCTTGTAAAATGAAAGAGTACATTGTACAGGCACCAAAGGTACACGTCAGTGCTTTTATCAAATTCCGGGTCCTGCTCTACTGCACTAATTGGAACCATGTGTTGAAAATGCAAGACAGGACTTTTTCAGCTGTTCTTTAATTAAATGGAATAAAATAAGGACAAAACCTCACATTTCTTTATAAAGAGAGACTACTGGGTTGTTCTTTTAGCAGGACTGATAGATGATCCTGAGTGGGAAGTCAGCCCCTGTGTCAGGGCTCCAGGGTCATTGGTAGTCATTTTAATATTTAAGATATTCTCAAGGATTCCATGATATGGTTTAGCTACATTCAGAGAATGCCTGATTGCAAACGCTTCTCTGATAAGGAGAGTAAGGGAAGTGATAGAAAGCCTAATTATTTTCAAGTACACTAGAAGACTGACTCATGAAGATTCTTTTTGATCTTTGTATAAAGTTCAGTCACTGCAAAAGTCATCAATGAGGTGGAAAAAGTGCCTCCTCACGCACTTGCGCACTGAAATCTATGGAGAAATAGTGGCCAATGAGTGAGTGTGTGTCTAGCAGAAAGACTTGAAAAATGCAGTCTCGAGTTTTCTCTTGAAACTTGAAAAACAAAATGTAATTCGATTTTTTTAGAAGTGTTATTTCTGCCACTTTATTTTGGGGAAAAGGATACTCTATACTTTAAATTGTCCTGGGATCAAAATCCCAGGGAATAAAAGGTTAGTTCACAGTGTCTCCTTTCAGGATGTAAGCCCCTCTTTCATGATGCTTTATGGTATTTCACATTCACTGAATGGCACCAGTGTATTGAACTCCACTCCCTTCCTCCTGTACAAGTTTTAGATCCAGAACTGGAACCTCTGCACAAAGTGTTGAAGCCTTAGGAAGGAGATGAGAATATTGCTTCCAACAGCACAGTGGCACCTACAGCCTCCAGAAAGATGTGTATGAAGTGAATTAATGAGGACAGCAACAGCAATTCCTCCAAAGGTGTATATAAACCGTATTCTGCAGGACATGGGAATGTCAAAGCAGGGCTGGGAATGTTTGAGAAAGGAGGCCAATTTCACAAGAGGTTAAAAATCACTCCTAAAGGAAATGGTGAAACCACTCTTGCTTGTATCAAAGCCCAAGACCTGGGCACTAGAAAGGGGTCTTTCTGTTGTGGGCCGGTTGTGTCACTCTACCATCAGGAGTCTTTCAACTTCCAAAGATTGCTAGAAAAATTTAATCTGTGGATATTGCGTAGTATGAAGTGGAGTTTGACAATCTTCCAGACAGGCTGGGAACCGCATCAGAGAGTTACACAACCTGCAGAGAAGTGGGAGACCTCTGGGTGCCTGTGGTTTTGCCCTTACGTTGCCTTCAGATTGCGCTTTCAAAAGCACAAATTGCATCAAGTTACTCCCTTCCTTCTCTTAAGATCCTTCTATAGTTATTCATTCGCATTAAAAATCAGTGAGGAGCCACACTACCTTCTCAGCCTCACACTGCACCTTTTTTCTCCCTTCATGCCAGCCACAAAGCACTGAAGATGCCACACTCCCCCACTCCTCTGTGCCTCACACATGGCCGAGTGCACCTCAGCCCTCTGCTAAATCCTCAGTCATCCCAGAAGTTCAGTTCAAACTTCGTCCATCTATTCAAGTTTCCCTCGCCCACAACTTCTACTTCCTATACTCTCCCAACAAAATAAGTGCTAAAGAAGTGATTCTTCCTTGTGCCCTCTGAGCTTCCTGGGCTCCTCTCTTAGAGCACTTGTCACACATCTTGATTGTCTGTGTACATGTCTGCCTCCTTCCTTGGTCTAGACTTCCAGGTACTATGAGACAAGATGACGTCACTCATTCTTATATCCCCAGTGCCCGGAAGAGAGCTTGACACAAAGTGTTCAGTAAACATTTGGTGACTGAATAAGCACATACACAGTAGGATTTGCATTCTTCTAATCATAGTTGAGAATTTTATGTAAGCTGAAGGACACAGGGCAGATTCCCATGTCCTTGCACATAGCCCAAAGTTCAAATTCTTGAGATGATTACTGACACATAGGGTGGTGACAGTGAAAACACACATTGAATTACTACCCCTGAAAAAACTTCACTTAACATTTGCTGATTGCAGGCAATTATGAAAGCTTCTGATATCAGATATGATAGGTTAGAGCTATAATGGAAAAAACAAAGGAAGAAAGAAACCTCTTCAGAAACGGCAATATTTTATATAGAAGTCCTCAAGAAACTACTAGTATTTGTTTTATTATATACTTTCCTTTTTCTCCCACCTTCATCAAATGCCATGATTTTTGCAGAACATGAAATTCTTATTAAAGAAGCATAGCCTTTGGATGACACATTATTGAGTCTGAAAATCTGTCTCTATGTCATAAGTAACCACGCTTTGAGAGTCTAAATCATAAGGAAAGATAACCAGTTATTGCCAACATAGAGTTGCAATTTTATCTTCTAGGGAAGAAAATGAATAAATGAATGAATGGGTGAATACATAAACATACTTAAAACTCTGGGATAGATTTTTCTTTTCCCTAGACAGCACTTGGGCAGATACTTACAATGTTTTTCTCTGGAGTTCCTCCCTTTTTTATACGTCAGTGGCAAATCTGCCTCCCTTCTGAGAGTCACGTTAATTTTTTAGATAGGTCAGTACCTTCAATTAGGTCTTGCTTTGCTTAGAACTCATGCCATCTTTCTAACATGACATTACATATATTGTGAGGGTAGACGGTATTGTTTCAACACTTAACACTAGGGACAGTGTTACACGAAAACCCATTGCATGACTACTTGATAAATACATGGGATGATCAAAATTAGGAGAGAGCTAAATAGTTCTTCATAAGAAAATAACAGCAATTGGGGTAAAGCTGAGAGGGGATAGTAGTATGGCAGGAGGTTGGACTCTAAGGTGACATGTTGGCAATGGAAAATTCAGGCAGTAGGAAAGCCAGAAGACTTTAAAGAATAGAGTCACAGTACAATCAAATATAAATTGCTCATTTTCCTTGAGGTAAACTACTTCTCTCTGACCCAAACCTCCAATAAATTCCACTATATACAGAGATTTCTCAGTGTTTTTGTCATGGAAGTCAAAGGAAAGGAGGGGAGATCCATGGCTGAGTAGCATGGAGAAGAGAAAAAAGAAAATCAGTTTTATTGTAAAACATACATGAGACTCCGAATCCGGTGGTAGCAGGAATTCAGAGCAGAAATGGCCATGAAAATAAATCCTACAGAAATTCACAAAAATCTTGGGGAAAACACGAGACCTCAGAAAGGACCACGAATGGGGAGCTTGAGCTAATAAATTTCAGAGAGAGTCAATTTAGCTGATCATCTGGTTTTACATGCTGTATGCTGATCCATTACGTGCTGATTTTTTTTTTTAAAGATTTTTATTTATTTATTTGACAGACAGAGATCACAAGTAGGCAGAGAGACAGGCAGAGAGAGAGGAGGAAGCAGGCTCCCTGCTGAGCAGAGAGCCTGACGCGGGGCTCGATCCCAGGACCCTGGGATCATGACCTGAGCCGAAGGCAGAGGCTTTAACCCACTGAGCCACCCAGGCGCCCCCATTATGTGCTGATTTGATAGTGTAATAGTAACACTCACGATAAGGGCTTCTATACATGCTTCACTTACTGTGCAGCAGGCTCTGTGCTAAGTTTATCTGCATCATCTCATTTGACTTTCATTGCACGGATGAGAAAATTCAAGTTTGGAGAAAATAGGTCTATTGCCCAGACTCAGACAGTTAACAGGTGGCAGACACAGTGCAGAACGTGGCTTAATCTCGTTCTCAAATCCACATCCATAATTCCTACTTATTCTATTAGGAAATTCCAGCCAGAAGACACCAGATTTTTTGTGCCTTCTATATACTAAAAGTTCCTACAAATGTAAAGTTGTCACTCTATGTTATTCTACATGAGCTTTATTAGTCAGCTATAGTTGAAATACCATTTTATAACAAACTAACCAAATCTTAGTGGCTATGAGTAACAAGCTATTATTCTCACGCTCATGGTCAGCGTGGTTGACTATAGTTCAGTCTCTAGAATGGGGTCAGACGGATGGCTCTTCTAAAGGTTTCAGGATAGCGAGTTTGACTCCAGATTAGGACCGAGTTCAGTTCTGCTCCGTATCTCATCAGGCACCCAGGCAAGAGGGACAGCAGCTACCTGGGGCATGTTTCTCTCACAGCAGAGGTTAAAAGCTCCCAGAGGAAAAAACAGAAACATGTAATATCTCTTAACATCCAGGCTCAAAAACTGGTATATTTATATTTCACCACATTTTATAGTCCAAAGAAAGTCAAAAAAGCGGTGGTGGTGGAGAGTAAATATTTACTGACAATAATTTAATCTTCCATAGTAATCTAAGTACTCCTCTGTAAACCTAGTTCCTCACAGAGGTATACTGTATCTCTTCAAGAAGTAGAACAAGACTGTTTCCAACATTACTCAGTAGAGGCTCTGAAAAATTTTCAGATGAATTCCCTAAATGTTTGCAAAGCACAATGACAAAGCATACTGCTCCCATCATCACTACCAGCATCTCATCCTCATAAGGGATCTAAAAGTCTCACAAAGTTTTCAATCAGATCAAGTACGAGAGAAAGAGACAGAGAACCCATTGTCATCATGTAAGAAGGCGACACCTTGATGGTAATCTTTTCACTATTTGGTAAGATCAAGAAAAATTATACTGCTTTGTGTTCTTTAAAGGATTAGCATACACATTAATCTACCAACGGTGGCAACTTGGTGGCACTTTACACTTAAAATTCACTTTCACATAAAATTCACAGTACTGTCCTCTGTTGCCAAAGATCACAGATATTTCATACTGTCACTGAAATCCATCAATGAAAAAAAATAAAATCCATCAATGATTTGAAGACACATCTAATGTAGGTAAGTCATATATAGTGGCATTTTAATGAATTTTAAAATTTATATTATAAAAACTATATAAATTTTAATTATTAAAGTGGTTTTACTAAATAAATAAAAAAAAAATCTTAAAAAAAAAGTGGTTTTACTTTCCCGGCATATCTAAAGTTTGTCTATACCAATCTAGATTAAAGCTCACTTGAAATATTCTTTTAATGGTAGTGTTAACGCATTACAACTTATTAACTGAAGAAAATAAAACTTAAAATGTTCAGTGGAGAAAATATTTGATATCCTTATTAGCTGGGTACTTTTTGCTTTGCTTTAAAGAACCATTTCACTAGTAAGACCTCAGAAAAGGGAGCAGTAATTCTTGGAGACATGCCTGTAGGGCAACTGGCTCTGAACTACAGAAGGACCTGAAGTTGCTCCTTGCCGCGGCTACAATCCCTGTCAGTCTCACTGGTCACATGACACATTTGCTCTGCCTTGTCTTTCTTCTAATCCATCCCTGTGCTAACTTACACAGTGGCTTTTTCAGTGAACTCAAGTTCGGCCACACCATGAGGGTCCCATTTCTTTCCCTGGTCTAGTCAGCTATGGCTCGGGTTGGGAGGCGGGGCAAGGGCAGGTGCATAAAACAAGGGAGCCATACTGGACACCCCCTGGGACACCACCTCAACATCCTCCAGAGCCCAGCTCAATAGCCGCCATTTCTTTGGCGATCAGATCCAGGCAGGTATTGCTCTACTTCAGGCAGGTAACGGTCCCTGTGTTGCTCTTTTTCCTGTCTAGGGCTTCCCTGAGACTGCAGCTTTGGTCACCTGCAGGAACCTGCTACATTTTAAACAGGGCCAAGTGAAATACGTGGGAACGGGGCTTCCAGGACACCCTTTACCAATGGAAACAGGAACCCATGGATAGACGCATCCCCCCTTCTGCCCCTGGATGCACAGTCCTGAGGTAACTTTCAGAAGGTACCTCAGAAGATCCTGGTGGGGTGAAGCATGTCATTCATAGGCCTGGCCGCCTTGATAAGGCATCCTTGCACTGGCTTTTCCTCCTTTCCATGTACATGCTTCCAGTCCAGCACTCCCACTCCCTGGGATCAGATCACCAAATAAATTGCCTGTATGCAAGCCCTTGTCTCAGGCTCAGTTTTCAGAGGAATACAGAGTTAAGTCAGATTCCTACAAGGGTCTTGTATAAGCAGGTTCCATAAGAACTGTCTAATCCACCTACATATATTTGCCAGGCTGTATTATTTCTAAGACAGTAATTAAGTTGGAGACTGTCTCTAAACCAAAAGTAAGTAGTTCAGGACTAGCCTATGTTCCATTAACTGGAACAGTAGCAACCAAAGTTGCTCCTGCCCTTAATGAGAAAAGCTACTACTGAGATAGGTGCAGGCTCCAATCTCCCTCTCCTCTCCTCAAGAACCAAGAGCCTCAGGGACAAAGAGACCCTCACTCAGAAAATACAGTTCCCTATGAGATTTTGTGATGAGAGTTTAGGATGAAGGGCCTCCAAAAGAGGGGAGAAAAATCAACAGATGAACAATAAAATTCCAATGAATTTCATTCAAATGCAGAGGAAAATCAGAAAGTGATAATGATAGTTGGTAAATGAAATGACATGTGGATAACTGAAAGGGATAAAGTGAGTAGAAGGTTGGCTGGGGAGTGTTTTAGGTTGAGTAGATTAGAGAGGTGGGAGTTAGTAGTTCAGAGGACAGGCAGTTATGAAGCAACCACAAAATGCTTGTCACGTATTTTTCAAGGTAACCTTTTCTGATTGTTAAAATATGGAGAAAATCACTGCAAGCTTGTTCACAGAACACTTGGAAATGAAATCTGCCCTCCTGAAAAGCATTCATTGGAAGTTTTCAGAACAGCAGCAAAAAATTTTAATTCAGGCAATAGATAGAAATGGATAGTTCTTTTGTGACTAACATTCTCCCTTACGAAATGTGTTAACTACCTAGGTTTTGCATTTCCTGATGTATAGGCAAATTCATGAAGTCTTCATGAATTTAGATGTCAGCTAATTTCATTTTATTAAAAATGGATTCTATAAATACTGAGTGCAAGAATTAGAGACACAAAAGGAGGAGGGTTGGCTGCTTCTGGGCAGTATCTGTTGAGGACCCAATGACTGGTTTTCCTTTCTCATTCCCAGATATCCAGGAAGGGGCTCCACAACCTAAAGATTTCTGGCACTGTGTATCTTCCCACAGAAGTGTCAGCTCGAACTAGAGAGCTGTCTTAATCACACAACTTAGCTTCACGCTAAATCTACCCGGCCAATATGCTTTCCGGGATGCCTTCTAACATGTCTCCTTCATTCTGATGACTCACAATTACAAACTTAAACATTAACCCCAAGCCCCTACCTCCACTACCTTCTGTATTCTCTCTGATCTGACAGACAACTTCCTCCTCAGTTCACTGTACCCAACCCTACTAATTCCTCTACTCCCCTAGTTGGACCTTTTATCTTCTATGGATCCTCTCCCATAACTTTTAATTCTTTGTTCTTCTCTTTATGCCACTTACCCTACCATACTGTGACATTATAGTTTATCACAGAGTGGTTTGGGACCCCAATCTCTGGTAGTGTTAACTCCAGTCTTAACCCCCTTCCATATACTTGCACTCTTTGAGAGCAGGTCCCAAATTTCACTTATAGAACATAAGCTCCACAGCAGCAGAGCACATTATTACTCATTGTTCTATCTACTGCCCCAAATAGAGACTGGCATAAATGCTTAACAAATAACTGGTGAGTGGTCGGATTTATCCTTTAATTCTCCATGTGGCCCAGTTCTGCATTTTGTGCATCACTGATCCTTTACATACATTTTTTTAAATCAAATTTACCCAATTAAAAGTTACTTGGATCTAAAACATAGGGTTCAGTATTTTATAAATTTGAGTTATAGGTCATTAAGAAAAACTCATCTAAAGTAGTTCCCTGACCTTTTAAAGCTACATAATAAAGACATCTCTTCCTGAGATGGGACTTTTTTCTTTCATGAACTTCCCTAACGAGGCCTAAGTCATACCATCTGATTATAGACCAGAGCCAAGAATCACATTTTAAGTTGAAAAAAACTTCAAAAATGCAAACACCTTGTTTTACAACAGAGATCAAAAAAGGTCAAAAGAATTAAAAAGAAAACAAAAGTCATGCTGCATTATAACTTAATTTTTGTGCTTTTCATTTTGGTGTTTTCCCATAACAATCTGTTTTTGAGTACAGACAATGGAAAAATGTGAGGAAAAATCATGGCAGAGAATGACCAGATCTGGATATCTTAACACCAAATCTACAGGTATCTGTCTACATAGCACAAAATGTAAAACTATCCCTTCAATATCTCCACACTAGATATAAGTGAGGGAACCATAACTATGGGCTTATTATGCTCTGTTCTAACCAGCTGAGTCAATCTGATGAACAGTAATGGTTGAAAATATCTCCTGTCCTGGAAAAATACTACCAACATTTTGTAAATGTTATGAACTTTATAGATTCTGTTGTTACAATTATTAGGAAATACTCTTTGTAAATCACTCTCTCACCACTAGTAAGGTAATGGCCAAAATTGTTTTCTTCTTCTCTTTCACTTAAGAAAATTGTACATGCATGTATACATACATATACACAGTTGTATACTAATTTTGGTTATTCAGATGAGATGACATGATGTTGAGATTCTGGTACTTCATGTACAAGATTCCCTTGGAAAATTCCAAGACAAATCTCAGATTATATGAAACTCATTATTATAGTGAAGTTCCTATGTAACTGAGTAGAATTGTAGACTTACAAAGTCTATAGATATAATTATATTTTTATATTTTACATATTTATATTTATATTTCTTTTAAATTTTTCCTCTTAAATGGAAGCCACTATGGAAATAAAAATGCAGTAAAATTCCTATTTAAAATATTTTTTTGTTCCATTGACTTAATAAAATCCTATTTCTGATATCAACAATATGCATAATTCTTTCTCATTCACTCTCTACGATCAAGCCTACATGCATACATATTTATGCATATATTATTTATAATTAATCATAAAATGTACTTGAGCTTTCTAAACATTTCTTTGTATCAAATCAACTGACTAAACTTCAACCTAAAGTTTCTTTTCAAAATAGTTTAATAACTTAAGGAAACATTTCAAGTGCCTATGTTGTGACAGACATGCATTTATTCATTCAACAAATGCTTACCAAAAGCCTTTGTGAATCTAGACCTGTTGTAGGAACTGGAAATAGATAAGACAGATGGTCATACCTCTGCTATGCTGGGGCATATTTCCTATGGGGGACATGAAAGAGAGAGAGAGAGAGATGAAAAAAATAACTCTAGGTAGTAACATGCACAGTGAAAAAAGAACTCTAATGGGACAGTGACTGGGAGTGTGCTCATCTTTAGAAAGGGTATTTCAGGAAAAGAGATATTTGGTTCGAGACCTGAAAGATGCGAAGCCAACCATATAAAGATGAACATTCTGAGTATAGGGCCCAACAATACAATGGTCCTGAGATTTGCCCTACTTGAGGGACAGTAGAGTGAGGCAGGCAAAGAGAAAGGAGCAGGAAATCAAGGGGAGAGATAGGTAGGGGCCAGATCATATCAGACCTTATATACTGTGAACTTTATTCAAAGGGCAATGGATTACTACTGGAGGGTTTCAACCCTGGTGTGAAATGATCTTACCTAAAATTTAAAAAAATCAGTTTGTCTCCACAAAGCAGGAGATGAGCAGGCAGACCAGTCAGGAGGTAGATGTAGCAGATACAGAGAGAGAAGTAGATAGAGTCAAGCTGTAATTTGGAGGTAAAATGTCAGGATGTAGGAGAAGAGGGAAGCAGAGGCACCAAGGAAGATTCCTGGGTTAAAAGGTATGTGGTTCCGAACTTGTTGGATGGGGAAGACCATGGTGGGGAGCGGCGGGAGAGGAAATGAAGGCTAGAACACAATCAGATCTCTGCTTTACATGTATCTAAACATCCAAATAATCATCCAAAGCAGATAGATATACTCAGTCAGATTTTTAAGAACCTCCTTTTGCGATAAGTTAGTGATAAATTATACACCTGACCTTTGAACAATATGGGTTTGAACCATGCAGGTCCACTTACACACAGATTTTTTACAGGATACTAGTATATTGTCTCTTCCCTAGGATTTCTTAATAACATTTTCCTTTCTGTAGCTTAGTTTATTATGAGAATACAATATATAATACATATAGAAACAAAATATGTATTAATTGACTTTAAATTATCGGTAAGGTTTCCAGTCAAGACTAGGCTCTTAATGGTTAAGTTTTTAGGGAATCAAAAATTATACATAGTTTTTTGACTACCAGGTATCAGTGCCTCAACCCTTACAGTGTTTGAGGGTCAACTGTATGTATACATATATGACTATGGAAATAGAACTCTTAATTTTGGAGATACTAGCATGTAATGGTATTTAAAGCCAAAGAAAAGCTAGGGAGACGATGTAGATAATGAAAAGAAGAAAGCTGAAGATGAAGCCTGAGGCACTCAAACACTTAACTGTCAGTCAAGGAGAAAGACTCAGGGGCCAAAATGAAGGAGGAATAAACACAGCCTACGTTATTATAAAAATCAGGTGAATTAAATGTTTACTGAGGAGAAGTGATATGACTAATTCAGGTGTAGCTGAGGACTGAGAACGGACCAACCACTGAATTAATCAACATGGTGGTCACTGTTATCTTTGAGAACCATTAGAAAATGGATGTTCAACTGGAGAGAAGCGAAGACAAAATGAGAGGGTAGGAGGTAGAAAAAGTATTTTTTTAAAATTTTGCCAGATGTTATTGAGGATAGATAAGTAAATATCGCATGGTTCTTGTTTTCCGAGAAGGCCCTTAATGTGTAAGAAATCTTTCATCAACAATCTCGGAAAAATATGTTTTTGATAAAAAAGGGATTACATTTATATTAATATAAATTGCAAAGCCTGTTACTATAAAAAAAGAGAAAAAGCTAAGCTAAATAATATATTTGCAAAGCCTGTTACTATAAAAAAAGAGAAAAAGCTAAGCTAAATAATATATTTTATTAGGAACACAAAATCTTCAATGCATCAACAATTTTGTCATCAGATTTTGAGATTATTTGTTTACAGACTAAAAATAAATTTTACACATCACTTCACAAGTTAAAATGCTCAAACATTGTTCAGAATATGACTATTCAAGAAAGAACTATAGACATTTTCTTTGTCCTATTTCCAAAATCTTCCTAGACAGGATGTTAGACAGCTACCACATACAATATGTGTGAATTAAATAAGATAAATGTGTCCTTTGCCATAAAAAGTCTGAGATTTTATGTAATTATAGGCATGTGAATGAATAGTTTAGAATAATGCACCACTGTCATCAAATCACATCTTCATATACATGTATAATCCATTTTGCACAATGGTGTCAATTCAGTGTGTATGTAATTAAATTGTAAGGTACAGTAATAGCTGCTGCTGAGTTGAAATCCTGCTTTTTTAGTTTAAAGAAATGAACAGAAAACATAGTCTAGTGAACATCAAAGTACCTTTTGAGACAGCTAAATCTCATCAAAGAGGTCTTCTGAACTACTGTTTCTTAGAGTTTCTAAAGACATGTTTTCAGCTGAGCTGTGCTCCTTTTTTGACGTCTCAGGTAGTGGAGGATCAAACCTAGAGTAAAAAGAAAATCAACGGTATTTTATTCTGAAAATGCCATATAGGGTAAAAGAAAATTAAGAGACACAGAAGTGAAACAAAAGTCAAATTCTATTAGAATTGGTTTAGAGACTCATTTCCATATGCTGCTTGAACATAAAAAAAGAGATGAAGAGAATTTAATTACTTTAACTGCTTTAGGATTAATCTGTCTCTATTCTGAGCTAACAAAAATTCAAGGGCCTACAACAATACTCATAATTAAGGTCAAGAAATAAAATATCCTCTGTGTTGTAAGCCTTTCTATGCCAAGATACAGAAGGTCTATGTCTCAAGCCATTTATTTAATAATCCCATCACAATTTATATCTTCCTTTGGCTCCCTTAAATTCTACCTATTAACATGCATTTGAACCTCTTAATATCAGTTCTAATCACATGAATTTCCTTTAGTGGTCTTTCCATTGTAAGTGTATATAACTGATAATGACTTCGCATTTTACCAGTTGTTGATGAAATGTTGGCCCACATTTACTTACTGAATTTATATTTATTTAATAACTACATTTTATTCCATTTCAGTACTAGAGTTACTACATTAAGGGGCTGACATCTGTATTTATGTAAATATTCTCTTTGAGTCCTGGGATAAAGGGCATGATGATCCCAGATTGTTAATTGGACTTATAAAACAGTAACCTTCAGGGTAATGGCTCAATCAGAAGGACCCTTGTATAAACCTTGTCAGTGGTTCTTTGTGGAACCTAAATAAAACGTGCTTCATATTGACAATTAGAGGTGGTTTTAGGGGAAATTATGACTAGGTTGTGTCAATCCACTAAAACTCAGTAATGTCCTCATATTTCCAATTTCAAAGACAGAGGCAGAGTCATAGCAGCTCAGTAGAGCTAAGAGAATGAGACGTGAAGTCAGGACACCTATGTGTAGATCCAGGTCTATTTCTTCTTAGCCATGTGACTTTAGACAAGTCATTTAACCTAACCAGACTTCTGTTTTCTCACCTGTAAAACTGGAATAACAGCTGTCTCAGTGGTGGTCCAAAGATTAAATGAGGCGTCATGTATGAAAATGCTCGTAAATTCCCACAGAACATTTGGAAACTATTATTATTGGCCTCTAATACTACATAAACTACAAAAGAAAGAAAGAAAGAAAGAAAGAAAGAAAGAAAGAAAGAAAGAAAAGTTCTGGCTAATAGTTTCTTTAATTTGAAAGGCTAACCAATTAAAAATCCCCAAACACTGAGTTTGTTTAGATTAAGAGTATTTAAAAAATCTAGCACCCACACTTAGTCTCAAGAGATTATTAAAAATGAAACGCCACAGGGTCCTCCTTGGCCTTCTGACTGCATACAATTAACTGTGGTTGGCTGCAACGTGTTCTGTCTTATCCTGAGCAAGCCAAGTTCAGCCAACATCACACTCATGGGAATGCCAAGGTGCTAGGTATTAATGCATTATCAAGATGACAAGTCCTCCCTCTGGGAACTTTAATGTTAAAATTAACAATAAATATGGACACAATTATTGTAACATGTAATTAAATATCTAAAAATATATTTCATAGAAGGAGAAAATGATACAGTAGAGAATAAAAGTATAATTATTACATGTATAAATCTTCAATGTCAACTCAATACATTTAAACATTTTTCTCTGGCCCAAAATGTCTCAGAGCTGCTTTTTCTCCTTCTGGTAAAATGGAGAATTGATTTTTCTCAAATAAAGTCAGACCTTGAAAAATCTCTAATTTTGTTTGTAGTTTAGAGCCAGAAAAGAGAGATCAATCAGTTTAGTTTAAAAAAATTGGCATAAGACAAAAGGACGACTCTGAAGTGATAAGTCTAAAGGCTATGGATTCCTAGTGCTCCGTTTATGATTCCCATCTCCTTCTAAAGTCACAAGGAGTTCAAGAATTAGACTGACTCTTGTTTTCAGTGTCTAGTACATAACAGATGTTCAACAAATTTGTTCAATGAATAGGGATCATTTTCTACAACTTTTATACTTGTGGTAAGTCAACATAATAAATTTAGAACTCTTCCCACAACCGAAAGAAAAGTTTAATCATCTATATAAGTAATAAATATTATGACTTTTTACAAATTCTACAAAGCATAAAAAGGAAGATGAAAATGTCCATCATTCTATTTTGCATGATTTTTATTTTCATGGTCTTTATTTTCACAAAAATGGGATCGTTCTAATATATATAATTTTGTTTTTGGAGAATTTTTTTACTCTACACATTAGCAATATCTTTGCATGTTAAGATACTTAGCTACGGGGTCTCTGATATGCCTTTCAAAGAGCATACATTTTTCTTTATCCACATTCACCAAATCTAATTCTCTACTCTCTAATTCCTTAAATTTCTGAAATCTGTCCTCATTCTTACCTCTCTCCTAGAAGTGTTTTAGGGAGGTCACAAATAAGAACCTAACTAAGAAGAAAGAATAACCTCTTCTCAGTTCATCAGTGTTCCTCTATGCAGAAGTTGATAAATAGGGGGAGGAGCAAGATGGTGGCTGAGTAGGAGACCTAAATATTGTCGGGGTCCAGGAATTAAGCTAAATAGTTAGCAAACCATTCCAAACACCTACAAACTCATTAGGAAATGAAAGAGAAGAAGAGCAGCAATTCTAGGAACAGAAAAGCAACCACTTTATGGAAGGTAGGACATGTGGAGAAGTGAATCCAAGGTGATATATGGGAAGACAGACCATGGGGGGAGGGACTGGCTCCCCACAAGCAGAGCACAAAATCTGAAGTTTTGTAAGTCTGCTCCATGGAGGGACATCGATCCAGAGGCTAAGAGGGGGATGGAGCCCTCATGGGGACAGTGTGGTCTCACTACCCACGGGGTCACAGAAAGACCAGAAGTGCCTGAGTGCAGCAGAGTGCTCAGGTATCAGAGACAGGAAGCCAGCTGCAGAGAAGGATCCCAGCAGTGGGATCCCAGCTTGGGGTTACCTTAAACTGTGATCCAAGGCACAGTGTGGGCACTGCTCTTTAAGCAGGGACACAACAAGACCCCACAAGTCCAGGTCCAGGGAGATCCTCCCCTTCCACCTCCAGGAGGGATGGTGTGGGAAAATGCTGTAGGAATCTGCTGGGTATGGAGACTCCAAACAGGGCCGTAGGCCAAAGACAGAAACACTTGGTCACAGGCTGGGTGAGCTTGGAGCCGGCCAGAGACCGGGGAGTCCGGAGGGATTGATTGCCTTTCTCTGAGGGTGCACTGAGGAGTGGGGCCCTGAGCTCTCGGCTCCTTGGGCTGGGGATTGGGAGACCACCGTCTTCAATCTGATCCTCCAAAGCTGTTCAGAAAGCACTCAGGGAACAAAAGCTACCAAAAGCAAACCCGAGCAGATTACTTAGCCTGGCCCCTGGCAAAGGTGGTGCAGTTCCACCTCCGGCAAAGACATTTGAGAATCACTGCAACAGACCCTGCCTCCAGAAGATCAACAAGAACAGCCAGCCAAGACCAAGTTCACTGATCAACAAGAACTGTGGAACTGCAGAGCTAGTGGAATGCAGCACATAGAATTCATGGCTTTCTTCCCCATGATTCTTTAATCTTTCAAAGTTAAATTTTTTAAATTTTATTTTTTCTTATTTTATTTAAAAAATTTTTCCTCTTTCCTATTTTAACATTTTTTTGAATATTTTATCTTATCAATACCTTTTTAAAAATCTTTTTGAACTTTTCATTCTTAATTCTATCCCTTCATTCTATTTAACTTTATTTTTTGTATGCACATAAGTTTTTTGTTCTTTAAAATTTTGATACACTTTCTTCTAACAGATGAAAATATACCCAAAATATAGCATAAAGCTTTGTGGCTTTGTTGTAGTCTCCAACCTGATCATATGCCCACCTTTTTTTTTCTTTTTTCAACTAACTTATCAATTCCCTTTTTAGAATCTTTTTAAATTTTCATCTTTACAATCATACTCTATCCCTTCATTGTGTTTACACTTATTTTTGTGTGTGTGTATATATATATTATATGTACATATAATATATATATAGTATATATATATATATGTATTTTTTTTTCTTTCTTTAAAATTTTGGGAAACAGTTTCTTCTAACAGACTAAAATACACCCAAAATCAAATGTGCGGCTTCATTCTATTCACCAGTCTAATCATGTGGAAAAAAAAAAAAAAAAAAAAAAAAAAAAA
>NW_019154103.1:8990638-9006443 GCF_002288905.1 Enhydra lutris kenyoni | reverse complement strand
ATATATATATATATATATATATATATATAAATATAAACATTTCCTATTTCCCGTCTCTTTTCTTCTCCCCCCAATTTTGGGTTTCTTCTGACTTGGTTAGTGCATATTTTTCTGGGGTTGTTGCTACCCTTTTAATATTTAGTTCTCTCATTTATCTATTCTTAACTGGATAAAATGACAAGGCAAAAAAACTCACCTCAAAAAAAAGAACAAGAGGCAGTACTGATGGCTAGGAACCTATTCAATAAGGACATCAGTAACGTGTCAGAACTAGATTTCAGAATGATGATTATCAAGATGCTAACTGGGCATGAAAAAAGCATAGAAGATACTAGGGAATCCCTTTCTGGAGAATTAAAATCCTTTTCTGGAGAAATAAAAGAACTAAAATCTAACCCAGTTGATATAAAAAAAGCTATTAATGCAGTGCAATAAAAAACAGAGGCTCTTATTGCTAGGATAAATGGGGCAGAAGAGAGAGTCAGTAATATAGAAGACCAAATATGATGGATAATAAAGCAAGCTGCAAAAAAGAGAGATAAACAACTACTGGACCACGAGGGGAGAATATGAGAGATAAGTGAAAGCAAAAGACAAAACAATATTAGAATAATTGGGATCCCAGAAAAAGAAGAAAGGGGGGGCAGAGGTATACTGGAGCAAATTACAGCAGAGAATTTCCCTAATTTGGTAAAGGGAACAAGCATCAAAATCCAGGAGGCACAGAAAACCCCACTCAAAATCTGTAAGAATAGGTCCATACCCTGTCATCTAACAGTAAAATTTAAAAGTATCAGTGATAAAGAGAAAATCCTGAAAGCAGCTTGGGACAAGAAGTTTGTAATATATAACAGCAGAAATATTAGACTGGCAGCAGACCTATCCACAGAGACCTGGCAGGCCAGAAAGGACTGGCATGATATATTCAGAGCATTAAAAGAGAAAAACATGCAGCAAAGAATAGTACATCCAGCTAGGCTGTCATTGAAAATAGAAGGAAAGATAAAAAGCTTCCAGGACAAACAAAAACTAAAAGAATTTGCAAACACCAAACCAGCCCTACAGGAAATACTGAAACGGCTCCTCTAAGCAAAGAGAGAGCCTAAAAGTAACAGACCAGAAAGGAATAGAGACGATATACAGTAACAGTCACCTTACAGGCAATATAATGGCACAAAATTCATGTCTTTCAGAAGTTACCCTGAACGTAAATGGGCTAAATGTCCCGATCAAAAGACACAGGGAATCAGGATGGATTAAAAAAACAAGACCCATCGATATGCTGTCTACAAGAAACTCATTTTAGACACAAAGACACCTCCAGATCTAAAGTGAGGGGTTGAAAACTATTTACCATGCTAATGGACATCAAAAGAAAACTGGGGTGGCAATCCTTATAACAGATAAATTAGATTTTAAGCCAAGGACTATACTAAGAAATGCAGAAGGATACTATATCATATTTAAAGGGTCTGTCCAATAAGAAGATCTAACAATTTTAAATATCTATGCTCCACCATGTGGACAGTCAGTTACATAAGCCAATTAATAACAAAATCAAAGAAACACATCAACAATAATACAATAATACTAGGGGACTTTAACACCCCCCTCACTGAAATGGACAGATCACCTAAGCAAAAGATCAACAAGGAAATAAAGGCTTTAAATGACACACTGGACAAGATGGACATCAAAGATATATTCAGAACATTCCACCCCAAAGCAACAGAATACACATTCTTCTCTAGTACACATGGAACATTCTCCAGAATAGATCACATCCTGGGTCAAAATCAGGTCTCAACCTGTACCAAAAGACTGGGATCATTCCCTGCATATTTTCAGACTACAATGCTTTGAAACTAGAACTCAGCCACAAGAAGAAAGTTGGAAAGAACTCAAATACATGGAGGCTGAAGAGCATCCTACTAAAGAATGAAGGGTTCAACCAGGAAACTAAAGAAGAATTAAAAGAATTCATGGAAACAAATGAAAAAAACCCAGAACTGTTCAAATCTTTGGGATACAGAAAAGGTGGTCCTGAGAGGAAAGTACATAGCAATACAAGCCTTTCTCAAGAAACAAGAAAGGTCTCAAGTATACAACCTAAACCTACACCTAAGGGGCTAGAGAAAGAACAGCAAAGAAAGCAAAAACCCATCAGGAGAAGAGAAATAATACAGATCAGAGCAGAAATCAATGAAATAGAAACTAAAAGAAAGGTAGAAGAGATCAACGAAACTATGACGTAGTTCTTTGAAGGAATTAATAAGATTGATAAACCCCTGTCCAGACTTTTCCAAAAGAAAAGAGAAAGGACCCAAAATAATAAAACCATGAATGAAAGCAGAAAGATCACAACCAACACCAAAGAAATAAAAACAGTTATAAGAACATATGAGCAAAAATACGCCAGCAAATTTCACAATCTGGAAGAAATGGATGCATTCCTAGAGACGTATAAACTACCAAAACTGAACCAGGAAGAAATAGAAAACCTGAACAGACCCATAACCAGTAAGGACTTTGAAACAGTAATCAAAAATCTCCCAAAAAACAAGAGCCCAGGGCCAGATGACTTCCCAGGGGAATTCTACCAAACATTTAAGGAAGAATAAATACCTATTCTCCTGAAACTATTCCAAAAAATAGAAATGGAAGGAAAACTTTCAAACTCATTTTATGAGGCCAGCATTATGTTGATCCAACAACCAAAGACCCCATCAAAAAGGAGAATTACAGACCAATATCCCTGATGAGCACAAATAGTAGCCAATAGGATCCAACAGTACATTAAAAGGATTATTCACCAGGATCAAGTGGGATTTATTCCTGGGCTGCAAGGCTGGTTCAAAATCTGCAAATCAATCAATGTGATACAATACATTAATAAAAGAAAGAACAAGAACCCTATGATACTCTCAATAGATGCTGAAAAAGCTTTTGACATAGTACAGCATCCTTTCTTGATCAAAACTCTTCACAGTGAGGGATAGAGGGTACATACGTCAATATCATCAAAGCCATCTATGATAAACCCACAGCAAATATCATTCTCAATGGGGGAAAACTGATAGCTTTTTCCCCAAGGTAAGGAAAAGGACAGGGCTGTCTACTATCACCACTGCTATTCAACATAGTACTAAAAGTCCTAGCCTCAGCAATCAGACAACAAAAAGAATTAAAAGGCATGCACGTTGGCAAAGAAGAAGTCAACCTCTTACTCCTTGCAGATGATATGATACTTTATGTGGAAAGCCCAAAAGACTCCACTCCAAAACTGCTAGAACTCATACAGGAATTCAGTAAAGTGTCAGGATACAAAATCAATGCACAGAAACCAGTTGCATTTCTACACACCAACAACAAGACAGAAGAAAGAGAAATTAAGGAGTCAATCCCATTTACAACTGCACCCAAAATCATAAGATAAATAGGTGTAAATCTAACCAAAGAGGCAAAGAATTTGTACTATAGGACTATATTTGTACTATATTTGTATATTTGTACTACAGGAATATATTTGTATATTTGTACTATAGGAAACTATGAAGTACTCATGAAAGAAATTGAGGAAGATGCAAAGAAATGGAAAAATGTTCCATGCTCATGGATTGGAAGAACAAATATTGTGGAAATGTCTGCGCTACTTAGAGCTATCTACATATTTAATGCAATCCCTATCAAAATACCATCAACTTTTTTCAAAGAAATGGAACAAATAATCCTAAAATTTATATGGAACCAGAAAAGACCTCAAATAGGCAGAGGAATGTTGAAAAAGAAAACCAAAGTTGGTGGCATCACAATTCCAGACTTCAAGCTCTATTACAAAGTTGTCATCATCAAGACAGTATGGTACTGGCACAAAAACAGACACATAGATCAATGGGACAGAAGAGAGAGCCCAGAAATGGACCCTCAATTCTATGGTCAACTAATCTTCAACAAAGCAGGAAAGAATGTCCAATGGAAAAAAGTCTCTTCAACAAGTGGTACTGGGAAAATTGGGACAGCCACATGCAGAAAAATGAAACTGGATCATTTCCTTACATCACACACAAAAATAGACTCAAAATGGATGAAAGACCTCAATGTGAGACAGGAATCCATCAAAATCCTTGAGGAGAACACAGGCAGCAACCTCTTCCACCTCAGCCACAGCAGTTTCTTCGTAGAAACATCACCAAAGGCAAGGGAGGCAAGGTTAAAAATGAACTATTGGGACTTCATCAAAATTAAAAACTTTTGTACAGCAAAGGAAACAGTCAACGAAACCAAAAGAGAACTGACAGAATGGGAGAAGATATTTGCAAACGACATATCAGATAAAGGGCTAGTATCCAAAATCTATAAAGAATTTACCAAACTCAACACCCAAAGAACAAATAACCCAATCAAGAAATGGGCAGAGGAGAGGACATGAACAGACATTTCTGCAAAGAAGACATCCAGATGGCCAACAGACACATGAAAAAGTGCTCCACATCACTCGGCATCAGGGAAATACAACTCAAAACCACAATGAGATACCACCTCACACCAGTCAGAATGGCTAAAATCAGCCAGTCAGTAAACGACAGGTGTTGGCGAGGATGTGGAGAAAGGGGAACCTGCCTACATTGGTGGGAATGCAAGCTGGTGCAGCCACTCTGGAAAACAGTATGGAGGTTTCTCAAAAAGCTGAAAATAGAGCTTACCCTACGACCCAGCAATGGCACTACTGGTTTTTGTTTTTTAAAATTTTTTTAAATTTATTTATTTATTTATTTATTTTTCGCACTACTGGGTTTCACCTTGAAGGTACAAATGTAGTGATCTGAAGGGCATGTACACTTGAATGTTTACAGCAGCAATGTCCACAATAGCCAAAATATGGAAAGAACCTAGATGTCCATCAACAGATAAATGGATAAAGAAGATGTGATATATGTGTGTGTGTGTATACATATATGTATATATATATAAAATGCAGCCATCAAAAAACAAAATCTTGGGGGCGCCTGGGTGGCTCAGTGGTTTAAGCCGCTGCCTTCGGCTCGGGTCGTGATCTCAGGGTCCTGGGATCGAGTCCCACATCGGGCTCTCTGCTCGGCAGGGAGCCTGCTTCCCTCCCTCTCTCTGCCTGCCTCTCTGTCTACTTGTGATCTCTCTCTGTCAAATAAATAAAATCTTTAAAAAAAAAACAAAAAAAAAACAAAAAAAAACACAAAATCTTGCCATTTGCAATGATGTGGATGGGTATCATGCTAAGCAAAATAAGTATATCAGAGGAAGACAATTATCATATGATCTCACTGGTAGGAATTTGAGAGGCAGGCAGGGGGTCGTCGGGGTAGGGAGTAAGAAGATGAAACAAATTGGGATTGGGAGGGAGACAAACCATAAGGGCCTGCTAATCTCACGAAACAAACTGAGGGTTGCTGGGCAGTGGGTGGGAGGGAAAGGGATAGGGTGGTTGGGTGATGGACATTGGGGAGGGTTTATACTATGGGGAGTGCTGTGAATTGTGTAGAACTGATGATTCACAGACCTGTACCCCTGAAACAAATAACACATTATATGTTAATTAAAAAAAAAGATACTTATCTACATTCAGCATTTTAATTTGGTTGTACTAGCCACTGGTCTACTGATGGATATTTGGTTTATTTCCATTTTTTAATGCTCTTACAAACAACAAACCAATTAATATCCTTAAACATATAACTTGGTATATTTATCACATTATTTTTTCATGAACATGCTTATTCCAAGAATTCATGCTTAGAGGTAAAGTCTGCAAGTAAATAACTCAGAGAATCTGTATCTAAAGTCTTAATAGAAAATGAGCTAAACAAGTAACTTGAAACTTGGGAGTTCCTCCATAACATCAGTTATGGCCATTTTAAGTCCTAAATGTTCCACAAAGACTTTTCACATTCAGCCTGATTTTTCTTTTCTTTAATCATTTAAAGTACCTAATGTCTTTACCTTCTATTTCAATATATAATTTTATTCATTTAATCAATATTTGTTTAGTATGTAGTATGAACAGCTCACTGTATTAGCGGAATAAAACAAACTGATAAAGGTATCAAATGATTCTTGCCCTCTGGAAGCTTGCAGTTAAAATTTTTGCTTTTTCTGATTTTTAGAAAAATGTGTCTTTTCATCCTAAAAATTTTATAAGGAGCTTGAAGTAACTATGTAATATAATTTTCTCACAGTGATTTGTCCTTTTGGGAATCTCTATAAATATTGTATCAATATTTAGGACTCAGGAAGATTTTTCAGGTATTTTTGTGGAAAACATCATTCAACAGGAGGAATTCTGAAGCCAGGGTCAAGGATTTTTATTTATACTTCAACACTCTGAGATTTTGGTCAGGTGACTGCAGTTTTCTGGATCTCTTTTCTGGGTCTTCTCTGGATCTCAGTGTCTTAATTTAATTTGTGGGATGTTATGATTACTATAAATAATCTTAAGAGTTCTTCCAGGTCCTGACTTTTGGAATAGTTACACTCAGTTGAGCACAGACTACTTTCCAAAACACAGGTTCTTAATAAATATCTGTGGAATAAATGAATATTGTAAATTAAGGAAGAATGGCTAATGATAAGAATAAACCACCTTTGTAGAGTTTAATGCTTAAATTTAAGGACTTTTTAAATAAAGGGAATAAATGAAACTAGATGAAGACAGCTTTACTAAAAGATGACTTCTGTTCTCAACAATACAATTGCAGAGATTTCTGTTTTATTAGCTTGATTCCACACTATATTAGAATACAAACATATACACAACTACACAGGAATGACACTTCAAATCAAAATATTAAAACTGCATGACCACCATCTAATAACAATGAATAATATAAATCAAAAGTTAAATTTGTCAAAAGATATATCTCATCCTGGGAAAGTTTTTCTAAAATGTTTGAATGAAGATTGGCTTCTCATATAACTTTCTGGGAGTTGAATTACCAACATCTTTTAAAATGTTATTTCCAGTTATCGGCTCATTTTCTAAGGGCATTTCTCAGCCTAGTTTGATACTGGACCATGGCTGGAATATTAACCTTTTCTTACTCAAATGAGAAATATTAATATAATTTGGAGTGAACCCCTTGCATTTTGTTTCATATTCTGAGAATAATATTCCTGAATCGTGTCCAGGAGCCAAGCTGAGCAAAATGAGAGCTCCAGAAAAATGTGTAATGATTAATGGCACTGTGACACTTGAAAAATCATGCCCACTTGACTATGACACAAACAATGGTCCTGAAATCAAAAATCAAAGGTCAATTTTTATGTGGCCTAACTATGTATCTCTACCTACACAATACACACAACAAATTGAGGAGAATGTCTTTAGGATCTTACAATAGATAAGTTTTTGTTTTTGTTTCTCTTTTTAAGCATAAATGGAAACCATAAAGATCGATCAATTCAATTACATTAGAAGCATCAGAAGTAAGTACTTCTACTGATCAGTAGAAACCTTAACGAAAAGGAAAAGACAAGTTACAAACTGAAAGGAGATATTGCAACATATGCTGACAAAGGATCACTATCTAAAACTCCTATAACATTTAAAAAATCCAACATTAGTTAAGAATGTATGCCAAAGACCACAGGAACTCAAGAGAAGAGAACAGTGGGGGCAAATAAGCATACGATAATAAAATTGACTTCACTGGTAACCAAGGAAATGAAAACCACTATGAAATATTTTACACCAGATTAGCCAAAATGAAAATGTCCAACAATAGCAGAGATCATAGAGGACATGGAATGTAACAAGATAAATTACTACTAGTTAGAGTATAAACAGTGAAATCATTTTGGGTAACAATTTGGCAACCACTAACCAGGTTGATGTTTATATCTATACCCAGGAATTCTACTCCTATGCACACATTCTCAAGAAACATTTGCATTTCTGTGTCAGGAGATACATGCACAAACGTTCATTGGTGCATTGCTTTTAGTAGTGAAGAACTGAAAACTACCCAATGTCTCTCAACAGGAAAATAGGCAAGTAAAAGTTGCAGAATTTTCACACCATAGACTACAACAATACAGCTATACACATGCATGAATCAGTGTTGAACAAAAGAGCAAAGCATAAAAAAAATACACATAATATGATTCTATTACTCAAAGTTCAAAAACATGCAAAACTAGGCAGTATTCCTCTCTGAACACCAGTGTGTGTGTGTGTGTGTGTGTGTCTACTGTGTTAGCATAATTGTGCAAGTACCTAACAGTTCTTTGCTCTTCCATGGCAATGTTCTCAGATTTCTGGGTTTTTTGAGTTTGGCTTCTGTGAAGATGGTGATACAGAAGAGGGATTAGTATTAGTATTAGTATTAGTATTAGTATTAGTATTAGCATTAGTATTAATATTAGTATTAGTATTGGGTGTAAAGGGTTTGCTTTTAAACTTTTCACTTAAATTAGGCATAAAGGGTTCAGTGAGTCTCAAGTGCCTGCAGGACATGTGAATGTGGATAGACAGTGAACAGGTAAACCATTACATAGCTGGGGAGCTTGGGGGAGCAGTTGGGGTTTTGTGTAGGTAGACAGCAGTCACTGCCATATCACTGGCACTAAAGGCAAAAGAGCAGAAGAGAACTGTACCATCAGAGAAAACAGTTTCGTATAGAATTCTGCAGAGTATTAAAATTGCAGGGCAGATAGAAGTGATTAAAAGGAGACTGTAAAGGAATGATCTAAGAGATACAGGGAGAATCAGAGAGAAGCGCTGTCGAGGGCCAAGGGCCAAGTTCATTTTGTGTGCTCACAGCTTATGCTCTTTCCACATGCCACCCAAATGCTAGCTTTCTATACAACTTTGCTCAATCTAGAAATCCACGTTTTCACGAACTATGAATTATCTGGAGTTGAGAAGAACAGCTTGGAAGGATGCTACTATTGCTGTGGTTTATTAGAGAAAAGAACAGGCCATGTTTTCTTTTGGAAAGAAGGAGGTCTGAAACTCTTGGACTGCAGCAGCCACAGCAAGAATCTAGCAGATCGGTCAGTTCCTGCCTGGCCACCAAAGCAGATCATTCTAAAGTAGCTGTTTCTCTCACATTTTAGTTATATCTACATATATGTGTATACATGTGTATACTACCAATTTCCCTGGCATCCACCCAGGCATCAGAGTAAAGGTTAGACGTGGTGTGAGGAGTAAGTTAGAGGTGATGTACTGGGAGAGAATCAGACCTGAGCGCTGGCAAGGACATAAATTATTTTATGATAATAAAAGCCAAACAGCAAATGATTTGTTTTTTAGGATGTAACAAATCAAACCTTCATCAAAAGGACCACAAAAAAATAGCCAAATCAAGGTATTCTGTACTTGCTAGTATTAAATAACTGGGCAGCTAACATACTGACCTTAACAGAGTTCCCAAAATAAACTCAATTACGGAAACATTCTTTAAATGGAAAAGTCTGAAATGTATGCTTAAAGATTTGACATTACCAGAATTACCACAGTATTTTCAAATTAAATTTCAATATTTAAAAATTTTTTGATCTTCGAATAAGTGGGAAAAGTAGCTTCAAATTTCTAGCTGACCTTATAAAAACCAAAAGCATATCCTAAACAAATTAACAGACTGAAGTCATCAGGACTCAGTAAAACAAGTGTTGTATGTTGTCTGGAATTCAATGGGCCCAGACGCCATTGTCTTGGCCTGGGAAAATGAAAGAAGAGAAGTCAAAACTTCATTTCTGGCAAGTGGAATGGCAATTAAATAGTGCTAGTTATTTTCAATTAAATTTCTGAAGATATCTTTTTCTAAAGAATATGACTTTGCTGTTCAAATGTATTAAGAGCTAGAAGAAAACAGAAATATGCTTTTGAAATAAGTAATTCTGACTGAAACAAAAAAAGCAGAATTCTGAAGCGTGACTATACTTAATGTTAAGATGCTTTATAGGAATTAGGAAAGAAAGATAATTCTAAAATTTTCCTATAAAATATATATATTACGGATTTGAAAAAAGACTCTGTGGTTCTATACAATTCAATGTGTTAAGTCGCAAACATTAAGAAATACATGTTTGCAGTCCACAAGGATGCCAACATTTATGCAGGAATTTTATAATAAATTAGAAGATTTTATTACTTACTGTACTTTATTCAGATAAATATTACTCTGATAATTCATCAGATTATTAATATTAGAATCTACACATGCTTTGAAAAATCAATACCTGAAAAACCCTATATTAAAAAACTCTACATTAAACCTCACTTCTTCCTACATTCATTGCATGTTTTGAAATGGTGTGACATTTGCTATTGTTGATCTATGTGTATAAAAGTAGAACACTGTCATCTTGGTAGAAAATGATTCTCCATAACCTTAATTTTTTTTTTTTAAGATTTTATTTATCCATTCGACAGAGAGAGAGAGATCACAAGTAGGCAGAGAGGGGGAAGCAGGCTCCCTGTGGAGCAGAGAGCCCTATGTGGGGCTCGATCCCAGGACCCTGGGACCATGACCCGAGCCGAAGGCAGAGGCTTTAACCCACTGAGCCACCCAGGTGCCTCTCCACAATCTTAATTTTAAGAAAGGCCATTGTTTATTGGTGCTTCAAGTGTTACAGATGAAGCCTCCCTCACAAGACTAGAAAGCTTCTCAGGCAGAAGACTCTGTTATACTTGACGTAGTTATAAATGTTCTAATAGTTGCATGTATTAGTTAATGAACAAATGACTGAGTGAGATAGACAGTATTGAGAAGTAGAAGTCTCAAGAAAGTTAAACAACCTGCCCAAAGCCACACAGTCAGTAAATATATATGTGAGCAACAACCAGGTGATCCAGAAGCCAGGATATAAGCCTACATTTCCCTCACTCCCAATTCCACACCTATCATGCCACGCTGGTGTATGGGAGTCACTAATTCTTACTTCTAGTATAGAGGAAAGCAGCTTGGTGTTAAGCAGGTTTCTCAAAAGATGGTTTTATGAGATGCTCTCAAAGAGTGAAATGTGTAGGCCAAAATGTTTGGAAAATAAGTTGGTTTTTTTTTTTTTTTTTTTTCCTCACGAAGTCCTTTTAGTGTTTCATGTGCATATTATACAATCAAAGCTATGGAAATTCCATAAATAAATTTTGTTAATTAAATTATTAAGTAGGGCACCTGGGTGGCTCAGTCAGTTAAGCCTCTGCCTTCAGCTCAGGTCATGATCCCAGGGTCCTGGGATGGAGCCCTGCATCGGGCTCCCTGCTCAGCCTGCCTCTCCCTCTCCCTCTGCCCTTCTCCCTGCTCCCCACTCATGCTCTCTTTCTCTGTTCAATACATAAATCTTTAAAAAATGCTAATAAATTATTAAGTAAAACAAAAGCAAGGTGCCAAAGAATACGTGCATATAATATGTGTGTGTGTGTTTATATGTATACAGAACATCTCTAGGCTAGGATTCACTAGAAACTAGCAATGGCTAACTGTGGGGAAAGGAGCTTGAGCAGAACAAAGAGACTTCTTGCTGGATATTCTCTTAAATGGCTAAGATTTTTAAAACTCTATATGTAGATCATATCTTTATAAAGCGCTTTAAGGAAAAAGAACCTTGTTTAACCTGGGTTTGGGGTGTGAACTTAGAAGCGGAAGCCCTTTTCTTTACTATCTCTCAACTATTAACATCCCAGGAAACCAGCATTTTCTGGAACAGATTACATTATTTACTTCCTTGAGAATACAACATCTGCTAACTTGAAACCCAAAATTTAGTGGTCCAATGAAAGAAAATGAAAATATAGAAAAGGAAGACAGAACTCTACTTTTGGTTACCAAGAGAAATGGAAAAAAATCATGGGTAGACACTAATACCCAGCCATGTAAGTTAGTGATCTCTAGTCTCACTACAGTATGAAATGAGCTATTTGAGTTTCCAGCCACTACTGTAACAAATCACCACAACATAATGGCTTACAAAAACACAAATTCATTCTCTTATTGTTCCGGAGGTCTTCTGTCTGACCCAGATTTCACTGGACTAAAATCAAGGTGTTGGCAGAGCAGTGCTCCTCTCTGGAGGCTCTAGTGGAGAATTTATTTCCTTGCCTTTTCCAGCTTCCAGAGCTACCCTCTTCTTCCATCTTCAAGCCCAGCTACGTCAGAAGGACCCTGTCTCACAGCACATCACCCTGACCTTGCTTTCTTCATCACATCTTTCTCTGCCTCTCCTTCTCTCTCTCTCTCCCATTTAAGAGCCTTGTGACACATTGGACCTACCAGGATAATCCAGAATATTCAGTAACATTTAAGGACAGCCAATTAGCAACTTTAATCCATCAGCAACCCCTTTGCCATGTGACCTAACATAGCTTTGGTTCTAGGAATTAAGGTACAGACATCTTTGGCCATTCTTCTACCTCCTCCTCCCTTAATTTAGTCAGGGCTCAATTGTTATTCTAACCCATCAGCTTAAATATGTTTCGGGATAACTGAATAGAGAAACAGGTTGTTTAAGAGGATACACAAGGCCCAGGGCTAAAAGAAACCCTCAACCTGGCTGGAGGAGGCATCTGTGAGGTCTCTGCAATAGGAACTGAAAGTTCAAAGAACCCACATTGCATCTTGAGATAAACTGAACCGATTCCCTGAGAAAGGCTGGCAACTACATCATTCATCACTTTTCCATCCACTATTTATGGAGTGCTTGCTCACCATGGGTCAGAGACCCAGCAGACTGCTAGAAAATTTAGAATACGAAGGTGAGCATACAAACCATCCAAGACAGTAGCAGCACGAAGCTGCTGAGCTCGCCTGAAATTACACTTCCAGTAGCCCCAGTCTAGGTTGAGTTTAGAGGCCTGTTTACAGAGCTGTGCTTTATGACAGTTCCAAAGAGTAAAGCTGTTAAAGCACCATGGAAATGCAATCCCCATGGGAATGTGACATGTGTTGTCTGTCACACAGGGCCACATGCTTAGAGGCTCTCATCACTGGGTTACTGTTCTGCTATCACTATCTTGAAACTGTTACTCATTTTGAACAAAGGGCCTTTGCATTTTCATTTTGCACTGAGCCTGCAAATTACTGTAGTTTGTCCCGACCACAAATTTTGAGTGACCGGTGTACCAGTCCCAAACTGAACCTAACCAATTGCTCAGACTTCTGGACAGATAAATAATGGGCCTTTTAAAAACCAATAATGTGCTGATATGTATGGACTCATTCTGTCCTAATCAGAACCTAGTTTTGATCCTTAATTACCACAGACACCAGCAAACCTCCTTTCTAATTTTAGTATATGTGCTGCCAAAGCGAGCAGTCTCCTTTCTAACACTTAAAACACACATACTTTTCCTCTTTTAGGAAATACTTGGTGATTTTTTTTTTTTTTTGCCTGCAAATAAATATGTATTTTCCTGATAAATACATACTCTGCTTTATTAGGCTATTCCTTCTCCTTCCTTTCCTCCTCTTTTTTCTTTTTAAAGCTCCACAGTCTTTTGTTTTACAGTAAGAGAACTTAATTTCTACTTTAATTAACAGATTTCTTCATTATTTTAGTCCTTGCTAGTAGGCTTTATTCTTAGCATGCTTAAAATTACCCAGTCTAATTAATTCATCCACTCACAAAGCAGCAAGCCCATTATTAGTGCCATCCTGTGCTGTGGCTTACCTAACTCCTTCCTTTTGGATTTATCGATTATCAGTCTGCTCCAAATCATTCCTGAATATTTTCCTAGGCTTTTCATGGAAAAGGTGACTAAGGATGATTACACAGTCAGACTTTTTTAAAGAAGTCAAACCACTGGGACACCTGGGTAGCTCAGTTGTTAAGCATCTGCCTTTGGCTTGAGTCATGATCCCAGGGTCCTGGGATTGAGCCCTGTCTGGGGCCCTGCATTGGGCTCCGTGCTTGGTGGGAAGTCTGCTGCTACCTCTCCCATTTTCCCTGCCTGCGTTCCCTCTCTTGCTGTATGTCTCTCCCTGTGTCAAATAAATAAATAAAATCTTAAAAAAGAAAGTTGAACTATTTTGTAATGTCACTAATATTATAATAATTTCATATAAAAATGAGTAGAGTACCATATAACTCATACATAAAATAAACAAACCAAAAACCCACTTCTTCACAAAGTGTACTAATTCAACTTGGTTTTATGGGTGAAATGTAAAGAGAGTCATTGCTCAAGTTCTGGGAGATGTTCTGTTTTACAGAAACATGTCAGAAAGGAGTCAGAGCACTGGAAGAAGGCAGATGGAAATAATTTACAATCTGTGGATTTTGATTCTGGATTATAAAGATTACTCTTTTTAGTGCATTCGAAAAAAAATTAACTGAACTATAAAGTAAAGCCAAGCTGATTAGGGAGGCAGAGTGTTTTAAAAACAACTCATTTTATCTCACAACTGGTAGTAATTCACTGTTGTAGATAAGGCAGTACAAGGCATGAAAGATGTAATCTACATGCTCAAAGTGACTGAAGAAAGACCTATCTACCCTTTTGACCCTGGAAAAATTTATTACATGGATGGTGTTATGATTCCAGTAAAAGTTCAAATGTCACCATTGAACTTTTATTTATCACACTAAACATACATGAAATGCACTCAAATCTTACTTAAAAGTCAAACAAAACCACACAGAAAGCTGTTGACTACAGTTGTTTTATGTTTACATAACTACATTTACTAAGTGAATTATATACATTTTATCATTACATAAATTACCATTTTTTTAAGATTTTGTACTTAACAAATGTTTATTTTGAGGAAGGAGAGTAAAAATGACACATGGTTCCATTAATGTATTAAATGATGCGATTTAATTTCTTTTTTTAAAATGTCCTAGTGTAAATAATGCCATAAGAAAAATATAAAAATAGTATTATTTAATCACAATTCTCCAAAATTCATAGTGGAAGAAGTTTTTATACAGTATTCAGAAGTATCATTAACAAATTTAATTAAATCAATGTTTTATAAAGGCATTGGTTTGATTTGCCAAAAAGTAGGACTGGCTATAGCATTTGATTATTGAGCCTTGAACAGACAAATTCAGGAAATAATTGATTAACAATTCAAACAATCACTGTTACCTAAGTGATCTTATTTTGCTACCAGAAGAAGGTTATCTATTTCAGTCCTGATTGTCACCTAAATCATGTAATTATTAACTTTCCCCCTTTCATTTCTTTTCTCCTTTAGCCCATCTTCCAACTGTTGCTAATTAGTTATCTTTCTATGACACAAGTCTGATTATTATCTTCCACTCCTACAATGGTGTAGTTGAAACTCCCTTGGCATAGCAAATAAAGAAAGAAATCACTGAATAATTTCTGGCTTCATGGCTATCTTTCTGGCTCTAACTATCCAATGTTCTTTTATACTAAACTTCTTGTCATCCACTAAACACACCATTCTTTCATCTTCAAACTTTTCCACATAGTTCTCTCAGCCAGAGGTCTCTTTCTCCTAAGTTCTTTACTTAGCAGACTCCTACTCATCATTAAAAGCCAAATTCAGGGCACCTGGGTGGCTCAGTTGGCTAAGGGTCTGACTCTTCATTTCAGCACAGGTCATGATCTCATGGTTTATGAGATCAAGCCTCACACTGGGCTCTTTGCTCAGGGGGAAGTATGTTTGAAGAGTCTCTCCTTCTGCCCCTTCCCACCCTCCAAAATAAATAAGTAAATCTTAAAAAAGAAGGGAGTAGGAGAAAGACAACTATCATATGATCTCCCTGATATGAGGAAGTGGAGATGCAACATGGGGGGGTTAAGGGGGTAGGAGAAGAATAAATGAAACAAGATGGGATTGGGAGGGAGACAAACCAT